>NC_053418.1:15252500-15857500 GCF_016859285.1 Xiphias gladius | reverse complement strand
AAAGGACTTAACTGGCTCTACCATCAGCTGGAAGCGTTCAGATCGGCTTGCCAGACAATCAATTTCCCTCAAGCGCACAGAGCTTAGCGGGAGAAACGGGAGGCGGAGAGTGGGATGTTTCCATTATCACAGCCCGCTCTGTGTCTGGGCTCGGGGGGTGGGGTGAGGTACTGTAGACCAGGCAGTGTAGGGGAGAGAAAGGAGGGAGATGGGGAAAGACAGACAAGTGAAGACGAGAGAGAGAAGCAGAAAGGGAGACAGAAAAGCTGGCTTTTCAAAAAGCCATTGACCGCTTGCCCTTAAAAATATCATATTGGATTAGCCTCACAGGGGCGGCCTTTTGATATTTTTTTCTTTGGCCGTAGAATTAAAAGGAGTGCAGAGCATTACTTGAATTATAAATTATAGGCACTTGCTTTCACTGTGCCCAAATTCCACACATATGTGGCTGCACTCTCCAGTGCCAGCCCCTGTCATTTTTAATTAAATCCCCCCTTATGGGTGACATTTGTAGCTTGCCCCCTCCTTCATCCTCCCCTCCACATCTCTCTACCACTGCCCTAGATGGAGACATGAAAGGCAGAAACGGCAGTGGAGCCAGGGCCTCTCATCGTGTTGTGCCCCAGAGAGAGGGCACCCATCCAGACAGATGAGAGTGAAAGGCCCTGCAGGGGGAGAGGGGTGAATGGATGCCACTGACCCTGGTCACCCTCAGCCAGCGGCGACCTCCCTTGCTACCCATCCCTCTCCTTGATCGTCGTCCTCCACTGTGTGTCTGAAGGTCCAGGGAGCAGGGGTGAGCGTATTAGCCCTGCTCCTGAAGGACAGAGGGAGGTGCACCAGTCCAGTGATGAGTAACACTGAGATGGCTGGACAAGACGCCCAGCACCCCCCACCACTACCCTGCCTCTTTATGGCCCAGACAGCAATTACTTTTCCACATGTCAGCTAAAGAATAACTGGTCCAGAATCCCTAAATTGAAGGGTTGATGGGAATATTTCTGCGTGGCTTTTTTCCAAAATAATATCAGATTTCATCTTTCAGCAGGTTTTCATTTGTTTATTCATTACTTAGCAGTTACATTTATGCCAGCATGACATTTTCAAAGAATGCCATTGTCACACTGGGTGTGCTAGTTTGTGTTTTTTATCCAGACCCGCTGCAGGTTCTGACTTAGTAAACTGCACAGCTCACTCTATATATTTATCCTGTGATTGGACCAGACTTCAGGCTAAACCTGGGCGTTTGCATATGTCTGTAACCTCAGCAGTGCCTGGCTGTAATTCATACACACACATCAACAGCGATTTAACATACTTTTGGTTACATTTCGAAGACTTATGGATCCCTAATTAAGACAGAAACTACTGCACATCGCGATTAATGCATCTGCATTGAAATCAGACTCAGGAAACCAGTTTTGTCCCCAGTTAAATGTCTCCAGTCAACTGGTGTGTAGTCTAGAATTTGTCCCCAAATCTGTTTTGAAGCTTAGACATGCACACATGTACACACACATACATGAGAACACCTGCAGCCGTAACCCTCTGTGACACAACCCAGGAGGCCAGAGGTGCCAATCAGCCAGGCGTAGATGAGAAGTTCCCATAAGGCCTGATCGACAGAGACAACCTGGCCTTGTCACACACAGCCTCAGGACATGACATGGAGGTTCACCTGGGGATTGTAGTTCTCCTATTAGCCCAATGCCCTAGCAGGCAGAGCTGCCAGAGCCATTAGTTTGCTTTACTTTGAGCAGCTTCTCATCCTAAGCTGCACCACCAGCGAGAGGGAATATGCTCAGGTAATGACCTCCAGTCACCTCTCCTCCACTGTTGTGTGAAGCGGTGTGAGACATAGCAGCGTGGGGTGGGGTTTGGGTGTTTTCAGTTGAATATTTAAATGTGGTCACGAGCAGCAGCAGAAATAACAACCTTTACCCTGATTGCCACAGTACCCTGGAAGTGGGGGGGGGGGCATAAAGTGGAACTGGGCGGAATGGAATGGAGAGTAAGGGAGAGAGAATCTGCATGCACTTGACCTTTTCCCACTGATTGAACTACCTCGTTTCTAACTCCCATTTGGAATTCTGCAGAGCGCCCACAGAGATTGTCATTATTCCACAGTCTGCAGCAGGGAAGCAGAGGTCATGAGGTATTTTTCATGGTGAAAGGTGATTGACAGCTATCCATGGCCCCCATACCTCCTCCTGGATGTTTACTTATGCAATCTCATTTTGGAAATCGCTGGGTTTGCATAGCCACATGAAATATATCATTCACACCTTCCTTGCTTTGCAATATTGCAAAATCCAGAGTATTAAACGAGTTCCAGTGTATTTCAGAGAGACAGCCATGTGATATTGGTTGTATTAGTCTTACCTCATGCATACTACAGCCTCTTCTGTCATGTTGGCATCTCAGCGCTGGCACACACAGGATCATTTCCGGCTGGTGGTGTCCCACAGAGCCATGCCTTCCCTCTGCCCTCTGCCTTCTGCTGTGAACACGGGGGGCGAAGCAATCTTATTGCCTTGGGAGATGAGCTTGAGGAAGAGGGGCTCCGCTTTAGTTGTGGTCACAGCAGGACTTGGGTAGAAAAACAGGTTCCTAGTTCCAAAGCCTCCGAGCTGGCATTTGGGCATCCCAGGTGCAAGGCATCGACACCCTCTGTTTTTGCTTGCCAGAGACTGGGGGTGGGATGGGGGATGTAAGCGAGGGTACAGAGAGTGTCCGCAGTCCCTCGCTGTCCCACAGGAAATGACACGCAGCCTGTGCCATCTCAGAGCCGTGCCCACCACAGACTGACCAAGAGAGGCATTCAGGAAATGTTGCAAAACTCCTAGCAGGATACTAAAGGAGTTTTTGAGTGGGCTTTTCATGATAAAAAACTTCAGTGAAAATGTAAATTGGAAGTTAGGTTGCTGATTTCTAACAAGATTTCCAGCCTTTAATTGCTCTATTTCTGGCCAGTCAGTCCATTCAAATCATTAAGAAATTATAGCACATTTAAAAGTATGGATGAAAATTTGATTAAATCTATATATCTGTTAAACAAATATCGTATAATGTTGTTATGTTGTTATATAAGTATACAAAAATATTTGTTTGGTGCTTCAGAGAAAATTCAGCCATATTTACTATGTGGTCATAGAGAGTTACAACCTTGCACATAGTTTTCTCTTTGCATAAAATACATCTGCCTATCCTCTATCTATTAATTTCCACTTTAGTAAATTGGCTCACACATTTTAACCTCTCTTTTAACATCTCGGCGAAATTCACAGAAGGTGAATATTGATCAGTATGTTGTAATTAGGGGTCCTCGGTCAGGAGAAGCTACGTGTGAACAAATTAAAACCAAAGAACCGACAGCCGTAGAGTTTTCTGTTTTGGTCTGAACCAGTCACAAACTTATACCCAATTTTAAAACCATCCCTGGCTGTGGTTTTTCAGTCTACTCTAATAGTGTAGAGGGTTTGGCAGAGGAAGCTGACCACAGCATAATGTTGAAATCATCGCTCCTGTGGGACATTTAACTACAGTTTCTGTGGTTTGCTCTTCAGGCTCATTCTCATGAAGGCCATCTTCACATGCACTGGGTGCATCATCATTTAAGGTTACAAAAATGGTGAGTTTTTTTTGCTGAGTTGTAGGTTTAGGGTAACTGTGTGTTTTTGGCTGACCTCTTGCTGCCAGTTCCTACTCTGAATCCTCATTTTCACTGGACCTCAAGGCCTCTGAACTGATTTCCAACAACCAAATTTCACTTATTCTAACCATAGAGGAAATGCTAACAAACCCAAGCCAGTATCTGTAAGCTCCATCATGGATCATCAAGAGTCTCACTTGTAAAGGTGTTGTTACCTTTCTGTTGTTGCGAGGCAGTGAAAATGTTATTGACCTACCTGGTGACATGAAAGCAAGAGTGTTGCTTAATGAAGAGCAGTGGTCAAATCTGGAGAGCAGATATACACAATAAATTTACTGTTTTTATGTTTCACCACAGTCCAGTAGATTCAAATAATGAACATTACCGGTTTCACCTTTAAGGAATACTTAAAACATGTTGCTTCTACTAAATCCCTGCCTCCAAAACTCCACTGACTTAAATCTTTTAAAATATTTTTTCATCTCACTGAAAATTTACCCATTTATGTATCCCTTTTGCTGATTAGCTTATAGCCCACTCCTCTCCTCTCCATTATCCCCTCCTCTCCTCTCCTCTCCTATCGTATCCTCTCCTCTCCTCTCGTTGGCATGTGTACTGCAACGGAGTGCCTTGTTGTCTGTGCAGTGTTAAATATTAATTGGGAATCAGTGGAGGACTTGTCTCCTAAATGATAGAACAGAAGGGCCCAGGCTTGCCTCAGGCAGCCTGCAGGCTCCTTTCTTCTTCCATTTACCTGCAGGCCTGTGCACCAGCACTTCCTCCAGTCTGACAGGCCTGCCCAGGTGCCTCAAGCCTCCCCTCATCGCCCCCCCCCCCCCCTTCTGCTCTCTGCTCTGGTTCCTTTTCTTATCTCCTTATGCACTCACAATCTCTACCTCTGGGGTCCTTTCTCTAAGCCTGTATGTGTGTTTGTCTTGTTACTGTGTCCATTTGAGTTTGTGCATGACTGCGAATGCTGCTGGCTCTTCACTGTACATGTAGCCCTTTAAGAGAATAGTGTCACAGCGTGGCATATTCTCTGAAAGACAGGACAGGGAGGGCCTGACATAAATCTTTCAGGTCAGGATTATAGCTTGTGGTGTTTCCTTCTTGGCTCTGTGTCCCGCATTGCTCTTTGCCTCATCACTGAATGGTTTAATCTCTGTTTCCTCTTCGTGATGTTTCCCCACAACTATCCTCACAGTTTATCTTTCTTTCTGCCGTGAGCCTCCCTTTGTTCCTCTCTATCAGCCTTGTCATCTGCAGAGGTGCACCAAGACAAAACAACACTGGCACCGGCTGCTTCTTGGTGCGCTGGCTAGCTCTAACTTGTGGATGACCCTTCTGGATGGAGTTAATTAAGCTGCAGAGATTTGTTTTGGAAATCAAACCAGTCTAATCAGTTGTTATATTTTCACACCGTTTCTGTTTTGCAGTAGAGCGCAGCTTTTCACAAGGTTCAGCGAAGGTATATTGTGAAGTGGCAGGGCTGAATGTAGAATGAAAAAACCCTAGAGAAAGAGGAGAGGATAGGAGAGAGGCAGGGATATAAATGGAGGAGAGTTGGGGGTGGGGTTGACTTTGATGCCATAGGAATGAGTTCACAGGCTCATGAGCGCAGGCCTAATCGCACATGACAATATCGGCTGGTGTGCCAGTCGCAACGCATAACCACCCCGCTGCTTGTGCTGACTCGGGGTATTTGCTGATAAAGCTCTGCTTTCTAGACCATGCTGTATGCACAATGAGGGTGGCCCAGGCAGGCCTGAGGGCTGGCTCATCACACGCAACCCACAAACCAGGGCCTTGGTCCCCTCATCTATACAGAACCGTGCACTCCACTAAGCCCTTTAGCCAGACTTGATTATTAAACAGAGAGCAGTTTATAGTTATTTTTTCCATTTATAATCTATTATGATGCCCATCCAGGCCCATAAATTATTGCAAATGGAAAGCGCTTGGTGAAATTCTGAAACGAGGTCGTGGCTGTGAAGGGGCTGTGTTAACAGTGTGAAATTTTCAGAGTTGATATTTTTCTATTCAAATGCCCTTTTTTGTGGGGGGAGGGAGGTGGCTGTCATGGGAACAAACATGGACCTGGTTCTTTTTGTTTGGCTGTTTTGTTTATGGAGTGCAGTCTGTAGTGTGAGGTAAACATGTTGCCCTAGTTTCTGTGTTTGTTTGGTGCACGGGTGTCCCACAAAAGGCCTGACATGGCTGCTGCTGGCCTGCATTCCTTTGTGGCTCAGAGAGGACATAAGCTACCCACTGGTGTTTGATTCTGCGGAACACTCAGCTAGATCATTGGTAATTAACACGTCTGGTGATTTGAATTCAAGACATCCTATGTTTAGTTCTCTGTCAATCATGCTATGATTTCTGCTAAATGTCGCACAAAGGACCGAGACAGTAAGATGTCTGCCTAAATATCTTCCCCTTTTTGTCATTTCATAAGCTATCTTCCAAAGGTTAGTGCTGATGATAATGTTTTTAATTCTCCAGAGAGGCAGCAGGTCTGCTCTGGTGGTGCCAGTGGTGTTAATGGGGCAGGAATGCAGGATGAGTGCTTTCCCACGCTGTTAGTTTTCTTCTGCCGGGCGTGTTTGAGATGAGGCTCTGGGCCTGCTAGGCTCTGCAAATGCAGCCAGAGTGCAGACAAATGGAAAGTGACACTTGTGTGTGTAGAATGGTATTTGTCGTGACGCTTTGACTACAGATAATAAAGTGTTCGCCCCGAGGTGATTTTGCCCGGCAAGCACCCCAGATGAAACTCACTTACTCACAGAGGGGAGACGGAAGAGACAGAGAGGGGGAATGAGGAGACAGAGAGGTGGATGAAGCAAAGGAAGAGCACAAAAAAATAAAGAGAGGAGGTAAAGACGATGAAGAAGAGAGAAAGCAGCAAAAAGATCAAGAGACATGTAGAGGGAAGTTTCTACCATTTGTAATTTCACTGCCTTATGGGTCAGAGGATGCAACTGTTGTTTCAGAGAGCGGTCGATTTTAGAGGTCAGAGAACTCAGGTTGAGATTTGTCCCTCTGAATCTACCTGGTTTTAAATGCATATCATGTTCATTCACCTGCTTTTTGGAATAAGAAATAATGGACATGTATGCAGCTTATTTAGATTTATGGATTTTTGCAGTTAATGGTTATAAGTGTTTTAGCTACCAAAGAGAGAGGATTTCAGGTTCATCTGGAGGGTAAAATGTTTGAATCAGCTGCTGTTATAGCAGGATCTGTGACTGTGTGTTTCTGTGTGTGTGTATGGGTTTGTGTCTGTCTGCCAGGCCATGTGTACAGAGGAGTCCTTCAGGATCAATCAATTCTCAGTAATTTCCCCTACAGCCCATAAAAGCCAGGTCTGTCTGGAAGGAGCATGAGGTTGCCACATCAAACCAGCTAATTAATTTTCATGGCTGATTCAGTAACATCTGGCTTTAGAGATAAATTCTAACGAGAAAATGTAAACATGACAGTATTCTGGTGGTATAATATTTCACATTTCTCTGGGAGAAACCTTTATAATTGAAACCTAATTAGCAAGTTTGATTGTTCACATTGTCTGCCATAACGTTATTCACGTATGTGAGACTGTAAGAGAATTATCATATTAACCGACGAGCACTTTGTGCAGAAAGCGAAAACGGATCTTGTTTTTCTTCTGCTCCTTTCTAGTGCCATCTGTACCTGTGGACCTTATCTCTGTTTCAGTATGCTGTACTAACCACACACGTGCAGGCTACTGCCTCACTGCAGGGTCACTAAATGACCTCATGCTGCAGTCTGTGTGAGGAGGAAGCCTAAATAAGGCTCTCAATTTGGTATTTCTTCAATCTGCTTGTGTAGGAAATAGAGAGATTAAATCTTAGATGAGATTGGCTTCAGTGAAATGAAAGATTAGATGTGGGAGTTTTGTCCCAAGTTTTTTTTTCTTAAATCTCTTTTAATGATTAAATCCATTTTTTGACATTGTGCCATGTCTGCGTGCCTGTGAAGGATCAGTGTGCAGATTGTTTTAACATTCTCATCATCCTCTTTGCTATTTGTGAAACATGTTGGCAGGTTAAAAGCCCAATATGTGGTTGCTGTATGGCACCCCCTGTTGAAAAATGTTGTCCAACTACTTCTTTTATTTACATAGTGATTCATTCAATTAAATGTATAATTTTCTTGCTATTTAGTGTTTGATGTTTGATTCAAAAGTAACCGTAGGGAGCTGTGTAATATAACTTGTTTAAGGTTTATTTACGTAGCAAAATATACTTTTTTGATTTAACTGAGATACATTAAAAATTACAATCAATAAGGCTAACTGATCATTAAGAAAAATGAAGAATTTAGAGAGACAGAGTGGAGTTAGCCGAAGAACACATTTTCTTTACAGCTGTCTTACAAAATGCATTTGTTTGATGATTATGATGACACAAGCAGCCGAGAATTCAGACAGCTCTATCCTCTGAGAAATCATTGCAGTTTGATTTTTATCTTTGCAATTATAGATAGCAAAGGCCTGACAAATAATTGCCTTGATTTTTTTTTCCCCCTCTCTGTGTTGTTGCACAGAAAATCAGCCTTGGGATGAACAGAGGGAGACGAGTGTTCCTAAAAATGGCTTTTCTGATATCAAGCAAGCAGCAGGGTTCCCTTTCCCCTCACGTGCACTTGAATTGATTAGTACTCTGGCTGAGGGCATATTCAACATGTCTGCCCCCTGCAATGCTGCTCTACCCTGTTGATCAGTGGCTCATACATGTGCTTCCTCAGCTCTCTCTCTCCTCAGGAAGCTCCTGTGGGGCACCGAGGCTTTGATTGACTGGCGGCCGAGTCCACAGGACGCCTCTATTATTATCATCTCTACCTCGGCAGAGGGGCGGGGGGCTATGTCCAGGGGGTCTGGCCGACAGCCCCTGCTTTGTGAGCCCAATAGTCAATTAGAGGCAGCGCACTGCCGGAGACGAGTGGGATGCAGGGTTAATTGCAGAGGACCAAACAGCTGGCTCTATCAGGGCCCATTGTGTTTGCAGCAGTTGTCACGGCAATTGAGGCCTGGCTGTAATCGCTGACTAATCAGCCCTGTGCCAGATGACACCTCCATTAGCACAAGGCAGGTATTGTTCAGGATGCGAGGCTGCCTCTGGCTTCCCCCCGCATGCCCGTCCTTTTACGATGGGCTAACGGGTGTGGGGAGAGGATGTCATAGACCCTGATCCTATCTGCTAAGAGCTAAACAATAACCATAGGTCAAGGGTTCCTCCATTGAACAATGCTGTTGAATCTAGGCTGTAACACATTTGACAAGTCAAAGTTTTTCCAAGCTGTGGGATTCTGACGTGAAGGATTTGAAGATTGCTTTAGCCATGAATAATTAGCTAGATTAACTTCATTACAATGAGGTTAAGAGGAAAGTGTCCATTAGTGATCGAATATGGTAAAAGACTGTGGAAAAAAGGGGCATTCTGCTGGTCCAGAGGTATAAAACCCATGTTTTCTGTTATCAAGCATGCAGCAGAATGATGGTTTTTTTTTTTTAATCCCGTGAGGACCCCATCCAAAAAAAAAAAAAAAAAAAAAAAAAAAAAAAAAAATATATATATATATATATATATATATATATAAATAAATAAAAGAGACCCAGCATACATAGCTGCATATGAAAGGACACATGATGATTGCAGCAGCTAATGTCTCTTGGCTCACACACATTTAACAGGGACTGTCGCTCTCAGGGGAAATGGCTCTCAGAGAGTGTGGCTGATGTTGGACTGAAGCTGACCCTTGTTTTCTTTCATCTTTCTGGTAATCTCAATGCCTGTTGTTTGCCCTAACCTCATCAGAGACCGCTCTCTTTATTTGACCAAAGTTTATGTGTATTATGCGCTTATTGCTCTGTGAAGACTTAATTGCAGTTCAACCAAACGCTTCTCTCCCTTCATCTAAACAAGCACTCTTTTCCCCTGCTCACCAATGAACATGGTCAGAGGGGATCAAAGCGTGCAGTAAATGGGGATACAGGCTTGCAGGAGTGAGTGAGAAAACGCCAAGGGCTTTTTTGATGTGTTGGAGCATTTTCTCCACTAATAAGAAGAAACTTCTCCAACCTGCTCATAATTTTAACACTTGGAACACTAATAAATGGGAGCAAGGGCATTTCAGGCAGTTCTCTCAGACTTTTTCCTCTGCTTATTCATTTAAACCCTCTAATTAAAATGCAAAACATTCTCATGGTCTTCTGGATTTGGTGGTGAACTTTCACACAGCCTCTCACTCTCTATCTCCTCTCTTTTTTTCTCCACCACACCCCCCACCCCTCACCTAACCTAAGTCCCTGCTCTCATACTCTCTCTGTCTGCCTTTGCTTCTTGTGATCAACACAATTTGACCTCTCACTTGGAAGAAGTGCACAGAATTTAATGGATTTTTTACAGTCTAATCTAACCAGTTCCCTCTTTATTGCTGTTTTGTACCCAGTGGACCTCATCTTTACCAGCCCCCCCACCAACGCCTCCTCCACCCTCATACCAAGAAAATTAGTTCATCAGAATTCAAAATGTACTGCTTGCTAATTAAAGGAGTGTTAATTGAGTGTTCAGAATTGGGTACCCCCTTCGCCAAATGCACACAGATATACACACACGCGTGCATACATACAAGTGCACACACAATCATAGTGACAGCGACGGGTACACCAAGGACGTTGCGCTTGGGGAGTTTCATGCCAATCAAAAATGGAGAGAAAGGAGAGTGCCCATCCTCCAAGTGAAATGGGATTTCTAGATCATATCATGGCCTTCTGCAGCTCAGTCCAGCTCTGTGCTGCCACGTTATCCTATCCCAGCCTTGCTATCTGTGTCTGTCTGCTGGAGAGTGTAACATTGCACAGATAGCCTCTCTCACTGTGTGCGTCGTGCTAATGAGGGGTGGCATTTAGAGATGTGCTGCTCTGACACATGGGCATTGTGTGCCAGGCACTGGGTGATTAAGGACGAAGGTCAGCCCATTAATTGCCTCCCTGCCATCTCCGCTTCCTGGCGCGTGATCTCTTAGAACTAATGCATGTGTTTGGCTGAGCTTTTATCTAATCTCCAATGCAGTTCAATCATATGCTTGGTTTGTTTACATTCCTTCCATGAAAGTTTTTTTCTTACTCGGGCTAGCAGTGCTAGCCCAGGTTTCCCTGTTCGTTTACTATAAGCTGTTTCATATGCTTGTGAGTGCACATAGCCTCCTGCTCTCAGGAAGGGAAAAAAGCATATTCTTCCATCCCCAGGGGAAATAATTAATCCTTACAAGGCTGTCGCATGTCGAAATGAAGCGAGTGTGAAGCATTTAGCCCAGGAGGCATTGCAGGCTGTCGCCCGCACAGGCACCTGTTGTTGTCCCTGCCCTACATTTCATGAGAGAGCGTTGAGCAGAGGATAACAACATGCTCCACTGATGGCAAATGAGACACACAACTGCAGATGCAGGTTTGTGTGTGTGTGTGTGTGTGTGTGTGTGTGTGTGTGTGTGTGTGTGTGTGTGTGTGTGTGTGTGTGTGTGTGTGTGTGTGTGTGTGTGTGTGTGTGTGTGTGTTTTCCTTTTTTCTTTTTGTTTTCATGCATTGTGTTTGCATGCACGATCCACGCTGGAGAGTGTGCACAGGTGCAGGAAACCCCCTACCTTATGAGGAGGTGAGGGTTCACACAAAGGGGGCAGTGCTGACTGCCTCAGAGGGTGTTTATCAGTCAGTACCATCTGTATGCAGCTGCTCATAGCTATGATCTACTGCAACCTAAACCAATAAGTCAGCCTAAAAAGAGACTCTCTCCTTTAACCTCCATGTCCTCACTTATAGACTTACCGCTCTGGAGGAGAGAGATGTAGAGACCCTGCACATCAAACACACAGTGTGTGTGTAACAGTGTGTGTATGAGAGTGAAATTACGCCCCGGTTTGTGGCCATACTTACTGTAATCAACTTTACTATAAAATTTATACCGTGGAACTTTTTAAAGAGGAAGCCAGAATCAGAAGCATCCAGATGCTCATTTGCCTCCGCCTCCTCCTCTTCTTCCTTTATGCCTGTGGGTTCTAATAACCGGAAGCCTTTGTGGAGCTGAGATGGGTTTTGTAGGCCTGAAAGGCCTCTAATCCCTGTGGCCTGTGAAGTGTGAAACCCTTTGATGCCAGGTTGGTGTGCCAAAGGCTCTGCCTATTGACAAACAAGGGCCAAGCTGGGAAAAGACGGAGGGAGAGGGCTTCCTTCTCTTTCTCAGAAGAAATGCAGGCTCAGGCATGGAAAATATGGACTCAGTCAGTGAGAAGGAATAGAATTAGCCACCCTTTAATGAATTTCCTGGCTGTTTTTATAGTTTTTTTTTTTTTTTCCTCATGTGGCAGTAATTATGTGGAATGATGGGCATATTGCAGCTGGGGGCTTGAAGGGGCGGCAGGGCACAGGCCCTTGATATGCCTGAAAGCCAAGTATCTTTCCTCATTTAGACCATGTGATGATCAAAGATGGGTTTTTTTTTTTTGCCCTCATGTAAAGAAGATCAGAAAAAAATCCTGCCATTCCATTTGCATGTGGACCAGCAATGTGCTTTGAAATGAGCATGTTTTTCTCTTTTGAGCAAATGAAATAAGTCTTCTGTCAGTTTTCGACTGCAAGTCAGAACATCAAAGCAAATGGCACTGCTGTCACAAGGGAAGCAGAGCTTTGCCTCAGTAAGGTTGGTTAGATCTCAGATTGGCTGGCCTGGCACACTCAGCCCAGCCCATTAGGCTGGCACCAGGTTCCCTCACTCTGATTAAAACTAAGTTATTAAAGCCAGCCTTTTTTTTTTTCAAATTTAAATTCTAATTTGAAGTTTAGTATTTCTGATTTAGAAAGCATGTTGTCTGTAGGAAGAACCAAACTGTCTGGAATAGGTCTTGTACTAAATTTGGCTTGGGAAATTCACAGTCTCTTGTGTCTGCTGCTAAATTCCCAAATTATTTCTTTTATGATATGGATCTTGTAGATTTAATCATTTTCACAGTGGGAGACCCATAAGGTTGTTGAAATGAACTCCCCATGCTATCTGTAATGGGAGCAAAGAAATGAGAATTGTGACTACTTGGCTGTGGAGTCTCTTTAAAATGATTTTGCAATAGGAAAGGAAATGGAGTGAGTCCTAGTCACATGCTGCACCCTGCAGACTCCTTAGGTCGCCAGGACATTTGCTGACGGCACAGTTATGCCAGTTAATTTTTGTGCATTTTGTTAGCTTTTGCATAAAAATGTCATTTTCGAAGGGGTTGCAAGTCATTTGTGGCAGCTGATATATTGCTTGTAAATTGAGTTCTTTTCCCAACCCCCCACCCTTTTTGTTGCACTGAGCTAAGTAGCCATGAAATTGCCTGAATAATGTCGTTTAAATCCAATCTCACCGCGGCCCCTCACCTCTATGCCCAGCCCCCAAACAATGACACATGGTGGGGTTTTTAGAAATTGCCATTTTCCTGTTTGCCACCTCAATTCACAATGGCCAAGCCTTGGCTCATTGAGCGAGGGCTACTGCTATTCTCACTTGCCACGTTCATTGCTGAATTGAATTTTGGCATTAGAGTGCTTTCATATGGGAAACAGTGAAACAGAGCATTTACATGTACTTTAATAGCAAAGTCTTTGTAATGGTAGCGTGCACCTGCCTTTTGTCTCATCATATATTATTTTTTACATTTAAAAGACATGTAGTAACAATCTATATTACATGCACACAAAACGCATTCTTCTGCTACTCTATGTTCATTATTGAAATATTTAATAGTCACACAAGGGCAAACCACTGGAATGTCGTATATTTGATTTATTTTATCCGAACAATGATGTGTTTCTGTCTTGTTTAATCCTTTTCAGCATGTGTTCATCTCCAAACCAGTTTGGCAGTATTATCCCTGTCCAAGTTTGCAAATAGCAGCACTGTAGCATTTTTGACTTGGCTCTTTTCTGATATAGTTCACCTTAACAAGGCTTGTAACTCCCTGTACATGTTTAATTAGTTTTTTGTGAGGGTCTCTCCATGTACCCCTGGATTGAATAAATGTGCAAGTTCTGTGGCCAAGGGTAAGACCCAGTAAGTGATACCACTTATAAATCTCAAACGTGCCAGTGCAATTAAACAAGCTTTTATCCCCTCCCCTGCGTCCCTCCTTGCCTAGCATCCAAGGCTAACCCAATTCAATGCTAAAGACAGTCCGAATTAATTTCACAAAGCACTGATTTAACAGCGCCTAAGGTACCAGGCTTTGACAGAATGAGTTTTTAAAAAGATCCATTTGTCTAGGGATGAACTTCCACAGGAGGGTGTGAAAATGAGATGGAAAGAAAGCTCAAATGGAGGAGGGGAGTGATGGAACATGAAGGAATGTCAGTTCTGATTTACAATTTGCAAACTCTGTTTGGGTTGTTCTGCAGCATCTGGTTTTGTTCACCGGCTCTTGTAGAAACACCGACATTTTTCAGTGTGCTTTAGATGTAGTCACTGTAATGCTGCCAGTTTATACTGTTGCAGCAAAGTAGTGGTTATTGCAATTGATTGATTGATCTGACTTTGTGTTTGCCATTGCTGTCGGCTCCTTCGATATTTCTGGTAATTAAACCCCTGGTCTGCTGTTCTGTTCTTCTACACATACAGCCATCTGCACGCGCATGTTTTTTTTTTTTTTTTTTAAAATTTTTATCACAATCATTCATTTCACTCATACTTTTCTCTCTGTTTGTCTTGTAGGTGAGCTTTTGGTGCCCACGCATTCCCCACGCTACCCCACTGCGGCAGAACTTGATGCCTACGCTCAGAAGACGGCCAACAGCCCTCTGTCCATCAAGATCTTCCCCACCAACATCAGGGTTCCCCAGCACAAGCACCTTAACCGGACTGTGAATGGATATGACACCACAGGGCAACGCTATAGTCCCTACCCACATCTCCACACAGGGGGCTACCAGGGCCTGCTTGCCATCGTCAAGGCCTCCTCCTCATCATCATCATCATCAACATCCACCTTTATCCCTTCAAAAGGTGTTCTCAAGAACTCTGAAGGCAGACGGACTAAGCTCTCTCCAGCCCACATAGCTGTTGCTCCATACCCACCCCCTAATAGTAGCACTTTAGCCAGTGGCCATAGCCAAATGGTTTACCACACTGGGGCCTCAAAGCCTCCAGATGGCCCTGGATTGTCAGTTCCCCCAAATGTCACTGTAGCTGGCTCAGTGATTCCTGTAACAGGGGGCCGAGGCCTGGCCCTTCCTGCACAGTCCAACCTCCCCTCCATCCAGAGCATCATCTACCAGATCAACCAGCATTGCCAGGCCCAGGCTCTGCAGCAGGTGTGTCAAGGGGCTGCCACTGCACCGTCAAACTCCAGCCCCTCCAAGCAGGGAACAACTGTCATGGGGGTCTCTTCTAGCTCCTCAGGTGGAGGGTACGTGGTAGGAATGGGTCCCCAGGCTAACATGGTGTACACAGGGCCAGGGCTGCCGGCTCAAAATGCAGAGGCAATGAAGACTGGTGTGTACGCAGATGGTATGGACTATATCCTTTGGCAGAAGCAGCAACAACAACAACAGCAGCAGCAGCAGCAGCAACAGCAACAGGCTGTGCTCCGCATGTATAGTGGTGGTAGTGGAGGAGGGGGTGCCATCAGCAAGTCCCCTGAAACTTGTGTTCCAGGGGGAGGCATTATGGCGGCCCAAGTGTCCTCCTCTTCCTCCAGACCTTACCACCTGACAGCTAGTGCCAGCGGAGGAGGAGGGCTGGACAAAGTCAGCTCTTCCCCTTTGAACTGCGTGGGTATGCATGGAAATTTCTCAGTGGGTCAATACTTTGCCCCACCTTGGAATAGTGTGCTGGTGACGCCTGACAGTGACTGCTACAACCCCCAGGAGCTTTTGGGCACCTCTACAGGGGGGCCAGCCACGGGGCACAGAGAGATGGGCTACCCCCACCACCACCACCACTACCACCACCACCATCACCATCACCACCCTGCTATAGACAGCGGGGGTGGTTTGTGCTGCAGCCTGCCCAGCAAGAGCTTGTGCAACACATCTGTGCTGAGCAGCAGCTTGCAGTCTCTGGAGTACCTGATCAACGACATCCACCCACCCTGCATCAAGGAGCAGATGCTTGGCAAAGGCTACGAGACTGTGTCTGTGCCACGTCTGTTAGACCACCAGCATGCACACATCCGCCTCCCTGTTTACAGATAGAGGGGGATGAAGAGGAGGAAAAGAATCAAGAGTTGTGCATTTGTGAAGAAAATCAAAGTTAAAGAACCAAGATGTTTTTAGGGGTACAGAGTTGTTACGAGTGGCACTGCTTTAACTAGTGTGGGAGCTTAGACAAGAGCAGTTTTTGTGCTGTGTGACCCAAGGTTTTGGTGGTTTCAAGGCAGGTTGTGGGAATCCCAAATATGAAAAGTGGTAATGATTGCCAGTGGGAGAGAAAAGGGATTTCAAGATTCTCCAGATGTTCCATTGTGTGGTTTGCCAATAGGAATTTTGGATTGATTTATTTTTTCTTCTGTTTTTTTGTTTGTTTGTTTGTTGTTTTACTTGCCTGGACTTTTTTTTGATGAGAATCATAGCTCGACATGAAGTGCATACGCCACTTGTATCCCCCTTCCAAATACTAAAGATGAAGCTACTGTGTAGGTTGTCACTGAAATGGTCTTAAAAGGGCCAAAGTTTAGGGCTGCTCTCAAAATCCAAAACTCTGTAACAGTGCACACATAAACACACACATAGACATACACATACAGATACAAAAATGTACTTATACATAAGAAGAATAAGATTATAGGCAGTACTCGGGTGTTATGTACAAGGATCATAAGGTTGAATTAAAAGGATAGTACGATAATAGTTATTATTGCTGTTATAATTGATACATAAATTGCACTGCTTGAATCTTGTTAACTTTGAAGTTTGGAATTGGGTAGTTTGGATATGATATATTTAAGAAACTTGAAAAACTTGAACCTATTTTTTGTTGTTTTATATATTTGTAGGTATATTATATGCATTGGCTGCTATGGGGAAAAGTGTCTCAAATGCTTTTTTTAATTTTATTTTTTCCACTTTTGTTTTTATGATTTAATAATTCCTCCTCAAGCTGATGTGCAGTTTCTTATGTCCTGGTGTGAGGCATAGTTGCTGCTTTGGTTCTGTAAGAACCTGGTCGGAGAGTTCTTTTTTCCTAACCAACACTGGAATCTACAATAAATCTTGAAATACTTATTTAAAAAGAAAATGTCACAAAAAAATTCAAGAAAAAAATATGTTACAATGAAGAATGTGATGGGGGGGGTTATCTGCATAACCTTACGTGTATGTTAATGCGTGTATGTGGCTGAGTGCATGCGCGTGTGTCCATTTTAGTTTGTGTTCTTCAAAATCCTCAGACTTTTTTTTTTTTTTTTTTTAATCGGGTCATTACAAGATTTCTACCACCAAGACTGAAAAACTGAAACTGATTCGCCAGTCCCATAACCATCATGTCTGAGCAATGTACAGGAGATCTTTTGCAAATCTTGCTCCCTTTTATTGGAGGCTTTAGATGTCCACTGGAGCCAGTAGAGATCAAGTTCTCACATGACTTCTCTATAACTGTCGTTACAGTACTGCAGCCCCTTCCTCTGACAGGTGTCATTATAACGACAGAGAGAGCAGGCACAAATGGAAACCTGATTTTGGGGGTACTCTTCACCCCCGATCCTGCAAAGAAAAACAAAATTAAAACAATCATGCCCTGTCCTCTGGCGTCAGATGAAATGAGACAATGCTCACTGCTTTTCCTTATGCATTTCAGCCCCTAGTTGGGATGCATTTAGCCTGGGCCAGTCTTAACTTGATGATTCAGAGCAGTGAAATATTTATAATGACTGTGAGATTCCCTTGAATGTACTGCACTTAAATTACTGCAATGTTTCATTGCCTTGTGGGACTCAAGTGAAAGAGAAAAATTGGATCAGTGCAGCAGTCCTCTGGTCTTAAATTAGCATTTCTTTTGTCAGTCAAATTTCAATGGTAAATTGAATTTATTAACTGGAGAGAGAGTCGCAGCTTTGTTGGGGGGAAATACTGGCATCAGTCTAGATTTATGAAGTGCAATTATTATGACTGTATTAACATTTTTTCTCTGAGCTTACACCAAAAAATGTAAACTACAGTTGTCAAACATTCCCAATGTACCACATCCCTAATCCCTATTCTTTTTTTTCTTTTTTTTTTGAGGTGTAAAATAAATTTCTTTAAGAATATATTCAGAAGCCACATCTCGGCTTTGAAGTCTGTCATTATTTTTTGAACGTATGTCCTCTAGGAGTAAGTGGGAAATTGGACCCTTGTTTCAGCAACTCAGTGAGATCCAGAGTGGAGCGTGATGTGTGACGTAGATCCTGTACTGTACTCTAGCAGCCTCTGCCATTGAGAAAACCTAGTATATTTAATTGATCACCTTTTAAATGTTTACACTTTGGCCACCCAAAGATAAAGGACAGACAGCATTGTTGGAAAAAGAAATCATTTAACCATGATTACTGTAGATGCGATGGATTTTTGTTTTAAATGAGAAGCAGGAATTAATTTTTCTTTGATCATTTGTGCTCCACAAGCAGACCTTTTTCTCCCTCTAGATAACCCTTGCATAATCTTAACTATGAGCCTTAAATTTTTGAGCTAATGGTGTTTGTAGACATGCCACTGTCTTTGAAGGCTGACAAAGATTTCAGTTGAAAGAATACCAAGCCCCTTGGCTTAAATTTGCACAGTAAGCTTCCTTAACATTCCAGTGAAAAATTTTCATGTTGTTTCAACAGCTTAATACCCCAGCCACAGTCTGATTCCAGCATATTTTCTGTCTTGTAGAAATATTTTGACAGATTTACAGATACATCCCGTCCCTAAATCCCCTCCGTTTGGCTTCTGCATCCAAGCATTAAACCCTGTCACATGATGTTTAAGTGAGGGGAGACACTTGAGGCAGTGGAGTTTCTGGTGTCTGGCCTTTCCCACCAGTGGAGGTCTGAGGCACCAGGCCTCTCTGCTAATGGGAATATTGGGTGACGCCTGGCTGTTGGACATTACCAGTACAGAGTACTCATTCACTCAAAGGGTTGAAATCAAACCCTTTTCAAATAGCAAGGGATTTCCTATTAGGTACCAAGAGGAATCGGGCCATTTTAAGGCCAAGTTCAAATGAATAACTGACGAAAAAGATGACACAAAATAAAGCAATTTTTATCGGAAAATGTCACTTTCAAAGCAGTCTTATTAAATATAAGGTGATATTTTGTTACTTTTAGCATCTTTCCTTTGTGGCCACATTTCCTACTGTACAGGCTCCAAACTGTCTGTCCCCCTGGTCTTTTACACACATTAATGAGCTCCTATTGATGGGATGCATCTTAGCCCTACAACTCTGGTCCATCCCACTATTCCCGATTTGGACAATGGACGCTTAGCCCATATTAGGATAATAGAATTAAATTTCAAATAGATTTGTGCCTGAGCTGATCCATGCATGGCTCACTCAGCTGCAGAGGCAGAGTGGCATATGGCATGTCATTATCTAAGCCCACCCTCCCCCTGTCCAGGGCCAACAGGGTTCATCAGTGCTTAAACAAACTGAAGGTTAGGACTGGCTGGCTGGCGTTGAAGGGGAGGACAGCAGGGTTTGTAGGGGGAGCGGGGGGGGTTGCTAAATCACAGCCTCCACAACGTCTCAGAGGGCCTCAGCACCACACCATGGCGCCTGGGCTCAGAGGCCTGCTTTAAAAGCTGGGCTGTGTTTGATCGAGGGGATTTGTTTTCTGTTGGATTATACATGGTTGCTCCCTGCCTGGCTGAGGGGCCCTGTGCAATGTGACAGATCTCAGCAAAGAAAAAAAAAAGCGAGAGAGAGAAAGATACAGGGAGGGATTTTGGGGTCAGAGAAGCCTCGAAGCATCAGTAATCAGGATAATTGCCATGTTCCTGGTGCTAGTTTCAGCCTCCCCTCTCTGGCTCTGCAGCCTCAGATTCAGATTCAAGCTCTGAAGCAATCACTTTTCTCACTGAAAGACTTATTGTGCCTCAAATTACCAAATTCCAGTGAGTAAGATACTCATTTGTAATTACGTTTTTAATGCTTGGAAAAATATTTTAAGTTATGTTGCCCAGGAAATGATAAATTACACCATTGAAACACCATCTGAAGGAGGACATTTAGATCTATAATTTATCTCTGTGGCTACAAACTACTGACTGTTAACACGTTTTCAAGGGCAATGAGACACTCGTGAGGAAGGCCTGAGGGCAAAGTGAAGGGAAATTGACCTATGCTGGTTGTAAAAATCCTTTAGTAAATCCCAATAAGTCCATGAAGACCATAACCCAGTGCAAATCTCTAGTAGCATATTATGCACCTTTAATACTGCTGAAAAGGAATGAGAGTGGACAGACCCGTTCAAAGCAGGGTCAGCTCTTTCACTCTCAAAACAGAGGGGACGGGAGGGGAGAGGGTTAGAAAAAATAAAGGCAGCTGCTCGCTCTGTAGAGTCTTGGCGCTGCTTCTCTAACCTACAGATGACGGGGGGGGGGGCTCCACACCACATTGGTCAACCTCAGTCATGTCCCCTGGCTGCCCTTGGACCCCTGGGGCTCTCATCTCAGAGCCCTTCCCAGCATCCCTCCATAGCATCTAAGAAAAGATAAAATCCTGAGGCCCGTCCTCTCCATTTGAATCTTACCTAGCAAGAAAATACTTTAATCAATTATTCAGATGGTCCTGAGGAGGCTTGTATAGTTAACCCACCAGCCTTATAGCTGTATTGCACAATATTATTGAAAGATTTACTGTGTATCGCCACGCAGTTAGAGCACATTGCCACCTCTTTAGTGCTACTGAATAAAACTGGATGGGTCACATGTGAGCACCACAAAATTTAAATGTTATTTTTTGTTGTTGTTTTGTTAAATGTAACCCAAGGTAGAAAAAATCAGTAAATATCACACACTAAATCAGAATCTGTCTCCAAAGGCACAGCCCCAGAGCCCTTGTCTAAAAAGGCAATGCAGTAGGTCGTAATTCCAGGTGCTTACACCGTTTTATTTCTTTGGCGTCACACCTATGTATGTTCAGCTGAAAAAGCTTATGGCCTCCAAATATTCATCTAGTTTATGTGCTGGGTATATTGCTGTATCCAATCTAAACACAAAAGTCTGGGGATTTTGCTTTTTTTCTTCCTGTTTCCTTTTACTGTTTGTGTGGCTCTCAGAATGTTCCTGTTGACAAACAGGGCTGTTTTTTCCCGAATGATCTCAAATGCACCAACGCTGCCAAAGTCTGAGGGTGCTGCAACCTTGAGAAAATAATATATATGGAAATGGGAAATCTATAAAGCATCTCTCTTATTGTTCTCCCTGCAGTGTTGTATTTATGTTTAAAAAATGATTTTGTCTCCTCAGGATGAAAAAATGTAAAGGATACCTTGCTTTTTTTGAAAATTATAATATATAAGTCTTAGATTTCGAAATAAGAAGTCTGAATATTAAGAAAAAAAGCTGTAAAATCCTTTAGTCGTGGGGTTTTCAACTTCTGAATGTGCCTACAGCCAAGCATCCCAGTGATTGCTTACCTTCTACCCCCTCTCCAGTTCTGCAATCTCCCCCTAATCTCCCCACAACCGTCATCTTCAATTTGCTGAAACTGCCACTGTCCTCCCTCCATCCCAACGACCACAGTAGATATTTTGTCTGTTCCCTACTTTTGTCAATCTCAGGACTGAAATTTCTTTATTATAATGTAGATGGTTGGTTTTCATTTGACCTCTCCTCTCTTATGTATTATTGTTTGACATAAGTAAATAAAGCAAATGACTTCTATGCCTGTCCCGTTGCTATTCTCATCCATAGTAGACCCCTTTCTTTTTTTCTTTCTTTCTATCTCTGTCTTTCTTCTTCTCTCTTTCTTGCTGTAAACATCTTCTTAAACAATTTTTAAGACCTTTCTGTAATGATGGTAAGCATATTAGTCTTAGGATTCACTTTGCACATCACCGCCATATGTCAGCCCTCTACAATCCTGTTGTTCACTTGACCTTTTTCACCTTTGCAGCAGTATATTGTGGCATACCTTAGGGCCTCACGGTTTATGAAGGATATGTGCTCTGTGGTATCAATTAAAAAACAACCTCACCTTGGGTTATCAAACAATCAAGAAAGAAAGGAAAAAGGGGACAATACCCTTTCGTACTGTGGGAATGATTGACATTTTTTTCCAGATGAAGATTTGGGGAAACTGCTCTTAAGCAGAGGCAAAGGCAAGCTAAGTCTCTTTAAATGCAATTTACCAAAGTGGCCAAGACAAGGTGTCCTTCTCTGAAGCCTTGATGTTCAGGCTGTACGATAAGGGAACATCAGCTGTCTCAAAGAACTGTTTTTCTGAACCTAACTTGTAACAAATCAAAGCACAGCCACTGATCTTTGTCTCTTAGTGCAGCTCACATCCCATTGCCCGATATGCCTCTTCCAAAAACACACAAAAATGACAAACTACATCAGTGCTTACGTTCTGCATTATACTTTAAATTCATCCTTGATGTCCATATTCTAATGTCAAGATATCAAAAAATTCCGTCTTTTTATCTGTAGGATTTTGCCAGCAGGGCATGGTCTTACGACAAATGTACTTCCTAAAGAAAAAGAAAACAACATGCACCCAATGTAAATGTTTAACAACCCAGGTAGCTCCAAGAACTCAATATTGACGCTTCTCCCTCTTTTTCTCTCCTCACCTCCAACCTCTCCACCCACCTAAAACATCAGATAAGCCTTAGACTGATGAGCCAGCCGCCTCCACCAGAGCGTGTGGTACCGGGAGACTGCACACTGATTTCATACACACTCGCTCAGACAGAAAAAGAGCTCTGTGGAGCAGAAATGCTTCTCTTATTAGCAAAACTCATTCACCTGCACGCCACATTGAGTCCCTGGCAATTTCACAATAAATCATGAGAGATGCCTACAGAGGCCAGGGCAGCAGGCTGACGCTCTGCCGCGGCCGTGCCCTCGCCTGTCAGTTTAGACACTCTGAATCATTTCAGGTTCAGCAGCCTCGTTTCATCTTAGATGAACTGAAAGGTCATCTCACATGCCACCTAACCAATATGTCTCTGGCTCCTCATCTCCCATTGCATCCAGTGATTGCTCATTCCATTTAGAAATACCACACCTTAGTGAAATATTTCACCGGGGATCATCGAAGGAATTTCAAGGAATTGTTTCAAGGAAGAGAATTAGCACTGACTTAACACTGTGAGGGATCCTGCCCATGGAGTTATCTCTTAGGTCTGAACCTGATCTTATCTTTTAGCCCAGAGAATGATTCAGTGATGATCTAGCCACCTCTTTTGCAATTTTCGCTTTTGAAATGATCCGTGTGAGTGTGACCAATATGTAGCCAGGGTTCCTCCTCTGTGTCAGGCTGCTGGGCCTCAGGCACACAATGAATGTTGCACTAGAAGCCATCAGACAGTCTGGATTGTTTTGTAGTGAATAAAAGAATTAGTTGGCCCAAGTCCAGCCAAGTATCCGCTTGAGTTTCATCAGCCTAAACACCTTAAAGCTTAACTGGCTGGACAATAGCTGAACAATTTGTACTGCCAATATCTAAGCTAGTTAGTTTACTTAAGACCTTTGGCTGAGACTGTCAACTTTCCCCTATTACTAAATGAGGGCCGTTACAACATGATCCTGCCTGGCTGTAAATTGGTTTGTTGAGACACATTTGTGGCAGCGGGCAAACACATGCTGCAAGCAAGTGAGCCATTTTGTTAACAGCTCAGACTTCCTGTGCAAGTGTGCGGTTCCAGAGTTGCTGACAGTGACGCTTGCAGGACCGAGCCCTGCCCTACTTAACAGGCTGCAGGGAGGAGGGCAGGCCAAGTTGTCAGCGGCGCTAGGTGCTCACTGCTTAGATAAACCTGGAGGATTAGTGGCCCAGTTAAAGTTGGGGCAAAGAGGATTAGCCTCTTCTCTGAGGTGGCAAGAGATTCCCTGTGTCCTTCAGCGCTGCTGGCCTCAGAGAGAGAGTGGGGGGGGGGGGAATGGGAGGTGAGATGTGAGGCCCTAGTTATCATGAGTGAGAATCACATTTTTAAAGAGGAAAAGGTGAGGTGTAACGATGAAAGTTGAAAAGCAGTAACGCATTTCATAAATTGTTGCCAGCTTGTGGTTTCATCAAGAAGGCAAAAGCCCATAATTACTGGCTAGGTGTTACAGCGAGGTCAACGAGACCTGAAATCCATAGGAAGAAATATTTCATAAGTGGACTGCATTCTACAAACTATAACCTATTATAGTAATAACAGTTGACACTGACAATGCATTATTCATAGCTATGATTAAAAAAAGTATTTGTGCCTCACAGCAAGTGCTGCAGGAGCAGACATGGCTAACACTTGTCTTCCTCATCTGGGATCTGTACATGCAACACAGCAGAGGAATTTAGACCTCTGCAGCCACCAGCAGGCCAGAGGAGAAACTGCAAATAATTCTTCTGTTCTGTTCAGAAGTCAACAGAACAGAACAGAACAGAACATCCTTTAACGAGTTTGTAAGGACTGGGTTTAATGCGGAGAGTAAAGAATGTACATTTTGTAAGATCTACACTGAAGATCACTTCATTTTACAACTGTAATGTCATCAAACCCTTCTGGGAAAGATTATATAGATACTTGGCCACTTGTAATATAAGATTTGTTTTTTTCATCCAAATAATTACAGAACAACACTGTGATAATGGCTAAATTCTAGGAACATAACTGTAGATATTTAGTGGTTTGTCCAACTATACCAATATTGTTCTTGCTAAAACATAAATGGGAACAGCATACAAAACCAGATTACCAAAAAACATAAAAATCCCACGTGAAACTATTCTGCATTCTGCATACCAATTATAGAATGGGCATGCACTTCCCTATCTGGTTGATTTTGATTAGTAGCAAATATTTTAAGATAAAATAATTCAATTAATGATTCATACTGATTGGAAACATCTTCAACAGAAAAAAGGGTTCTCAAATCAATGCAGGAATTGACAGACTACTACATGCTTTATAAAATAAATTCAGTGTTTATTGTTCTGTGCAGCAATGTACAGACCATATCAAAATGCATAGACATGTCTCTTTATAAAAGCGATGTAAACATAGTGAACAATGACCTGTGACCTTCAACAGTAATGAATTGTGAGAATGAACTGTATGGTCTATCTGCTCTTTATCAAACCCTGTCATGTAGTGCAATAACACAAATACATGCATACATACAGTAAAGGCGCATAAACAAGATGCTGTATAGGGCAAGGAGCCAACTGCACTGAAAAACACTGCAGCAAATAGAGGGAAGTACATAATGGCAAGGCCTGAGAGTTGATTATGCAAATACCCCAGCTGCAAAGGAACAATAAATTCATAGACAAACCATAACATGGAAGGCTATTGTCTCATATTTGCACATTTGCTTGACAACTACAACCTGCTCGTCATGCCCATCTTGTTCAGAACAATGTCTTTTTATTCATGTAATAATGCACACATCAGAAATTGGCACAGTGCATTGTTTCAGTTCAAATGAAAGCTGGGCTGCCTGAGCTGGCAGTCTAAGCCTGAGAATTTCATAGTTTTGAAACTATTTGATTGATACAATATAGAAAATGGAAAGAAAATATAATGTATAAAATAGATATATATCCTGTGTCTATACACTGAACCCCCACAGCCTGAAAAAATAAACATTCAAATCAGCATATACAGTTTATTCTTTATGGACACATCATATAGGAACCTCTTAAATATAAATCAAGCAACTAAAAGCTGAATTCTATTCTATAAGTCTATAAATATTATTGCAATGTTGTCTTGAAGAAATATCTCCATTGCAATTATATGTGTAAATTGCATTTTTATCAAAACTTTTGTTTATACTGCTAATGCAATGATACAGTAATTATGCTTCTTCTTGCTATTAGAGAACTCATGATGATGTTTTCTGTAACGCTATAATGAGACTGGAAATGCTGAAATATTCTGACTATTAAATCCCTGAGTGATCAGCTTTTGATGTCTGAAATATGGAAATACAGTACTTTTTCTTGACAAGTTCCCTATTCTTTGAGAGTAAAAAACAAATTTTACAACTCACTCCATCATTAATGCCACTTTTCCCATGCTTTTCAGTCTCACGGTAAGTGTTTTTTTTACTCTGTTTAGTGTTTTTCAGATCATGGACTGAGTAACTTTTAAGACATTGTACATTCAGTGTCTATGTGTGTGCTCAGCCTTCTGTGCTATACACTGACTGTCTTACTGTAATATTTACTATGCTTTATCTGAACAGAAGGCACATGAGATTTGTGCAAATTAGTGCACTTATTGGCCAAAATCGTCCCCAGCAGAGTGATGTCACTGATGCTGATGGCTTGCTACTGTCTCTTTACAAGAAGGACAGCAGTACTCCTCTGCAGGTGTCAGCGCCTGCGCGTCAGGGGCTCCATCTCTATCACTGCTTCACGACCCTTACTTAGCTCCACCACTCGCGGGACCACTGTGGACCAGCGGTCTGGAGGGGGATAAAAGGAAGAAGGACCTTCTTTAATCTGTGTGAACGAATGGGTGTGTGGTCCACATGAATATACACTGTATTCGTCTATGCATTTATTCATGACAGCACAGTGAGAATCTCACCTCTCCTCAAGACTCCAACGCTCTGCTGCAGCACGTTGGCTTGGCTGGTCTCACTCTTGCCCGGATCCTCGTTGATTATCGCCAGGTTCTGATTCCAGTGACACCAGTGAACCTCATCCACCCTGATATGACAAGACACCACTGGGATTGACAGTTTTATTTGAAGTGGCATCGGTGCTGCTGAGTGACAGTGATTATGAGTCATGCAAAATACCTAAAGCACCAGCGTCGGTCAGGTGTGCCATCCCAGTTCTTCCCCACAGTCACCATCTCCCCAGCTCGAAATGACTTGCGGAGGCAGACTGGGAATGAGCGCTCGATATCCAAAATAGTTGTTGCCCACTGTGAGTATACATTATTTAAACATGTTGAAGTAGAGTATTTATTCCACTCAAATTACAGAAACATATTTCGTCACTCACCTCTTTTGGTATCTAGCCATGCAGATAACTTTGGTCTTATTTGTCCAGGTTGTGAGATATTTGGCTGTGAGATTTCTGCCTCTACCTGAATACAGTGGAGGTGAATGGAATTTATTTTGTGCTGCTCACAGTATGGGTTGAATAAACCATTAAATGAAAATGAAATTTCGTACAGAATGATGTCGAATCATTGTGCCCAGAGGAGGAACCCTAATGACTATGGAGGTCCTTTGACTTTTCCTCTAGTGGCACCACGAGGTTCACATTCGTAGTTTTGAGGGAAATATCGCAACATCTATTAAATGGATTGCCGAACACTCATGCTACCCACAGTATGACTTGGAAAAAAACTTAGGTGATTCCGTTACGTTTTTTCACCTGTATCAACATCAGGTCAAAATTTCAATTTGACATTCCCATCAGCCACAGCTGTATTTTGTGTTTAGAGCTAATTAGTAAATGTTAGCATGTCACCTGCTAAACAACAGCATTTTATAATTGGCGATGTGAGCTATTTAGCATGCTGAGGTTAGCATTAGGCTGAAAGCACCCTGTGCTTCGGTGCAGCCTCACAAAGCCACTAGTGAGGTTGTAGACTCTAAGGCTTGTTCAAATGTCATTTTTCAAAACTGTTAGCACCACAAAAGAAAATTGTTTCACTTCATGTGTTGGGGGTGGAGGCAGAAATCTCAGAGATGGATTTATCAAAGCCTGGACAAATTGAGTTACATACAACTCAAAGTAATGACAGAATATGTTTTTTCATAATTAGGGTGAACTGACCCTTTAGCATTGAATCCGATTGAATGCTGATGTTTAAGATTGAATGGAGACTCCGTTGTCACTGTCCACCACAACCAACCGGCTCACCTGAAGCTTCCAGATCTTTTTGCTCTCCTTCGACACCTCCCCCACCGTCTCCCCCATCAAAGCGATCAACATGTTGAGCAGCAGCACAAAAGTGAGGATGATATAAGTAACCAACAGTATGAGAAAGACTGCTGGATACTGTGCGCTGTGGATCATATCCAGTTCTCCCATCCCAATGGTCAGTTTGAAGAGGTCCAGTAAGAAGGTACTAAAAGTATCTGGGTCCCTGCACTTTGGGTAGGTGGGGCAGTCCCCGTGACACTCAGTGCCCGGTCGAGGACACACTGTCAGCAGGGACACCAGGGCTGTGGGGTGGGAACAGAGGTTGGGTTATGAGTATGTCAGCACTTAAAGGAATAGTTCAACATTCTGAGAAAGATACTAATTTGCTTTGTTGCTGAGAGTTAGATGAGGAAATCCACACCACTCTCATATCCGTCCGTTAAATATGAAGCTACAGTCAGGACACGGTTAGCTTGGCATGAAGACTAGAAGCAGGGTGAAATAGTCAGGTTAGGAGCCGGAGTATGGTTAGCTTAGCATAAACACTGGAAAAAGGGGCAAACACCCTAGCTTTAAGTTAACAGTTACATATTTAGCTTAGCTTAGAATAAAACTGGAGATGGTGGAAACACCCTGTTTGCTTTCTGTTAAGCTAAACTAACCGTCTCCAGGCTGTAGCTTTATATTTACACTAATGGACAGAAATGAGAGTCTTATTATTACTCTATACTGAATCTCTCAATCTAACCCTTGGCAAAAGATTGAATGAGCTAATTTCCCAAAACTATCCCTTTAAGAAATGCTGACATGCTGACACACCTGTAAAATTAGATGAACATAGGCCTACCTGATGCATATCCAATCATGAAGAGCACATACACCAGCAGAAATCTGAAAAGGTCTTTGAAAAGAATCTGAGAAGGAAAAAGTAGGACTCAAGGTCAGTGATATTTAAGTTAATTAATTTTCTGTTAGTTTTCTCCTGAATCATCTTACCTTCTGTATCATAATGCTGTAGGTGCCAGTGAGCTTCAGGCCTCTGGTGAAGTAAAGTGTGTTCATCCAGCCCAGGACAAGTGCAAACACCATCACAGACACATAGGCTTTGATGCCAGACAGGTAGAGAGCAGCTGTGACTACAATCAGTACAGAGTAGATGAAACTAGAGAGGAAAGAGAAAAACTTTGTCAAAGAACCAATTCCAATGCTAAAGTCTGTGATACTGAACTAATACATGAAGGCAAGAAGACGTGAATGCTCGGATATGGCACTGTAACAGAATGTTGACATGACAACAACAACATGGTTCAGAGAAGTGCTCGACATTCTCTGCTCTTTGTTTGGATCGTTGGTTTAATTAAAGATGTAAAATATAAAACATGCCAGTGAGGAGGTTGACATATTAATTAGATGACTCAATTAAGAGGATGCAATATTTGCCTTGGGTAAAAGTCAGCAAGAGCTGCAGCAGATATAAGGAAGAGTGGGAGGAAGGACAGAGGATGGGGACTTACTACAGCAGCTGAAAGGATCCATCAATAAATAAAGACTTCACCCCGGGACACTTCTTCAGGAAGACATCTTTAATCTGCAAAAAGGAGGAGAAACACTTCCATAATGACAAAAACACTATCATTACAGTTTTGAGTTTGATGCAGGAGACTGGGAATAGGCGGTGAAACGACCAGAGATCAATCTATAAAGATGTGACCAGAGCCTGTTGACTCACATTGGTGAGGAAAAAGAAGATTCCTGATGCCAAGGTGACAATCTCTCCCGCCATCCGCAGGTAGTCTGAGGATGTTGTGTAGGGATATGGAGGCTGGAAGGAAGGAAGAAGAGACTAAGCAATTTCCATTTAGATTGAACTCAATCTGAATGTCTTAACATATGGAGAAATTCCATTGATAAGACCAATCCAATGTGTTAACAGATTAGTTTGACTTTTTTGGGGACTAAACCTGTCTTGACGAGAGTTAGATAAGAAGATTGTTATCAATATGTGTCTATTAAGTATAAAGGTAGAGCCAGCCGTCGATTAGCTTAGTTTAGTATTAGCACGTCACCTTCCATCAATTGTTACATTTTGGTTTGTGTTCAGATGAAACAATTAGAATATAATGTGTTCATTAGAAAAATTTGAGAATGGTATTAATCTTCTCATCTATCTCTTGGCAAGAAAGCAGATAAGCTATTTCCAAAATCATTAAATATTCCTTTAATAGTGTATTAAGGGGTCACTTGCTGCAAAATTGGTAAAATTCAGAATACAAATTTGCTGGTCTGGTACATGATGTAATAGCATTCGGTGCGCATACAGTATTAATATATGTAATGTACAGCACATGTGGCCTTCATGAAAAATCCAGAACATATAAATTAAATACCTGCTATGGTATAAATATGTTCATGTGGTTTATTGAAATTCAGTGCTGCATGGGCACATTCAATAATTTCTCATTATGAAACACTGATCAGTTCCCACACAATGGGAAAATAATCAAACATTTTCAGTAGTTCCACACCCACCGTTCCCTGTGTTGGGTGGTAATAAGCCACTAGGGTGAAGATGATCATGGTTATGAGGTAGGAAACCACGCTGATGTAAAAGGTGACAGCAGCAAACTTCTGCCATTTGGCCCTCAGCAGTTCATTGATGGGCTCCACTGCCAGCATCTCGTGGCGGTTCTGACAACAGGACCAGAAACATGACGCCGATACAAAGTAATAAGAATAGAATAAAAATAACGAAATCCTGATCTTCGTACACACACAGAATCTTTTAATTCACTCCAGTTTTTGATGCACCCATCTCAGACATTTTTATGTTTTGCCTTGATGTTTTTTTATATTAGGCCTGGTGTTTTGTTGCTCTTAGTACCATGACCTTGAGAGAAACATTTCATTTCAGCTTTTGGAGTAACAAATACACTTGAACTAAAATGTCTTTATTCACCTCATTGCGACTGTTGTAGACAAGGATTTCTAGCACCGACGGTTCCTCTCCACATGTATCCAGCGAAGATAGATCATAGAGGGAAGAGTACACCGGACCGTACACCCAGTCCTTAAACTTTCGTGACAGATGACGAACTTCCTCATCTTTGATCTCCCGTCGGATAATGTGCTGAAAAACCTGGAGGAAGATGGAGAAGCTTGCCTAATGTAGAAATGTGATGATAAAAACTTTCATTATACTGATTCTGCTTGACACACTGATGGATCATTATCCCTACCCCTATCTTGCCCAGCTTGGCGGCCATCATGAGAGGTGACATGCCATCATTGTTGAGCACTGTCTCCAGGCTGCACTCTGGGTAGAGCTTAGCGCTCTTGATCAGCAGCAGGTCGTACATCTTTGTGAGGAAACGTGTGTTGTCCTTGGTGTTGTCCGCAATGTGCACTAGGGCGTGCAGCACTGTGTTTCCACGTGAGTCCTGGCGCCGCAGGTCAGCTTTCTTTTGTGGATACTCAGTCAGGTAGTGCACTATGTCAGGTTGGTTAGTGCATGCAGCCAGTGAGAGAGGCAGCTCACCTGGGCAAACAGAGAGAGAGAGAGAGAGCATTCACTACATGCTGAATTCGAAGGAGATTAAGAGAACTGCATTTCAGATTAAAAATTAGCAAATCAACAGGAGGGTTAATTAAGAACTGTAGCTGGCATCTGTATGTTTTTGCAAAGCATACTAAACATGGATCAAAGATTTGACTTAAATCCCCGCTATGAAAACAGCACAATTAGCAGTTGTTTGAGGGAGGGGCGCAATGGGGCCAGAGTGCCAAAAGCAGCTGCTGAAAATGAGCCGTTGCCATGGGTGACAGATTACTTTGTCACCTCACATAGAAACGCTCCTCTTCATGGATTTGCACGGGTGCATGCAGAGTGTTAGCGTGAGTCTAAATCCCATTAGCCATCAACCCTGCCAGGTTCCTGTTCACCTAACTGCAAAGCTCCGCAGCAAATTACTCACACTGTGCCTGGACACGCTGGGATTTGGGAATGACAACCGTGCTAAGTGCAAATAGAAATCATCTCCTCTGTGATGAATGAGGAATATAGCAGTTGAATGTAATCAAATAAACAATTCTTAAAATTGGGTTGGGTAAAAATAAAACTGAGTCCATAACATGCCATTGCTACCTTTCTTGTAAGGATTTTGGAGAGTGACTTTAAAATCAGTTATACCTGCTATAATTATCATCAAAGGGTTAAAATGAAATACTGTTTTAAATAAAAACCTATTTTTCTCTGCGTACTCAGGGTACCATATTGTATACTATAATGGAGCAGGTAGGCCTTTACAGAAGCCAGCAGAGGGCAGTGTTGAGTTTAGTTTACAGGCTCTGATTTGTTTATTCTCCTTGTCTTAGAGGTCAGTGAAGTCCTTCCCCATGTGTTTTTGGAGCATTACTAATGATGGTTTCTCATACGATATTTCAAAGACACATTTGGGTGTAAGGTGGAGTTCACCACTGCACCACAGCAGTATCCGGACTGTATTATTCCAGCAAAAACTCGCCACGTTCAAAAGAGAGAGGGTGGGGTCTAATGTCACTTCATTTCTGCATGGCAACTGCAAAGTCTTTGCCAGGAAAATGTACCATGCGCTAATTATTTTATCTTGGCAGCAGCTCTAACACACATCACAAAACTTTGATGTCAACTCTGGGTTGTAAAAGGTAGAATAGCCACTTGTGAGTAAAGCAGAAATGCCGAGCCAACGTGGAAATTGAAAAAAGTGACCAGTGAAGTCACAGAAACCTCAGACACACAACATCATTAAGACCATGTGAGGCGGAAAATACAGTAGCTGCTTTCTTGAACTCTACGTCTGAATTTTGGTGCGTTTTATCACCTACGGTCAGAGTATAACTATAAATACGGAAGCACAATGAATGCTCTGTCGTTCGAAAACAAGATTTATGTGCTATCAAAGGTCATTACCAAAGTAGAAGTAGCCCCCCTCGTCTTTGGGCTGGAAGAAGCGTCCCCTCGCCTGGGCGTGAACATCAGCTCCCTTCTCCACCAGCAGCTCAACATACTGCTTACAGCGTCGCTCTATAGCAATGTGGAGCGCCGTTTGGCCTGACAACACAACAAAACACAATACAGAAACATTATTTCATACCAATAATAAGCGCAGTGACACAAGAGAAAGAGTGTGAAAACCTGCCATTTATCTACAGAATTTTTTTCTTTTGTGCCCAATTATGATCTTGAGGGTGAGCACATAAAAAACGGACTAGAAGCTGTGAGGGGTTAGTGCGACATTTATGTGCAGGTTGTTTCTATGGGATCGACACCCACAGAACATGAGCCCCTTAAACATTTTTATGTTGTCACATAAAAAGCGTTTCCTGCATGAGCAAAAAAAAGTAGTTGTAGTCTCGTAAAATCGTACAATTAAAACTTGATGCTTATTTCTTTAAACAACTCCTTTAAATTACAAAAGAGTTGTATGTAGCTGCATGTTCTCAATATTGGGTTATTTCCACACCTCTGTAGTAGAGATCCCTGAAGGGTGAGTTTATGAACTCCCTGAGGTTTCCAGTCTTCTCTGCGATGTCGACCAGCAGTGGGATGGTGGCGTTCTGGCCACCGTAAAGGTTCAGGAGCGCTTTAGGCAGACACGTCTTACCTGTGGATGGCTCTGGTAGAGAAATGAGATCAAAACAAAGAATATTTTAGATTTAGACAGAATTGTTTAGAGAGGATAGTTTATGACTCTTTGTTTAGTCCTATGTAAGTGTCCTACAGTAGTTCCCAGTATTTCAGACGTACCCCCACATTCCTATCAGATGAACTTAAGTGCAACCATCAACACTGCCCTTCATGTTTCAAAGCTGATAATTTGAATTGATTTTAAACTGGATGTTATTTAACATTATAAACTATACAAAAGTGGAAATTGTAGTAATAATTTTTCATTCAATTGAACTATCAGTGTTTAGGTTTGTACGGTCGAGTGTTCATTCGTACTGCTAATGGCAAAAGCTGGACATTTGAACCATTTATCTATTACAGTTTGCTTATTTCAGCGATTTATCTATTAGTTTTAGCTCATTTTAAACTGTTTATTCATTACTATTTCAACTATTTATCTATTTCTTTCAGCTATCTATTTGAACTGTTGATTCATTAGTTTTAGGTATCTCAGTTATCTACTACTTTTAGCTGTTTCACCATTCATCTATTACTTTTAGTTAACTGTTTAGATTTCTCTGCTTGCTTGCTAATGCTGATTAGCTTTCACGCACTCTTAATTGCCATCTGTGGTGGTCAGGTGTTACAGCTGACTTTATGAGGATGACGATATTTTTTACAATCAAATCATAATTTCCTTTTTTTTATTATTAGCTGAGCTACTCAACAACCTTTCCACGTACCATCTGGCAACTGAAGAAACTGGTGCTCTGGTTAAAATCTACTGTCATGTAAAATGTGACTTCCTGTTGTGTTCCTCTGAGGGTACCGCGAATGACTACGTAGGGAGAGAGGATAGCCAGAGTTCTGTGAATTGTTGCATGCAGTTAAGTATTCAGGGCTCATAAGAACAAACTGTTAAAGCCAGGCGTCAAGCCAGCCCTTCAGTATTTTTAGGCTCTCAGTTTAAAAAAAACAAAAAAAAAAGACTGTAAGCCCTGTTTAACTCCCTCAGAGAGACGACGGTTAGCTGTGATTTTTCTCTGCTCCTCGTTATAAGCCTGAAAAAAGACAGACAGGAAGCCTTCCTTGGGCCTGCCTCTAGCAGGACAAAGACTCTGACATCACTCCACCTTTTCCCTCTCACATCCTCTGGGCAAAAAACAGCACTGGGAGAGGAGCAGCGGAATACAAAAGGTCAAATGTAAATCCGCCTAGAAAAAAGCTTACTTTCTGCTTAAGAGCAAAGGCAGAGTCAAGATTTAAGAGTTAGAAATTCGACAGATATTGTGTAAAAGAGTGAGAAATGAACCTATGTTATTTAGATCTTAAACCCTTTTTATTCCCTTTTCAGGGCTTGGTTTAGAGAGGCGAAAAAGCTGTACAGAGATATCTACACCTTTTAGTCTCACCTCTGAACTCCTCATCAGTTAACCGCTTTCCGTGACTTTGCAGGTACTCCAACAGGCCCTCGAGGGCCCCGGGGTCTCCACGTGACACACAGTCAAAGAGGAGAGAGCGGTTGAATGTTTTCATTACCTTTGGTGGGTCTGAGCTTTGACCATCATCACTGGATGTCTCAGTTTTACTAATGTGATACAAAAACATGACATGATGTTACTGTGTATCACACATTCACTGTAAGATGCAAACTGATTATCTGAAAAAATCTGGAATTATCTTTAAATCCTTGAATTCTTTTTTACATTTCGCTGAGAAGAGAATTTTGAGGCACAAACCAACTTTTAGGCAAACACCCACACCCTTCGGTGCTTCAATAAATGGACCTCTGTGTATATGGGACAGGTATGGCAGCCAGAAACAAGCAGCAGCCTAAATATTACCTCAACGGCGGTAGAGGAACCAACAACATGCTCTCTGTTAGATCAGTGAACTGGCTGAATGAAGGACCGCAGTGTGTGTGTGTGTGTACATACTTCCTCATGTGGCACACCTCTGTCTACAAAGTGGCAGTTGTGGGAGGTTTTTGTTTTTATGACAACATTTTTCCAAACCAGCCCTTTTGTCCCAGAAAAAAATCCAGTCTAGGTTTACTACTGCTAAGACAAAAAGTGAAGCCCTAAACCAAGAAGTGTATGGGAACACAAAACTCTTAAATCCTGGAAGTTTAGAGGTGGTGAGGCCCCTTCTCACCCTCTTGGAAGCTTCTTCCTGCGTCTCTTCTGGTTGCTCATGTTGCCGTAGGTACCATAGTCAAAGAGTGAGTCCATGGGTGCTTTCTTGGGGCCTGGAACCACACTTGACTCATAGATGGTAGATTCCAGTAGGTCCATGGGGTTGGAAATGCCCTTCTTGAAAGCACCCTGGAACTTCATCCGCAGGTTCTGTCTGCTGTCCGCAGGCTGACCGGGCTGAACCAGCTCTGGGGCTGAATCCTGACTTGCGTCCTTATCTGATGGGGAGGCATCCATGCTCTCGAATAAGTGTGAGAACTCCGACAGGGGGAACGCCGCATCGCTCTCAGGCTGAGCGGCCCCGCCATCGCCTCTGTCAACAGAGGGAGCACCTCTGGCAGAAACAGAACTGAGGGTGTCGGCCTTGGACAAGGCAAGGTGGCCCCTTCTGAAGAGAGCAGAACGGCCCTGGAATGAAAATGACAAAATGTTCTCAGTGAGCTGCTGTGTTTAGGTAATCAGGAAAGTCTTGTGCAAAGGGTGTGAAATTTCTTAACTCACCAACTTTCAGATTAAAACATTTGTCTAAGGATCTTCTGTCATCTCCAGCATTTAGACCTTTACTCCTGTTTTAAATAGGTGCATCACCATTTCTAAAATTTGTATCCTTTCCTTCCCTCACATGCATGTGCTCTTGCTTTCCAAGCAGCATTGAGAGAATTGAGATGTCCTTAATGATAGTGGACCCATTCAGTTTCCAGGTCACATGAGGAAGGAGGATGTACAAAACAGAGGAAGGAAGATAGGAGGATATACAAATAAGAGATAAGAGACACAGTCGGTAGTAATCGCCAACAGGCCAAACAGTGTACTGAAGGGTACGACCGGCAGCAAAGTGTTAAAACCTATGATAACTTTTTTACTTAGAGTTAATGTCATTATGTTGCTGGTATGATTTTAGATGAGATTTCCGAAAAGAGGTAAGTACAAGCCCATGAAAAATCTGACACATCTCATCTCATGATCAGTTTAGTTTAAAAAGTTTTATTTCATAAAAACGTATTAATTTTTTGGATCTGAGAAGTTGTACTCTTTGCTACGGGCAAGGTGGCTCACCTCCGCTATGGCGGGAAACCCTGAAATAGCAATGGTGACAGGAGCAAATTGGACAAAAAAATAAAACAATTTCACTAATGACAAATTTCTTTACAGGGTAGCATTGCCAAAGGGACCCTGGAAATTTGAAGCAGATTAGTATACAACTGACAATTAACCCCCTCTGTACCTCATTCATCCCTTTTATCACAATGATGTGCCAAATTCCTCTTCAGGGCAAACTGGAAATGATGCTGAAGCATGTAGGCACCCTGAAGAAACAGAAAAAAGTAACCGTCATATGAATTACTGACACAGAGGTACAGACAAAAGTAATCTGTATGTCCCAAGTGACATAAAAAGAGCGCTGTCGTTTGGTGGTGGGATCTGTGGAAAAGACAGCGAAGGACCAATGAGTCTGTCTGCTCACTGGTCAGAGGGTTGTGTTTCCTGTAGCAGGCACAATCACACCACCTGTCTGTTTAACACGGGACACATGCAGAGACTAAATCAATGCCCTACCAATTTACTCATTACAAGAGGGTATATAGAGCTATATTTCCCAGCCAAATATCACAAGGGAATGAGTACAGCATGACATCCTCACAAGTCGCTCCGCAGCTTCCTTCAGAATCGTACTCTTTCCTGAGTTTTTTTCACGACACTGACAACTTTGAACAGACTGCCAAGGAGAAACAAAAACAGGGGAGCTGGGGTCCTGTTGAGGGAGAGGAATGACTCATAACCCTGTCTGACACATGGGATTATCATACCTTTACACTTCAGCAGGCATTTGATAGTAAAAAGACAGTGGAACAAAGAGAGGCTACCCTTGCTAAACTATTTGTCAGACTAAGAACAAAGGATTAAGTTGTTTGGTGGGGAGAGGAACTACTGTGTATAAAACCTGTCAGAGTGATAGAATGGGATCATAAAATATTAAGTAGACCCAAAGCTCACACATTATCCCTTTATTGGGTCAAGAAGTGGAAATCCACTTGTGAAAGTCTCTGAATGTGAGTGCCTCTAATGTTTCCCCAGAGTTGTGGGACTTCCTGTTCTGCCAATGAGGTGACATTATGACATTATCAAGAGCAGGGGAGGCCGGAGGCTCTGCATGGAGCTTGATGGCTGCTGGGCTATACAAGCAAAAAGACAAAAACTCATCATATCATGTTTTCAAATATTACATTTTAGGGCTCCAATGGAAATACCCTAGATCCAACAAACACATTTTATGTATTCATGGATTAAGTGGGCACAAATTTTAAAAAATGTCAGGTTTTTTTTTTAAAAAAACACTAAATTCATATTAAAATAATAAAGAAGAACCTTAAACATTAAAACGGTGCTTACGAAACTACATTATATCAAATTCCTAAACATGAGAAATTGTTAAAAAGTTCAGGCTTCTTTCTCATTAATTACTGAACCAATACCAAAGTACCATAGAGTATAATATTTTTCTTTAACACAAACTTTTACGAAGAAGGCATCTAACGAGGCATCAGGATCAGAGGTGATACTTACCTTGATCTATTCAGGTGCTCTTCTTCTTCTTCTTTTCTTTTAAGCTCTAAAGCCCTAAGACTCCGTTCCGTCGAGCGCTCCTCTGCCGCCTCAATGTGACTCCAGACGGCAAAGTGCTTTTACTAGACTACAACTTCCCTCTGCCTCATGCGCCCGCCACCAGAACAACGGACGCTTTCACGGGTTCTGGGTGGGACGAAGTTCCCTGAAAGCTGCAGTGATGCGGAATTAAAACACGCAGTGCCGCAGGTGGCCGCCAGGGGTTGGCTCCCCAATAGAAATCTCTAGGGTGTAACAGAGACCCATTCTCGTGAGTGCGTTGGTTTAGTCATTAAAAAAAAAAAAAATCTCACCGGAAGGTCCATTTGGTAGCAGTGTTGGAGCTTTCCATCATATCCCATGGTCCTCCTCAGCAGATGGAGTGTGCCCAGTGTTCACTGAACCGAATGCATGTTAATATTGCCGGTTTTCTGAGCGCTTCAGGGATTTCGCGTCCATGCTGACTTAAAAGCTGAGAGTGAAAGTTTGTTCCTGATCCCGGCTTTCTATCCCAGGGTGCCCTTCCCAGGCGGCTGCATTGGCGAACGAGCATGCCTGCCGGGAGGGATATTTCACAAACCCTGACCCATTTCTCAGCTATTTAAAAAAAAAAAACACCCAATGAAATGGAGAACGGCTTGATAAATCTGTGGAAGGAAGGCGCGGTGAGGCTGCCAAAGAGAGCATGAAGAGCCACGCGCAAAATGAAAATAAGTATCCCTGTTGCTTTTTGTAAATACTCAATTACAGGTAAAAGACCAGCATTCATCCAAGCAGAAGTACGGAAGTATTAGAAACAAAACAAGTAAAAGCACTCATTAGACAGCAGAATGGCCATTCTGGATTATTATTACTGACGCATTAACATCTAAGCAGCATTTTAATGTCGCATCTGGTCAAGGAGAAGATCATTTTAACTTTATCATATACTATTAGGTAGTTTAGTTTTTAACAATGCATTATATCACATTTCCCCCGGAATGTGGTGGAACAGAAATATAAAGTGGCAACACATAAATATACTCAAGTAAAGTACAAATACCTCAAAACTGTTCCTATGTATAGAACTGGGGTAAACGTACTTATTTACTCCACACCACTGCTGATTGCCTATTCTGAAAAATTGCAGAGTTGCACAAAAAGACCTTCAAGAAAGAAACTGAAGAAGGAAAAAAAAAGAAAATCACATGAATTGTTGCACATACTTTTATTGCAAATTATGGTTACCAGACGTTGAAAAAAGATTTGTTATTTTGCAGTGTACACACATGGCAAGATAATTTCAGCCACAAGAGACGCCAGAAAAGTATTTCAGTGAGCTCAGAACAGTATAGACTAACCAGGGGCCATGAACATAACCTATATTCAAGCTTGTTGTCCATAAATTTGACATAAATTCACATTTGACATCTTGCTTTGTTTTGCAAGTAATCTGAAATTTCCCATCTATCTAACAAACATGTAGAAGGCTAAACAGTCGTAATGCAACACTTTACATTTCGTCGACGATAAGGTTAAAATAAAACTACATATTTAGTTTTGTGTAAGCACCTGAGATCAGAGTGGATGGAGACAAACACTTGATGAAGCATTGCTTTGGAAAAATAGTAAAAATATGGAAGTCCTACATAGCAAAGACAGACCAGCTCCTCAGTAATAACCCTCAGTAATAATTAACATTTTGTTCTTAGTTGGCCTGCCTGGTTTACACAAGGTGACGAGTATGAAAATATACACAATTAAAGGCAGAAAAGCTGACGTGGTCACTTAAATGATCCATACCTCCAGCTTAAGGCACAAAGTTGTGTACATTATTAAAAGCCATTAACAACGGTGTACGTACATCTTCAAAGTGTTGTGTGGGGTTTTAAAAAAAAAATCTATCCAACATGTTGTGAGGAAAATCAAACACCGTAAGTCGTGATACTGGTTAAACTGGCTATGTTTTGTTTAACTTGAGGTAAAGGTAATAAATAACTTAGGACAATGTAACAACTTAGATGTAAAATGGTTAATTTAAAGGTAAAATCTCCAATTAAATCCCCAAAAGTCCCGGAAAATTTTACAATACAGCATTTGTTGCATAAGATGAAACATATAACTTCTTCTCTGAAATCTGTGATATGTGTTTTGGATTTTGATTTGTTTCCGTGAAAATATAAGCAATGGGCATACATTTCTGGGAGTTTATTTTATATATTTTGAACTACTACTTAAAAGTTGATGGCTATTTCATCATATAGGGCAAATCAAACGCATCAGGAAAATGAACACTTTAAATTCTTACGTCATTTTCTGGGTGTTTGTGTGATTAAGAAATAAATGCAGCTTGTTTCTTCCTCATCATATAGAATACGTATTATACACAATTCTGGTGGACAGATTTGAAGTGTGAAAATTCAATTTTAAGACTTAACAATGTTTTCTTCAATATATATAGCATTAAAAGTGTTTATATGCAAAACAATATCACTGTAAGGTACAAATTACTGTAGAAAGATTATATTTTTGCATTAAGCTCAGTTTTGATAGTTGTGTGGCTCATTAAATCTGTCGACAACAGACACCTCACTTGTTTACTAAGTGCTTTTGTAACAGTCCCGTTGCTGGTTTAAAAACATCAGTTGAGTAATTAGCACTTTGATTCTTGGTAGAACTTTCTCATATTTGTGAGAGTACTCATCATCATGCACATAAACATCTGGCAATTCTTTTAAACGTAAAATATCTTTCCTATAAAGAGACAAGACTCCTCAAATGGAGAATAAAGAAATACAGCGTTTCAATCTGCAGGTGCTTTGGAAAATTTGCCCCCAGGATCAAAAACAACAGTGAGGAAAAGGTGTACAGAGAAAGACAGAGCAGGCACACAGATGGTTGAAAGTGCACAAACACTTGACGTGTAATGACGACGGGTATTATACAAAAACTCTCACAGTGAGCTGTCAGATAATCTGAAGGGAGCCAAGTCAAGATGTAGACTGCAGAAGTGTAGACTGCCTACGTCCAGCAGTCACACTGTGTAGTCAAGGTCAGCATTCATCTTATTGTACATCTCATAGATAGCATCAACAGTGGCAGAGAAGTTGATGAGGAATTTTCTGATTTTCTCCAAGCACTCCTCCTCCTTGATGTCCCGGCCCTTGGAGAGGGCCTTCAGGAAATCTGACTTATATGGAGCAGCGAAAAGAGCTGCCTAAAAGTAAACAAAGATGTCAAATTTACACATCACTGCATGCATTTTTCAACAAATAACTCAGATCAAGCCATGAGTCTGTGCTCTAAGATACGACTCTCTTATAAAATAAATATCAGGCCATTCACCTTGAAAAGCTGTTGCACCAACCAGCCATGGTACCTCTTCAGGGCTATTTCATAGGCTTTGTTGACATTGACTCGAATGAGGTTTGGGTTGTTGTCATCCTTCTCACCATCCACCAGGCTCTGAAGGAAGACTTGGATAAATCGTAGGCCCCTGTTGAAAAATTAGACATGCACGGTGATTATGGATACAGAGCTTGCATACAATAAAAAAAACCCACAAATGTAAAGTTTCTCAAACCTTTTCAGCCACATCAGAGCCAACGTCGCTCCAACTTTGGGCCATGCTGCTCCATGCTTTTCCTTCTCTGCCTCCAAAATCTGCTGTAGTGTCTTGAACCGTCCTGGGTTGGTATCATAAACTGCCTTGATCTTCTAGTAGTTAAAACAATGCATTTTAAATTATTACGAAATTAAGGAGTAATATAACAGTAGAGTGATATATTTAACTCAAGTCACATCAGCGAATAATTGCACTTACTGTGATGTTCCCAGTTATGTCAGCTTTAATTGGTGCAAAAACAGTCGCGCCAAGGCAGTCTGAGGAGAAATATTTAGGGTGTGACTGAGAATTGAAGGTGAGGGACAGTGAAAACCTACACATAATACAGTACATGTAAAGAAAAACTATTATCGTTTTGAGAGTATTAACATTCTTTGGAGCTTCTCACAATGACCAACCTCACTCAGAAACAAACAAAGTATCTGCCAAAGCTTGACTTGAGTGCACGTTCGTATGTATACATGGCTTTTTTGTCGGGTATCATCAGAAAAGTTTGTATTTCTGTTAAAGAAAGAAATATGTCAAATATTTAAACTTGCCAGTCACTCAGGCTTATTTAATGCACTGCTGACAAGCATCACATTTTCAGTAGCTATAGCTCTCCCTCATACCTCTTTTGGCGATCTGTCCCTAAAAACTCATGCATAACACATTCTAGTCACAATTCCAATATTGGGAACAACTGGTAGTCAAAAAACTCTTGTCTCGTAAAGCCAGTATACCCTATTAGGCCGAACACATCATCACGGTATTATCATTAGGTGTATTTTAATTAGCCGGCTAGAGAATGTGAGTATTTGGTGACGGGACTGAAAACAATGAGACCTCTCGAGTCCCGACCGCACACGGCTCCTGGTTGACCCACTGACACAACAGACAGCTTTAACCCCCGAGCAGTTAATGGAAACTACTCTTGGCACAGTCCGCTCTGTTGTGCTGATGTGATGCATTGCCACAACACGGATGGCAACATATCCTGTTTCTGAGACAGTGTAATTTTCTATGGTTCTTTCCACATTTTCCACTCTATTCAGAGGATGAAGATTTCTGTTATCAATGAAGTGCTTCTGGAAGCTTTGGGCAATTACACAAACTAAAGCTAAATTATATTCTAACAGGAATGAGCCTTTGAATAATTTTGTATTACAAAACCGTATCATTTGTTCAGCTCTTTGCTCGTGAACAGGCCTGCACACCCACACAGTTGTTAAATTTTGTAGGTAATTAGACCTCTTCTCAGGTTGAAGTTACACAGAGCAGCAGTGGGAGTTTGCTGAAGTTGCTAAACAACATCGACTTAAAATAAACATAAAAATATAAGTTGTAATGCTATGATAGGCACAGCAAAACTAACAGAAGAGCGAGGGAGGTGTCAATCCCGCTCCAGAAGACGAAGGGGCAAAAATAATTTAAAATACCTTTTTGAATGTACTATGAGTGTGCAGGACTTTAATGGCTTGTAGGAAAGTTGGCCAAGAGATTTCTAGGTCAGGAAAAACAATGGTGACAGGGAGAAAAGAGCTTAATATCAACATCAGACTTGGTTCCTCTCAAGGGTTTCACATGGCAAATCCAATACAGAACCTTTGGCATATTAATACAGAATGAAGTCACACAAAGATGCCCTGGTGCACCATGCCGCCGGTGAATGGGCAAAGGGAACTCAACACCGTACTAATCAATTTTCTCAACTTAAAATCCAAGCCAGTGGATTAAATTATGCATGCTAAGGGATTGTGGACAGCTTGATGGAGAGAAATACGATCCAAAAAAGAAAAAAAAAAGATTAGCATTTGGAAAGAGCAAGAGCGTTTCATTAGGCTCGACAGAAATGTTGTGACAGATTTCCCTCACGACGAATTCTGTCTTTATTAGTCAAGGTTGAACAAATCCCACATGAAAATTTTACAACGGTGGAAAAAAGGTCCATTGAGGTGGGCTACTTTTGAAATAAAACTGTGAATTTTTTTGTGCCTATCCAGTCAATTTAACAGTCAGCAGTACTTGAATTATACAGCTCTATAAATCTACATGCTTAAAACTAATTATCAGTTTGTCAGTGCCATCAATCTGGCCTATACTGTAACGATAAGCCCCTAACAACTCAATCATTACAATGAAGTGTAGAAATACATTTTGTGTATAAAGGAGCACCGTTTCTCTGCAGGCAGTGACATCTGAGAGTACGTTTTTCAAATTTTTTCATATCCAGGAATGTCACTTCATGGTACCTACTGTGTCACAGCGTGGAAACTTCACTTACCAAAGAATGGTGGAAGGTATGACACGGCCTCCAGAAAAGCTCTAGTTTCCACCTGTCTGTCAGCGGGCAGCTGTCTGAAGTGGTGCTCCATTAGCAGAGCCATCTCTTAAGTCCGGACACACTCTTACCTCTGAAATGATAGCAACAGGCTTTCAGCTCTCCGCTGCAGATTTACAAGGACACTCTGTCTGTCTGTCTGTCTGTGTGTTTGTGTGTGTGTGTGTGTGTGTGTGTGTGTGTGTGTCTCTGTCTGTCTGTCTGTCTGTGTGTGTGTGTGTGTGTGTGTGTGTCTGTCTGTCTGTCTGTGTGTGTGTGTGTGTGTGTGTGTGTGTGTGTGTGTGTGTGTGTGTGTGTGTGTGTGTGTGTGTGTGTGTGTGTGTGTGTGTGTGTGTGTCTCACTCTCTCACGCACACACAAACGCACGCTCAAGGCACCTACACTGAACCCAGGTGGCGGCGGAACCCCCAGCCGTCGGCTCATGTGATCGAGTCTGTTACTGCTGGATCCGGGTCATTGCCACCTGTCGGGTGGACGGGCCGAATAAAGGGCGCGCAGACAGAAGTCCCGAGGAAGCCCCGGACCTGCGCCTGATGTGCTCCAATCAGCTGACACCAGTCTTCCTCTGCCTTTCATCACATACGCTGCTTTACTGCCAACTAATGGAGTTTCGTGGAACATCTCGAGTTGCCACACTGTGCCGGCGGTGACCTGGCAATCAGACTGAATTGTCATTTAGTTACACCTCGTTAATTCCGTTTATTTATTTAACAAATGTCGATCACTTAATTCATGCCATTTGAATCCCTGAACAGATGTAAGTGGTGATTCAGAGGTCTGGAGCCAGATTATATCTTGTTTATTATCATTATTATATATTAGTCTCATATTATTTCATTCTAAAATAACAGCACACAACTAAGGACGGAAAAAAAGAGTAGTCACCACTTTCTGATAAGGCACCATTTATATTTATAAGCTATTAACAAGAACAACTTTAGGTTGCCTGATTGTGAAAAATCCTCACCAAACAAAACATTTTGCTTGTCTTTTTAGTTCTTTAATCCATTGGGTGGATGTGGCCAATGGACCGTTTGATCACGTATCTTCTGGAAAAGGACTGAAGGACATCTAGTCCAAATTCCATTTATGAACAGTTTATTAACATAACACCACTGCAGACTTGATGGATTATTGGAGAACCTTTTATTATTGATTTTATTTTTTATTACAAATTAAGAAGCCCAAGACCTTTTATTTATTTGTCATACTAAAATTAATCACTGCAAACCTGATAATTTATTTGAGGGAATAAAAAAATGTTTATGAATGATTTACCAAAATTTATAATTGCACTATTACTGAACAGAAACTAAAACATTTTATCTAAACTGCACACTCCTGCAAGAGAGTCTTTATTTAAACAACAAAATGGGTGCTCATTAACATAAAAGTGTAACAAAAACAGCCCTTATCATCAACATTTCACATTTACTGTATCATTCCCTTTACATTTGTACTATTTTAAGTTTGGCAAGCATATCAACAGACAATAAAACTGTCTATAAGGGTATACCACAATAAGTCTTGTAAATGTTAATGGTCAGTTAATAAATGGATTTTGGTGCAGATGTCCTGCAGCCCTTTTCCAGAAGATACATGATGAGTGAGACCCCACCATTGGAGAATTAAAGAGCTAAAAAGACAAACGTGTCATGCTGGAGGAGGATTTTCCGCAGCCTGGCAACCTAAAGTTGTGTTTGTTGTTTGTTTATATAACTGCTGGTACGAAAAACATAATAATAATAATGTTGATAATATTTTTACCGTTTTGAGACAGAAATCATTGTATCTCAAATAATATATACATTCAATCAATATAATACGTCATCGATACTCATTATTGGTATATTTTTCTGGTCAACAAATATCTCATTCTTGACGTCTCTTGGAAATAGAAACTAAATAAGCTATCTAATAATTAATAATCATAATACAAAATATAGTTGGAATTGAGATGCTCAAGAAAAGAAGCGACGTGGAAAGGAAATACGTTTCGCGTTTTCAGCCACGAGTAATTTTGACCCTTACTGTATGCCTTAGCGTGGGAGTAACCAGGAAGTGTATCGGTAACTAAGGAAAACTGGAGTTATGAGTAAAGGCGAGTTTTCTGTGTGGAAAGTCAAAACATCGACTGCATTTGATAAACATCGATAGGAGGCAAACCAATTCCCCTCCGAAAGGGTAAGTACGTATTATTTATCGAGCTATAAAGGCCCTTAACTAAGCTATCTTAGTGTTGCCGGGTGATGAGGGGTGTAACATCAACGCTTTGTTCATATTTTTTTGATTTTTTTTTTCAAGTAAAAAACGCTTCATGTACAACAATACATGTAACATAAGCAGAGACGTAAAAGTAACTGGATACTCTCTGTTTTTGTGTCAGTGAGTGGTCTTTAGCGTCGACTTAACACACAGAAATAGCTAGCGTTGGCTAAGGCTGTGTTGAATTGGCCAGGTAACTAATCGATTATAAAACAAGAGACGTTGGTCAGGATTGGGTGGAGGTTATTCCTACTTACGCTCTATGTTAATTATGATTCAGATCTATGGCTCTGCCGACCCTCTCGGACCATATGCCAAGCCGGTCCCGGGTGCTGGCGGGACAGTTCGCACGGCAGCGGGAGCAGGAGGCCCGATGGCGACAGCAGTGGGAGCTGCACGCTCGGTACTTCAGAGAGCAGAGTGTCTGCAGCCAGAGACAGGCGGTGTGGAGCTCCCGTCACTCCTACCAGCAGAGGTAACTTCATCCACCGGAGCTGGAGTGACTTGGTTACCACACGATTTCGCCAACAACTTGAGAAATCTCCGAAACATCACGAGGAAAATAACGCAATCCAGTGGTGGAGAGTAGCTATGTACATTTTCTCATGTACTGTACTTAAGTATAAAGTTGAGGTACTCAACTACATTGCAGAAGGACACATTGTAGATGTTTGCATACGAAACACACATACAACTTATACATTATAAAATATGATGTTTTGTTATAAACTACAACAACAGTATATGCAAGTACAGCTGAAACAGTTTATCGACCTACAGAAATTTAATTGGCAACTATTGAGATCGTCTTTATTATTCATGCAAAGTATACCAATTACCATGGTTCCAGCTTCTGAAATGTGCTTGCTGCTTTTCCTTTTGGTTATTTTAATTATTTTTAATTTATTTTTAATAAGTTTGGTGTTTGGACTTTTGGTTGGATAAAACAAAAAATTGTGAAGGTCTCCCTTTGGGCTCTGAGTAATTGTGACTTGCATTTCTTACTATTATCAGAATTTTTACAAACCAAACAATCAATCGATTAATCAAGAAAATAACCAGCCGATTAATCCATAATCTCCCCCTCCACCTCAACCAACTACAACTGTAAAATCCCACTTTTATATTAAGGTATGCATAATGTTAAACTAATGATTTAATATATGATAGTATAACAGTCTCAGGGGGCATTTTTCTGCATAGAGTACTTTTATTTTTAACACTTGAAGTAAATTTTCCTGATTATAGTTACATACTTTTACAACATTTTCAATTCAGGGTTTAACTTGTAGCAGAGTATTTCTACACTGTTGTATTAGTACTTTTACTTAAGTAAAGGATCTGAACTCCGTCCACCACTGAAGCAATTGAATCAAAATAACTGAGTAACAGTTATTGCTTTATATAGTTTTGGAGATGTTTTCTCTTTTCTTCTATCCCAGTGTTCATAATTAATATAATTGGCAGGGTGCTTCTAAACAATTTTTATACTGTTTCTCTTTCACTGCCTTTCCTTAGCTGACTCTGTAAGTAATCATCCCATATAAGGTCTCTCTATTGCAAAGATAACAAAATAATTTTAAAAGAGGCAGTGATTCACCAAGTAATGATCCCTTTTGTCTTTTTTTTAAGAGCAAAAAATATAGTTTGTTTAATTTTTCTGTCAGACCAAAAAAGTCACCAGAGGAGTGATCTTCAGGGTATTTACCATAAATATATACTTACACAGTAAATGTGGTGAGACACACTAAATACATGTCATCAGCAAAAAATATATATATTTATCAATATATATTTCATGTTGTTTAAGATGCCATTTATGTCAATAAATAGGGCTGTCTAATACAACCAATCTCTTGCTTACCAATGTGTGTATGCTTACTAATAAGAAAGACAACATTCATAAGTATAGACAAAATTTACAGTACACTGACGAACACACATGTTGATTATCTTCCCACTAAATAATTTCTTAAATACTACTATTAATTACATACTGAAGATAATAATGTACAAGTCAGTGTCTCTTTTACTGTATTTAGTTGCTTGTTGATTATACTTTAGGCGTATAGAATGTACGCAAGTCTTCCCGTAAATGTGTGTGTGTGTGTGTGTGTGTGTGTGTGTGTGTGTGTGTGTGTGTGTGTGTGTGTGTGTGTGTGTGTGTGTGTGTGTGTGTGAATGATAGTTAGACACCATGAATGAATACTATTGTAGTACTTTGTCTTTAGTATATTCAATGCCCATCTGTTTCATCAGCAGATAAATGGCAGACAAAGATGCCAGAGAAAGGCAATCCAAGTTTGTTTGTTTTTTTCACTCCTTTGTCAGTATGTCAGCGTACCATAAACAGAGACTGAAGGAGGAAAAGAAGGCCAGCCTGGAGCAGCGCAGGAATCGGCTCAGGGCCATGCTTCAAGAGGAGCAAGACCAGCTGGAGGCGGAGCTCAGGCACGTGGTCCCTGACAGGAGCACATTGGCAAGTCAGCTGGTGCAAAAAAATGACGAGCTTCGTACAGCAAGAGAGGAAAGAAGAAAAAAGGTAGTTTCATTGAATTAGATGCATATTTCATTTTCAATACAGTGTATAATCCTATCCTATAATTCTGTTTTTTATATCCCTAGCTTGCACAAGAGCTGTTGAGGGAGCACTGGAAGAAAAACAACCCAGAGTTGCGAGAGGTAGCCAAGTTCAAACTATTACTGCAAAAGTGATAAGTTGCCAAACCTCTTACCTCAAAATCTGACTGTTAATGAAGTGATAAATGGCCTAAGGAATCTAGTGACCATCTGTATGCCTGGAGAGCCAAGCAAGTAGAGAAAACGGACACTTTTTGTCAAGACGTCCATGTGAGCTGGAAACGAATAGGGCTTGTGATGCAGATATTCCATGACTTTCTGTTAACCTGATTCCAGTGTTGAATTAAGAGAATAAAATGTTCTGGTATCTCTTCCGCTAGGGATCAGATTCATCAGTATCTCTGTCTCGTGTATGTCAGAACTCCCTTTTACTCTGTCCACAGGTCGAGTCAGCATTACATAAAGATCATGTTGTCAGCCAATGGCAGGAGCAGATATCTGAGAAGAAACAGGTAGGAGATTCATCACAGCTGTCAGATAAAACAGTTCAGTTTCTGCTTATTCAAGCATTTTAATAACCGTCTAAGGATGAAAAGTGTTTTTGACCGATACTCAATACAATACTCAATTTTAATCAAATTTAATAGTGGAGACATTGCTCCCCAGTACTCTGAAGTATTACCTCCTTCAAGCCAGTGATGACACATAGGACCCACAAGTCATTAAATTTTGTCATTATCCTTTTTATGTTTGTGATTATTTATGTAACAAATCAATTTTTAATCAAAGAGCGTTCATGTCATCTGTGAGCACAGCATCAAGTTTGAAATATACTCAGGGTAATCCCCTCAACAGAGTACATAACTGAGAAAGTTTAAACATCTACTGTAATTGACCTACCTCTCCAAACATGCAGCAAGACGTAGCAGAGCAAGAGGAGAAGAGGCGTTTTGAAAATGAGTATGAAAGGACCCGAAAAGAAGCGCTGGAGAGGATGAAGCAGGGGGAGGAGAAAAGGAAAGCAGAGGAGTTCAAGAGAGCAGAAGAACTTCGCAAACAGATGGAAGAACTGAAGCTGAGGGAAGAAGAGGTATACAGATCTTGGACAAAGTATTTCTACTGTGAAAAATGATATTGCACATTTAAGCATTTTTCATCTTTTTTTTTTTTCTCTCAGGCCACTCGTCTAAAGAAGGAGCAAGAGGCTCTGCTGGTCCAGCAGTGGGAGCTGGAAAAGATAGAAGCGGAGAGGAGGAAGGTGGAGGAAAGGGAAAAGAAGTCTGAGATTGGGTAAGGGAAGCTCTTTCTGCAGATAACTGATGACAAGTGAGATGATACTTGATGCTAGTGAGGTATTTGGTTCATGGGATTTGTGTTCCATCAGGCTTTTCTTGATCCGTCAATATCGAGCTCAGCTGAAGAGGAGAGCCCAGCAAGTACAGGAGGAACTGGTAAGTCTACTTTACCTGCTAATACTACAGTGTATTCTTCCAATCTATCTTCTTTGGTTTTGACGTCTTCCTTGAATTCCTCTGTGCCCACCAGGAGGCCGATCGTAAGATCCTGGCAGCCCTGCTGGAAGGTGAGCAGGAGGACAGGAGGCTGGAGACTGCAAGAAGGGAACGGGCTATCGCTGATGCTGCCTGGATGAAACGAGTGATTGAAGAGCAACTTCAGTTGGAGCGGGAACGGGAGGCTGAGTTTGACATCCTACACAGGTGAGCATCAAGATTCAATTAACCTCTGACTCTGCAGGAAGGGAATCCTGCTTCGACTCAAATATAAAACAATGTATCTCATCCATTATAGAGAAGAAGCGCAGCATGTATGGGAGAAACGAGAGGCACAGTGGGAGAAGGAGAAGAAAGCCAGAGAACGGCTCATGCATGAGGTAGATCTGTTTCGAATCACTTCGACACGTTGAGTGAAATTTAAATAATTTTATTACAGAGTAAAGCCTTTCCTGTATTTTTCTTGGAAAGGTGCTTGCAGGGAGACAGCAGCAGCTGGAGCTGAAGATGCAGAAGAACCACGAGGCTCAGGAGGAGTCCTTGAGGAGACGAGAAGAGCTGATCCAGGAGCTGGAGCTGGAGAAGGAGATCAGACGGCGGGAGAAGGACCAACAAGAGGGCCGTAGGACAGCAAGGATCCAAGAGTTAAATGCTCAGGTTGGAACATGCTGCAGGGGTTTGTGTTTAGTCCTTGAGAATTTAAAGAAACCTATTTTGAGTTGCCACGATAGCAGCTTACTTATGTACAGTTGAGTAAATTGAAAAAAAAGAAGACATTTGAACTCAAAACAACAGAATAAGACTATATCCTTTTTAATAAAACAGACCTAACGTTGTTTGTGCATATACACTGTAGGTGGAGCAGCAGCGTCAAGAGCACTGGGAGGAGCAGTGCAGGATAGAGCAGGACGAGGAGGAGGAGAGGGAGGCTCTTCGATTCCAAGAGGAGGAGCTGAGGCTGGAGATGCAGAGGATGGCCAAGAAAGGGTACCAGGAGAAGGTAAAAGATGAAAGTCAAGCTGCAGGATGATCCCAAACGTTTAAATTCCATGTTCCCAAGTGCTCTTTAATCTTATCAGCATTAAAATATGCTTCAAACTGTGCCTTTCAGATTCACAGCAGACCTCGATCAGCCTGGACATGAGCCACCTGCAAGACTGAAGTCAAAACAGAATTTTGAGATGTATATTTTTGTAGATGTAATTAGCCTAAAAGGATAGGTTAACTTATTTTCACATGCCCCCATGTAAAGCCCAACTGTAACGGTTATTGGTCACTGTAATTGTTCATCCTGTCCATACTAGCCCTGAAGAGATCTCTTCCTAACATGATTCCAGTGTAACAAATGGTTGACAGCATTCAAATTCCTCAATTAATGTTAAAATGCATTTCACAGTTTATCAAATCAAGTGGGAATTTTGTAACCTCTGAAGCCCCATATTATCATTGGCTACACTTTAAAGTGATTTCTGCACAGATCGAGGACTGTGAATTTTGTCATCCATCTCTTACATTGGAAAAGCATTGTGACGGCATCTTTTCATAGCCAGTATGGAGAAGAGAACTCCATACTGGCTGTCATCATCCCGTTACTCTTTAAATGTACATACGGACATGTGATATGAGAATCTATCCTTTAATGTCTTCTGAAGAAATTAAGCATCCATGTAGGTTATGAGGCCATAAATTTTGCCATCTTGATGTTGATAATTCAATGCTGGTTGTTTGCGTATGTAGGGAAGAACTGATGGATTTGTTTTGCACTTTTGGGGCTGTTCAAGAAATATATATTTTATATTAGGAATTTTTAGACTGTTACTAAAAGTAAAAGTTAATAAAACTGTTCCAATCAAATCAATTCAGTTTTTTGTGTCACGGCATCAAAAAATGGAAAATGATAAATACGAAGTCTTGCAAATCACAACAGGTTATAGTTATAAATTAAGTTTATTTAGAAAATAATTATTTTTCCGAAGTGCAAGTTAACAGAAGAACAACTTAACAGATTTCAAAATGACAATGAACTCTGAAACACTTGGCGAGGATGAACGTCGGGTTGGACAATAACACAGGAGATGTCTACAGTTCTATCCCACATGTTGCACATTAAATACAAAACTAGCAGCAACAGAAAAGAGCACAAAACACATGGACGTACGTACAGTATGGCTCTTAGCTCTAAATATCTTGTAACATCACCACCACTGCAATGGCACACAAGACTGCGGAATACTCTGCAGTGTGGAGCCTGTTAGAAACACACCAAATCATGATAACTTAATACAACAACATCTTGGTGCTGGTGAAGAATATGACTTGCCCCATGAACAAGTGTTATTCGCATTCTCTGACTTAGCAAATGGGCATAACATAAATAGCTGAAATAAGTACACCGCAGACTGGATTACACTGGGACAGGGGACAAACCATATAAATAGCTTTTTCGATGCAACAAACATTAGCATTGCAGAGCTACAAAGTGTGCATACATGAAGTTCCCAACATTTAATGGACTAAAGGGTCAACCTGTTTATGAGGATTAAAGTTTATAGTATGATGATGCTTGCACAGTGCAATTAATGAGAGGAAGCTCCTTTAGCTACAAGATTGTTTGCAATAGAATTCAGTGACAGTGGATTCATGAGTCATTTATGGCTTTTCAGCATCTGTGCCTGGCTTTGGACTGATAACAAATACCTGTATCATCATGTACGTTCACTGTACTGTGCTTAAATCCCTCTCTCAATAATAGATATTTACATTATGGACTGATTAAATATTATTTATAAGTAAGAGCAAGTTTTACTCTAATTTTTAAAGAGTAATCTGGAAACCATTATATTTCCCTGGCCTGCTAGCTGCTGCATTTTGTCTTTAACTCAAGAAAAATTGTGCTATTAAAACAGCTGGGTCTTTCTAAGTGAAGCTGCTGACTTTTTCCCTTTACACTCAGATTTTGTCCAGAGTTGGCTTTAAATATTGTCATTACTTATTCATAAATTTAAAAAAAAAAAAAGAATGCATGCATATACCTTAAATACAAAAAAAACAACAAAATGATCTAAAAAAGATAAGAACAAAACTGAGATGCTAACGGCTTTGCAGATCTGTAAGTGCTGTTAGTTAGTGTTCTCCTTTGTGGTGATGGTGACAAGCTGCTTGGCGGCCTTGGCAATGTCATAAGCACACTGGATGACCTGCTGAGTGACCAGCTGCATGTCCGGTCCTGGGCAGCCCTCTGAAGGCACCGCCTTCCTGCACTCGCTCTGAAGCCGGTATGCACTGGAGGTCAACAAGCGCAGAGAGCCTCTCACGGTCTCTGAGCGTGGCCTCTGCAGATGAATGTCAAAATATCTTGATAGTCACGGAAAGTGTCCGTTCGAAAGTCAACAGATTTGTGCTAATGGAGACGATTTAACCTACTTTTGGTTTGTCTACCGAACTCCTTTTAACACACTTACACACACTTAATAATATGTATATCAAACACACAAGAATATACATATATTTAGGAGCAATTTGATGCTTTTTAATATGAGCACGGAACCAAGTAAAAATAATACACCAGTATATGGCGCAGTTGAAAATATTGCTGTATTTGGACCTTGAAACTCAGGTATTTGTGCTTGCCTTTAAAATAACAAATAATCTACCTGACTGACCCAATCTCTCCAAGCAAAATAGATGCAAAGTGGTTTCCATACCTTGGGAAAGAGGGCAGCCATTTCTGTTACAGCCACATGTATTCTTTCTGAGCAGGGCATGAAGCTGTGAGGAGAAGAGATTTGTGGATGAGTTCAACATACTGATGTCACATTCATACAAATCTCAAAATTATAGAACAAATATTGTTAAAATATCAATTAACCAAAAGCTATTACATGCAATTCACTTTTACAGAGTAAGGTACTGAATCGTATTCACAACGCTCCGTGCATTATCATCTTCAACTTCAGGTTAACATCAACCAAAAACATGCTATTGACATTTTTGTACACATTTGTAGCCCTGTGAGTAACATTTTGTATTTAAAAATGATGGCTTCACAGTAGAAACAACATCAACCTGAAAAAGGTATTACATCAAATGTCAAACACTGTCAGCTATATCTATCAAAAGAAAGTTACTGCATAGATGTAACTTTTAGATTTTCATCAACCAACTGAAGCCAATTCAGAGTCAGTACTTAAAGAGAGAAAATTCAATCCAGGGAAGTTTTGAACTGAACAAATTCAGGCATTCAGTAGCACATCAAAGAAAAAGAGAGAGCTTGTTAGCAGGTGAGGGAAATAAAAGGGTGAGGCAGAAACTGTGTGAGGTAGAGGAAAATGAAACTGTGCCTGGGAGGCAGGGACAGAAGCCAGAGTACCAGGAGGTGGGGTCAGGGGACCGGAGGCTGAGCGGCTGAAGGGGAGAGGGGGCCTTCTCAGCCCAGGGTACCAGAGTGCTGAAACATCCCAGGCTGTGCCTGAGCCGACGCACACCTTCACGCTCACATGGTCTGCTCACAGGATTGAGGGAGGGGGACACCGCGGAACCAAAACAACATCATAAGAGCGGAGCAGAGTGGAAGTAGAACGAGGGGGGAAAGTGAAGATTACAGAAAAAAAAGGGAAATGATAGAAGGTAAACGCAACTGAACATAACAGTATAACGATGAATGAAAGAGGAACTTTGGGCTTAAAATGGAACAAAGGAAATGAAAGCTAAAAACCAGATCATAAACCTATTAAAAAAAAAGAAAAAAAAGATCCTTTTCAGACTCTGACCTGTCATGTTTGTTCTCTTGAGCAGCTCTTAGCAGCTCTTGGATATTCTTGGTGATCTGCTCGGTTTTGCGGATGACGTCCTCTGTGCTGGGAAGTGTGGGGTCTGACTCCATCTCCAGATCATCCAACTCGGGGATAGAGCTGCCCTCCCCCAGCCAGCCACTGCTTCTCAGCCTCCCTCTCCTGCACAACCTGCAGGGGTAAAATCACAAAAAAATTACGTCTACACCCCTGCTTTTTGTTTTTACTGTAAAATGATTTGCTGTTTTGTAAAGACAAAACAGCAAATCATTTTACTTAAAACCTCCTTTAAGCTGTACTTGGGAACCAGAAAACACTCATCTCTTTCACTCATCAACTAGTACAATCTTACTCTTACCCTGAATCGTCCATCTCAGAGTCATAGAATGTATTGTCATAGTCACTTTCTGGCATGCTGCTTTGCTTCTCTAACTTTGAGGCCTAGAAGGAGGAGAGAAGACAAATAAACTGATAATGTGTTTCATGCAAGACGTTCCACGTCACCGATGATACATAAATCAGAAACAGCTGCAGTGAAATCACTATTTGAACGCTACATGTGATATTCAACAAAGAACAAAAACATATGTTGTAAATGTACCCCTTTTTTTGGTTGTGCCAACATCAAACAGTGTGACAATGTCAAATTGGAATATAAACACATAGAAGTGACGCAGATGACTGAAACAAGCCAATAAAGCTGTGAAGCAGAAGAATATAATACAATTACAGCATTCATCATAGGATTAGTAAAACAGATTAAGCAGAGCTCAGATAGTTTATTCGTGTCAGTATGACATAATCATTGATGCTGACTTACTTGAAATTGACCCTATCTTCATCGAATGTGACAGTATGTTAATTTGTGTATAAAATGTTTGACCTGCCGAAGTAAGGGTGGATTCATGGATGACAATCGACAAAACAGTCAACCAAAGAGACTAATAATCAGCAACATGTGGCTAGAAACATTACGTCAGAACCATGTCACACAGGCTTTACTCATTCCCTAAATTAAAGAAAAGTAAACCCCCAGAGGGTCGTTATTTGAGGATGGGAAGCAAGGGTTCAGATGAGTTCATTCAAAAACAAAAACAAAACCCTTATCCCACACAGCACAACAATTAAATGTATCACACAAAATAGGAATGCTTTATCTTCCTACCAGATAGGGTTCACTTTGATCTGAGATGTTCATTGTAACTTAACAGATTTACTATCAGACTGAAGGCTACATTTATAAACAGGAAGCAGAGACAAACATTGACACCACATAGGCCGAATGTACCACATGTTCATAACCTTTCAATCTATGTCCAAGAATTTAAAAAAAAAAAAAAAAAATCCTCCACTTGTTTGCAGGACAAAATGCAACGCAGCACGCATAAGCTTGCCTCAGGGAAAGCGATTAGTTCACAAAAGTGTAGATAAGTCCTTTCTTCTTTGTTCGCTTTAAGAGATGATAAGTCTTTTTAAACTGTACAACTCCTGTATCACCACATTGTTGAGAGCATGCTGTTGGAAGCTCACTGTGCAAAATGGCCAAGCGTTTGTTAGAGACAGCGTAAAAAGGACTTCTCTTTATACTAAGATTATTTGAAATGAAAAACATGATAACAACTTGAGATATATAAAATGTACGTTAACAATCTAATTCACAAAATACTCAGTTCATTTCCCTGCTTTTTACAGACAGGTGGTCATTGAATAGAAAATTAAACCCTACTTCAACTTTGTACAGTCAAACTTTTTCAACATCATCTGCTACACAGGTTTCTGGAGCAAAGAAACATGGGTTAAAACTAGCAGATGCTGCATCACAAGCGCCACTTTCTGCTCAACGTTCAGCGGTCGGGCAGAGGTTCCGCCTTTACAAAACCACACAATTCCAATTGTTTAGCCGCGCAATGAGGATGATGCTGATGAAGGAAGGTATCTGGTGGTGAGGGCAGCCGGTAGAGGGTTGGCTCATGCAGCAGGGCACATAAGGAGCAGCATATGGGGGACAGGAGAAGGTGAGGGAGGAGGAAGAGGTAGAAATGGTAAAGGGCTCCAAGTGGATTTGCTGTGTCCCACGAGGTGTGGACCGAGTGAGGATGTACTTAACCTCTTGAGCACTTTCGTCCTTCGACCAAGACAGGGTGGATGGAAATGAGGGGAGGGATGAAGAGGTGGTCACAAAAGCGCCCCTTTCCGTCTAAAGACAGGGTTCAAATCACACACATTTCTTAGGTTAAAAAGGAAACATTTATACAAACTAAAAAGCGAGATGAATGGGATTAGATGTCCCACAGGCCTCTTCAAGCCAGTTGTGGCTTAATCAGATACTGTATATTGAGAATGGAGCTGATGGAAAACTATATCTTTGCAATGACCATGACCATGAATTTTGGGATTTAAAAAAATAAATTATTTTAGAAGGGATAAGCTTAATATTAATCATTGAGAAATTAAAAGAGCTTAGTTGTTTCTACAGATCAATCTCCTACATTTACGTCCTGAGAACAGTGTCCTGGAAAAAAATAAGACTGAAGAGCCCGTAAGAAGATGAAGGTACCAGAAAACTATGAGTCATTGGCTCAAATATAAATGCATGAATATATTACCTGAGTCATAGAGAGAATTTAAACAGATGAGAGGGTAAAGTGAGTGTGTGAATTCATCATGCATTACAAAAACACAGAGTATTTGTATGGTAGTTTTAATGCTTCATCAACATAAAACACAGTACAAACCTTCAAAGTTTATCAAATAACAGCATCTCCTTGCTTGTACAACTACGTTTTGTCTAACAAACAATAAGCACCCCAGTACAAACAAAAGATATATGTAGATAATAGTCCTGCGTATATGTCAAAACTGGACAAAATGGAATGTGACTGGCTGTATTTAAATGCATGGCATTGTGCATTTTGATGACTTGTCTCTGATGCAGTAGAAAACTACCCAGTGGCAAATGAGTTAGGAAGAACGTAGGAGAAAAAAAAAAAGCACAGAGAGAGGTCTGCAGACAGGGTGAAGACATGAGGGAAAGTCATGGAAACAGGGCAGTGGAGAGGAAATGGCAAAGGAGAGCAGGGAACAGGTCTTACTTACATGAGGTGGGAAGGGCTGCAGGGTGGGGATACCCTCCTCTGGGTAGGGAGTTTCCCCTTTAGGGAGATAGGGCTTCAGGCCTGAGCCGGTCTCATACATAGACATGGGCCGACTGGCCCGCGCAGACTGCCGGCGTTTCAGGGCTGAGGGACTGGAGGGGTCAGGGTAGTCTGAACCGCTGGGGATCTGATAGATATTGGTTGTGACCTGCCGCCTGAGAGAGGTGTTCTCGCTTTGCAGAGATTGCAGCTGGAAGAGACGGTCAGCAATACACTAAGAGGTGCTCTCAGCAAAGCAAGCTTTGTTCCCTGTCCTGATCCATTCTGTCTTTTACAGCTTACCATTGTCCCATTATTCCTCTAAATAGTCACATTATACTTTGACAGTCTGCTACTGTCAGCATAGTAAAAGTCACCTAATTCACATCTTTGTGGACACCATATTATACAATTTAAAAACCTAACCTTTGATATATATATATATATAATGTATATGTATGTGTATATATATGTATGTATGTGTGTGTGTGTGTATAAAAAAAATTCCCATGATACAGAGAGTTCAGTCAATATTGGGATACTGCTCTCACAAAAAAAGAAGCCAGAGAACCTGACTTGTCACCAATATAAAAAATAAAAAAAACACAAAGCCTCTTTAATGATAATTACAGAGAAACTCATGTCTAATGGCTAAGTTCTTACAACATACTTCAGAGAAATATTTTATCAAGCATTATCTTTGGATGTCTTATAGGAAAATGTAACCCTGTACCTATGAGAATAAACTTTTATTGGGCTACAATCCACAAAGTTGATCTTCCTTGCGATTTGTTACTGAAACAGGTTCTAGTTTTTTGATGACAACATCAAGTAGTTACTAACTGTAATAGAGACAAATTCATATAAACATGGTCTCATCTGAACCAGCTAATATCACAGGAATAAAACAAATTTTGCTTTGGGATTTTCCCTTCATCTAAAAATGCAAAGCAAGTGACAAGCAAGCAAAAGATCGTTGCACAGGTAAGCAACACAGGTGCAGTTTAAGTCAAAGGCGTAGCTCAAGTACAGAGAGATTGAGAGGGATTAAAGAATGAACAAAATCAAGAGGATTTTGTCAAAGACAAACTGGCCTTAATTAATGCAACTACTTGCATTCAATCCAGAGAAAATGGGAGATCTTGTGTACTGGTGAGTAAAAGTGGGGAGGTGTAACCACTAAGATGCAGAAGTTACTAACATCTGCCGGGGTTTGGTAAAGGCTCTGATTCCAATTAAAGTTGAAGACTGTGCTGATATAGTCATGAACAGAAAACTGCATTAGAAATATGGTGTACATCTGTCCTTTGAAATGATCATTGGTGAGGACTACCACGATATGTCATGACAAGCCACCGGTGCAGCATGTTTTCTCTCCGCCACATCTTTATCCTAATGTGGCCTCTGTTGAAAATCTGTTCAGCCATAAAGTTAAGACAATGTATGCTACAGTGCTGTGTGTCTACTGCAGGGGAGTAAGGGAATGAACTCGAGTGCAACCAAGAGAGTCACCCCAATAAATGAGAGACGAATGATCTGCATCCTCCTTCCAAACAGCCAAATTAAAGCAGTTTTAACAGAAGAAAACAAAAATGTAACCTCAGTGTCAGGGATTAATTTAACAAAATACGTAGCTATCGCATGCTTAGAACATCTGTGGCCAAAAATATATCATATAAATCAGCAGTTTGGTGTAACAGAGTGACAGTATTCCAGGTTTTTATCAGCTGAGTGTGCTTTCTATGAAATGTCTATGAAATGTAACCACTTAGAAAACATGTCAAATAATAAATTCACATAAAGGATGTTACCATAAACAAAACCATCTAAAAACATTCTATGCAGTAAACAAAGTATATGTGATGAAGCAAGGCACACACATACAATTTCAGTTAGTCATTATGTACTATGAAGGGATTAAAAACCAGTCAATTATGTCATGCTCTTAAAACATGCTTGTTAGTAACATTAGACAGCAAAGCTTTAACTATAAATTATGTATCACAAAAAAAAGGGTGACTAAACACGGTGTTTGTTATTAACTGGAGCAAGGGTGCATTTGTTCTTCTCAAATCCACAAAACAAACCAACAGAAGAAAAAAGTTAAAAAAAAAAAAAAAAAAATTCTCCAGTTTACATTCAAGCTTGGAAATTACACATGCTGGCCAAAACAGAGGGTGGACCAGCAGGGGTGTCACAGCAGCCTCGTCTTGCAACAGAGTATCCCTATTCGGGTAGCTCGGCCCTCATTACAACCCACAGGCTGGGCCTCCTCACCAGAGATCGATCACACTGGGCAGGAGAAGAGCTCTGCTGACCGCTGTGGCCCCCCCTCAGGCTGGCCCCCGGTGTTAGTGATCTTATGGGTGGAGCTCGGTGGATACCTTTTTCTGCATCAGCCTCAGTTCATCACTCAGGTTGTTGTTGGCTTTCATGAGCTGCTGGATCTTGGCTTCGGAGGCAGAGAGCGCATTTTTCACCTCCAAGTATTCTTGCATGGTAATAGGGCTATCTGAGAGGTCAGAGTCCAGACTCTGTGGGGTTAAAAACAAAACAGTAAAGGCACCTAGAGACAGAGAGAGACAGCGTCTGTCCGGGTTTTAATTTGTCTAAGCGATGCAACAATACCTTGGTCCTGTCTCCTTTGCCCGAGGGGAGCTCTTGATCTGTATCCTCATCAGACGCCACACTATCATAGTCAGGCTGGTCATTGTCCTGGCTATCACTGCAATGCCTGACAGCCACACTCTTCAGGATAAGTTCAACATTGTCTGGAATGAAGGGACACAGAGTGGAATACTTGCATCTGTGCTACACTTACAGGCAAGAAACATCCAATGCCAGTAAGCTCTTAGAATAAAGGAACGATTAGACACTGACCTTTGGGACTGGCTACTGAATTCCCGTGTTGTCTGCGCTTAGCATCACATAGTATGTCAATCACAAGAGTTGCAAATTCATGTGCATTAAATCTTGCAAGTTTCTGTCGTCCCTAATTTAAAAAAACCAAAAAAAACAACGGAAAGTCTAATGTCAAAATGAATATAAGAGAGACCAACAATAAGGAACAATAAGTGTGAGCATGGGAGTTCTGCAAAGCTGACTTGCCTGGTTTCGTGTTGATGAGTACTCTGGATTCACAGGGAGGAAAGGCACCACCGTTGTCTCCGTCACCAGGGTGCTGTGGTTCTGCGTGGCCAACCACACTACAAGTAATAGCATAAGAATTAAATCAATAATGTCGGGTTCAGAGTTCTACATTTAGCCCAAGAACAAAAACAATTTTCAAAGCATCAGTGTAAGCAGCCGGCAAAAACTTCACTTTTACCTGCATCAGTCTCTCGTCTGTCCACCTCATCATACACATCCATGGCCAGCTCCTCGAATAAATGGTTACTGAGCTGCGTTAAAATTGGGAGATGACACTTAGTCAGACATTAGTCAGGGGAGGGAAAAAAAAGCTCAGTACAGTGAAAGTCTAAAACCGAACACAGCGACAGTACTTACAGACTGTAGCTTCTTCTTTGCTGCTTTGGCCAGTTCTGATAAATCTAAACTGCTACAAATAGAAAAAAAATCTCATAATTATATGCTGCTGAAATGTTATGTCAACATGAAGCATTCTCCATTCTGATTAATACTTACATGTTCCTTATCCATCATAGAGAGAGCAAGAAAAAGACCAAATGAAACATTTCAGTTTAAGAGGAACAGTGGTTGCTCTGCCAAAACAGGCTTGTTTGGAATTAGAGTTGAAAGTTTAGAGTTGTTTGATGAATTATTTGCAGCAATTACAGGGCTTTTGGGTATGTCAACTGCTTCACTGGGTGAAGTAGTTCCAACTCAGATAACAGATGCTGCAGGGAGCTCAACAGCGTGTCAGAACAGGCCTCAGAGCAAAAACACAGCCGTAAACAACTGCCTGGCTGCACTTACTCTGCCGGCTTGATTTAAGTTAAACCCGATCACTTAGGCACGTGTTAATTTGAAGACGAAGCACTTGATATCGACTTTCATCGTGTTGACTTACAGCTTATGCTTTCTTACCTGTCGGCCATTTGAGGAACAATGAAGTGCTGGCTGTTTTTATGATCTGAAAGGAACAACAAAGTCCTGGATGACTGCCAAAATCATTGCCGATAATTACGGGAAATGTAAACACTTTTTATTAAGCTTACTACATAGTCAGTATTCAAGAGGCAAGTTAAATACAATCAGTGGTTGTTTTTATCTGCTTGGAGTGCCACATAGATGAAGTTTTCCATCAGGTTTCAGGTAACTTGACTTTAAAATGACCTCACTCCAATTACAGAGAGCAATTGCACAGAATTAAACGCACGGATTCTTCGACCCATTTCCTTTTAAACATTTTTCATTTCAATTGCAGATCTCCCTCACGGCATACCTGGTTTCCTCCCACACAGGTAGAACGCCAGTCGATCAGTTAGCTCATACTGAATCTCCACCAGTCTGTCTGCCAGGTCATGGTGGCCAGCCTCCCTACAAAGGCGCGTGTTAAAAAAAAACATTTCAAAAGGATGAAACTACAAATATTAGGGACATATTATTTTGTTATTGAGTTATAAAAGATTACTGAAAATAGCTAACCTCGCATATTCAATGGGGGTTTTGCCATTGCTGTCAGGGGCTCCAGGATCTGCCCCATAAACAGTTAATAGTTCAGCCTGAGATACTTGCCCTGCCTTTGCAGCTACATGCAAGGGAGTGTTTCCTTTTTCCTAGAGAAGAAGCAGATTTAAGACCTCATATCAGCAGAAAATCCACATCAAATATGAAAATCAAGGTTTTTATATAGAGCGGGTGAATCTTACGGGGTGAAAAAAATTAGCTTGTGCTCCCAGGGATAGCAACCTCAAACAAGTCTCTAGATTCCCGGTGCGTACACTTGAGTGAAGTTGCTGGGAAAAAAAAAAAAAAAAAAAAAAAAATTACTATGAGTTGATAGAATTCAACAATATGTTAAATGTACAAATTCATGCTTCGGTTTTCACGTAATCACTGTGAGAAGCTATTTCTCTTCACCTTGCTTAAATCCTTGGCTGTCGAGCTGTCATCCTCCCGGCAAGGCATGCGATGGACAAATGCCAGCATTTGATATTTGGCTCTTATAAACTCTGATTTGTTTGGGCTTTTGGGGCAATGTGAAACACAGAGGTTCAAAGAGAAAAAAAGAAAGACTGTGAAACAGCATAAATTAACACTGGAATTTCAAGAATCAGTCTTTTGTTTATTAAATTAACATCTAGCCATCAGAAAGTGCTCCGTAATTATTTTCAAACAATTATGACTCACTGCAGTTTGTCCTGAGGGTTGGCCTTGCGTTTTCCACTCATCACAGATGCAGGGTCCAGAAGGGAGTGCTCCCATATTGAATTTGCACCATTGCTGTATAACGTCTGAACCATCTAGGTAAAATCAAAAAGAAACCTATACAGTGTGTCCCACTGATTTAGCCTGTAGAATCCTGACTGGCTGTTGACAATTCCCTTTCTGTACAAAAACTTTCTATATTTGGACAAAGTCAATACACCTCAGTGGGATCTGATGCACAAATGTCGTCAACAGATTTATCTTGAGCAAAGAGACAGGGCCGCTGAATTTAAAAGTACAGTAATACAGATTGTGCGCAAGGATAATGTGACCTCAAGGCATTTAAGGAGACAATGCAGCCTCTGACAACTACGTCACAGCTGAAAGTATAAAGATATGTAGCCAAGGCGAATATAAATCTAAAATTTTTCTGTGTGGGGTTATTACCTGCAGCTGTGTAGTAGGCCATGGCGTGTGCGTCAGGTGGCGGACTTGGGAGCTATGTCTTCCCAGACTTCGATGAACACTGCAGCACTCATCACAAATCAACACGCCCCTGTTCACGGAGGCCCAGCGAGGTTCTGAGAGGGAAAAGAAATGTGTCACAAGTCATCTCCTCTCTTCACATTCAGTACCATTATTCAAATCATTTTCCTGCTGATCTTAACACCCCACTTCTCCTTTTTTCTAAACAATACATTTGACCCCAGGGAGCTCCCATTTATCGTTTTCTTAACTGACTATTACAGATTGGCCAAATCCTGACAACATAATGTTCTGTGACATAGACCTCGATCCTTGTCCAAAAAATGATTAAAAGGACATCAGTGAGCCACACTATTTTACTCAATGACATGTTCTTTCATTACGCTGTACTTGAGTTTGAGTCAGTCCCACATACACACCGTTCTGCTGCCGCAAATACTCATTAGAGCACCAAATGTGTATTAATCCATGGCTGAAATAGTCCCCAAAAATGCACTATTTACACCTGCTTGAGTAACATTTGCTGAAAACTAGTGTCCATCTGTTTTATGAAATAACTGAGCCTTTTTAAAAACAAAATTTCATATTTTAAGCTGTTAAGATTTTAAAGATTTACATCCTCACTAAGATCAAATAGGGCTTGGTGCTGAGTGACACAGACAGGGATGGAAAAGCAGAGTCCTGAGAGACAGACTAACAAGTTGTTGGTTTTGGTCTTTTCTTCACATTTTTTGACAGTAAGAAAAATACAGAATGATCCTAGTTTTATCCTTTAAAGCTGTAAAGTTCCAAGCTTAAACCACTGGAAGCATTATTTGGGCTAATGTGACATGAACAGTTAACACAAAGTAGGGTACAGATTTTGCAGACTGCGAAATTCAGGTTAGACTTACACAGTATATATAAAGAAGACAAAAAGAAAAGTAAAAAGCTAACCCCCGAATGGGAAGTAATAAAAGTAGCCATAACAGGCATTTGAGGCCTTTTTGACCCCAAGTTTAGATGAAGCCTTGCAGCGAGAAAAAAGGAAGTGAAGATTAGCAGTTGTAGGCTGAAGCACCTCAACTTTATTGTTGAGTAACGGAGGAGCTTCCGCTTTCAAAACATTGTAAAAAAAATAAAATGAAAGACAAACATATTTTAAATCAAGAATTTTAGTGCCGCATGTTCAGGTAATACCTGGTGTTCGAAATTGAGGTAACGTGGACTTACAAGATACAGTATACTCTGTGACCAAAATAAGTATGTGTAGTTAACCTTGACCTATTTAGCACACTTCATTAATACAAATGTCACAGAGTTGTTTTGTCTTCCGTCTGAACAGAGACTCTTCTGGGAGAAAACAACTCAAGAACAAAAATACTATAAATTCACATGTCACTCCGACAGCCAATAAACTGTGGAGCTGACTGAATGGGTGGAACTGTGACAGAAAAGACGGTGAAGACTGTAAGTCTCTTAGCAGCAGCTGAGGTGTAGGAGGAACAGCTGCAGGGGTTGCTGGTCATATTCTGGCACCAGGTCCCCTGTTTTCAGAGTCTTCTCCTAACTTACTCTCCACCAAGACCTGAGTGTTAGTGCTGACATGCCTCTTTTACCCGTTCCTCAACAAGTGCTGCTAAATTTAATACCACATCTTTGAAACTCTAAAAATATTCACACCCAACAACTGGTGACAGTCGGATGGAAGGGCAATGCAGGCCAGCTGCTGTTGGATCTGAGGAAGGGGGGTTTAACCAGTTTAAATGACATGATGAGTGACAAGGTACTAAAATGTTACCAATCCTGAATGTTTGGCATACGTTTTATTGTTTTTCTTGATTTACATTTTGCAATAGACATGTAAAACAGTACTGATTTTTTTTGGTTAACCATACATTTCTAAAAATAATGCATGATCTGCTCTCACTGTATGCCACATTTACAATACATTGTGTTGCCACTATAGAAAAAAAAAAAAAAATCTGCATTGAAAGCATGCAGTCTATTCACTCAGCATCCTGTTTTGCTTCCTGTGACTGCTGAAAAACATCACGTCATTTCTATATAAATGGGTCTTCTGAAAGTACCTCAGATACAATGCAGTTATTCCTTGTTCAGCTTTCACAGAAAGATTTGATTGTAAAAGCTTAATTCCATTTTTACCTCAGCCCTAATACTATTTAGAACAAACAAATCTCTGTTAGAAGATGCAGACATTGCTCTGTTGGCATACAGTGCAATGGACATAGCATCAAGCTGAGTCTAGTGTTTCATCTGGAGATATCACTGTCTACAGATATCACTACAGACACCATACTAGGTGGAGCAGGTACCATAGATACCAGTTCAATCTGACAAAAATGTTTAGATTTGAGTTCAGGATATGAAAATCTAATTTTCTGCAGTATGTTTTCACCGATCAGTCTTTTAAAAAACAGACTTATTTAGACCATCATTCGCGTTAGGATCAGTGGAGGAAAAGTCATACCATTGCGAGTCCTTTCACACAATGTGTGGTGGAAAAACAAACAAACACCTGGGCAGCATACCACGGTACCCACTGCCTTTTTATGAACGATGCAGTCATCCTAGTTGTATTCAGACATGACAGAGAGCTTTCAATGCCGTTTCCTGCTGATCGGGGATGAGAATTCATAATGGAGGATTAAATTTCAAATTTGCCGGAAACCTCTAAATGTCGCATACTGTGCGTAACAAACATAAACACGCCGTTTGTTTCCCTTTGACAAACCTGCGTAAAACAACTGTGCAATTATATTGGTACATATCAAAAATGACTGCCTGATCACTTAAAGCAAGCGACACCGGAGGGAAACAGTCTGAAAGACAGCTGCTACAGGTCTGATTGCATCCTCAACGCCGGAGCTATAACGTTGGTGACCTGTCAACGGCACCGACAACTTGCCCCGTCAAAACGACAGTACACTGCATGCCTAAATTACTGCGAATGAGAGAGCAGCGTGAGCCAGCACCGATAATCTGCCTTCAATCCGAAGAGTTAAGTGCAAAGATTTGGCTTACTGCGCTCGAAGGGACCAAACGTCAGTAGATACGGCTAACAGCTAAACCTTGTTGGGATTGTATGGATTTGCTTACCTGGAACATTGCAATCAGCGCAGACCTCAGTGTTTCTCAGGCGTTTAGACATCCTTAACTCAGGAAGAAATGCCTTTTAAAATCAGCCGAGTGTTGTGTCCGTTAAACTAATCATTGATTACTCTGTGTGGATGCCTTCCGCGTTAGCTACACCCAAGTTAGCTAATTAAAAACAATCCAAACAACGACCTGCTCCTTCATTCAACTTTGAGCTACCGTTTTGCGTTACGACCATTATAACGTTACCCCGCAGAAGTAAGGTACAACGCTGCTGCCTGCAACTTAGCTGGCTTAGCACCTGACTAGCTAACCGGCCTATGGCCGTTTGGTAGTACACTCTTCAGCCTGCGGTAGACAGCAGGGCTACATAGAGCTACAGCATACCCAGTGGCGGCTGCCGCTACTGTGACCTATTATTATTATTGTTATTTGAGAGTGCCCACAGTTCAGCCTCTCAGGAAAAAAAAAAACGTATAGAAACAATCGCATAATAGGAATAATCCCTCCTTATCTTGTGTGACCCTGATTTTTACATCTACCATTAAGAATAAAAACTATAAAAAACCATACATTTGTTTGAGTTTTCTGTGGTTTTGGGAGGTAACACCCTGACAGACGTAGCTGAGGGCAAAACACGTAACGAAAACTAGGCGCAGGAGGTGAGTTTGATCTATGCACCCCTTGACACGGTATAAAAAAAAAAAAATACAATTTACAACTAATAATGACAACGACGCTCGCTGGATTTCCATCCACTGGTGATCATCTTTTCCAACACACCTCGCACATCAGTATCACTTCTGCACTTCTAAATAAGTTGACTACAAATCAATAAATCAATTGTATTACACAACTGAAGTCAGCCGTTAACAAAGGATGGAAGAATAGACCCGTGAAAGAGCAACAGGAACCAAACATACGTTTGTAGAACAGGCCACCACGGGTTATTTAATAGAACCTATGATTATATAGTTCATCATACAGCGTATATATAGTTTAAAACTACTATGTGTCTTTATGTACATCTAGTACCGAGCGTGTGCTGGCGGTAAAGTTTCAGCTTTTGAACCAACCTCCCTGTAAAAGCGCCGATCTCATTTCGCGTTTCAGGCAAAACATATAATTTAATGTCTACATAGAGTGTTTACAGCGTTTGTTCTGTGGGTGTTTGTGGGACAAAGTTGCGTTAAAGGTGTGACACAGAACCAAGTTTATACAGATAATATACTTATATTTAACGTTTTTTCTACCCCCATGCGGACATATTGAATGGTCGCGTCCAAACTGGAACTGTCTATTCTTTTTTTTTTCCTAAAGGCGATTATTTTATCTATAAGTCGTGTTTCTGCCGTGTATTGAATAGTGACAAAATAGTGCTTAATACACACAAATTAAGTCCCGTTTTAAAGGGGCTTAGTAAGATTTCTTAATTAGATGTTATTATTTAGATTGTGAGGTTTTTTTTCCATGTAAGACACCCCTGTCGTTAATGGGTACTACTCCTAGCACTTCCTTGTTCAAAAGTTTTATTTAGGGGAAGGCTTGGGCAAAAGTTGGTCGCCACTTTGGATCTTCTCGACGTTGTTGTTTGTGTCGTCAAATATTAAGGGCATGGATCCCATGTATCGTACCTTTTGGCATAATTAGCATGTAGCTACTGCAGTTTCCCCCATGGCTGTAATCATTAGACGCTGGCTAACGTTGCACTGAGAGGCTCGGTAAAGAGGAAGATGTCCACGGCTAACGTTAGCGATGACATCGGAGTGAAGTTTCCCTTGCACTCCGCAGTGTGGGAGAATGATTACAGGAAACTGGAAGAACAAATAACGATACCACAGGTTGGTAAATAACACCGATTAGGCTGCTACACATTCGTTGTTGTTAGCTAGATGAAGCCCTGAGCGAGCTATTAAATCGCCGTAGCAATCGAAGTTAAAGTAGGCCAGTCGTGTTGACAGATGCTCCGTAGTATCACACATAGACAACGTCTGAAATGTTTATGAAGACAAGTTAGTAGTTCACTGATCAACAGGTTTGAAAGTTAAAAAGTTAAAATTATTCCAGTACAGATTGAGTCCCGGTTGTAATGTAATCTACTAACCCAGTCCTGTGGATTACTCAAACGCAGTATACATATGAGTAGATAAACTAACATTACAACGGCTTTACTTATAAAATGTATACATTTGTGATATAATTTGCGCCTGACCATCACATGATGTGGGTCATTATTATTTTTAAAGAGTTTATAATGGTGATTCATTCTTTGTCATCTTCACAGTCTCACACCTGTCAAACATGCCACTGACTAATCTAACGACTTATTACTAAGTATTTATTAAAATTTTAAAAGCGTCTTTACTCTCGTCCTATTTTTCCTCCCAGTAACTCCTCACAGTCAACACTGTGTATTGTTGCAATATAATTACTATGGATCCAGTAGCTCTGGATGTTACTACCCAACAATGTCGATCAATAACACATTTACCTCAGCAGCATTACTCATATGAAGACCAGACATGATGCTCATTCTTGTCACTGTACTGACCACTGCAGTCCTATATCATTATCAGTGTTGACCTAAACTAAAAGGGGTTAAACTTTGACTCTATGAGTTATAACATGAAGGCCCTCAGTTAAAAGTTAAGCAGTATTACAAAGCCAGAAACAACGGGTTCTTTTGTTCATATAACCAGTTATCATGTCCTTGCTAAAGTATTCAATCTAACCAGGTGCCTAGATTATGTTACTCAAATAAAAGTGCAGGGGAAACGTGGGTTTTTCGTTGATTTTCTCAGAATGACATCGAGGCTGTGGATCCCAGAGGTCGGACACCTCTGCACTTGGCTGTGTCACTCGGGCACCTGGAGTCAGTGAGAGTCCTTCTGAGACACGGCGCTGAAGTGACAAAAGAAAATGCCAAGAACTGGACAGGTTAGTTATAAAACCGGCTACAGAGCAGACAAGGAATGCTATGATACCATGAATGTGTCCTTCACTTCTCTTGCAGAAACGCTTTTTGAGGATTTGTGGTTTGTTCAACCTCTTAGATCCCTTCGTTCATCAACCTGCAAATCATCTGCTGTTAATGGGGTTTCTGGTATTAAAAAAAAAAAGTATATCCACTCCTCCGACTGCAGTGAAATATTTGTTTCTATTGTTGAGGTTTATGTAATGGATTGTTGCAACTCCTGGTGAACAACTGCGGTTCCCTTAACAGGTTCAGTGGTGTGTTTATACTTCCCTCTCTCTGTGTAGTGCTGCAGGAGGCAGTCAGCACCGGAGATCCAGAGATGGTCCAGTTAGTGCTTCAACGCAGAGACTACCTCAAAGCCTCCACTGCTCTGGGAGGAGTACCTGAGCTGCTGTCGAAGATCCGAGAGGTTTTACTCTATATATATTTTCCCATTGTCTTGTCTTCTATGTACATGTGTATGGAAACATTTACTGGCAAAAGAAATAGCTGGTCTACTGTCTATCGTTTCATCCACAGTCTCCAGACTTCTATATGGAAATGAAATGGGAATTCACCAGTTGGAGTAAGTGTTTGTGTGTGTGTGTGTGTGTGTGTGTGTGTGTGTGTGTGTGTGTGTCCTGTGGGGGGGGGGGGTATGTATCATAAAAGTAAAGTTGACATGTGTCTACATGGTAACCTGTTCGTGAAGTACAGGCTGGTTATCAGCAATTCAGTGTGCAAAAGGAGATGGTAACTAGAAGTGTGTTCTAATGCAGCACCTTATGCTTAAATATCTACACAAGATGCTAAATCTTTGCCCACCAAGAGGTTTCCTCAGGTCACACAGGAAAAACTACATACCTGCCTCTTGGTAGGTAAAGCATTTGTTTTGGTTTAGTAGTGAGTCACACGGTATTTCATGTGCGGATACATTTCTTTCCATTGTGGGACAACATTCATATGCTGTTGCTTCACAGTCCCTCTTCTGTCCCGGGTTTGTCCAAGTGATGTTTGTCGCATTTGGAAAAGTGGCGCCAGCCTGCGAGTGGATGCCACTCTTCTAGGCTTTGAGAATATGACCTGGATCAGAGGACGTAGAAGCTACATCTTCAGGGGCGATGGTGTGTGCATTTAACTCTCTCACACACACAAAAAAAAACCTCTCTCTATGATTTGTGCTATTTCTGGAAAATGACTCAGGTCTATCCCTGACTGTATTTTTACAGATTCATGTGCGGAGTTGATGGAGGTGAACCATGATGATGCAGTAGTGGACACTGAACTATTCAACATCTCCCAAGAAATGGAGGATGTCACACTCGAGTCAATGCAGCCAGCTGAACAGGAAGTTGCCAAAAGGTTAACTACTCCCATTGTCAACACCTACTTGGACACCAAGGATATTGCTTTTGAGAGGCAAGAGTCATTTTTCTCTTTCTGTTGTCCTTTTTCTCGCAACATGCATTGATTTACCTTCCTTTGATTGAACTCCACAGTGATTTCATGAGATAGCATAGCATTTCCACGCTTGTTGTAATGTCATCACTCACTGAAAGAGCTTACTGTGTAAACAGTAATTCCATTAGGCTTATTAATCATCATTTTGCACTGACCTCTGAATGATATTTCCACTGTAATTCTGGTTCCTTATCGTCTAAAATGCAATATTTACACTGACTTAGTCATTTAAAGGTTCACTGACAGTCAGTGCTCACTTTTAGGTAAGTGTGGCTGTCATGTAATTAGCATGAGGTATTCCAATAATCTTCATCTGCAAAACGCACTGAAACGCAGGTGACGGTTTAACTTGACAGATAACTATGATTATAGTTGTCATGGATGATAAGCCTTTCTTACAGTGGCAATTTTGACTCGTCAAACACACAAAAAGTCAGTGATGCCTGGACTCCATATTTTTGTGCATTGTTATGGCAAACTGAAGAATACGATGGTGGATTTTGCCTGTGATGATGATTTGTAATTTCACAAATTACCACCGTTTTTTCACAGGAACAAGTCTGGGATATGGGGCTGGAGAACCGACAAAACTGAAGTGGTCAATGGATTTGAAGCAAAGGTTCACATAAGTTATACATTTTCTTTTTATTATAACTAAAGTGTATCGTCACTGAAAACTTTGCAGCCATTTTATACCAGTATCTGACTTTAGATCCTGGTTGTTTTCTCAGGTTTTCAGTGTGAACAATGTAAATGTGGTAATCAGGACAAGGACAGAGCATCTTACAGACGAGGAGAAAGCCAGGATAAAAAGTAAGTGCAAAATATTCCAAATGTTCTTCATGTATTAATTTCCTGTTTCTATATTCCTGTTCATATATATTTAATGATTAATTTAGGGATTGATTGAGAGAGCTAAAGTTTGACTTTTTTGTTCAAAGGTGAGAGGAATATCCTGGAGTCTCTGCTGGGGACCGTGGAGCAGCACATCAGTGCACAAGGGGTAAGCAATGGATTCAGTAATTACATTGAGAGGATGTATTTTGTTCCCACCTGGCAGCTCATTTGATATGACTGCTTGACTTCATAGGACCTTACTCTTGAATATGCAACTGCCACCAACCCCACTGCCATCACTCCAGAGGAATATTTTGATCCCGACTTTGACCTTGGAAACAGAGACATCGGCCGACCCATTGAACTAAGCATTCGAACGCAGAAGTAAGACACACCATTTTAAGGCTATTATAACCTTATACATTATTCCTGGTAGCTGTGTGTTATCTGTATCACCAAGTTAGGTTGTGGGCAACGTTTTCTGTAATGTGCTCTAACGCAGGTTTAAAGGTACATTGTGGATGAGCGAGGAACATCCCCTGTCCCTGGTGGAGCAAGTAACCCCCATTATTGACCTCATGGCCCGGACAAGTTCCCATTTTGCACGGTTACGAGACTTTGTAACCCTCAAGTTTCCTCCTGGATTTCCTGTTAAAATAGGTATGTGAGGTTTTCATAGAGACTACACTTTGAAGAAGCATTTTCATTCCTCTTCTGTTATCTGTTTTTACATCTTATGTGTTGCTCTCTTCCAGAGATTCCACTGTTTCATGTACTGAATGCCAAGATTACATTTTGTAATGTAAATAAGTGCAGTAACTCAGAGGAAGTAAACACAACATCCTCAGGAGAAGATGAAGAAGCTGCAGGTAGGAATGCAGCCAGTTTGACCACTGTATTCAAATACAAATTGCAAGTCTGTGATTTTTTTTTCACAGCTTTTTTTTTTTTTTTGATTTTCCCCTGTCCAGCACCGCCTCCGTTTCAGGTGTGTCCTTCCGTGTTTGTGGTGCCTGTCAGTTACCACCGCCGAGGGGGCAGCCGCCACACACCCATCTCCAACAATGACGAGGAGCTTTTGCAGTACGCCATCCATCAGAGTCTCCTGGAGTCTCGCAGAGTCCCGGGCCAGGTCAGAACAATTATCGCTAAGCTCCCTCGCCAAATAGCTTGCCACACACTAATCTGTTGTCCCCTTTTTCCCATGCTATCCTTGATTTTGCAGTTTATTGCATCATTTAAGCCCCCCCCCATGTTTGTGTTGTTGTAGGAGGGGATCTGGGATGATGCTGATGGGGAATTCACTGATGTAATCCCCAGTAGCCAGAGTGACAGGTAGGAACTCAGGTTAAGGTTGCTAGCATAGCAATTGCATAATTACATATGGTAAAAGCAACGGTACCCGCTACTTGCAAGTCCCGTGGGGATTTAGATGACACTGTATATCTGTTTACTGCCTGCATGTGTCAGTAAAAGCCACAGAACACAGATGGATCTCTCTTCCTCCTTTCAATGTCATTCTAGGAGTATCCCAGAGGGGGTGCTAGTGGAATATGGAGACACCTCCAGCCCTGCCAGCTCTGCCTCTGCCTCTAGCCCCGACTCAGACCTCCGCCTGGCCATGGAGCTCTCCGCGCGAGCTCAGGAGGAAGAGGAGAGGATGAGGAAGCAAGAGGAGGAGGAGTTGGAGAGGATATTGCAACTATCACTGACTGAGAAGTAAAAGGAATAAGAGGGAATAATAATATAACAACCTTTCCAGATCCAGAAACAACCACCACACCTCAGTTTTCCTTCCTAACCACTGTAGTCATCTATGCAACAGCAGATTTCTTTCTGTAACAGATCATCCTTGCACAGGTAATATCAAACTCTCGGTATTCAATAATTTCCAAAAGGTATTTTTGGTAAGAGCATACTTCTTTATATATTTCTATCTCAGCATAGTGTGTCTCCATCCTCAAGCTTGATTCATGGACTCTTTGAGATCATTTTGGGCGGGTTCTACTTTTTATTTATTTACTTTCTTTTCCAATTCAGAATCACAGCAGCAACCGACATGTGTTGATCGTATTGTCATCCGGAGTGCGGTCGAATCAGTGTAATTAAGGTTCTATGAACAACAATATTTGACTACTCAAGGTGACTTCATATAGTGTTGGCACTCAGATGTGGCACTTAAGGTCCAGAAAGCTGCGGTTTTTTCTTTATTTTCCTGGTACCTGTCGCCTACTGTGGACCTAAAGGGACAGATTTGAGTGTTTTCACTGTGAAGTCTTCCTACAGAGTTACTTTGTTGGGGACCATGGGCTCACTGAATAACAGAAATCTCAGGGTTTCGATTTTACACATTTTCCCTTCACTTTGGAATTAGTTTGTTAATCAGTTGTAAAACTATCAGGAATTGTAGCCTGGTAAATGTTTCTTTGGTGCAAAATGGTATCATTCATGCATATCACTCTATGCCATGCCAATATTAATTCAGAAAGTTGGGCTCATTGAGTCAAAAGTTCATAAGTAAACGCAAGTTCCTTGTACTTTGTGAATGTACACTCTACAGATGGGTAAACAAAAGCATGTTGCTGTGAGAGAAACTTGAAATCCGCTGCCTGGTAACATATCTTTACTGCAACAAGGATAGGGGTTTAACTTTCCTGGCCTGATAGATATGTTTTTCTTCCTTTTTTAATACAAAATTTTCTCCAATTTCCTGGCGAGAAAGGACGTATTTGTGTTAACTGTCACTGAGCAACTTCAAGCATTATCGTTTCAGTTCAAAAATGCAATAGCAGAGACCAGTCTGTCTGTGGATTTACAGCCGTCATGCAGCTTAGAAGCAGTCACACAACCAGTGTTGCAGAGATTTTTCTGATTCCTAAGGGCAGTCTGCCTTTTGTAGCCACGAACAACTCTAGACCTCTGAGCAAAAGGAAAGGCAGCACGGGGTCAAAGGTCAAGCATGCCTGCAATATATAGGATTTGTTTTCTACAACATGTGCCAACGGATTGCTTTGCTCCAGTAACGCCTGGAGGGAGCGAGGAGTTGTGACAGTTTCATGTGGTGCCACTCAGACTAAACTTTCTGAACAGATTTTTTTTTTTTTTCTAAATTTTGTAACCTAAAAACATGATAAAGAGGGTGATGCTGAGTAACGTGCACTAACCACTATAGTTGATTTCACTGACAACCAACCACTTATCAAAGGTCTCTCTGCATTGCTGCGTCTGACTTTCAGGGGCTTCAGCTGAAAAACTACTAATTATAATGATCAAATTGCCAAACTGCTGAACAGTCAACTTTAAAAAAGCCTAGCTTTGGTTAATTTAATGCAGAGCTTTGTGATGCACCATTCGAGCTGCAAAGTTGTTATTTTTTTTTTGATTTGTTTTTTTTTTAAATACGTTAAAATTTTAAGAAAATGTGTTGGTTTCAAAATGTTGTTTCTAAAATAAAAGCACTTTATTTCCATGAGAACTAGATGTGACTTTGTTGAAGTAGATTTACAATGTCAGGTGAAGTGTTAACCTGTCCAAGACAAGAAAAGCTTCAAGATGTATCAGCAGTGAAAGGATTCTGTGTTTCGCTAGGAAGTTATTTCAGTCCTAACATCTGCACTCTAGATATAGCACATAATCAAAGTATACTGTTGTACAATTGGATTGTGCAGGATACACAGCTGCAGCGAAGGAGGAATCTGTTCTAACAACAGAATGGATGCCATTGTTGTCTACATAGTAAGTTAGAATGGGTGCCATTTTCAATGAATCGATTTCTAAATGTACTACATCTGCACCTATGTAATTTTATTGTGTAGTTGTGTTTTCTGTTGTTTGTTCAATCAACCTAGTTCACTGTTTGAAGTTCGTTTGTAGACCGCATTTATCACAGAATCAAGTACAAAGCCGGAAACTGGCCAAGCTCATCTGGCTGATCAGTCACAGAACAAGATGATGAAGGTGATTTTAAAAGGGAAAATAAGAGCAAACAAATATACACCTACTTACAGCATTCTCTTTAGTTTTAAATGTATTATTTGTCACACAAGAAAACAAATAAGTCTATAGTTAATTTCAGAAAATTGATGAGCAGATTTCCACATTTAGAGAAGAAAATATGAGTAAACTCTGGTTTAACGGATGTAGATTTAAGTTATGAAAGCTCTCGCTTTGTAATTCCACTTCAGTTTATTTAAAGGCTGCGGGCGTCCAGGCTTCGACGGAGCTAAAAAGACAAACTCTTGGCTTTAAAATCAAACAGACTACACCTACTTACAGCATTTCCTTTAGGTGTGGAGTCCTGATGAATAAATAAATAAATTAAAAAAAAAAAACAAATGAAATGTGACACATGGCATTTGTATGAGTCCTTGATATTGGGTGTAAAGTTAGGCAAATAGTTCATATCAATTGCATATCCCTTTGTTTACAGATGGCATTTGAATAAATTAATCACAGTACATCAACATTTGGTAGGTGTAACCTACACAAACATAGAATAATTCTTAAACGGCCTGATTTTATGACAAATTAAACCCCAGTTGCTATGTACTTCTGCAGCCGGGGTGTGTTTCCAGTGAGGCCTCTTGACGGGTGGGTGGCAAAGCTTGCGGCTCTCCCATCGGTCAGGTCCCGTCAAGCGAGTCGGGTGTTGGTGCCGCGGGCCTGCTGAGCTCCCCGGTGCGCGGTGCGGCTGTCACCTCGCATCGGGACGACAGCACATTCGTCCCGGGGTCTCTCTTGTCCCCCTCCGGGCTTCGGGGCAGCTTCACCGACGAGAAAGCGGCTTGTAGACGCAGACAGCCATGATGATCATGAGCACCAGCAGGACAGCGAGGACACTCCCCAGTGTGACTGTGAGGACAGAAACACAGGCTGGTCACAACCCGAGACAACAGATAAACAGGCTGCCTAAGATGACGGATGAACTGGGGGTTACTGGCTTTGGCTCCCCGATCTCATAAGCAAGTAGTTGTCACTCTTGAATAGAGACCGTACGTCTCTCCAGAGCGTGGATGTCAGCAGCATCCCCGCCTGCACCGGACGGGCCCCCGCATCGGCCTCTTACCTAAATTCTGCTTCTGTAAAATCACATAAGCTCTCTCGGCCAGTTTGGAGTCTTCGGTCTGCCCGGTAACCAACACACTGAAACACATGACGAGGGCTGGTGCGACGAGGTGCAGCATCACAGCGGTGGAGGATGGAGGATGAGGAGGATGAGGAGGAGGATGATGGTGATGAGAGCGAGGCGTTTCTTCTTCCGCTGCGGGATCTGGGTCCTAAGGCCGTTTGGTTATTGTACTGACTCCTACCATTCAAACTCTAAGGTAGTCGATTAATCGACGTGTCAACAGACAGAAAGTTAATTGGCAACTTCAGTGATAAGAGATTAATCATTTGTCATTTTTGGAAACAGTTTGTAAGTTTTTCTTGTAATTAAATATAAGCAAATATTTATATATTTATTATTGGAAATTTTACTCTTTATGAATTGTATTGTTGGGTGTTGATACACTTAATTTTTTTTTTTTATCTTCAGCTGCCGTTAAAGAAGCACTTAGTTGGAATGAATCAATTAGAAGTGTATCAGCTGGGCATGTCTCTATCAATCCTATATTTAGTATCAAATTATGTCGTTATTTCAGGCAAACGTGTTAGGAAATTATTCTGAAGTTGGGGACCAGTAAAATAAAATGTCATCCATTTTATCAAAGCTAAAGTGCCAACGATGCGCTGGTTCTGAATTTTAAAATGTGAATATGTACTATTTTTTTGAATTGCTGCAGAGATTGTAATTGTGGCAATTTTTAAACTATTTTCTAACTTTTTATAGAACACAACGAATTAATCAAGAAAATTATTGTGAAAAAAACATGATAATAAAAATAATCATTCATTGCAGCCCTATGATATCAAAACTTGCTTGTGGTAATGCCAGTTAGTGTCTACTAATGTTTAATTTCTGATTATAGGAGTGTCATTATTTTCATTATTGATTTCTGTGCCAATATTGTTCTCGATTGACTAATTAATCATTTAGTTTATAAAATGTCAGAAAATAGAGAATAATTCCCATCAGAATTTCCCAGAGCCCAAGGTGACATCTACAGAATTTTTTGTTTTGTCCAACCAACAGTCAAAAGCCTGCAGATATTCAGTTTAGTATCATGGAGGACTAAGAAAATCAGGAAATATGAGTTGTTGTTTTTTTTGACATTTTTGCTTAAGAAATGACTTATGCCGATAAACGGATTATCAACATTGTTGCTGATTAATTTAATGTCGATTGACTAATAGATTAATCGTGCAATCGTCTCAGCTCTAGCTGGCCGATTAGTATATTACTAGCATGGACCTTTCTGCAGCTGTGTTAGCACCAGGCTACTGAAAACTTCAGGTATTTCCAGGTAGTTTGACTGTGGGAATACAAAAGCTATAAAATCTCCTCTCTTACTGTTAACCATCAAACAATTGTGAGGCCTCCATCACATTTCCCATTTCTGAAATGTCAAAGAGCAATGAAGAATAGATATAAAGGTCAAGCTCCTTGCGGTTATATCCTTACATAATCACTCCGCATGACTGATGTATATGGCCTTTGCCTTCATCCTCTATAGAACTTAAGAGTGCACACCATTACAAACACTTAAAGCTCTTAATTATATGCCAGAGAAGCTTAATGCGCCCGAGGAAATGTCGCTCACGGTGGTCTGAAATTAAAACTGGACGCTTCCTGGATAAATTCATCACAACAAGAAAACATTTCATTATCGCATGAACTCTGAGATCCTGTTTTAATAGGATATCTGAAGGCATTTAAACTGAAAAAAATCTGATTTTAATACTGTATGTTACGACTTGAAAGGAGACTTGATAAACTTAATAAGGAAATGCACTCCGGGAGGTGTAGCCCTGATTAAACTGACTAAGTCAATAAGTCCGGTGAAAACGCCCTCTTGGAGGAGAGGAAGTCAGAAGTTAACAACCTCTGGAGTCATGTTGAATTGAGCATGTATTACACCAAATATCGTTCCAAAGTAAAATGTTGCTGTTATGTTTGGCTTAAATGCCCTTTTTTTTTTTTTTTTTACCAGACTCCAGGGCAATTTTGTACAAACAATGATGGTTCCCACAGGACGAATCCTAATGACTGTGAACCCCTGACTTTTCATAGAGCTGTCAGCAGGTCAAAGTTTCACTTATCCAGTAATATATCTCAACATCTACTGAATGAATTGGCTCTAAAATTTGTTTTTTTTGGTGATCCTATGACTTTTTTTTAATCTAGTGCAGTTGTCAGATCAAAATGTTAATTTGTCCAATACTTTACTGTAGACTCTTAGGTCTTTAATTAATTGGTTGATGATGAAGAGCGCTAATTTTCAAAGAATTTGTAGCCTCCACCTCTTTGCATGGAGGGTCCTCTTAGGTGATTTTGTTTCCTTGCACTGTTCACGCACATTTGGCGGGCCACAAAGATATCTATTACTATAACTGTTTTGTGGGGGGGCTTTTGGCTAATCCAGCAAGTTATTGTAAATGCTTGACAAATCAAGACATTGATGCAAAGAGTATATAAAGATCCAGTATTAGCATGAATCAGTCCTACTCACTGATGTAAAATATAACTCAGAATGGTCGAATACCTCCAGATATCATGCAAGGAGAGATGCCATGGTATAAAAAGTATGGCAAAATCTCTGACAGTTGGCAAATCTATTTGGTCCCTTGTGAGTACGGTAACTGATTAGCAACCAAAAACTACAAATGGCAACTGTTTGCAAATTGAGGTCTAAATGTGGGCTTTAAAGAGAAAATGATCTCAACATTCAAACTGAATTGTATAAAACCTGTAATCCATCTTTTTATGTCCTTTGTATCCTCTGTACTTACTTATAGCTGCTATACTGTATTTAGTCAGAATTGATGGATGCACCGCAGCAGGTTTTTTTCTTAATGTACTGTTTATCAAGCTTTTCATGTCAGGTAGAGGAGAAACCATCTATTTAACAGTGTCTCTTTTATGTGTCTCCCGTGCTTGCCTGTTCTCTACATCAATGGCAGTCACTGATACAAAGGGCTTTGATCTGTACGTCTATCAACCAGCAGCTGAGTGGAGAATCATATGTTCAAAACCACTTTCTGCTCTCGTATAGGTTCATACCTGTCGTCCTTGAAGTGGTCGGGCCTTAACCAGGAATAAGAATCAGCTGAATAAGTAAAGATCTGAAGGGCGCTGTGAGCATTTGAAGGTAGAGGCTGCTCTATTCCCTTGAATGTTGATGGATTCTGGATATTGCAAATTAGCTTGTTAATTAGAAAATCTAATGGAGGTGAGCAGCAATAGGCAACAGCCTTTACAAAGACATGACCATCACCATATGGAGATTTACAAGAGCAAATCTCATATGTGGTCTCCTGCACATTTACAATTCAGAAAAAAATACATTCTCTTTTTTAACATAGATAGTGGAATTTAACTGCTTAAAATATTGAATGTTTGTGTTTTTTTTATATTCACGTTTAACCTCCAAGAATGTAAAAAAGCACAACGATGAAATGTGTAATTTATACTGTAATTCATTTATACACATCTTACTACAGAAACCATGTTGAAGAGGAATGAAATCACACAACAATCATCACGTTGCTCACATTATTTTCTGAATATAAACAAAGTATAAAGCACTTTTTTATATAAGTTAACACATGTTACTAAGACATATTATATTGTATATCTGCAAAAACATTAGAACAGTCTTCAATTAGAGAGTGAAAACATTGTCTGGAGAGGCACAATATTAATAAATATCAATACAACTTTTACAGTTTTTGTACATATAGTGTAATATTTAGGCAAATTAAGGCAAAACAGGCTATTTGGAGTGAAGTGAAGCCATCAGATGAAAACCAAAAAGTTCATTTTGAATTTGAAGATCTACGCTAATACACAAACAGTTGCACATAGTTAAAATTGCTTGTTACATATCATATGAAAGTACAACTTTGTATGTAAAATAATACACCCTATAATTATAATTAGAAGATTATCATTTTAGTATAGTCTTTGTTTGAATGCTTCACTTAGCTCCATTACAAACACTTGTAGGGGAAAAACAGAACATTTTTAGCAGATGTATCCAGCAGCTAGCATGAAATCCTATTCAAGCACTGCATTACAGTTGTACTGTATGAATATAAAATACAGCATTGACAAAAATAATTTACTGTCAAACTGACTAAAGTTTGGTCTCATTTAGAGGGACCTGAGAGGTACTGTCCAGCAAAACATTTGACATGAAAAACATTAGCTGACATGCCGTATGTTGGTGACTTGAGCGGATAAACAGCCCACTGTAGAAAGTTTTTTTTTAGCATGTAATTACATGCAAAACACTACTCCCGTGATCAGTTTAATGCTGAAAAACTGTGTTAACCTGACTGTTACTGCAAGTGCAACACTGGTGTTTGCAATGTTGCTATAGCTGAGCATGCAGAGCTTCATTTCATCAATCTTTCACAATGTACAGAACATATAGAACTTAACAGAAAATGGCTCCATGCAATAGAAATAATGTGCTTTTTATTTTCCTTGGCATCATGTTCTTGTGAGATAAATACAGCTGACTAAAGGAAGAGACAGATACTTGAGTTTACAACCGACTCCAATAACGACAAGAATGCAAAACTTGAAAATGGCAACATGTGAAGGCCATAAACTATCCTGGTGATGTACTGTAGGTAAATCTGCATCACAGAGACCATACAGTGAAGATATTATATTGCTCTCTCAGTTCCTCTTAGAATAACAAATTTAGCAGCATTTACCATTTTAGAGGGTGTGCATGTGCAGTGAAAGCTGACATGTCCGACATCATAAACAGGTAACGGTCATGTCAGATAATGTTCTCAAAACTGTGGTTTACATGGCAATCTACAAATGTGCTTTTCTTTTTATGGCACAGTAGCCATGTTGAGGCTGTCAGTGTGGATGTCTGGTATGGTCCTTTCTGGTCTCAGACACACCGCCAACCTCTGTGGAGAAGAAGACAGTCATGGTGGAAACACAGAGGTCCATTTAAAATGTGAAAATGTTTAAGAAACTTAAGTTTCCAGCATTTTGCACACTGTTGCCTCCCTCTCTTCATCCACTGACCTGTTTGAGAGATCCAGGGGTCCACACCAGCTTGTAGACCATGTAGATGGGGATCCACATGAAGGAGGAGAAGCCAATGATGTAACCCACTGTGATGCTCCAGTCTGGGTACTTATAATCAAAAAGCGTGAGGGGCGGCGCTTTCAGCAGGGAGCTCACTATGATATACTGGGAAGAGTTGGTATACATGTATATTGGGGATGGGTAATATATCTGTCACACTTCCATACATTATAAATGAAATATATAAAGGAAGTCACAACAGTGTAATAATGCAAAATGTCAACAGGAACACAACCAGAGAGGTGGATGCAAGTAAGTGCCAAGGATATTAGACTGTATCTAGAAGAGGGAAGTTGACATTTACCCAACTGTTTTGCAATATGCTGTAGAAAACATTCCATGTAGCAGAGGGTTTGATCTAGGGGTCAACTGTCAGGTCTCCACAGCCTTCAAAGGCCACTGGTTCAGTTGTCTTTTGATCTTACCCTGAGCTTTCACTCATGTCTGTGTCTACTGCTGCCCCCTTGCTGTCCAGATGACTTAAATTGATGACACTTCTTTGACCAAAAGGACAAAATTTTAAAATATTCCCAGTGTGTTAAATTGAAAAAAAAAAAAAAAATCTCATGGTTTTTGTATAATCTAAGACAACGTTAGCACTGTAGACATTTAGATCCACTTGTTGTGTATTCACTGTAAATGTAGGTCAGAAAATTTCACCCCTTACCGCCAGAAATGCTGGGCTGATGGCGACCCAGCACACCTTCCAGAATAAACCTGGAGCTTTGCCCAACATGGCCTGAACATCACTGCTAAATCTTTTGATGCCTGAGAGCAGCAAAAGTAACATGAGACAAAGTCACTAACAGTGTGCTGTTCTTCACATGCTAACAATATATTTGATTGTGCAGATAATCAATTTACATTACAGGTAAGAGAAAGTGAATGCCAGTAAATCAATGAAAATCTCGTTTACCGTAGAACCAGGAAACTGCAATGGCTTCGAGGAACCCAACAGCAATAATGGAGCATCCAACTCCGAATTCTTCCAGCAGCTTCACCACATAGGCACCACCCTGTCAATAACATTTCACTGATAACATGATCAACCATCACTCATTTTCCTCCATTTCAGCAACGGACTACAGATCTGAGTTTTCAATTTACTACACTGTATCCAGAACTACCTAAACCTTCGGTTAAATGTGCTTGAAGATCAGCGTTTGAACTACAGAGGAGTTCCATTTTTTTTTTTCCCTTTTGTTTAACTAATTTAAATTGTGGAAAAAAACTTACATTTGTAAGGGTGCTTAGAGAGCCCAAAAAGCAGACGACTACCAAGCACAGAACAAAAAGCTCCCGTCTGTGAGAGAAATGATCTGGGTATTCATCCAACACAGCAGTGATGATCGCCTCCAGCCCACCAAACTGAAACACACAGAGATTATTACTTTTAGAGAGTCACTGCAACTTGAGTTATACTGAATGTATATACCAGCGTATACATATTTACACCTGCCATTAAATTGATGTGGATACTTTATGTCAGAGAAAAATACAAAGCACTGCTTCTAGGGCTATATTTGGATATCTGAAGTCAATGAAGATATGAGACTAAAAGTATTTTGTAGATAAATAAAAGGCTACTTGTATTGTTGAAGCTAAGAGCATCAGATTTAGTCATGACAGACTTAGTAGAATTGAAAGAATCCAGATTTCACAGTTCGTACAGTGCTATCCAGTCCCAGCGTGATCATCATCACAAAAAAGATGATTGCGAAAAAGGTGGAGCCCATCATGTTTGCAATGGCTTCTGGGTACGTGATGAAGAGTAAACTTGGTCCTGGAAGACATGAAGATGAGTATCTGATTATATAATTTCGGACTTCCTTTTCATTATTTTATTTTTATTTGATTGTAATTTTTGCTCGCTGACCTTTATCCCTGGCTACATCCTCAACCTCCACCTGCCTCTTCTCTGCCATGTAGCCCAGCACCGTGAAGATCACGAACCCCGACACAAAGCTGGTCAGACAATTCACCAGACTTGTCACAATGGCATCACTGTTGAGGAGGAAATCAAACCCTGCTCAGGGACATGCAGCATAATATTGCTTGTCAGAGATACTGTAATATTCCAGTGTATTGCTGTCTGTGTTGAAAGCCAGTCACTACTTTGCTCTGATTTTTCTGACCACATTTTGCAACAGTACTAATGAGGGATACTCAACTGAAGGATGGGTATGATGCAACTGAAATGTTGCATCATATCCAATGTAAAAAAGAGGAATCAAAATCGCCGGCCTCTACTTATCAGGCACTCTTTCAGCTCCAAACATTCATTTCCATGACTTAGTGTGTCACAGATCCATAGATGATGAGGCAAGGTTCTGACCGATAGCAGTTATTTGTGAAGGGGTTGTAGCTGGAGAGAGCCAGGAGGACCCCAAACCCCGGCCCCAGAGAGAAGAATATCTGAGCAGCAGCATCCACCCACACCTGGACAAAAAGACAAAAAGACAGAGTCATTACACTATCTGGGAGTCTAACTGTACAACTTAGATGGCTATGGATTTGTAACAGCATTTCTTACACAGATTAGAACCAGTTTCTGCCTCTCCTTTCTGTGATTTAACATCATCAAAATAATCGTTTCCTTATTTTTCTTAGTAGTCCTCTGAACCCTCATTATAATTTACCAAGTGCAGAGGTGTGGTGTCAGCCGTAGAAATTTAGTTGCTGCACAGCTGTACGCAGGGAGATCTGAAGAGCAGCTCGCATTCGGCATTAAAAAGAAGGGCACAGCGGTGGATATCGGTGCGTGAGACAGAAAGGGAGGCCTTTGTTAATGGGCAGAAAATCTAAACCAATTATGCATCTTATTATTCTGCTCTGTGGCTTATTTATGCATCTCATTTAGTCTCATCCATATTCCCTTCCAACCAAAGCACTAACACATGTTTTGCAAACAAGCACAGTGAGCTGGAGAGGAAGATGAGGACGTTTCAAAAAAAAAAATATTGGCGGATTCTGAAGGCACTAGTGGGTAGAAATGAAGGAAGGTATCTATTAAACTACTGAATTTTGGAAGATCCAGATGTGCTGTTTGATTAAATCTGTCCAGTAAGTTAAATACTCATCAGGACAACCTAAATGTTGGTGGGACAGTGAAGAAACTCATGCCCATTGTAGTATTATCCTCTGGTCTTGCCCAGAGTTCTTCCTTTTTGGAAGTTATACACAATGAAATAGAGCAAATTATTAAATTTTCGTTTTGTATTAACCATAAATTTGTTCTCCCAGGAAAATTCTCTGAGAGAAATGGCAGAGAAAAGAGATTGGTATCTGTTAAGAATATCAGGAGTAACTGCTTACTTATGAAGTATTTAATTAATTAGTTCGTTAATCACGAAGTGGCTGCAAAAACCATGTCCTCATCTGTCCAAATAGATAGGAATGATAGGTCCAATTCAACACATGGAAATGATAGCTAAGAAGCAGCGTTTCTTTGTTGTTAAATCAACATGCAATGAGGATTTTTTTTTCCCCCACTACCTGAGATGACCTACATTTGCTCATTTTATTAATATCTTTCTGTGTATATGTATTGATGCATTTAAGCTTTTTAAATATTGTTATTTCTTCTCTCTCTTCTTCCTTCTTATTTCCCTTTCCTTTATAGATCTACATGTCGGATAGAGAACTTCTCACCAAATTAAAAACTATTCTTTCACTTCTTTCACAAATTGCTTTCAAATTGATGACGTGGATGATTTAAATTAAGAGTATTAAGTAAGATTGTGAAAGGACCGAACATATGGGTCATGATCATATTTTTCTTTTAGTTAGAAATTGGGCCCTGTACTAACCGACCAACTGTGTACAACTCACACTGGTCTCCAGCAGCTTCTCCCACTGCGGTTTGAGGTAAAATACCACACCTCTCCAGGCTCCTGGCAGAGTGGCGCCTCGAATAAGGAGGATGAAAAGCACAATGTAGGGTAAGGTGGCAGTCACCCACACTACCTGGTGTGGAAGAAAAAGGTAAATCAGGAGGCGATCATAGACATGATTAAAGTAAAGATGATACGCAATAATCTTTTACTGTATATTATTATGGTTGTAAAGCAACTGCTATTTGCTACCTTCCCTGAAGTCCTCACTCCCTTCCACAGGCTGAAGTATACAATAGTGAAAATGAGAAAAAGGCAGAGCATCAACTGCCAGCGAACACCCCCGACGTTTCTCAGCCCCGATGACTTGTGGATCTCAAGAACATTCCTCCTGTCGGGATAAAAGACATAGATCGTCAAGTCTTCAGCAGGCAACAGCAGACAAACATTTCCCGTCCACAATAACAGCTGACGATATTTGTGTAGAGTATTACTGTAAATCTCCTGTATTTATATATGCGGTTTATGTTACTCACACTTACATGCACTTACGTGTAAAATTCCTCTGCCGGAGACCTGGAGGAATTCGTCCAGGTGACATTATCTTTGCCAAAATAGTTGGTGCAGTCGGGGGTATTCCACACATTGTCGCAGTTTGTCCAAGGCAAGATGCTGGTGAAGGAGGAGTAGAAGTAGAAAAGGGCCCAGGCGATGATGGTGTTGTAGTAGAAGGACACATACAGGGCGATGATACAAATGGCATATCCTATACCTGAAACAGAACAGAAAGATGTGAAAAGAAGAAGTCGCCTGTGAAATGCCAATATAATGATTCACTGGCTCACTTTGAAGATGCATTTACAGTGATCAGTTTACTTTTGGACAAGATAGCGATAGAAGACTGAAATAAATACAGCACAGATCAGCTAAAGTAACTGGATTTCTGGATTGGAATATCGGCTGTTGAGCAGCAGTGCGAGGCCATACCTTTGAAAATGGGACAGATGTGTTTCCATATGGATATGGCTCCGGTTCTGTGGAACTGTCCCAGTGCCAGCTCCATGTAAAAGAGCGGCACACCACCAAAGATGGCCATCAAAATGTAGGGAATAAGGAAAGCACCTGCACAGAGACATGAGCATGAGGTTAAGCGTTATGTAGCGTTCTTTTCATGAAGGTCATCAGGACTTAGTACTGTCACATATACAATGACAAACCGAGGACATTCGTAAACTCGAGAATGAGGACTTATAGTGACAGTATGAAATTTGAATGAAAATGTCAAAATGAGACTTCTCATTGGCCTCTTTTTTTTTTTTTACATTTTTAATGAAGTTACTGTATAAATTGTTTGCATTGTATTTCATTTCAAAGGGGGGAATTTACAAATCATGAAGAACCGAACATTGATTCTAGGTTATAAAACTGAACAATGAAGTCCACACAATCATCTGATTACTCCGTTTTTTAATCTTCTTTGGCTTCTATTCACGCTTTTTCAGCCCTGTACTTATTTTCGATTGACTTTTTTTTTTCTTTAAATCTATTATATACATTCAACAGAAATATACATCTGTCTGCCGTAGAAACGCGTGCCCTGATAGGAATTTGTCAAGCTCCTGTAGTGAGAAAAAACCATTGATTAAAAAGTGACCAAAGAAAAATAGACCAGGCCAACACGCCGTCTTAGGAGAAGTGTAAAAACTTTTCGAGTGAACTTTGATGGTGATGTGAAGGCTAGAGATCCGCACTTTAGCACCATGGACAGTTTCTGCTGCCAGATGCGTCAGCCCAGGTCCTGACTAATTTAAAGCCGTTTCGAGAAGAAAATTCCGAGATTCAACCGATTGGAAGACTCTCACAATACAGGCCTACTATGATTCCTGGGACCAAGAGTCACATCTTAGACGCATCCTAACTTATAAAATCAAGCCGGACGGCCTAGTGTAGACGCTCTAAACCACTTACCACCACCGTTTTGATAACATATGTAGGGAAATCTCCAAACGTTTCCCAAATCCACCGCAAAACCGATGACAGACAAGAGAAAATCCATCTTTTTGCTCCACTTGTCCCTGGAGTCCGTTTGTGTGATGACCGGCACCGGGGCGGCGTTGTTGGAGCTGTAGCCGGGGTTCGGGGAGCCGTGGTGGGTCAGACTGCCGGCCATGACCGCTGAGTCCCGTCGGGGCATCGGACTGTGAAAAGTCAGTCAGAGGAGCAGCTCCACAGGGAGGAGGCTGTTTCTCCTATAACGACGACAGGGCCGAGTGGGAGGAGTTGGTGGAGCTGCGGCAGGCACTTGGAGATACCTGTAAGTGGAGACAGATTCAGAGAGGTTGCTCGGCTGCCAGTAACTGCGGCTCTTAACACTCTTTCACCTGAATGGCTCAGGCTGATTTAAAAGCTCTAAATCGATCCTGCTGTAGCTGATCAATAACACGGATCTCTTTGTAGCGCCTTTGTAGTTTTTTTTTTGCAGCAGCAGCTTAAACTAATTGAACGTTTCATTTCAGAACCGGTGAGTTAACCGTCAGCTAGGACTTTGCTCACAGTTATTCTTTATTCACTTTATCTTTTTGAAATAGGGGCTTTTGGCGAAACATCACGTCTGTTCACATTAAAGCAGCAACAGGTTGTCCAGCAAGACTTACCTCTGCTGTCCATCACCCTTCAATAAGAACAACAATGTGAGAAGCAAACCATGTGCTTCATGTGGCTGAAATCAGCTTTAATGCTACAAGTCACATTTACACTGTCAGCACTGTGCCTAAGTACATTTTTAAAGTACTTTTACTTTACTTACTTGTTGCCATTCTATGCTGCTTTTCTTCTGTGCCCCATTACAATTCAGAAGGAAATATTGTATGTTTCTTAAAGATATACAGGAGTTGCTAGTAAATTGTCAGATTAAGGTATAATATCTCACATTAAAACACATATAAGATAATAAAATACAAAGCATTGATAAAGATTAAACAAGTGGATCCCAACCTTTTTGGCTTTTGAAAACAAAACAGTATCTCGTAGGGCCCCTTGTCCAGTTTCAGATGTCTGTGGGTTGTTAGCAGTTAATTTAAATAACTATCCAAGGCACACCAGGGAAAACTCTCCAACATTTCACAAAAAAAGCAAAGATAAGAGAATGTCCAAAAAACGAACACAGATTTGTTTGGAATAATTTGTTGTTGTTGTTTAATTTTCTTTCCTATTCCATTAATCATTTCAAGACCCTTCACATTTATCTTGTGACACTTTGGAGGGAACTCTACCCCAAGGTTAGGAACCACTGGACTAAACCTTGACCAGCTACACCAGTATAGTGCTGCATCCATTAATAAAACACTATGAATAATATAATAATGTAATATGTGATAATATATCAGTTACAGGGGCAGAGCACTTTTACTTTTTGATTCTTTAAATTATAATGATGACACTTCTGTACTTTTAGGATATGTAGGATTGAATACAGGAATTTTAATTTTAATGGAGTGTTTTTACATTGTTGTATATGTTCACAAGGATTTGGGTACTTCTTCTAACATTGCCAGAATTCATTAACAGGCCGTAATTATATGATTTTTTAAATTACGTTTCAGGCTCCCTCTAATAGGAAATCATAATCTGAGATATTTTAGGATCAGTTTGACTTCTTACACCATTACAGTCCAGCAATGTATGAAAAACAGTGAAAAACGGCTAAAGCCTAACTCATTTTTCACAATAAAATTATGTGTTTATGAAAAAATATAATTGGGTGGAACAGTGCTGCAGTGGTCAGCACTGTTGCCTCATAGCAGGAAGGTTCTAGGTTTGAATTCCAGTTCGGCCGGGGCCTGCCTGTTGCATGTTCATGCCTGCGTGGGTTTCCCCCAGGTACTCCGGCGTCCTCCCGCAGTCCAATGACATGCAAGTTAGGTTAACTGTCAATTCTAAATTACCCGTAGGGGATAATGTGAGAGTGACTGGTTATTTGTCTCTTTATGTTGGCTATGATAGACTGGCAACCTGTCCAGGTTGTACCCCAATTCTTGCCCAAGAGGTGGGTGGACCTGTTACCCACCTCAGCTGGGATTGGCTCCAGTCCCCCTGCACCCCTCAAAGGATAAGCGGTATAGCTGATTGATGAGGATGGAAAATATAATCTAATTCTGTTTAACAGGTTGCCCAACAAATTAAATATTGTTGTTACAGTAAGGGCTATCAAGATTTACATCGGCTGTTCATCATCCTTCAATAAGAATTACATGAGTTGTAGAGCTCATTATTCACACAAACATAGCATGTACTAGATTACTGACATCTGGCTCACCAGAACGTACCATAAAGCTTTGAATATATTATGAATTTTCTTACTCTTGATAATAGGAAATCACATTCTGAGACATCTAACAATCAATTTGAGTTCTGATACCATTCCAGTAATATAAATACAATCATAGATTAAAGATGAAAACGCATTGGTACCACAAGGTCCATTTAGTAGCTCTTCTGGAGCTTTCAATCATATCACATGATCTTGTACTGCTTCCTCTAAATGTTAAACTGGCCTCCAACAGGTTCAGCTTCAGGGAAAATCTACATTTATACATGTCTTTATTTACAATTTCTCATTTTCCATGTAAAGTCGAGTAAGGTCACATAAAGTTTATCTATATAGCATCTTTCTAAATCATACATCACAAAGTGCTTCACAATAAAAGACAAATGTGAGATATAAAATATAGACACAATATAGGAGTACTTAATAAAATAAAGATAGAATAAATAAAACAATGTAAAGGAAATGAACAGGAAAAAAAGTCAAACTGGTAAAAATGTCAAGATTCTGTTCAAACCAATGAGCAGACAGTCCATTTGAACTTCCAAAAGTTTGATACAGCAAGTTATAAATAGCACGTTAAATCATCTTGACTTCCTGATCCTATGTTAATATAGTTTGGTGAAGACAGCAGAATAGAATCACAGCAGCTTAACTGCACTCATTAGGAAAACCTAATAAAAAGACTATGTAATCAAATTCACCGCTTTTAGCACGGATCAGTTTGAAAAGGCTTCTAATCGGATATTCAGAGAGCAGCAGTCACACAAGGTCTGCGAGACGAGAGAGTGCATCAAATGAAGTTACTCTGGGAAATGGATATGACACAGAGATAGGACAAGAGACGTCCAGCGCCATCATAAAATTGTCACTCAAAAGCCAAAGTGGCAGCCAAACTGTCTGGCCTGGTGTCACATGACTTGTTGTCTGGCTGAAGCTTGGAAATGGTAAAATGCAGATGGTTTGTTTGAAAACTGTAACTTCATTCATTTTTCTGCTGTTGTTTGCCTCCTTCAATGCACATTATTTTGCATGTGCATTCTAGGTAGATAGATAGATAGTCTTTTTTTCATAGTTCAGATTTCTTCGGATTCAACATGTCTTCTCATTGCCAGAGCTGGTCAGGAATAAACAATCAGCCGGGGGGAAAAGGCTGTCGTTGCTCAGCCGAGGTGCATAACAACATAGAAACGTAACAAAACAAACCATATAGCACTGGCCTTCTCTAACATACAATCCTGTCAGTCTGCATTGGCACACATGGGTAGAAGAACATCAGACTGACAGGAGCCTCTATCACATGCCCTGGTGCCTGCAAGAGCACGTCGACTCTAATCACACATGGACATGTGCATGTTGGTCCTGCCCAGAGACGAGCAAACAGACATGGATATGACACGGCATTGTTATTTCTAAAATGGAGGCTGGCTGGATTTGAAATAACTTAAAAAATGTAGGTAATAATCAATATTTTCCCTGCATTCTACTGGCCCCAGTTTTAACTTTAATATAATATATAATCATTGTGATTCTCAGGAATGACCGGGGACTGGTTTTCCTGATTTGGGATATTTTGATCCCCTGCTGACACTTGAGAGCATCCCTTGAAATAGTCGTGTCTTTCTGCTGAATAGTGATTTGTCTCATGGCTGTAAGGAAATGCTGTTGTTTGTGAGCACTAACCAGACAAACAGACACACAAATATAATGTTGGTTTTCCTTTTACCACATAAGCAAAGGAAGCTGACGAGGAGCTCCTGTGGGCTGCTTTTACTAAGGCAGAAGTCCCGGTATGGCATTTAACGAGACTTCCTATTACCTCATATTATGTAAAGCCACTGCAAGGTGTGAGTCATCCCGGTGGGGGAATCCTGGGTTGAAGAGGATGTGTGTGACGAAAATAGAGAGAAAACAAAATGGACCAACGCACAGTCGTTACAATGAAGCCTTTGCAGAAAGACGGCTCCTTCCTCTCAGACAAAGACACGTAAATAAGCTGCTGCTTTGTTCATATTTTAAAAATGATGACATGAGGAATAGTCTCGTAACTGCTCTCCGGTCTGGCATCATCATGTAAAAATGTAAGGTTACAGGTCTGGACATGTGATTGGGACTCAGGCTTTAGGACTAGGACTAGGAGTCGTATCTTGACGTGGTTCATCCGCAGAGGGAACCCAAGGAGTTTGCTGTTACTGAAACTATGAGGGGAGCTTTGGAGGGCCCTGCCCCTCTCAATCTGTCATCTTGTGTTATCACGCCACTCCACTCCACCACCTGATTTACCTGACAGCTCAGTCCTCCGGGCAGAACTGGATTTACAGCCCAAGACTCTGGTGTACTGAAGCCTACCAGCTTCCTCCAGCTCATTTTCTGACTCAGACGGTGTTTTTGCTGAACACGATCGCACTCATGTGCTACACATAACTGTGCAAACTTTTTCCCTGTTTCAATAAAACCTGAAAAAGTTATATTCCATGTGGATTTACTGCATCAAAGTTGACTCGGTCGCCATCTTCTGGACAGTAGGAGCAACACCTTTTTGTACGCTGTATTGATGTATAGAAGAGGAATAATTAGAATCATGCGTGTCATAATAAGGATCAAATGTTTTTGTGGATTTGTTTTTCGAACTTTTATACATTTTCTTTAACAAAGGTGTTGAACTAAAGCAACCAGATGGCTGGACTGGAAGCATCCATGTTTACTATATTCTAATGTGTGGAAGCATAACAACTCTTTTTTCTACACGTTACAACACATATCTACAGTGTTTTATTTGTTTTTCCGATGTTAGCCCAGAGATTTGTCCTGATATGCCTCGCGTTTTAAACTCCGGACGTTTCACCTGGATATATCCAGCGGCAGGTGCTCGGACAACAGAATAACAGGCCCTATATGGTTTGAGATGCAGCAGAGCATGGCGGTAGTTCATCCCAAGCGTGGGTCAGAATGGGTGTGGTACCACATTTTAATTAAAAAAAATAATAATAAAATGTGTGTGAGTTGTAGAAACAGTATCTGGTACACCATAAGGTTTATCTCGCTAACAGTCTTTCTATATCCTGACCACAAGATGGCATGCAGACAAAACGTTTCCATGTGGGAGAAATTTACGAGCCAAAACTCAGACCTCCACTTATCATTTGCCCCTGTCTGTTTTCGGCTCATGTTTTTCTTTTTTTTGTTTTTTTTAATTCTATTTGCACCGAATTTCTTCATAAAATGATTTCTGTGGAAAGAAAACACCGTTACACCAGAGATCACATCGAGTCAACATGGTCTACTGCTCGGTGAAACGCACAGCGGAGTCTCGTTCCAGTTCAAACCAGCACGTTCGTGAGGCAACATCCTTGTCGCATGAAGATATAATCAACAGAGAATAGTGTTAGATTTTAGCGCTTGACAGCTGCGTTGCTGTGGACCCGCCCAATGGGGGCTCTGCATGTGTCTTTAAGGGGCGTGTGTAAAGGGGGAGGTGGAGTCGTGAGCCACATCGCAGTGTACAAGCGGCACACGGCCGATGGGAGGGGTGCTGCCCGTGGACAGGAGACAGGATCCATGGCAACAATCATGGCAGGTGGGAACAAAAAACTGTATAATAATAATAATTATTATTATATATATATAAATACATACACATACATAGATATTTATATTTATGAGTCCTATTTGTGTTCTTTTGAGAATGCAGAATAAGTTCAGTTGTGACAAATTGTAGAAAATGTCCTGTGTCGGACTGTTTGTGCTGTGTTTCAGAGGCAGAGACCCGTCAGAGGCTGCTGCGCACCGTCAAAAAGGAGGTGGGTGTTTTCGGCTCAGCAGTTGTCGAGTTGGAAAAACAAACACGTTGGTTTGTGTCAACCTGTGTAGTTCAACCCGTACACGGGGAGGACAGTCTCGGGCGATCCCTAACACGGCCATGGCCCGGATGCTCATCTGTATCACAACCTCTTAGAAAAGATTAGAAAACAAGCCTATATTAAAGACAGGGATGCCAGTGGTAGTCATTATAGTGCAGTTGATTGTTTTTTCCCCCCTTAAAATCTATATTATTTTCTCAGTGTTCCTTGTGTGAGTGTTCGTGGTGCAGCTCAGTAATGATCCGGCTGGAGAATTAACATGAAAGAAACAGACTGCCTGTAGTCAGTGTTTGTGGTGTTTATGGCAGAGCAAAACCATCAGCCTTCTGCCAAGCCATTTGGCGGTTTCAATTAGACACAAACTCTGTGTGTGTGTGTGTGTGTGTGCGTGCGTGTGTGTGTGTGTGCGTGCGTGCGTGTGTGTGTGCGTGCGTGCGTGTGTGTTGTGAATGTAATGAGTTACATGGTGTTGTTCAGCTGCTTTTTTTTTTTTTTTTCAACACTTCATGTCACTCATCATCATTCTGGGTTACTGCGGTAACACAGATGATGACAAGAGTTCAGCAGAGATCAAACGAGACGTCCCTAGCATTTAGTCTCAAGCCTTGAATGAAGAGCTCTTCGTCCCCATGAGTGATCTGCCAATAGTAGCGTACAGGAGCTTGTTGCAGGAAGATTTTTGGTGGTCCACATTTTGGCGAAAATGATGTGAAATTTGTGACTGCTTGCATAAAGATCTCTGACATGTCACATAGAGCCTATCATCATTTCACACGAGGGGAGATGGTGCTGATTTTGAAATCAGATGCAAAACTCAAAAGTTGCAGGAGCATCCATTTGAAGGAAGAAGAATGAATGAAGAAAGATTTGTCAACTTCTTCTTTGTACGTTTTCATTGGGTTTTTAAAGAAAACTGCCTAGGTTTGTGAATGTTCAAAGCTGAGTCTTCACTGAACCTGCTTATTATGGCTTAATATTATCACATTTTTTTAGGAGCTGCTGCCCTCCATCTTATTCTGGTGAAACTACCCTACAGCGTTAATCTGATAGGAGGGGTTGAAGTCCAGTACTTTTAGATTGCAGTTATCAAAAATTCCAAACATAGACAAGTATTCAAGGGTTTTTATTCTTGCTAAACCTCTGAAACTGCATTGACACCACATGATGGGGGTTCCACTAGCTACTCATAAATCCATAGCTAACTTTGTGTGTAAAGTCCTTACAACCAACTATTTTCAAACTAAATCATATTACGCCATTAAAATTTAAGAATTGCCTTGGCTTGAAATGCTGCGTTCAAAGTATGACGTTTAAGCCGTAACTTGCGAGCACGTCAGTCTCCAGCTTGTAATTATGAGTTTGACATGTTGGTAATATCTGACGCCGATGATAAATCAGACTTGGTGAAAAGAACTGCAGACATGTCAACAAACCGTTGGCAGACTGGCTGCAAATGCACCACCGCTGGCGGTGACAGTGACACTAACACGAATACAAATCAATTCAGCTAATTTTAAAGGAGTGAAACACTGTTTGTATCTGGTTTCACTAGGTACCGAAAGGATGCAAACACGTAAGAAGTTTAAGCAGTTTATCTTGTTCGACTAAAAGGTTAGCAAGACGGCCAACCACCTTGTAACAATGCGTGAACACTCCATTGGGAATAGGGTCGTGTTTCTCCTGCTCTTCGCATTCCGCCGACATTGCGTGAATGCGACATGAAACAATGTGTCAGTCGGTCGCTAGAGTGCGTCTGCAGCGCTGTCCAATCACAAGCAATCAATCAGGCCAACAACAAGTCTCCGTAGCACCGCTAGCTGTAAGGTCATTTACAAAGAAGAGGTCCTAGCAGGGCCAGGAGACACAGTATATTAACCTTACCAGACAATCAGAAATACCTTACCAGAAACACACGTGTGTGTGTGTGAGAGGGAAATTTCTGATTCAGCTGCCCCAATCGGTGTTATTTGGCCATTTAAGCGTTTTTGCAAAATGCGCCCTCATAAATGTTTACATCATGATTTAACCGCATTTAGACCAGGCCAGATATTTTGATCCCACCGTTTGTACTCTTCAGTCTAAACTGGCCAACTTAATGCTAGCTATGTATTAGCAAGCTAAAGCTAGCTTTGTCAGTTGGTTCGGGTAACTTGACTCAAAAAGTACCAGACGCGCGGAAACTGTGTAGGAACTAGTTTGTGTGGTGAAGCCTGTTTTAATGGGAGGGGATCTGTAAATCTCCCTCAGTAAACACATTTGCCATTTTTTGAACTAATGGTTCATGGTTGGAACTTACAGCTAGTGCACGTGGCAGGAAACTAAAACTAATTATAATAACCAAAACATATTCAAGATTTCATAGTGATTAATATATTAAATATTTATAGTTGAACCAATTCAGCTTAAAAAAAACTAATAAATCCACTGTATTGGTGATAGATGATAGTTAATTAATTTTTTAATGAAAGCCTAATATCAGTTTGACCCATCAGCAAACTTATGTGTGTCACTCCATTGTGTCTCCATTGTGCCTACAGCTATGTGTATTTTGTGGACACGGCTGTTGAGGTTTTGGTTTCCCTTTGTTTGTTCAGGGACAGTTTTCTCGGTATCACCAACACCTCACTTCACACATTTAGAGTGAACACCTTCAACCCCAGGAGCTTTCCAACATAACCTGACCTCTGCTACTGTTGTTGGTTTCGGTCACTAAAAAGCTCAACTGAAGCAGAGGAACACTAATGGTAGTTTTACTGGAGGAGAGAGTGTTATTCACTCCCTTTACCTGGCCAGATTCCTGTCTGTCCAGACCTTTCTAACTTCGTTCTGTTAACAACTGATGAATTTTTTTATTCTTCTCATCTCTTATTACCTCATAAATTACAAGACTTTATTTCTGGCAGACAAACAAAGATAAAAATCACATCCTGGATCTCGTGAAAGGAGGAATGTAGAGGCATTGGTCTGATTTGTTTTTTCTCAGTCCTGCTCGCAGTCTTATCAGTCGAGAGCAGACCCTTCCCATGATTAAACCTGCTTCCTGTGTGCTCATACGGCCTCGCCATGATTCATTCACAGTGGCTCTTTCACTGTTTACCACAAATACAGCCTGATGGAATAGGTAAACGGACCAACAGCTAGGGTTTGTTAGTGTGATGGCGGACTTTATTCAAAAATAGCTCTTCATGAAAATAAAAATTAATCTAGAGGAGTTTATAAAGAATTTACTAATAGTTGTTTTTTCAAATATATCTGTTCACTCAAGAGGGAAGATAGATGTTGTTGTTCTTTGTACTGTTTTCCTATTAGTTTATGATTATTATTATTCTGTGTGGGTTGTACCATATGGTGTCTCTATGCTGTGTGTTCTCACGCTCTCCTTGTCCAGCTGGTTATGTGCCGCCAGTCTGCTCAAATATACCTGGATGTGGGCCATTATCCAGAGAGCGCAGGATGTCTGTAGCAGCAAAATTACCTTCTGGCACAGGATTGGTGTGAATGAGATCTCTATTTGCCTTAGCTTTGATACAGAACCCATCTCTGTCTGTCTTTTTATCTTGCTCTGATCGTGCTCCTCCCTCTGTCTTTTTGTGCAGTGTATCACTCGAGCACACAAACACAAATGCAAATCTTTGTTTGCTAAAGGAGAGAGAGAGCGGGGGGGAGACTGATGGAAAACACACAGGCCACAGGGATCTACACCATTTACTTTCCTGTCTAGCTTGAGTTCTTACTTGGGATAAGATCTCATGCAGAGGAGTGTGTGTAAAATAATCCGCCAGTATTTTATACTTAATAGAGACTGTCTGATTCCTGTTAGCATGTTGATAAAAAACATTAATTCTGTCATACAGCTTTTGAACATTCAAAGTGAATGTATCCATAATCAGGTTTTGGTAAGGATGGGCTATACTGACACAGGTGCATTGCTTCCTGAATTCGAATACACACCACAGCTTGTTTGAGTTTGGACACCGCTTATAATCAAATTAATCACAAGGTGCTGTTGGCATGATGGTTAAGGTAATGCTTAGTAAGTGTGGAGCCTCTTCTCTCTGTTTACTTCAGAAACTATGCAGCAACTTTATGGTCGACCTAAGCCTCAAGTGTGTGTGTGTGTGTGTGTGTGTGTGTGTGTGTGTGTGTGTGTCATGTAAAATTATTTCGGGTCAAGACTAAAAGTTCACTCTTGACCTTGGGAGTTGACGAAACAGTTTCACCTCAGTTTTAAGCTAGCATGAAAAATTCTAAATTTCAACATCTACATTTCGGAGACAAATGGGTGACTTCATCTGCTGAAGAAGATGGTGTGATATGATCAAAAGCTCCAGAACAGCTATTGAATGGACCCTGTGGCGAGACGGCCTTGTCAACTATTTTGGGCTGTGTTGTGATTGCATTGATTCTGCAGTGGAATCCAGTTCACTGCCTTTTAATAGACATTATTGAATTATAATTCAAATAATAGAATCATAATTCAAATAGATAGCCTTACACCAAAACTGTAGGTGTGTGTGCATGGATTAACATGAACGACAGGGAGGATTTTTCTTCTTTTTTTCCCCTCGTGTGCTCCCTTCATTCATCCGGGGCCACAGGGATGATGAATAATGAAGGGTGGATGTTAATGGATGGGGCTTTCTCTCTGGCTCTTATTTCTTGGCTCTGCTGTAGCAGGAGTTAATTGGATACTCTGAAGATCTTTTATCACTCTGGCTGATGCCTTTAAGCTACAGCGGTTAGTTAGAGCAGATTCATCAGGCTTTGCTGCTGCAGCAGAGATATTTAATGGCTGCTGTCACGTCACGCACATTGTTTTATCTGTAAATTCGGGTGAAAATCTAGTTTGCGGTGGCATTTTAGTAGATATGGCCATTACAGATGGTAGAATTTGGGTAGATTTGTGCATAAATTATACCAAATTAACGCATTTGGTCTCTTGTGATGAATGCATGGTAGAAGTATATACTATATTAGTGACTGTAGTTGGGGAGCTGCAGTCGTTTTTGTTTATTTCAGAGATGAGTGAATGTTGTTGACGCATCTTCTTAGGTGGAAGTGATCCACTGTGTGACACGTGCCGTCTCCATAGAAACCTGCAGTTTGTCGGTGCTTAGATGCTTCACCCTATAAATTCCTCAGAGGCCTGATCTGTAGCTCAGATGAGAGAGATGAGAAAACACAAGGAGGAGTCTGCGTCCTCAAGTCGGCAAATCAATCAGCTTCCGGTGTGTCAGGTGCACTCGGAAAGAAAACTGGTGCGTACGCGTCCCCAGCGTTTTCTATGAGTGTGCGCGTGCAGATTTTCATACAGGCCTGATCATGAGCGGAGCGGGTGTGCATCACATCAGAGTGCCACTGTTTCTGTTGTGTTGGAAGGGTGAATCACTTCTGTCGAACAATGCTACTGATGCAAACAGGCCAAATTTGCGTAATGACTGCCGTCTAATTTGTGAATGCTTTTTTATTTAAATGGGGTTTTTTTGGGGGGGGTGGTGCACGGTTGCAGGTGCATTTTTGTAAAAACTTTTTAGTTTTTCCATTAGTTATAGATTAGTCACTTTTAGGTACTGATCTTGCGTTACCAGTGAGGTTGCAATCAGTGCTCATTGGGCAGATTTTTCTCAGAACCATCACGGAAAAAGTTGTTTTGTATCTCTCTGTTAAATCTGAAATCTTGGTTTGTTTTATTGTTCTCCCTCTATTCAGGAAAAAAAATAGAACTCCATATGGAGTGATGGATGTGTATGCATTTACATATGTGTGTTTACTCTGGTAATTTTATGCTTACAAGTATGGATGGCCAATATAATGTGAGATAATACTGTTTATACTGAGGCACAGTATCTTATCATTTCAGTATCTCTGGTTTTACAGGATTTTAATATCAATTTGAATTTGCTTTTTTTTTTTTCTTTTTTTTTTTTCTCTTTCTTTCAGGTGACTGGATTATCAGAAAGCAGCCATTCACATTTGGTTATTTTCATTTCAATTTTCATAAAACATACTGCATCATGATATATTGATACCACAATATAAAGTTACCAGTGGCAGAAAGTACAATTACTCGAGTACAATTTTGAGGTTCTTGTACTTTTTGATTATCTCCATTTTATGCTACTTAATATTTCACTACATTTCAGAGAGAACCTTAGTACTTTTTGCTCAGCTACATTTATTTAACAGCTACTAATTACTTTGAAGATCAGGATTTTATGTAAAAAACACAGCTTATTAAAGATGATGCAATGTGTTAGATTTTAAACTACCCAACAGCATATACAAGAAAGTAGGTAAAATTAGCTCCATGTTGAGCAGCTACAACATTAAAATGCAGCATAGCAGTACATTAGTAATAACAATCTAATAAAAACATAACACTGACAGGGATTATTCTTCTGACTAATGAGTACATCTACATTTTAAATACATTTTAATGCTAGAACTTCTTTAACTCATGATACATTTAGGTATTACTACTTTTATTTAAAACGTTTTAAAAGTTAAAAGATCATAATACATCTTCCACCACTGAAAGTTACAGGTATTATAATCCATCTGTGAACAGCAAATAAACTGGATATCAAAATTATTGGTCCATAAAACTGAGCCGTAGTGGAAAATCTAACCTGAAGACAGAATTTTATCTCCCGGCCAATTTTATGATGAAGCTGTAACTATCAAACCATGAAAACTATTATTGTTTGACAGCTGGCTGCTTCATGACAACGGAACTACCTCACAGGGAAAAGATTTGGTCACACCACTGGAGGATTGAATCAATGTATAGATTGGAAAAAAAGTTTAAAACCGAGCAGAGGGAACCTCAACCCCTGGAGCGAATAGTTGTATGTGTGTGTGGGTGTGTGAGTGTGTCAGGGAGTGTAAGCTTGTTTTTGTGCAGAGGATGAACTTGGCAGTGCAGTATGGTCATTGTGGACAGACTCATTTCAACAGGAAATTAGAGCTGTCTGCCGGCTGTGTCCGGAGGTTGATATTCCCCATGCAGATTGCAGAGCGTTGCCCACACAGGGGGACGTCTCTATAGCCACTGGTGGGATTGATTTATCAGTCATCTTACTATTGCCGCCCACCACCACCACACACACACACACACACACACACACACACACACACACACACACACACACACGCTCAAAATGTGCCACCTCCATTTCCCAGTAAAAGTCCTTGGGATGAGTGCTGGTGACTCATCCACAAACTTAACATGCACTCTCCCCACTCCGTGTTTTTCTTCCCCTTAACTTTTCAACCCTAGGCCACCCCAGAGCCCTGATCTATCCCCCCTTCATTTTTTTTTATAAACAGAAATGCGTTATTTTTATAAACATTCATAATTATTCTCTTAAACACATTTATCGCTCGGTCAAACACTCATCAACAACAAGCCCCCTCATAGACTACGTGTGTGCCAGCTGTGGCATATTAATGAATGAGTCATCCAGCATCTGCCGTGTCATTGACAGGTGAAGCAGATTATGGAGGAAGCTGTCACCAGGAAATTTGTTCACGAAGACAGCAGCCATATTGTGTCCTTTTGTGGTAAGTAACCAAACGTACAAATGAATCTCACAGCTTTTGCTCACTCATAACCTTTTTTGTAGCTTACTGTATTTGAAGGTGAAATATTTTTCTGACTAATTTTAACCTTCATCATATTGACATTTATCTATGTATCATAGTGAAGCAGAGTAATTCATATGAAGGAAAGTAAGTATAACAGAACTGTAATGGTAAATTTTAATTTCTGATTAAGCCTCTTTATGGTGACTTTAGTTATTGACACACTGCTACTTCCTCCAAGACGGCACTAATCCTTCTTTTTTCTTTGTGCGAAAGCAAAAATTTACTGTAACAGAACCAGATGAGAGTAAATAAAATGGTCTAAAATGCTTCATTGAGCCAAACTAAGCGTAGGGAAACTTTTAGCCACTGCATTAAAAGCAGGCAGTTTTCTACAGTGATGTGAAGAGCCCCATTATCGACATAACTTTTTGCAAGTAAATAATAAGTTTAAAATTGAATTAAAATACATTTAACGTTCAATATTGCATCAAATGTTATTGTTCTTGTCTCCAAATGGCACTAATAAAGTGAGAAACACAGTGCCCAGATGCAGGCGCTCACACTCGTCAGATGTTTGCTCAGTCCAGAGCTGCAATCAGTGACAAAATATATTCGAAGATTTCAGTGTGAATAAAATGACCCTCAGCTTGCAGAAAATGTGAAATTTTTACTAGTTGGATGTCATGTGCTCAGACACAGATGGTTCTTAACCCATATGATGAGCCATTAAAATGTAGCAAGATGTATTTATTGTATAAAAAAGTGAGCAGCGATGGAAACCTTCCCCTGACGCAGGCTCTTATTACCGTGTAGAAAAATAGTGTGAACAAATCAGTTTTCATCGTACCAGTGGGTAAATACTCTATAGTGCTCTATAGTGCTGAGAAAATGTAATTGCACACTTAAATTGCACAGACTTAGTGTGGCACCACTATATATAGTAATAAAGTTCAAATCTGTGTTAGTATGAGTCACAGTTTCACCAACTATTGTCAGAATAACAGTAACAATGAGCACACACAAATAGACACAAGAGTTACATTGACCCACAACTTAATATCATCATCTCACACATGTATGAGCTCAAAAAAGTCAAAAACTTAAAAATTGTAAAAATTAAACAAATTGGTGTGAAGAGAGAAAAGCATGTCCCACATTTCCTGCTGCAGTCAGGAAAGTGTACAACACACAGTCAATGCTGCTTGCTTCTAAGGCCCTTAGAGGGAGATCACTACCTCATGATGTTCAAGTACAGCTAATTTGGTTTTCACAGTGTGAAAGGAATTTGCAGCACAGCTTGAAAACCTATTAAACCAGCATAAGAGAATGATATTTGACATCCTTCCCATCCAATAATCAGCTTACCCCAAATCTCTTTTTATAGTTTTATTTTTCTATTGGACGGTTATGAAAATATTTAGTCACAGAACACAGATTTTTTAAAAATTATTCATTTATTTATTTACTTTTTAATCCTATCAGTGTTTTGGGCGTTGCATGTGCTTTATGTGTTTTTCATGTCCTCATGTCATCAGATTTCTTGGCTTACGGTTTGGACAATATCCATTCAGTCATCTAAAACCCTGTTTTAATAGCTGCTGCTCTGTCTGGAGCGTACCATTCCTCTACTACTATCATAGATCCCAGTCGACGTGTAACAGCTCAGGATAACCCTCTCATCTCTCTGTGTTGTTTTGTCAGCCAGCTTCCTCCTCCACCTCACTCCTCCTGTGATCCTTATAGTGGCTCTTGTTACTACACGTCCTCTTTCAGCTGTGGTCTGTTTAGAGATGAGAGTGAGTGGAGGATGGGAGAGGAGCTCGGCCAGCTCACCAGGGACCAATTAGCCTGCACCGTCATGGCTACTTTGATAAGCTGCCCAGGCAGAGTCTTAGATGTAGACGCTGTGGAGGGAATGTGTGTCAAAGTGCCACTGTTGACCTTAGTTATCAAGCAATAAAAAGCAGTACAACAAATAAACTTAAAATAAACCATAATTTTATTGATAGATTAGAAACTCTGTTCATTTCCTTAATTGAATTTTTAGTCCTTACTCTACCCAGGTACAAATTGTAGTTTCTTCCTGTGTGTTAAAGTCGTCACTTCTTACAGTATATCAGTCGTGACAGGTCATAACCACCCTGGAGCCACTGCAACCTTATCAAACAGTCACCTCAACTTTTGCCTGATGGTGACACAAGAAGTGTTGATGTAAATTTGCAAACAGTTGTTTGGAAGACTTGTGTATCTACTTTTGATTTTGGCCGGGAAAGTACAGCTCACATCTTTTTCTGTCGTAGCTACCAAACTCATTTGTACGTTGAAGCAAAATGACCTGACAAATCAATAAACCACTGTGCTAAAAACTAAAAATAATGGCTTTCCAAAGACACGTATATTTAAATGTGATGAATATTAGATCACCTTTGTGTGTGTGTGTGTGTGTGTGTGTGTGTGTGTGTGTGTGTGTATATATGTATATATATATATATGTATACAGAAGGAATAGCTTTTACATTTTCATTCCCACACTGTCAACAATATGTACTGTATGTACTGTATATTTCCATTTATTTCTGCTTGTACAAAACATAATTCAACGTGAACTTTTTAGTCTTACAAAGTGCAACACTGTTCCTTCAACCAAACAAGAAATAATATGGAAATAACATGTCATCTTCTACACCATGATAAAAAATAACTTTTTGCTCTATTTGAATATAATAAAAATATAAAATAACATTAAATGATAGAAAATAAGATTATTTTAGATGAGTTAACTTGATAAGCAAATTGTGGTGAAGCATTAAACATGTTTATGTCAGCAGCTAATAGCTGCTGATTAATTACTGGTTAATTTAGTAATCACTTTAGCAATTAAGTGTCTTTTTTTAATATAAGATGTCATATAATAATTTAATGCTTCACAGGATACCAGAGACCACAGTAAAGGATCAAAATTGGTTATTTTATGTGAACAGTATGCAATTATATGAAACAAAAGCAAATGCTCACGTCGGAAGCTATAATCAGCAAATGTATGTTTTTAGTTTTTATGTTGTAGTTTTTTTAGTTGATAAATAAAAAGGTAATGATAAATTGATCAGAAACTTACCAACTTATCCTTTCAGAACTGTCTGTATCAAGACCTTTTGTTGGTGCCTGTTGCTTCTCTGAGTGAATATTTGGTCGTCTTTGTGTGACTGTCAGAGTCTCTTAATGCACTCAGTTGCCACAGTTACAGGAGGATTAGAGGCAATTTACTGTGTTAGCTGTTTTTTAACAGGAGAGACTGCACAAACGACTAATCCTACTGACATGATGAGCATTTTCTTCATAGCAAGTTTGACTTCTGTTTGTGATAGATAAAAGATTTAATGTTACTAAATACGCTAATGGTCTCGAATGTGTATGTCCCCCACCCTGTATCTCATACTGAACCCTTCAGGTTTTTTATTCATACCTCCTCCATGGCGATAAACAGCTTTCTCCAGCTTGTGACAAGCCAATTATTGTTTGTAGACTACCACTGACGCTTTTGGTCATTTAGTATGAAAATTGTCGCTGCAGAGACTGTGGTAAACTGGGAATCAAAGTCGTTCCCTGTATCTTAGTGGATCGACAGTAGCTCTCAATAAGTGTAAAGGTTTTGGGAGTTGCTCTTTTTGAATCTTTCTTTGCCATCTGAGAATAGTTAGTGGAAATGATGAGAGAATTAAGGAGGATGAACTAAATCTGGAGACCTTTTTAATGTTACTAATGCTGTTTTGACATTTAGCTTCTTGCTCTTATAATGATGTGGGGAAAAAAGTAGCACAGAGGGATAAGGAGCAAAAAATGCTGAGGAGAAGAAGAAGGAAAGATAAACTGAGATGCAGAAAAGATGATGAGGACATTTATTTAAAAAAAAACAATACCTGAAAGTTGATGGATCTGATGACACTTTTATTGGCTAGGTTGAAGTAAAACCTTCAAAAAGTGACCGTAGTAACAGCAGTGACAGGTTTACATAGCGATGCGATGGAGGCAGGAGCGAACTTGTGTTTGAAGGAGTGAGGATGATGGAAAGAGAGAGATCGTGATGCTGATGATTCGCCACCGCCCCTCCTTCTGCTCATATCTCCCAGAGCTTGATCGCTCCATCAACAGGGGTTGCCATGGCAACCCCAGCCTTCCCCATGACCCCATGTGAACAGAGCCACAGGATTAGTCCTGAAAAGAGAACTCAAATGTCAACACAGCTTCAGGCACTGCCACGTAGGCCTGAGAGCGAAGAGAGAAGAGGGGTGTCTGTTTTTCTGCGCAGTTTAGTGAAGTGTGTCATCATGTCATCGACTTGTGTGTCCATGACATCTTATTGGATAAAACTGGCTTATGCAAAGATGATAATGTGAAGGCATGAATTAATTAAAAATGGCTATTATGCACAGAGAGAAACCATTTAGTAAATATGCAGTCTTCAGAAAAAACAAAACTTTTCCTAAAAACTTTGCTGAATGGTCTGGTTATAAAGCTGAAACAGGCCACATGCTATATTTCATATATAAATGCACTGTGTGTCATGGTATGTATGTGAACATACACACATAAAATAGATTTTCAGGAATGCACATAGAAAAAGTTTAGGATGGTAATGAAACACAAATTGACATCCGGTGTGTTGTGCACAAATGCATTGTTGCTATTGTTTGTTTTTAATATACGTACCCAAGATTCCCTGAAAATCACTGTTGTGACTGAGTGGATTATCCTGGTGAAATGACCTAAACTGAATTGAAGTGGATATATGACGCGCTATTATGCAAATATTTTGTGCCACAAAATAATTTTTTTTTGACATAGAACTGTGGTTGACAATGTCGCAAAATTTGATTTTTTTGTCACAAAATATTTATCACAAAATGTTACAAATCAAAGTTGCAATAATTTATATTTTTTTGTGTCAACCATGGGTGAAATGGCCATGAAATTAGTGTGTAATTTGAAAGCTGTATGAAGCACTCTTCGTTTTTTCGTTTTGTTTTGGTTCTACAGCCCGCAAATTTATGTTTTAGGAGCTATTTAGATATTTCTCCAGGGAGTTGGTGGAGACCAAAACAGAGCTAAAAGAAGAAGAAATATTGGATCAGTTGATTGGAAACACAACTTCAAATGAATGCTAATGTTTCTCTGTCTCTGGTGGATGTGTAAACTGTTAGATAACATGTCAGAATGCTGTTTACAGCTTTTTTTGCTGCCCCCAAGTGGCCAAAAAAAAATCTGTTATTGCTACTTTAATTTAATAATATGGAAATTACATTATAATTGCACCAAGGTTTTTTGTTGCCTTTTTTGCAACAAAAAAGCACTTCAATAAAGGGTGTGTTTTCTTTTTCCAACCATGTGTGTTTGTGTCCAAATAGCTGCAGTGGAGGCATGTGTTCTGCATGGCCTGAAACGACGAGCAGCAGGCTTTCTTCGTAGCAACAAGATAGCAGCCCTCTTCATGAAGGTGGGGAAAAGCTTTGCCCCAGCTGAGGAGCTGTGTAGGAAGGCCCAGGAGCTCGAGCAGATCATCGAGACAAAGTGAGAGACGCACACATCACAGCTCATTCTGAAACATCACAGCAGACCTCAAAGCTTATATCAAAGTCTGTTTGATTCTACCAGCGAAAGCACTGAAAACAAACTTTTTTTTTTCATTATGAAAAGCTTTTAAACAATTCACATTTATAATCTTTTGTGAATCATGAATCACTGATGCCATTAGCTTCATGCAGATGCAGTTTCATTTAATGGAATTTTTAAAACGTGTTGTACTTGTTTCCTTTAAATTTGAATTATTGACTCTCTCCTTCTGCAGACGAAGTCAAAGCTTGCAAAGTCAAGACAGCCTTCGCAAGATGCCCCGACTGCCCGGCCTCATCCCACAGGGAGTCAAGAACCTGTGGATCCGGACGGCTCTGTTTGAGAAGGTGCTGGACAAAATTGTCCTCTACCTGGTGGAGAACAGCAGGTACATTGTGAGGGGCAGATGACATGCTGCTCAGCTGTTCAGCTCTTACAAGAACAATATTTCCCTTCAAATTCCCCTTTCACATTTGTCTTCCAGTAAATACTACGAAAAAGAGGCCTTTCTAATGGACCCTGTAGATGGACCTATCCTTGCCTCTTTGTTAGGTAATTATATGTGATGTAAGAATTTTGTAATTTAATGTAATCATCTAACATCATGTGCCACACCCTGCTTTGGACTCACACCCTGAAAATGTGAGATCATGGTGGTCAAGTAAAGGAGAATTTTGCTTTTTTTTCAGTACAAAAGCTTGTTTCTGGACCAGTACCCTATACAAGGACATTGTCGTACACTGCGCTTTCTTGCAAGAAAATTTTAGTAGCCCTACCACTTGTCCAATCGAGAGTAGAATTATGTGCCCCCCAAAATATTCTTTTAAACAATGGTATAATAATGACATTTTTCCTCAATTTTCTCCCAATTTGTGATAATAGCCAGTTCTCCATGTACTGTAGTTTTAGTTGCTGCTAACTTCAACTCTTGACCAGAAGAGGTTGTAGACTAAAGAAAATAATGCAATACAATAGGAGCAACAGGTCCATGGTCCCTAACTGGTTTCCCACCACTGTGTCATGAAAACTGTTTTCAATTAAACCCAACCGGCAGCACTGCTGTTCAGCTGAACCTGGATCTCAGCAGGCACCTCGAGAAATGTGCCAGTACCTGTGTACTGTTAGATTACACTGTCTTGGTATACTTTTATACCCTAAAGCAGTGGTTCCCCACCAAGAGAGTCGTAAGATAAACACGAAAGCAAAAAAAAAAAAAAAAAAAAGGCAGAATAGGTTGGGAACGACAGCCCTAAATTATCTTAAACTTCATTATACCTATAGAGTGGATTAAGGGTAGATCACCCTTAGCCTATAATCGTACATCTCTGAAAAATCTAAAGTTTAGTACAATATCATACTCCTTTTAACCCTCTATTTTTGATTGTAATGTTGAAGGTAATCAGATGCTGATCATTGATTAACAAAACCATACAGCTGGTGTCTGCAGTCTATCTAACTGTGTTCCTTCATTCTGACAGTTGGACCTTGTGCTTTGGAGTACACAAAGATGAAGACAGCTGACCACTTCTGGACAGACCCGTCTGCTGACGAGTTGGTGCAAAGACATCGCATCCATGGTGGCCACTGCAGGCAGGATTCTCCCACCAAGAGGCCCGCACTGTGTGTAAGTAATGATCTAGTAGAGCTAGTTTCAGGCTCTTTTTAGGTCATCCCGTGTGTATATAGTATGTGTTTATTCTGATATATTAGCAGACATGCAGAGTTTCAGTTGTGCATCTAATCAGTTACATTCCCCTCTGAGATGCTGTGTGTCCGGTTAAAGAGGACCCGCTAAGCTTACTGCATTAAATGAAGCACAGTGTGTCCAAGGAGAAAGAACAGAGTGTATCTGAGACCTTCACACTTGTTCACTCTTCAAGTTATCAGTGAAACAGGTCAATTCGGCCTATCTTACAACACCACAGTACTCCTGACAGTTGTGTGTAGCTGGGTATTTTTTAATGCGTGTACTCCACGCTAGAGTAGACTGGTCTTTGGCATCAGAGGATGGGAGGGAGGGTGCATTGTTGCACATGAATGAATGTTATTCATTTTATCTTAAGTCATTTGAAAAAGAGGCTTTTATTCATGGAAAATGGCTGTACTGTGACTGACCAGCTCTAATTCATTCTGCAAAGATAGTCATCAGATTAGTACTGGTTTACAATGTTTGTTTTCTGATTTGATATATTTTGTGTCTGTGTCGGGCAGATCCAGAAGAGGCACTCCAGCAGCAGCATGGACGAACGCCCTTCCCCATCGCCATCAGCTCGTGAATATGTGGAGTCACTGCATCAAAACAGCAGGGCGACCCTACTTTTCGGCAAAAACAACGTGCTTGTACAACCGGTAACTGATTGATTCCTCCTAGTCACTACATACATACATGTATAGCTAAGGCTAATAATAGCTCAATTTAAAGTTTTACAGAAGATAAAAAAGATTGGTCCACACTATTGCAAATCTGCAGGAAGAACATTATATTAACAGACTGACAATTCTATCTGACATTTAGTAATGTCACAGCTAAATAGTATAATTAAAACCAGAGGAACATTTCATTTCGTGAACAAAATGGTAGTCTGCATATCAGTTGCTGCAGCAGAGTATTTACTTTCTATATACTATACTGTCTTAATGCAGTGCTGTAATGTATGCTGTGAAACACTTATTGTAGTGCAAGCAAATAGTTTATTTTAACCACTTTAAACTGCCTCGCATTTCTCTTAAACCAACTGTAATGCATGTCCAAAAGCCTATAAAAAATACTTTAAGCCTTACATATCCCAAACTTCACCTACCCGCTCTAAAGTAGCAATATAAGGATGTGTGGTGAGTGCATACATCCTGAAAACCTTCTTTTCCTTTCATCATTTTCTTTCTTACATAAAAAAACAAGCTATTTCTTTGTACTTGTGTGTTATCTGTGGAAATGCATGGATAAGACTGCCTTACTTGAGATTTTCATCTCCACCATCGATATAGTCTGCTTCAGGCTTATACATACTGACTGATACTATTGCTACTCAAACTGTTCTTGCATCAAATGAAAAACACCCATCCTCGTGGTTGTTTCAGAGGGATGACATGGAGGCTATCCCAGGTTACCTCTCTCTTCACCAGACTGCTGACATCATGACACTGAAGTGGACACCCAATCAGCTCATGAATGGCTCTGTCGGAGACTTGGACTATGAACGCAGGTGCAAACTTATCCAGCTGCAAATGGATTGATTACGATGATTTTGTCTGCCTGCAAAGTCTGCGTTTGATAATATTAGTAATCCTTCTTATACCAAGAATATCTAAAATGTAAAGTGCTTCCTCAAAGACAAGGAAACACTCTGCATTATGTCTTTACCTCTTTTCACTGCTTCTCGCGTAACACTCGAGTGTTACTGAATAATGCAGTGTGTTTGTGTGGGGCTCAGGGGCTCAGCATGCAGAGTAAATGCTGCTGATCTGGTGAGGCTTATTTTCAGCACACCAGCAGCCAGCAAATGGTTTACTGACTAAGACACTGTCAGACATCTCTCAGCCTAGCAAACTGTGTTATGTGCCTGTGCCAGTGCATGGTTTCTCTCACCAAAATAAAATTATTATTGTATTAGGCAACTCTGCACCTGCTCATCTGAGTGCACGCTCTTGAATACTTTCTTGATTAGCAATGAAACGAATGTTCCTTGAGATTTTGATTCATACAGATAGTTCGTTAACATTCCCTATGCATTTGTTTCTCACTGTTATCTGGTGATCTTAAGCCTAGTCTGGGTTGTTATTTTCTTGACTATGTTTTTGATTTTATGTCTTTCAGTGTATACTGGGACTATGCCATGACAATCCCTCTAGAGGAGATAGTTTACTTGCATTGTCATCAACAAGGTGGGTCCACACCAACCTGTAGTGTTATAACTACCATTATATGCACAACTTTAATTATTGGTTGTGTATTATTCCTGTCTTTTCTTGCATTTGTGACTCCACAATTAAACACAGATGTACATCAAAACATCATTGTAAATAATTTGATAAGGAAAATCATTTTCTGTAGTAGACAGCGGGGGGACGGCGGTGCTGGTCAGTCAGGATGGGATCCAAAGACCTCCACTTCGCTTCCCCAGAGGAGGCCACTTGCTCCAGTTCCTCTCCTGCCTGGAGAACGGCCTTCTTCCACACGGCCAGCTGGACCCTCCGCTCTGGTCTCAGAGGGGAAAGGTCAGGACAGGAGGTCTTTCTTAAGGCTCGCTCTCTGGCTTCAGATCCAGAACACAAATTGCACATATGGGACATTCTTCCCCAAAAAAAGCATGAAAATGCTAAATCAGCCTTATCTGATCAACAAATCAATTTAAAAAAAGAAATTCGGATTCAAAAATAGATGCACTGCCTCATTGAAATACTGGTTGGACTGATACGGATGAGTGTGTGGCTTAATGTTCTCTCTGCACCACCACAAAAAATGTGTCTCCTTAAATGAATGGATATTTTTATTAGACTGTTAATAGCTGTGTATCTGCAGCTTAACTGAATAATGAAAACCACCCATGCGTGTTCAGCTACTATTAATACGCTTAAGCATACAGACACCCACACTTTTATTCACATGGATGGCTTAGCTGGGCTCTAATAGCTTAGCAGTTTTTTTTTTCATGCTGGCATTAGTCTAAGAAGTTATTTTCTTGATGCAGGGAAAGGTGTTTCCTAAGCTGCGGAAGAGGGTTCCTCAGGGATCTGGATCCTCAGACTCGGTCTCAGATAAGGAGGAGGACGAGGCCACAGACTATGTCTTCCGCATCCTCTTTCCAAACAGCCAGTCAGAATTTGGTGAGTTTCGATCCAGAGGTGCAAATTAACATGAGCAAGCACCCATGGGCCTCTCCAGATTGTTGTATGTTTATGAAATTTTTACTTGTTTGTAACCCTTTAACCACAGGCTTGTGATATGAAGAACACTTTATGAAGCACTTAATAAAGTATTAAGCCCCTTTAAACTCCAATACTTGGTACAATGGTGAAGGTGACATCTCATTGTATAATAAACCTGTCGAAGGTAAACTGACTCTAACTCCCTCCAATAACTGATGAGAAGCTAAGGGAACAATCCTGGTTTCAGTAACCCGAAAATAATGTTACTACAGAAATGTATGAATTAACATATTCAGTTAAATACAGCATGTGGTGAAAAACCTTATATTAAATGAATGCAGAAATTCCCCGTATCAAAATTAAAAAAAAAAAAAAAACCCAATATGAAAAATAACAGAAAGAAACGGGTAATTTAGTCTTTATTCTGTTCTAAGCTGCGTGTACTTTACGTTTTAGTTCTTTTAGCAAACCTGCAATAAGCTTCGTTGGCGCACTTAACGTTGGAGCTCGGTAAAACAAAACAACAAACGACAGAGCAGGGTGAGAGCAGCTCCTACCGCCGCGTCTGTAGAAGCCGCTCCCGCCAGCCCCCATCTCAGTCTACAGGAGCGATGAGCGGCCGGGAACCGCACCCTCGCCGGCGGCAGAGCGTCCTCAGAGCGGGACGGAACACCCGCTCTCGTCCGTGCAGGCGAAGCGTGAGGCCGACGTGCTCCCAAGGATGGCGGCGGTTCAGCTAACTCCGCTAGCTAGCTTAGCAGCAGGGAGAAAAGCAAACAAAACAACAGAAAAACAGAACAAAACAAAACAAAACACAGTCCATCGGCAGTAAACGGTCCCAAACTCACGCTTCAGCGGGAGTTTACTAGATAAACGGTTCACAGGCCACCATAAAAAAAAGAAATAAATTACACGATAAACACAATACGATCCACTCTCTGCTCTCCACCACCCTTCTTTCCATCTGCTGTGGTCACCCAGAGCTCAACAGGGGATCACACTTATATGTTAATTGATTATTCAACTTTTTAGGTACCGAACAAGCCTTGACTCATCTTGAAAAAAATGTACATATATTAGCTAAATTAATAAAGCACTGAACAGAGTAATGTAATAGTTGAATGATATATCTTCTTATAGATGCACGGACATTTTAATAAATCTAATGCACATCAACAACAGGAGTTACTCATCTCATCAACAATTGGCAGCAATCCACATATTCAAGATGGGAGAAAAAATACAAATAACTGATGTAACTCAGGTTATTACACATTGTTTGTTACAGTGACTGAAACTCATCAACCCGGTCTGACTACTTTCCTCTCCCTTCACCTGAATGGACAGTCCCCCTCCAAAACAGGGACCCTGGTAGTGGCCAAGAGGTCCTGCAGCTGTCCTGAAGAACCCCCCTCAGTCACAGGAAACAGCTGTAACTCTGTCACACCTCAGCTCATCTGTCCACCTGTCTATCTTGCCTGGCTTTAATTCCCTGCATCTAATATCCTCCTGGCCTGTCCTGCGCCTCTGGCAAAGTTTATTGATGTGTCCCCTTATTAAAGCCCCTCCCAATCCCTGCCACCTTGTGTCACACCTTTTTGCCGCAGGTCGACCCAGTAGCCTTTCAGCAATGGGTGACTGATTGAATGTGATTGATCGAATATGGCTCCTGAACCGAGAAAGGCTCTTGTTCACTTGATCTTTCTCTCTATAATAGTTTAATTTATGATGGCTTCATGCTTAAACTGTGCGACAATTATAGATTGCATAAACGTCTTTGTTTATATGCTTTGTCTTTGCCCTAACTGGAATCACGCACAAAGAAATTGTACTCTGAAGTGCTTTCAGCAGATCACAATTGATCAGCATAGTTCTGCTTATGCAGAAGTGTTCCCAGCTGTGTTTTAATCATCTAAGTGCACATGTAATTGTTCTTGAAAGCCTGAGCCGCATAATGATTCAAGGTGTATCTGCAGCTAAACTGCAGTGGTGTGTGTTTTTGTGTGTGTGGATGTTGCAGTGACTCCTCCAGACTTGATGGACCAGGGAGCTACAATGTGGCATCCAAATTTTCAGAAGTCCTCGTGTTCCTCTTGTTTTCAGGGGAGCTTCTCTGATGGGGCGACACCCAAAGGGTGCAACCATGAAAGGTGAGAGAAAAACACACTTCATGCAAGACTGACTTGTGTTAGATTGTGACGTGGAAACGGCTGAAGGCTGCAGAAACGCACCCACTTACTCGATATCCCATAGCGCCAACCAGAAATCCCCAATAGTACAGAGGAAATTGGAAAAGGAGCAAAGACGCAAGAATTAAGCATTAACCTGAAGAAAATTATGTGACATTTACCTGACTGGCATAAGAATATGTTTGAAAAATTAGTTGATCAAACAAGGTAGAGATAAAATGGCTGAAGGCTATTAAAAAAGGCAAGCCACTGGGCCAATTTGTTCTGTATGTCAGCACAACAGGCAAACATTTGAATGGTAAAAGGTTAGCCCCAGCACTGTACGAAACAGATACAGTATCTCATACATTTGGGACAATATGAACAACTTCTCCCGCACTAGATGATTTATTTAATGATGGTCTTTTAAGGAAAGAGAATAGAATAGTTGCATAATGTTTCCTCTGCATAAATAAAACAATCTGTGCTGTATCTTCCTGCAGGGCTCCCCTGAAGCTGCTGTGTGACAACATGAAGTATCAGATCATCTCTCGGGCATTTTATGGCTGTGTGTTATTACTTATTATGTACACTGAAAAGCCTTAACCATTAGTATCTATTTAATTAGCACTAGCTTCCGCAGAAGCGTTAATGAATTAAATGTATTGTGACGTAGGGTTGGCATACTGCCGTCACCTGTCCACTGTGCGTACACACCTCTCTGCCCTCGTCAACCACACCATTGTGGCGCCCGACCTGCCGTCTGATGCCTACAAAGGGCTCACCGCAGAAGTATGGCAGACATTCCTCCAGGACTGCACAGTAAGCCTCACTGTTTTCACAGCACTGCATCACAAACCTCACATTAATTGTTGACACTGTGCAGTCCAAACAGACACACACACACACACACACACACACACACACACACATGCCTGTCCACTCCTAGCATCTCTCTTTCACTCTATCACTTTTCTGTCTCATCCATATTCATCCTCTGCTAATCATCTGGCTCACACCATTAGTCTCACAACAGTGTGCATGAAGTGCAACTAATGGCCCCGTCACTCTCAAAGTCCAGATCTACAGTTTATGTAGACATTTGCGTGGAGTCACAGAGAGTTTGACTTGAGAATGAAAAGTATTTCATAACCAAATATTTTCCCTAGAACTGATTTGTTTTTTGTAAATAATACTTGTGCAATATTTGATAATTACTGTGGTCGTCACTTACAAAATGTAATAAATTACTCTTGTCCTTGAAGTTTGACCTGAAAGGTCTACTTATCCAGAGCTTTCAACCGTGTCTCACAGATGGGGTATGCTCAGTTGTCATTAGGTGACCTAGAGCATAAAAGATAATTGGTTAAATGGTATAACTTAATTTATTATTTGTTTAATCCAATTATGCTAATTAATTTACTTTTGAGTTACCTTATGAAAGCCATACAAATCTGTAACAAAATGGAACATGAATGGAGGGACACAAACTAACCTTTTAAATGCTTAATAAAGGGATAGATTTCTGGTTGAGTCAACAACTGTGACAGATGCTTCTGATGTGGGCTTAACTTACATCTAATAGTGATTTTTATTTATCTTCCGGTGAAGTAAATCCAAAATAATGAACACTTACATACTGCACCATGGCAGCTGGGAGATGCACCAGTGCCTGAAGCTTTGCCCACCTACCACCCACTTTGATGCACTAATCATTACCTGCACTTTCAGAGTGAAAGATACCACGGTGCCTCCATCTACAGGCTGCCATGTTGTCAATGATGTTGTTTTGAAGCACTGTTGAATGTTTTAAACATACAGTGAGCAATAATTATCTTTTTTTAAATGAAGGAGTAAAAATCCAAGGATTGACCAGAAAGCAAGTTCTGACCGAAGACATGTCTTGTGTCTTCAGGCCTACGAGGAGCAGGAGCTGCTTCGCCTGGTCTACTTCGGGGGCGTGGACCCCTCGCTGCGTAAAGAGGTGTGGCCTTTCCTGCTGGGTCATTACCAGTTTGGAATGTCAGAAGCCGAGAGGAAGGAGGTTTGTCGTTTCCATGATTTTGGCTTTGCTTAAGAAGCATTTTCCACCTTAACCACTGACCCTTGAACCCCCCCCCCCCCCCCCCCAAAAGGTGGATGAACAGGTCAGAGTGTGCTACCAACAGACCATGCGTGAGTGGCTAGACTGTGAGGAGATTGTCCGCCAGCGGGAGAAGGAGCAGCACGCTGCGGCTTTAGCAAAGTGCTCCTCTGGGGCAAGCATGGACAGTTCCAGTCAGAAGATGATCCATCATGACTCCACTGTGAGTAATGAGGTAAATCAGTAACACATAACTTATATTCTGAGTGAGAGACTGGGCACACAGAAATGTTTATTCACAGTGTAGCCTGACACTCTGAAAAGGAGGGCTGTTTATGTTGTTGTGTTGTGTGCTAATTCAGTACTTTGTACTGGCTAAATTACTGAAAAGTTACAGCATTTAGGGCGCAATACTGCCCGTTTTACAAATGAAAGGTCCATTTACTAGTTACGGCCAGTAATTCTCAGCTTGAAAACAGCTGAATAACTTCTGTAGCTCTGGAGGATCTTTCTATTTTATAAAAAGCCTCCATTATAAAGCCCGCATTTTAAAGACATGGGCATTTACAATGCTTCGAAGGTCTAAAGAAAAGCTATCGGTTGCTTTAATTTAAGTTTCCCTTAAATGTGAACACAGCACATGAGGCAACATGCAGTAAGACTGTATATCAATACAAATGTTGTTAGATACTAATATCTTGGATTGAACGTCTTTTATTATCCAGTCCCAGTCCTCCCAGAGCTCAGACAGGCAGAGTCTGGCTCGCCTGCAAAGTGACTCCAGCAGCAGCACACAGGTAACATATCCCACCATAATACGCCCTTCATTGAATTTGTGTTTGTTCACATAAAATTCAGTCACTAAATGTTGTTTCAAAACAACTGATCAGCACTGTCACTTTTGAAATCCTGATCTTTTAAGGCACATTTCTTAATATATGACTAAAGTAATGCATGTGAGCTCAACCTTTTGAACCTATATTCCTCATCCCTGCATTCTCTCTCCTGCTAGTTCTTCACATCCTCCCATCCCTTCCCCTGGATTAGCCTGCTTCCCTTTGGCTTGTTCTTTCAGGTGTTTGAGTCCGTAGAGGAGGTGGACCAGATCGAGACTGAGCCCAAGACCGAAGAGGCCAAACAGGTGCCAAAGATGCCCAATGGAGCTGTGCAGAACGGGACGGGCTCCCCTGATTCTGGACATCCCTCCTCCCGCAATTTCTCTGTCACTTCTGGCCTTTCCGACGGTTCGCTCAGCACAGAGGACAGCGCTGCACCTGATATGACCCCGAGATCTGCAGCCGTCCCTCAGGCATCACAGAGCCCTGTCAAACCAAGGTTACAGGGTGACGGTCTGACAGAGGAAATGCACAGCCAGGAGAAAGTTGTAATGAAGGACAAAGACGAGGAGGAGGAAAAAGCATGTGATGTGACCAAAACTGCAGAAAATACCAAGACTGAGGTGATAGGTGATGATAACATGATTCAGCCACTGGAAGAGGGGCAGTTGAAGGCCAACAGAGAGACATGTTTGCAACCTGAAACACAGGAAAATGTTGAGGAGTCAGAAGCTAGTTCAGAGCGAACCAAGTTTAAAGATAAAGGCCTGGATACAGTTATGAAAGGAATTAAATCTTTAGAGTTAGGAGAAACAGGAAGGGAAGTGTCCAGAGAAGATATTATGATGGCATCAGCAGCTGCTACAGATTCCCAAGGAGAACTCGTTGAACAAAGTCTCAAAAAAGGAGCAGAAGTGAGAATTGAGGAAACATCAGAGCTAGGAGAAAGGAATGTGGAAAAGAACGAATCAAAGACAAGTAAGTCACAAGAGGTTTTTTTGATGGATCCCATGGCTCGTGAAGTGGAAAGGAATCTCCTTTTCTCAGCAGACAACAGGGTCTCGAGAACAAGAGAAGCTTACTCCGCCTCTCAAAAAGAGGAGTCTCAGGTCATGACTGAATCTGATGAGTCCCCCTCAGCCATAGAGATGGAGGAGATCCCCAAAGCCAAAGTTTCCATGGTGCCTTGGAGCAGGAAGGGACGTTGTGAACCCTCATCTTCCTCTGAGGACTCGGCCCCTCACGTGGAGCTCAGGCAGGGGGAGGCGCAGGGAAAGCCCAGTCCAGAGGGCACCGAGTCCATCCTGTCTGAGGAGCCGGAGATGGAGAGCCTGTACCCTCCCTTTGATTGTCTGGCTGGGTCTGGAGACACCAAGAACGAAGTACCCTCTCAAGAATCTGCTGGGAGTCCTTTCTCGGTATGCTCACATTTTTTATAAGTTCAAATTTATTCATGCTCAGGCAAATCAACTCTATTATGAGCTTGTTTTATTCACTGTCATGATTTTGTTTGTTTTAGCAAGAGCTTTTGGACTTGTATACATTAAATCTGCACCGCATTGAAAAGGACGTCCAGCGCTGTGACAGGAACTACTGGTACTTCACTCCTGGGAACCTGGAGAAATTGCGCAACATTATGTGCAGGTAAAACGCTGTCAGCCGCAGGGATGTAATAAAGAATACTAAAAGGCAAAACATACCCATTGTTATATTTACTGAAAATTGTTCATCTGCCTTTTCGAGGCTGTGAAAGCAATCGATAAGAATGCATAAATCATGTTTTTGGAACCGTGTCAATAATTGGTTAATAATAATGTTCCTACCCCCATCTTAATACGCTGCTTCATTACATTTCACTGCTTATCTCGTTCAAATAAATACAATTGATGCTCAGTTAATGAAATTTTAATGGGAATCGTTTTTTTCCTTGATGGCAGTGGGAGGGAAATTATATTAAACAAAGGTGACTTCATTTTCCTAGTGGCACAACTTCATATAAGCACAACTGAAGGACCATCCGTGATAGGAACCTAGGACAAAAAAAGTATATCCTAGAGAAAACCTAAACATGAATTGTAATAACAAATTTTAAAAAACTTATCTTTAATATCGAATAGAAATGTGGAAATACCTCCAAATCTGGGCAGCAGCGTGTGACTCAGATCGGCAGATAAAAAACAGTTGAGTGCAGTTAAGTTTACCTCTCTTTGTTGTATATTTACAGCTATATCTGGAGGCACCTTGACATCGGTTACGTACAGGGCATGTGTGATCTGCTGGCTCCACTTCTAGTCATTCTGGATGATGGTGAGTCAACACACCGATTCGCTTCTTATTTTCCCTCTTCTCTGACGTTTGGCGTATTTTTACAGTCATTGATGGAACAACAGGGGAGAGTTTTCCCACTCACTTTCTCGCTCAGGCTCCCTCTTTCTGCTTTCTCCTCTCAGAGGCCATGGCCTTCAGCTGCTTCACTGAGCTCATGAAGAGAATGAATCAAAACTTTCCACATGGAGGAGCTATGGATACTCACTTTGCCAACATGCGCTCTCTAATCCAGGTGACACAGCAACAGTAAAGTCTTTACACGTACTATAGCAGCCAGACACCACTATATCCATTCATTACTTACACAGTCACTTCTTTTTCATGCTTTTCTTCCACAGCCAGTCTCATTATTTATTTTCCTGAATCTCCTCTGATCCCCTCTCTGTATAGATCCTGGATTCCGAGCTGTTTGAGCTAATGCACCAAAACGGAGACTACACCCACTTCTACTTCTGCTACCGCTGGTTTCTCCTTGACTTCAAGCGAGGTAAATTGGCGGCGCAGTGCAAAAGAGTTTGTGCCAATTAGAGGAAGAGCAGATTCACTCCTCTTCGAGTTCTGTTTGTGGATAAAATGCCAAGCCACTTGGCAGCTTGTTAACAACACCTGCAATTATTTTAACTGCGAAAGGATTTGGAAGTCGGTTATAATTTTGGAGAACAGTTCTTGGGAGTTGCTGATGAAATAATTGGCGTGGACTGTGACTGCATAAATTGGTTTTATAATTCACTATGCTTTATACATAAGGTTTAACCAGCGGCTGTCATAGTATATCCCCGTCTACTTCTAACTTCCTCACCTGTGTTTCTCAATATATATGCTTCCTTTTTGTCCTTTTGTCCTCCAGAGCTGGTGTATGAGGACGTGTTTGCAGTCTGGGAAACCATCTGGGCAGCCAAGTATGTCTCCTCTAGTCACTTTGTCCTCTTCATTGCCCTGGCACTGGTGGAGATCTACAGGGACATCATCCTGGAGAACAACATGGACTTCACTGACATCATTAAGTTCTTCAATGGTAAAACATACCACTTTACAGCTGACATTCTTCACATACATAAAAAAATTAATGGAAATTAATGGAAAGAGTTGCTTCATGGGAATTATAGAATCCAGCATTTTCAGCCCCGGACTCATAGTAGATACTAAAAGTCAGGAGACTTCGCCCTCTGCTGCAACATTTTTTCCCCGTTCTTTTCTTCCAAGTTCCCCAGCAAAACATATAGTCATGCACTCTTGTTGTCATTTTCATTGCGGTGTTTCTGTTGCAGCTGTCAGTGAGCACAACACCACCTAGTTGAATCAATGAAAAAAATCTGAGGTTTGGGAGCAGGCTACAGCATCATGGAAGTACAATGCTAAATGGCTGGAGTACTACTTTGATATCAATGCACTGAACCTGATGCACATATTACTCAATGTCAAATAAACTGTTTTAAAATTTTGTTTTCGGCCAACAATATGACATGGATATGATTATATGTTGAACATATGATTCAATAATGGCTAAAAAGCTTCATATAAGCCTTTCCTTTTGCCGTAGGAAATCGTTTGGACCAGAGAGTTATTGCGTAAAGAGCATTCTGTAACTTATTCAGGTGTTGTAGCATGCATACAGTATACTCTAGTCTAATGTTTGAATGGGATTTTATACCAGGGAATTGTCAGCAGTTGTGTGATTCACTGCTTTGTTTTCAAATGCGGCCTGAAAAACTCCCAGGATTTTTCATAGCCTCGCAACCTTTTTGTTAGAACGTGATTTGCTTTATTTAAGGCTAAAATGAATGTGAGCAAAAATGTTACAAATGATTATATTGCAGGACTTTTTTTCCACATAAACACATAAAGCACCGACACGTCTCTTCACACGTTCTCTAAACATTTAAGGAAATATATTCTGCTTCTTTTTAAATGGCTGAACTTATTTCTGACATTCGGTGTTCTTTTGTCTTTCAGAAATGGCTGAGCACCACAACATAAAGCATATTTTGACCCTGGCCAGAGATCTGGTGTGCAAGGTGCAGATGCTGATTGAGAACAAGTGATGGTGCTTCTTGTCTTCTTTTCCTTCCAAGTAAAGTGTGAACGGCTGTAGCAGCACAAGAGTAAAATACATATGAGCAAACATGCTATGACACATGTATGTACACACTACACAAAGCCTTTACCATCACAGTTTGCTGCTATGAGCCTTATCGACTATATACACTATGTTAAACCCCAGGTTTAAATTATTGGCACCCCTGAATTTCATGTACAGAATTTAGAATATCTTAAGAAATAAATGCAAATGAACCAATTCTGTATAATCTAAATATTTTAATAAAAACTTTCAATGGGATTTAGGTCAGGACTCACTGATGTTCAGTTTAAAACCAACAATCTTTTACTTTTCATTCATTCTTTTGTGCTGCTGGATGTTTGCTTTGGGTCGTTGTCCTGCTGAAAGACCCAAGACCTTCGCCTCAAACCTAGTTTTCTGCCACTGGGTAACACATTTCGCTCTAAAATGCCTTGGTATTCTTGTGATTTCATCATTCCTTTGATACATTCAATGCCTCTAGGACCAGAGGCAACAAAGCAGCCCCACAGCTCGATAGAACCTCCACCATGTTTTACTGTAGTTAGGCTGATCTTTTCCTTATGGGCTTCATTTCGTCGCCTATAAACAAACATATGCACTGAATTTGCAAAGAGCTCTACTTTGGTTTCATCTGTCCATGGAACATTATCCCAGAAAGACTGTGGCTTATCTATGAAAGTTGTGGCAAGAGTTGTGGCATTAGTCTTGCCTTTTTGTTCCTTTCTTTCAATAGTATTGTCCTCCTTGTCCTTCGCCCACGTAGCCCTACTTGGTTTAGTGTGCTGCGTATGGTACGGGCTGAAAGCACCAATCCAGATTGCTCCCGGTCAGCCTGAAGCTCTTTAGATGTCTTGCACGATGTTTGTTTCACAATCCGCATCAGCCTTCGCAGACTTCTCACATTGAATTTCTTCTTAGCACCACGTCCTGGTTTCATGACGGTGAAACGTCTTAACAACATTACGAACTGTTAAAACAGGGATCTCAAGATCTTCGGCGATTGGCTTGTAGCCCTTGGCTTTGTTATGTTTTTTGATAATAACATTTCTGATGCTCTCAGACAGCTCTCTTGTCTTCACCACTGTGAAAAAGAAACTGTAAACAAACAGCCTCTTTTTATGCGGTAAAACCATCATTCACTAGTTAATTCAGGTCATGTGGACACTGAAAATTAAGCACTGGTTATCTTGTTTGTTTTTTTATTTTGTTTGAGGAACTAATTTAAATTATTCAAAAGGGTTCCAATATTTGTGTATAAAAAGCATACTTTTTATGTATTTTTTTTATTCCACAGTATGAAAGTTTTTTTGTTGTTGTTGTTCAGTAACTTTGCACATTTTATTTAAAATATTCCGGGTATACAAAATTGGTTCATTGGCATTTATTTCTGAAGATATTCTTAATTCTGTTCTTCAAATTCAGGGGTGCTATTAATTTCAACAAGGACTGTATTTGTATTGTCAACAGGTGTATGAGAATATTACGCTTCATATTTGTCAGTATGTTCAAATGACAACAAATGCATCTGAAAATCTGTTTAATTTCTAAATATTTTTGTCAGAAATCCCTTAAGTGTTGATCTTAGTCCGAGTGCACTTAATTTTTTGAGATAAAGGTGGAAATTTTTAGTTGCACATTTCAAACCAAATGCAGAGCTGAATTCAACCAGAGACTATATTTATGAGAAAAATACGTTGTGATAATAGTTTATATTAATTATTTTAATAATCAAAGTCTACAAGATTAAATTTTAGATATAAAAGCAAGTTATCCCCCTATTCCTCTCCTTTAATGAAGGAAAGAATGTAAGCAGAATTTTAATTTTATTTAAGTAGAACACCCCAAAATCAAATTAATTTTCACTGATGTCCAAAACTCCAGTTATGTTTAACCCACAACGTTAAAAAGAATTTTGCTTTTCAGCACCATGCCAGTGATTTAGCATCCAACAGTGTTTCGGTGTTTTTGAACTGCCTTGTCTGCCAAATGGTACTGTATGTCTTTATTTGTTATGTGTGAATTGTACTGTACTGATTATGAGGATTATACTATGTTAATAATTGTTGAATCATAACCTTATATCTAAGTGACTTATGGGTGTCTAGGCAGAGATTTATATAAAGTAACAAGCCTGATTTGATAGTCCTCTTAAGTTATTTTATTCAGTGAAAAACTGTATATTTTGTAAATTGCGATGTTTACTCACCTTGATTTTTGCATCGTCTTCTATTGTCTGGCACCTGTTTCTTGAATCAAATATTAATTTAAGCCTGAATATGACTATGAACAGGGAAGATTAGATGAGGCGGTGATAATACTTAGTCACAATGACCAAAAGAAAGGTTTTGTTGTTCCACATGTTCAGATTCTTTAGTGTGAGAATGACTTGAACGGAGAGAGTTGAAAATGAAAGGTAAAGTATGAGAGACTTTCAAAATGAATTGCAAATGACTTGATGTTATGAGAGAAACTGTTTTAATGTTTTAGCAGATGTGGGGATTGTGAGGTCGTACAACGTGTATGCTTTTAACCCCTTAAAGTAATAGTAATGTGGGTCTCAGTTACCAACATTCATGCTTGTCCTTCCTTGCCTAAAACTTCCCTCAGCAGTTCTTCAAGTGTTGTTTCATGAATGTGGTAAGGTGAATTGCATTTTATCTTGGTGTTTCTTTGTGAATGCTAACTGCTGTCAGAAAACCCTACTTTTATTCATTGTAACATTTATATGCCAAAGTGTGAATGTATTTATTTATTTATTGATTCATGCATTAATTTTCTCATTCAGATGCTGCTCTATTTGTAAAGTTAATATTTTTATTTTGTCGCCAGTTCTTTGTGTGTATTGTAAAACAATCAAATTCTATACTAAGAGGTTATAATATATATATATATATATATAGATATATAGATATATATATCTATATAGATATATAGACGGTATATGTTCTTATAATAAAAATAAAAATGGAATTATCATTATTTTTCCAAAACATATTGTAATGTGTATTTTACTGAATTTAATCAAACTGATAGTGTTAGAAACGTAGTGTTAAAGTAGATGGTTGATAAATCTCAAGAGATCAGTACATGCATTATTTTTACAAAAGTTTCTCACCATTAACTAGTGTAGAATGGTGCAAAGTAGTTTTATCTCTTTTTAAAAAATGCTAAATATTTTTATGAGATGGCAATGTCAGTTGGTCGGGGCAAGACTTTGGTCAAGATGTAAATATCTCACAACAGTTATTGGATGGATTGCCTTGAAATTTTGTACCGACATTCATAGTCCTTAGAGGAAGACACTTTCTGACTTTGGCAATCCATTGACATTTCCTCTAGCGCCACCGTGAGGGTTCACATTTGGGATTTTGAGGGCAATGTCTCGACAACTCCTTGGACTTGGCTTCCCAGAACACTTGATTCACACAGTCATGTCCGGATGAACTTTAATAATTTTGGTCACAAAATCCCTGCAAACCTTACATTCCCAACGGCCTCCGGTAAACTTTGTGTTTAGTCCCAATCGAAATATTTGAGCATGCTAAACAAGAGGCAAATTGTAGACATTATATCTGTTTTATCATCAGCTTGTCTGCATTTTTAGTAGAACGCCGATATTTGCATTTAGTTCCGAGCCGGAGTGCGTTAACTTGAATCCAGACTCTTATCAAAACATGTTACGCCCGAACAGGGACTTGAACCCTGGACCCTCAGATTAAAAGTCTGATGCTCTACCGACTGAGCTATCCGGGCGCTCTGTAGTCCACACACGTCCTTGATTTACAAAAAAGTATAAAAATACATTGACAGCTGTGAACGTTATCTTTTTTTGATGGTGTTTGTACCGCTACGACTCAACGACTACTTAGGCTAATTTGTACAAAAACGTTTTCACTTATTACAAATGTTAGCCCGCGCTAACGGCAGCATTCGGTCCGTAAAACGCCGGTTTCATAATGGTATTAGTGTCCTTTAAAATCTGCTATGCTTTGCAACATTTTGCTAAAGAAGTTATTAAATATTTAAAAAAGTGATGTTGCTCCGTATTTAGGATACCCTCGCTGTACCCTCGCTGTAAAACGAATCAGTCTGTTGTCTGCATGGGACATAAGCGAAGAAGGAAGTACGCGGCAGTTACACCTCTTGCTTCCCCGGGGAGGGCTACCGGAGGTCGTTAGCTACAGCCGTATGAAGCTACTTCAGACCCCAGCACTGAGCTTCCTGGGGAGTTAGTAAAGACTGAGAAAATGTGACAACCCCTTCGTCTACATCTCGGACACGGCCGGCTAGCCAACTGTGCTGAAAATGTCAGCGTTTGGCCTCACTGCTAGGCGCACATGTCGCGGCGTGCCACTGAAAATGATCGGGCCTTCATTTAGCCCGCTAACAAACGATGGACGCCGGGTAAGAAACGCGATGAACCTCGACAGAAGAAGCGACAGCTGCCCGCGGAGCCACATCACTGACGTAACGCGTCCGTACAGCTCTCGCCCGAATAACCCCAAGGTAGATTAAAGGTCAATGATTGTTATTTACATCGCGGTCGGTGTATTCGACATGCAGTGCAGAACACGTACTCCTCAGTCTTGTTACCAGGTCGTCTCTGCTACAGGTACCAGAGGTCGCAACGTGGGAACCAGTGTCGGAGGACCGACTTCCCCCGGTAATATCCTCATGACTGTGTCAGTGTGATGGTGATAAGTATTGATGTTTGAATAGTGATAAGCCTTGAATTTCATGTTAGACCTGAGCGATTTAGTTTAAAGCACAGCCCCGGAGATGCCTTACCTCGGTTTTTAACAATGGTCAGGTGCCCGTAAGTACACTGAAAAGGGTTTTGCTTGCTGCAATCATCCCTCCTCTTCATACTGGCCATTAAGATCCCATCCCACATTGCTGTCAACAAAGTTAAACAGCTTACAATAAAACAGCAGAGATTATCACCAAAGGCCAAAGGTCAGACATGGTGCGACACGAGTCACTACAGGGTTTGGTGATTATAAGTTATTAATAGACTTAGTGACTTTATTCAATGGTTACATACAGTTGAAGCCTTTTTAAGTGATGGCAGAAGGAAACTGTCACCCATACATTTCTTACCATAGCTCGTTGACTTTACAGCCTGCAAAAATCCCTGCTGACCTGGTGGACAAACTGGAGCGACTGGCCTTGGTGGATTTCCGAACCAAACAGGGACTGGCCTGTTTGGACAAAGCCATACGGTTTGCCGATCAGCTTCATGTTGTTGACACGTCCGGGATTGAACCAATGGATTCGGTTCTGGAGGACAGGTAGGGTACAGACAGTTCCGGGGGTAAAAAAAACTCTGTGTTTGCGTTTGGGCCTTTTCATCACAGTTCTATCCAAATGGCATAAGAAATGAGCAGCAACTGCAGCTCAGTTTTCAACTCTTGCGAAGCCCATTGTATGACTCTGATCATATTTTATCCATGCACATTCAGGGCCTTATACCTGAGGGTTGATGCAGTGATGGAAGGGGACTGTGCTGAAGAACTGCTTCATCTCTCCAAAAACACAGTTGAAGAATATTTTGTGGCACCACCAGGTGAGAGAAGAAAAAACCCTGAATACATTTATTCAGCACTGGTGTTGATTTAATGATTGCTTTTACGTTATTGAGGCAACTGAATAAAATCTAAAGATACCTTTTCATCCTGTTTTGTTTGTAATTGAGAGTATTCTTAACTAATATATATGTATTTCTTTATTTACCACAGGAAATATTCCTCTACCAAAGAGGGAGGAGAGGGCTGCCATACTGAAACACTCAGAGTTCTGATATTTATGAACTTGTCCTTGATAATTATTCATTTTTAATGTGAAGACTGGATGTGTCTTCCAAGAAGTACAGTATGAGTCAACTCTGGTGGCTGAGGATATGACCAGGTAACCTCAGTGCTCATCTGCAGTTAAAAAATAAAATAAAAAGCCTCAGGTGATTTTTTTTTTTTTTTTTTCCAGTTTCATTTGACACCCTAGGTTAACTTTCTAGTTTCAGTATCAGTTCATGAAAAATGGTGAGTGTCCAGGTGTGTAGGGGCGGAGGGTGTGATGAGGATATTCAGTGCAATGTCTGTACATTGTTTTGGTTTGTTTGTACACTTTTTTTTTTTTCATGTGTCCTGTTTTCATCGTTGTATTGTTAAACTTTAATAAAAGTAGATACTTAAATCTTATTCTCTCTGTGTCTGTATTGTTTCCATTGCAAACGCTTTTTTTTAAAAAAAAGTATATGTAGTCACAATTCATCTGATGAAGTTGTTTTGGTTGCACAGTTAAATGTGCCAAAGTTGGCCGAGTATTCCTATGGAAGCCCAGCATTCATGTTAAACGATGGTTTGAACCTTCATTGGGCCCTGCAGTGGGTGTCAGGCCGTTTCGTCTCTGACTTTGGAGCTAGACAGCCCCGATTCCACTTATTCATCCTCTGCACCGCTTGTTTGTTCAAACGGTATCATCGGGTGGTGAACAGAAACGTGCCTTTGGGGCTCCGGCTGATCAAAACATTACAAGCCCTCATTACCGCATAGTCATGTTAGGAGAATAGAAACCGAAGGCAGCAGAAGGCAGCAGAAGGGAAAGCGAATCTCATGTAAAAGGGGGAGGGTGTGGATCAGCTGAGGCAGCCTGCATATAAAACCGATCAGCCCCAAACTTCAGGCGCATCTGCTGCTGAGCCAACGCGCGTTTTTGTGTTGCCGTCCGTGGGAGTTTGCTGTCAAGTGTCAAAAGGTAGGAAACTCTCCTGAACAGCGCTGCAGTGGAAAACACTGCGATAACTCACTGCGGAGAGGTTTTTTTGGGTTGGTTTTTTTTTGTTTTTTGTTTGACTTATTTAAAAAAAAAAAAAAAAAAATTATACTTGTCTTTCAGAACCACTTTCAACATGGATATAATCGTCACTATGCTGAATGGGACTTCCCACACGCTGAGCGTGCAGCCAAAAGACACAGTCGGCTCTCTGAAGACGGTCATCCACGAGAAGCTGGGAGTCCCCCCTCGGAGGCAGAGGCTGGTCTTCGTCAACGGCCAGAGGACCGATCTCAGCGACGACTTGCAGTCGGTCGAGGACTGCGGCCTAGAGTCCGGCTCCCGGCTGTCTCTGCTGGTGACCGAACCGAGCCCGCCGGCCACCATCGAGGTGTCGCTGTTGAACGAAAGGGGCCAGAGGAGCACCTACGACATTTCGCCCGACGAGACCGTGGGCGACTTCAAGCGCCGGGTCGAGTCCCGGGAGGGGGTGGCCGTGAGCCAGCAGAGGCTGGTTTTCCAGGGCAGGCAGATGGACGCCGGGAAACTGTCGGACTACAACGTCAAAGCGCTGAGCACCATCAACCTGTGCCTGCGCCTGAGAGGAGGCTGAGGACACTTTCACACGGCTGAGATATCAGAAAGTTATTATGCACGAAGACGAAGCAACCTGCTTGTTTATCTATTTTATTGTTTTTGTTTTTTAATGAATTCCTTACTTAGGAGACCGATGTCGTGTAATTTGTATGTGTTGAAAACATTTTTTATTTTGGTTTAATATGTAATCTTGTATTCTGGTAATATAAGAGTTTGCCTAGTTGTTAAAATTTGAAACGGACGAGTACAACATGGTATAACTATGGTAACTGGGCAACGTAAAAAAATGAAATAAAGTCCTGAATTTGAATTGACATGTCTCTTCCCATTTTTTGTAGCTTGCTTGAGCTCAGGGGTGGAGCTGTACCCTGAACAGACCACAACAAGAAACAAAAAAACCTCAGCAGTGAATATTTAAAACTAACATTATTTCAATTTATAAAAAGAGCATCTCTCAGTCATAGAATTTAAGAATTATCATAACATTTTACGAGATTTTGGCAGTGCTCTGTAAAAGAATACATTTATTACAAACTACACTTATTAAGTTCTGTTATTACAAACACAGTCAAGTTTCCAAAACATCATAGCAGCATGTTATAATGGCTTAACCCCATTGCACAGGCTTGTTAGGAGTTAATCAGAAGACCTGGTCTAAGTGAAAATTACTGTCCAGATTAGGAAAAAGTTTAAAATTGTACGCTAGGCAGCCGGTTGAATTATCTGAGTTCTCTGGCATTCACAGGCATGCAACGAAGCCTCTGAGAAGATTTTCTTTCTTCCAGATTTGTTTTCTGTGAAGAAATCTTCAGACGCATCATTTCCTCACCGATGCAAGGTAGGCATACCAAAATAAGGCGATCATGTTGGCAAACAGCACTCTGAACTGCAAAATCAGACACGAGCACATACAGCAGAGGAGAGAAAAAAAACAGTACAAGTGGTGTCAGTGTGTGATTCGTTGTTTCTTCAGAAACAGGAAGCTGTTGAAATGAATACCTGAACAGGCACAAAGTTGACATTGATGAACTGGAAGGGAGTCCAAACTTTCCAATTCATCTTCAAAGCCGTCCAGTAACTTCTTCTCATCTTCTTTTCAAAGTCTTCCCACCCTTTAGCCTGAAAACAGATTGGAATGACCGTATAATTGTGTCCATATTACAACTTTGCACATCATCCTTTGTCTATATATAAAGACAAGAAACTTTATAGCATGCGTTTAACATTGCATATAAAAGATGAAGACAGTGGACTAAATATTATGGCCATATCCAGGTTGAAACATTACATGATTAGAAGTACATAATATTTGAGGTGGCACACCACCAATTTTACACATCAAAATCAGTGTGTATACGAACAGTAGTAGTGTAGTACTCCCCATGACTATACATCCTGTGAGGAAAAAAAACAAAACACAAATTATAACAGAAAGCCAGTGTTACAAACTGCATGGCGTTTTAAAGACATGGGCACTTATCAGGCAGAAAAGGTCTAATGAGAAATGCTATCAAGATGCATTATGGGAAGTGTAGGATCCAGCACACATTGAGGGTCTTTCCGAATACCCACACTTGCGGTCTTGAGCACTTAAGTGCACGTTCAAAAATTGCAAGGTAGTAGGCAAGTGTGTCCCATGCCAGGAAAAACACTTTACCCACATATGACACACACTTTCCTAATACGGCTCCGAAGCAGTGTTCAGAGCTCATCGTATCCCACAATTCCCCACAGCCTACTGCGCCACACCAGCCCGGCTGGTGGCAGTGATGCGGCTACAGGCTGGTTTTAGCACCAGAATTAATCGAGATATTAATATGTTTAAGTTTATGATATGTTGGATTCAAGATTAATAATTGTATTCATTTACAAACACTACAAAGTGAATACGTACCCCCAAACGTAATATTACCTGTTCTTCGTGATGAGACTGATGAGAATAATACTTTATATCTGACACTGTCAAGATAACTATGAAATATGGTATGCTTTCATCAAAGATTTTGAGAAATAGGGTCCATCCTTAAAAATTTTATCAAACAGAAACCATTCAGTATAATATCATGTTGCATCTCTTACGTCTTAACTTAATTACTTTATCAACTGTATTCCTACTCTCATTTACCGAATGAGTGTTTTTTACTGTCATCTGACTGTACCTCTAATAATGTATTCTCGACCCTACTTATTTGTTTCTGCAAATCATCTTAGCTCAGTTGTGCCATGTACAGTATTTGTATTTGTGTGAGTGATGGGATGTCTTTACTGTGTATCCCAGTGAGCTCTGACAAGACTTCCACACGCTTGAGGTCTTAACGGGCACTGTGGCATCTGCCAGAAATCCATCACACAAATGGGCACTTGACTACTCGCAAATACTTTAAATGTGGGTATCGGGACGGACCCTGACCCATTCTAGAGGCTAAAAGTCAGGATATCTCAGCCCCAGCTACGGCAATTTTGGCCACTCTTTTTTTAATCCGTCTGTTGTATGTCCCCCAACTTCATGGTTCTTCAGCACAGTGCCCCTTTAACGGGATGATTAGGAGGGAGAGTTTCTGAGATGACCCACCTCTAGGATGTTCATAACAAAGTAGAAAAGGAGCAGAAAGCCGGGGGCAAAAAGAAGCCGATCCAGTAGCAGTCGTTTGACTATACAGTACGGGTCTGTGGTGGGCATCCACACCTCCATCAGCTGGTAGAAGTAATGGCTCACTGGTCCTGTAATAAACAACCTGCAACAGGCAATGATGTATAATATAACTACCAAAAAAAATTAAAATACATGGATGAAAGAGGGGAGGGGAATTTTAAGAAACAAATGTTTTAACAGGGAACAGTATATTCCCTCTGCAGATACTTTGCTATCAATGACAGTAATTATGCTGCACCAGGGCTGACACATTTTACAATGTCTCTCACTCTGTAGTCTAGCTGGAACACACCATTACATTCATTTACTTGTAGCCTTAAAAGCATGTCAGTGCTCAGTTTTCTGTCTGTATAAAGTCTCACCCGTAAATGGCATAGCGTGTAGCTCCAGCTGAGTCAATCTCACTGACCAGGGCTCCATTTGTGGCCTTTTTTCTTGCCTCCAAAATCTGAGACAGAAGATTTCCTAAAGCCGAGAGGATGCCACTGAAAATATCAAGGACACACACACACACACACACACACACACACACACACACACACACACACACACACACACACACACACACCTCTATCAATATGTAATAGCTGCAATAACACTCTGATGAAAAAATGTGTCATGGTAAATTGTTAGGGGAGGTTCTCTAGGCAGATGCTGATTGGCCAAAGCCAGAGTGCCGAGACTAAAGGCCAGTCTGCGGTCAGTGTAAACAAAGTGCTCAAAAGGATCCACACTAACAGAATAAGAAGTGTTAACAGTAACTAAATAAACTTAAGTGCAACGGTTTGACCTTGTCGTTCCTGGAGTAAATGAGAACTTCTCATTCTTGACTGTCCAACTGAGGAAACGCGGCAGAAAACAAGCGCCGGGCTGCAGAGTCAGTGAACAAACGGAGCTACTGACCTCGTCACAGATTTGGTGAGGATGGGGTATTTCTTCAGAAGAACCAGATACTGCTGTAGTAAACGGAAATGTATGGACGCGTCCCGGACTGGCAGACTCTGCACGGGCATTGTCGCTGCTGTCGCTACACAAACATCACCGCTGCAAGCAGGAGTGACAGGGGCGAGGTTGAAAAGCGACTCCTCCACTGGGCTTCCTGTCGGCGTCATTGCGTCACCGGCGGAGCCACGCCTTCACGTCGACGCGAAAAACAGCCAACACGGAAACGTTTTTTTTTTTTTATTGAATAGGGTGAAACACACTGTTCAGTGGAAAGTGGAAATTAATTTGCACAGTGGACATGGAAAGAAACGTTAAAAACAACTTGACCATTATAGTGATAAAATAGAGAAATTTCCCAAATAGCCCAAACACTGTTGGATAAATATAAAACCGTAACAGCGCCATGACAGCTGCCAAACAACTTCAGTAATTTATTATTAATACTGTATGTGTCAAACACTTTTAGGAAAATGGGAATGTGTCTTGCTTAGAAGCCAGAATATCATTACATTCAGTAGAGGAAAGAATTCCACTCATATGATGGCAGATAAAAATCCTGCACATTAAAGCTTACACTTCTGTGAAGAAGATGCTGTTATGCTCGAGAGTAAGTTGGAAAAAAAAACACATTTTTATATAAAGGGTTTCTACCAAAGATAAAAGGCTCAAAAACAAATGGAGGATGCTGATCATTGTGAAAAAGCTGCAAAGTCTTCTGCTATGTATAATCTTACTTCCACAGTATATTTCCTATCGATTTCTTCGCCTTATCTTTTAGCCTTGTTCTTTTGTCACAAAGTTTTTTGGTTTGTTTTTTTTGTTTGCCAAGTCTGTTTGTTGCACTCACATTCACAAAACTGATGACAAACTGACCCTGAAATTCTGCAGTAGAGTGTGGACAACACCTGCTCAGTATTGGGTATCTGAGGAAGTGAGCATAATTTAGATTAGACCGCACTAAGCAAATTCAGAGACATTAAAATGCTACAGCCACTTTTTGGAACCACTTTAATAGAACCAACATTTCAGTAAAAAAAGTTTTTTTAAAAAGTGGGGGGGGGAAAAGAGCGGGAAATTATTACATACAAACTAAAAAGGCCAGTAGTGTACAAAAACATATTTACAACGTTGAAACTGACAAGCGCAGAAGATACAAATGTGCACCACAACGGTAAGGCTTTTAGGAAAATTCAGTGTATAGAACAAACTGCCAACATGAGCTCTTTCATAAAGAAAATAAGAAAAAGTAAAAAACACTGCTCATTATTACTGGAACCAGAAACTGAGAAAGCTTATGGGTGGGTTTTGGTCTATGGTTAATCGTCACACGCTGTTATGCTGACATGCCTAACAACTTAAAGTGCCTTCCAGTCTACGGGAGACTTTCCAGATTTCTTTAGCAGCTCGTTGGCCTTTGAGAAATGCCTGCACCCAAAGAATCCACGATGAGCAGACAAGGGAGAGGGATGCACAGCCTGCAGCACATGGTGGCGTTTCTGGAACCAGAGAGCGTGAAAACTTAGATACACGAACATACCAAAAAGCTACAGCGTTGGAATTAAAATGACAGTGTAGACCCACCCTGTTAATGGCAGCTCCTTTCTTCTGAGCATATGACCCCCACAGCATGAAGACCAGGCCCTCCTGGTTGTTGCTGAGCCACTGCACCACAGCGTCAGTGAAGGTCTCCCAGCCTTTGTCTTTGTGGGAGTTGGCTTGGTGCGCTCGGACGGTCAACACAGCGTTGAGCAACAACACACCTGAGATAAGCGAGGTCACAGATGGAGAAGAAGGCAGGTCTGCTACTGACTGACAGGCCTCTTGTTGTGTAATTGTATGTAAACATTCAACAGACTGCTATTTAAAGAGTACCTTGTTTGGCCCATTCGGTCAAATCTCCGTGTCCGGGGTGCCGGAAGCCTTCAATGTCGGAAGCCAGTTCTTTATACATGTTCTCCAGACTGGTAATGAGTAGGAACAAGGAGGTGATAAATATGTCAAAAGACGGACTCACTAGCACTATCTGATTTTGAGTTTCTAAGAAAACTGACAAGGTCACAAACAAAGAGTAGAAAAAGGACTGAGAGAGACTGAAACGGCTTCAAAACCTGGGCGGAGGAGGCACTGGTCTTTTGACGCTAAAGCACAATCCGTGGGCTTGGTTAGGACCATGATATGGATCCTGGCCAAGGATCACCACTTTGACCTGGAGTTAGAGAGACATGTTAAAGTCAGGCAACTGTGAAAAATCAAATGCCAGTCTAATGAAAAAGTCAGCTAATGCACTCCAGGCTTATTTTTAAGGTAACACCCACACAGCAGACAATTCTGTGCCGCTAACCCTAAATTTGTACAGGCCCCGCGGTAACTCATTAAAAGACAGAATCAGGGTGAAAACTATTTATCACAGTTCAATGAAATAGATGTTCGATCAGTTCTTGGAGTATATCAGAGTATTAATTTTCTATATTTAAAAAAAGCACCAAGTTTTAGTATAAACTGACAGTTTTCAGAAGAATGCTGCAAAGTTTTACCGTTTTGGATGCATCTTTCCTACTCTACTGGTTTCTGTTCATTTCTGTACAGTACGAGACACATTTAAAACTGGCTTGATTAGTGTAGCCCACCACAGAGAACGTAAAGTCTGCCTTAATGCTGGAAAAAGTCTTACCCCTTATGCTCATGACTGTGTAATCACCTCGTATTGACCTCGTATTATTGCTTGTGTGAGAACCTGTACAACTATCTCACGACGACAGAGGCCGCGCCCTGGCGGAGGAGGTGAATACCAGAGAGGAAGAGGGGCACTCTTGTCCCCCTCCTCAAGGCCATCTCACTTGTCTATTCCTGTATGATAAGCAAAGAACTATCTTCCCCACGTGTGTGATATGTGTCAGCGAGAATACAGGCCTCTGTCCATCTGGCATTATAAAAGTCTCAAGTGAACTCTGTATTTTTGAACATTTGCACTGCAGACACTCTGTGCGTAACCTGCTCCCTTGCCGCAAGGAGGAACAACCTACTCTTGTGAATCTCAGACGGTGGTCCTGAGTTTGTTTTAGAATTTTCCCAGCGCTTAAATTTTGTCAGTGTTGTCATGAGGTAATTCAGCTTAGGTGCAGAGTGATTTGCTCAAAAGGTCCGCACTGCCTCGCTAAATAATAGATTAATGCAGACTGCGTGTACACTGTGATGATTTACACGACTCTGGAAATTTTAAGGTTTCTCTTCATACGTTTTCGTACCCTATAGAAATGAATAGAAGTCCATGGATGCCTGCAATTGGTGTTTAGTGGTTATGATCTGATTTGTCTCCTGGCCGATCTGCTAGAAGAGCTTGCTTTTGTTGTGGTCGTCACTGTCACTTTGAGTCAAGATACCATCTGCTTCCGTTGAGCTTGGTCTGAAAACTGCGACCCCGGGGCTCATATGTCATGGGTCCCCTAAGGGCCATTTATACAGCTGGCCCGGACGAAGTGCTTTAAACTTTTAGTGTCAGAGCGTTTTCTCACGGGTCAGTGCTGTGTCACTCACATCTCGGATGTCGCACATCTGGGTCCAGGTGAAGACGTGCTCAGCAGGTGGGTACACCGTGTGGCGTTTCCTCTCTTCAGAGACAAAATTCATCAGCTGCGACGGAAATATGAAGTTAGTAAAACTGTTCGAAACCCCAGAGAGACACCCGTGTGCAGTGCGATGACTATGAGTTGCCGTCTCACTTGTTTGAAATAGGGCTTCCCAAACTCTGCAGACAGCCCCTTTCTCCAGCCCTCCCCGAACCCTGGCGGCGTCTGAGCCGAAACGAGTTTCTCCAACGCGGCTCTCTTGTTGCGGGCGATCCTGTCCAGCTGCTCCGGAGACAGAGGCGTGGTGGCGGGGCCGGGCGGCGTCGACGCCGGCGCCGAGGGCTTCAGCCTTTTCTGCACAATTTTAGTGGAGTGAGCAAAATAGAGAGCAGGTGAGAAGCCCGCGGCGGGAGGCGAACGTGGCTTTAGAAACCGCCCGCAGCGGAGCGCAAACATCTTCGCGCGGTGGCAGCTCAGAGGCAGCAGCTCTAGCAAACAAGCGCGCACACGCCGGTGGGCTGTGAACGCAGCCTGCACGACGCTGAACGCGCCGCGGGAAACGCTAAACCCGTTTGAAACGCCGGCTACGGGCAAGACTGTAAGTGGAGCTTAAATGTGCACAACCTGCTGCTTTAACGCTACGAGCTGGGCAGCGCGGTTGCTCTTAGCTACACGGAGCAGACGCGACAACTCACCGGGTCCTCAGCATCCCCCTCGGTTTCATTTAACTCCTTGGAAACCCTCTTTTTCGAGACGGGCGAAAAAAATGAATGAATGGTTTTCTGTCCAATCATTTTGTCGAATGTCCCCCTCGGCGGCAAGCTACTGGGGAAAGCAATAAAATCCCCCCCTAAGCGGATAATAAAACAGCAGCAGCACCGCGGCAGGCTCCTCCGAAAAAAAAAACCCAAAGTCCCCCGACTGGGTGAAAACGATTTGGCGCCAACATGAAGTGACGGAAGCAGAGCTACGGCGACGGGGGCTGGGCGCTGTTCAAGACCAACTGCTGCCGGATTGTTCTCTACCGTTTGTGTCCGGCACAGCAGCCGTGTGCACCCGAGATAAGTGACTACTAAACCTAATCGGGTTTACGGGGGCACAGGCGTATTTTTGTCACAGTTTCATAGCCTTCGCTGTTGTGGACACCGTTCTGCAGAAACCCGTCGATCAGTTGAGCAGTCAATCAACAGATATGAGTCGTTATTTATTTCTATAATCGAGTAATCGTATGAGCCACCTTTCAAGAAGAAATGTCCCAATGTTTTGGTTCCAGGTTCTCAATTGTGAGAATTTGCTGTTTTTATTTCTCTCATGTGACAGTAAATTGAATATAACTATGTTTTGAACTCATTTTTCACCGTGAGCTCAAGGACACATCGAGGGGCGTTTTCGCTACTCTGTAACATTTAAGTAATTGAATAATCAAGAGAAAAGTAAACAGATTAATTGATGATGAAAATAATTGTCAGTTGCAGATGTAACTCCCGAATTGAACAAAATGTACGAAATTTCAAATCAAAGAATGAAAATGTTGGAAGAAATGCAGCATAGTAAACAAGCCCACATAACACAGACACACACTGAAGATGCTTTTTTTCCACTTTTTTTTTTTTTAAATCTAAAAATCAATTTTATGGTTTCATTCTTCTCTGCATCATCCAGGTCTCAGAAAACTTGAATTAGGCTCCTGGGAGTGCCACAGACAACAAGTCACTGCAATGGAAAAGTTTGTGAGCCGGGGACAGAACAAAAAACGCTCCTGCACCGGTGATGCCACAAGAAGAAGTCCAAGGAAGATTATTAAACTGGAGGACGATGAGAGGATGAAGGAAGAGGAGGACGAAGAAGACACAGATGCAACTATAGCAGAGTTCTCTCACCCTGTTCCCTGGCAAAAAATAGAGGCGGAGGGACTAGACTGTGATTATGCTTTACTCTTCTCCAAAGAAGAAGCAGACCAACTCTTTAAACAGCTGGAGGAGGAGCTGGTGTACGCAACAGGTACAACATCACCCCTTTCTTTTGTAGAGTTACGACCAGAACTAGCAGTGCTGTTGAGCAATTGCGGCTGTTGTCTGTTTCAGGGGAAGAAGCTAAAGTGCAGGTGTTTGGAAAGGTGTACAATATACCAAGAAAGCAGGCAACATACGGAGACGCAGGTCTAACCTACACTTATTCTGGGGTGAAACGTTCAGCCTGCCCGTGGACTCCCACCTTGGAATCCATTCGGGATGCTGTCACAAAAACAACAGGACAGACATTCAACTTTGTCTTGGTCAACAGGTGGGAGATAACTGAAAAGAAGTTGTAAAGGTCACAGTTTGATGTGTCTCCCTGCTGAAAGTGTCCTTCGCTCCACCAGGTACAAAGACGGGCAGGATCACATGGGTGAGCATCGTGATGATGAAAAGGAGCTGGACCCCCTCTGTCCCATCGCCTCTGTCTCTCTGGGAGCAGCACGAGACTTCATCTTCAGGCACAGAGACGCTCGGGGAAAACAGGGCTGCCGACAGATCGAACCTGTGAAGCTGGAGCTCGCTCATGGAAGCCTGCTCCTCATGAACCCACCGACCAACACTTTCTGGTACCACAGCCTCCCTGTGCGCAAGAGGGTCCTCCTGCCTCGCATCAACCTCACCTTCAGACGCATCGCGCTGGACAGCAAGAAATGAGAGGTAGCCGTGGCCAAGCGTGGATTATCAACAGGAGGAAGGACGACGCCCACACTTGTCAGAAGTCCCTGAGCAAATGGACAAATATCAGAAAACTAAAATGTGTGTCTTAAGGTAGCATCTGCATCAGAGTGACCAAATGGCAGCACAAGGTGAAATAAGTGAGGGCCGTCAACTGGGACTCTGGAGAAGGAGCATTTTCAGTGAATCAGTGGTTTAAAATAACATAGGCCCGAATTTCTGTATAACTTTAGCTCAAACTACCACTGTTTCAGTAACCTTCGTCAGCTTACTCTTTGTTCAGCAGTTGGGAATGTTCCCGAAAGAATGAACAATAAATTCAACAATTACTAACAATTCAATCTTCTTGAAAAGTTACAGGTTTGCATTGATTGCAGACTGTATTGGCTACATTTAACCAGAATGCGCTGTTCAATGTCACTTTTCTTGAATAGTCAGTGGATTACGTGACTGGTTGAAATATAGATTGATATTGGTCAGACTCAGCTTTGGGTGAGTTTAATATGAAGTGGAGGAGACCTACTGTCCTGTTGTCTATGGCCAGCTATCTGTAAATGGTAAAGATGTTTCCTGAGCAACAAAGTTCATTCTTGACCATGGAAATAGTAGTTTGACAAAAAAAAAAAAAACCTTAACTCAAGATCACTTTACTGGCCTTTTCCAGAGCTTTCAACCCTATCTCAGGGTCTTTAAAAGCCAGTGGAATTTGTAAACTCAATCTGACTAAAGATTACTTTGTCAGTCTCTTTCTTTGGCACAAAATGGTGTATTTTATTTATTCTTTTGAAAGGTGTGCTGCTTATCTCTACAGAGAAAATCTTTTGTTTCTTCCGTGAGGCCCTCATACTTGGTCATCTTACAGAAAACTCTAAGATTTTGGTAGAGATTCAGTGTTGTGGTTAAGGACACCTCACAAAAGTGGGTGCCTGATCTTGGGCATTTCTACCAACAGAAAATATCTCTTGTCTAAAAACCAGCAAATAACTATCTTGCTTTAAAGAAATAAAACTCTGAAGTGCACATTATTTTTATTTTTTTAATACCTGAAAACAATCACATTTACAGATTGCACACAAATACACATAATCTCAAGTGAATATACATTAGTGCAAATCGCAAACATTAACAAGGGGTTTTGCACCAGGCCATTTCTCAATTTTACTTAGTTGGTTTGGTCAGAGCAAAATGGCAGTTATCAGTTACACAGAGTTAAAAACCTGCAGTCATACTCTGGCTTTATTAACTGAGAGCAGGTCATTATTAATCCATGAAACATCAACACCATGCCAAACAGTTCTGATGTATCGTGTTTTCAAGAAGAGATCTAAATGTATGTTCACATCAGCTGCAGCAGACATGGTTTTAATGTGTTTAAAAATCTCGAGCATTAAAGACAACATGGCACTTTAACCTCAACTTTGCAGCTCTGCAAATCATGACAGTGTAAGGATTATTGGAAACATAGAAAAATATCAAATTCAATGAACTGTCTTGTGAACTGTGTCGATTGAAACATTATTTCCATTACAGTTAACGTACACTGCTGGGAATGATTAGGCAAATTAGATTAGAGTAGAAAATAGAGAACCAGAGTTAAGGAATTACCTAATTGACAAGTAACATCTCCGTGAAGTCCTAATCAGCTACTTCTGTTGAGTTGAGTCAACACCTCTGAAGGCCTCAACAAAAATAACACTACAAACTTCACACATGAACAATGTATTGCAGGGCTATTACCTTAGAATCCACTATATTGTCAGGTGTTCCTGTTTTGGTTTTTTTTGTGTGTCCTATAGAAGCAAAGATCTTACATAACAGAAACTGTTACATGTGTCGAAGATATTTGACTAAAAATCCTGCAGGTCCATAATCTTTGGGATTAAGAGCATCCTACTCTGGATCAGAGCACAAGGCAAAGTGTCCACTTGTGGATTTAATATCAGAAAACATCATACAACGATCTTCAACACGTTCGCTGTGATCCGTGATGTAAAATTATCTCTACAAGAACTCCAGGATGGCTTTCCTCTCTTGTCTCACTGTCACATAGTCATAATCCGCCTGTTGGTAACTCTGTTAAAACTGTCACATACAGCCGTGACAGTTTGACTGGAAAGCCAGAAGTCAGTCAGGCTTTGAGGCTTTTGAGCTTCTGGTTACTCCTCTGAGTGCAGAGCAAGGTTCAGCCTTCTTACTCTCTCGTAGAAGAGCATGTAAGCGTTGGAAGACAGCACCTCGTGCTGGCTGGCTTTTCTTACCGAGTCGTCCGACACCCAGAGCCACTGGGAGCTGAAGGGTGAAGAGCTGCGAGGTGAGGAAGGGCTGCGGCGGTACGTGACAAAATGTCCTGAGTGCATGTCACCGTGGTGGACCAGCACAGCCGTGAGCTGGAAAAGATACTCCGTAGAACTGCAAGGAAAGACACTCGGATCAAAAACGTATACAGACGGGTGTCAAATTAAAGAAAAAAACAACTCAAGGTTCTAGTAAGGTGTTGGGCCAACATAAGCCAGCTGTTGAGATCTGGTGACTGTGAAGGCCACGGTATAGGATTCATATCATTTTCATACTAATCAAACGATTCACTGGTCACCCCTCCTGCCATGTACGGAACCATATGCGTGTGTTATCTATCTCGATGCAGTTATTCACAACACTGTACTACGTTTTCTTGCAACTGATTATGGATATGTCAGAACCACTGCGATGTGTTTTCCTGAAAAATATCAGATGAAGCCGTGAGGAACGTTAAGGTAAAAGTCACCTCTGTCTGGGAAAAAAAAAAAAAAAAACATCACTTTTTCATGTCTAAAAAAACAACACTGAAAAACCTAATATGCATGAGGTCCTTCTGTTGTGTCACCGTGATAAACTGCTTTTCTTAAGTTTACCTGTAGTCATACATGAGGCCGAGCTGTGGGCTCACACCAGGAGAGTGAAGAAATACAGATGAACAGGTTCCGTTGGAAAAAGGTCTGTTGTTGTTATGATGCTCTGGAAAACAAAATACAACAAATGTATGATGCATGAGAAAAAAAAAAGAAAGAAAAAAAAAAAAACTCTGAATTTGAAGCAGAATGATATTACAGAGTTGACCAATCCAACATACCAGTGCCATTGGCAGTGGGCTTTTCAATGACATCATCCAAATCTTCTGCCTTCATGGGCTTTGGAGCACACGTGATCCGCTGACTTCTCTGTGTGGAAATGTTGTGTTTGTAGCGGTCCATTGACAGATACTCTGTAAACTGCACATGCTCCTGTCTTTTGATGGGGGTTCCTTCGGTGGACCACGTTAGTCTTTGTAAATGGATGCAGAGGCACTGGGGAAGCTAGGAGAGGGAGGAAAACATCAGACACAGAAAAGTTTGCTGAAAAGACAAAACAGTAGGTAAAACTTTATTCTGTCATTAAGAAATAAGGAGAAGTTTTGATCTACCCAATATTTTTAGTATTACATTTCTCTACTTAAATTGGATAAAAACAAGCTTTAGCTTTGTACAGAGTTTCTAACCAGGGATTAACATCTTTGGCTATTAATATTTAGGAGGATGACATTATAAATATAAATAAACTACCTTTCCCAGCTTTAGCTGTTTAACAAATGTTGTCCTCTGACTTTCCAGAACTTGCCCCTTTACTGTGGTCTCTTGTTGAAGCTGAGGAGAAATTACCCAAAACAGAAATTAAACAATATCAGCAAAATATATCTTTGTCGAGTAACATATAAACCCTTCTGATGTAAAATATACCAGTATTATGAACGCAAATGGAGGCACCTTTATACTAGTTTTGTCACAAGGGTTTCCTGTCTATGGTTCTCACTGAATTACATATTTAACAAAATGATTACCAGAATCTGGCTAGACACCGATACTTTAGTGAATGTACCTTGGTGCAGTTTTCACACTCCACTTCTTTGATGGTTTCTGAGGAGATGAAATGCTGAAGACACTGATCTAGAGAGATAGGTCGACCCTGAGAACAAATACAGATCAAATTACGACAAACAGAACAACAAAGAAGTATATAAAATAGTGACAGTCAAATTAATTTTAATATGCATATGTTCCTGATATTTTTGCTTACCCACTGAGGTAAAGGGATGGACAGGGAGAGGCTCTCAAATGAGTCGTACCGCACCGGACTCTAGAAATAAGCAAAGCAGTGGTATAAATCACCTCAAGAAGGTAAAAAGACAAATAACACCAACTAACTCGCTATTCACTTCACTGGCTAAAAACAAACAGACTCACTTGTTGTTCGCAGTGCTTGCATGACATGTTGCTCGTTAAACGACCATGAAAAGGGTGCGGAAACTTCCAAGGACTTGGTATTGGATGAAGAGGGGCTGCAAAACAAGAAATTAATACACTTGAAATATATTTTTTTGTGGTTTAATGTTCTACGCTCCGTAATTCCTTTATTTTCTTACCTCGACTTCTGCAGGTCATAGTTTTCTCATCTTGATCAGGGAGACTCTGGTATAAAATAGACACATACATGCAGATGAACTGGGAGTGCAACACCAAATCTGTCATTTTTGACACTTGTACAATACTGGTTGTGGCTCATGCTGAGACTGACTTGAGATTTTAAAAAGGTGTAGGAGGCTGAGTTTGGGTTAAAATGGTGCAAATACCGCACATGTGCTCCAAAATGCTAAAAGGGACTGCAAAACATATCGGAGTCATGCAAGATGCAAGAGAGATTTGTGCGCAGTTTGAGAGGCAATCAAAGTCGCGCGATTACAACTTGCCTCGAGGAACTGCATGTCAAACAAGTGAGCTACTTTGGGTTGACGATCACGTTCCTCCTCCAGAGAAGTTGTAAGGACATGAAAAAGTTCATGTGCATCCTAGAGGGCATAAAGCAACACAAACAGACAACTGTTAAGACTTTAATAAAACACCTCATCATACATTATATATAGAAATATAAAAGAAAAATACCACTCAGCAGCACGATGACCAACCTGCTCTTCAAATGAACTGATGTGCCACCGGTACAGTCTGAGAACATCCAGGAGGCATCCGGCGTCAAGTACATCTTCTTCCCCAGGCTCATCACTGGACAGAGCTGTCGGCGCACAAACAGCCTCCGTGTCAAACATATGAATGAACACTGGGCATCCGCAAAGCTCCACTAGTTCATCTGACAGACCGGTTTTATATACCTCTGAGAAGCTGAAGAAGTGTCGTGGACAGCTGGTTGTCCTTGCATGACTGGATCGTAGGCGAACCTGAAAACTTCTCCAGCCACCTGATGAAGGACGGACACGCTGCCAAACCCTGAAGCAAAGAGTTCAGGAAGCAGGTGTTGCCCAAGTTCAACAGTCCAGGAACCATACCTAACAGAAAACACCAGTCATTGTAAGTTACGGCTGTATAACCACTTCCATGCATATAATCTGTGTATTACATTGTCATACCGAATCTTACCTCTCTTTCGCTTCTTTCTCTCTGTAATTGGGCCCCACAAAACATATACTCCAGCTGCAATTGCAGCAGCTATCCCACCAATGACACCCCAGTTTTTAATCATCTTGTTTCTGAAAAGACAGTATATATAAGTATATGTTAATGAAGCACAAATGTACAGTATACAGAGGAATAAAAGAGAAAAGACAGTAAAAATAAAAATAAAAAATAGGAGCGGCAGGAAGACATGTGGCTAACCGGTAAATATCACTTCTCTCGATAATGGAACAGTAGTGATGCTGACATTTGTATGTGTCTTTGTTTATTCACTGGGCACTACAATTGACAAAAAGTTGATTTTTTTTGGTAAGTTTCATGTCAACGGGTTCCTGCTGACATTATTTTGTAGATCTTTTATGGAGTCAATTCTTACGCACTCTTTTGTATGCTGGTATCCTTCGCTCACTGTCCAACAGAAAAATGTACTTACTAGGCTGGTCAAGGTCTGCAGCAAAATCACTGATACTCAACAGAGAAATAATGTATGGCTTCTGTGTTAAATCCTCTACAGTAGACCCTCAGACTTTGCCTTAAAAGAGTCCCTTTGGCCTCATCCAACACAGTGAAAACCTCTTCCATGCTAACTTCCACACCTCCTCGCCACTCTGAGGGGTGCTGATGCAACTTAATGGTCATTTTGGAGACGACAGTTTGTGGTGCTGTGGAATTTTACTGTCTTATACTGAGATGTGTTTCTAAAATTTGGTTTCGCCTTACTGACGCAACTGCAGTGGACAAAATGTAAGATACACCCCTACACATAACGCAGTACAATTCAAAAGCACATTATTACAGGCTCCAAAAAGACCAGAAATTTGAATCAACACCTTTCTCAACAAAGACTATACATTGTAACCTTCAACAGCTTTTTAAAAATTTTGTTCAGTTGTTTTAGAAAACCCATGTGGGTCAGAATCAGTTTTCTTTTTCTATTTTTTACTTCTGAATGGGCCCTGGGCTGAAACGTAATGCAAACTAAAAGAACTAATGACACGATCCACTGACCCGTGATCCAATTATCTGTGATAAAAACAAAAGCCTCTAACAACGCACCCTTGGTCTGCAAAGTGGCCCAGTTAGAACACTTGAAATTGTTAGTTAATGTTAGTTAAAAACCTTTACATAATATAGTCTAGATAATAACAACACTAACGCCCCCACCCTCCCTTATCGATGTGTACACATGCCCCAGCTCCGACCACCGTTAGCATACAGCTTAGCTTACCGACAACACCGAGGTCAGGCCGCCCTCGGTGCTCTATGTCGCCTCCATAAATAAATATCCGAGCTGCTATCTTGAAACACAGGTAAAATATCTCATCGCTGCGAGTGTCCGTTTGCAGGTTTAGTGACAGTAACGTTAAACTGGACTCCGTGTCGGTCTGCGCATGTTGCACTCTGGGTCCAACGTACGGCTGCGCCGTGACCCACATTTACTCCTGCCCCGGTGCACCTACTAAGCTTTGGTTGCGGTTTCGCAAGGTGGATGGGTTTTACCTGACTACGGTTCCAGTGCCAAGGAACTCCCCAACAAGCTTATCAGAGGTCTCGGGTCTGCACCTCAACATCCTGCTCTCATTGCGGAACTCACGTCTTTGGCGCCGCGTGTCAGGACGGACACACGGAAGGGGGCGCGGATGTGTTTCACTGTTGACATTCCGGCCGCCACAGTGTTTGTTGCGCACATCTCTGCAGTCGTGGGGGACACAGGCAGCTGAGGATTTCTCAAGCGAAGAAATGATACACTTCAAACCGGATCCGAACAGGAACTGTTAAAAGCAAAAAAAATATCGGCTGATTTCTGCCGATATAATGTGCTGTTTGAAATGCTAAGAAATAAACATTTTACCTGCTGAATGTAATTATATCAGTGGCCAAAAAAAATACATGCTACTTTTCTTCTCTTTTTTCTTAAATGAATTTCAATAGAATAACTGAATCCTCTATTAACAAAAACAACAACAACAGCAAAAGGTTTCCAAAGCTTATCTCTCCTTGACACCTAAAATGTGTTCACTTCATTGGTCTAAATCAAAAACCCTCGCTGCACACTAGTTTTTAATTCTGTTTCATTTACGTTTGTTTTCACTTTGTTATGTACTTTTCAAATAAAGTAAAATAATAATAATTTTAAAAAAACATGGCAACAATCCGAAGATATTTCAAATACACAATAGGCGACCAAACACACTGTAAATTTTGGTTCACATTTATTTAATTCCCATCAGAATTTAACCTTATACACCATGTTTGGTCTGTCAGCTAAAATTTGTTTATTTATATTTTATTTATCTAATTTTATTCCATTTCAGATGATTTATTCTTTGAGTTGTGTTTTTGAATGTTGTTCCAATACATTTATTTATTTATTTACCTCGTGTAAAGCACTTTGAACTGCTTTTGTGTCTGAAATGTGCTACAAAACCACCCATGTGGTTCCAATAGCCTTTGTATGTGGAAAAATAGGGCAAATTGGATTGAAAACTTGCATTTTATCAACAGGACTGTATCGGGGGTGTGAATAAATGTGAAACTACTCCCAGATTATAGAATAAAATGACACCACATTTGCGTCATCCGGGCTCCGCCACTGTAATAATGTCCCATCACTGACCGAGGCTCTGTGTGAGTGTTGACAGGTCATGTGTTGGAGCAGAGCGGTCCCGCGGTCCCAGATCCTCCCGAGCTCGTCCTAATCCGCGCTCCCTCTCCGTGGCTCGCGCCGCGGCTCGCGCACGGCGGCCTCCCATTGGCTGTCGGCGGACACCGGAGCGGGTCGCTCTCCGCGGTGCTGAAAATCGCTGCTCGTCGTGATAATGTAAACGGCGATGAGGCCAAGCAGAGCGGCGGCCACGAGACACCAAGATGGACGATGATCTGTTCCAACTGAGACAGCTGCCGTGAGTAGACCCCCGTCTGCGTATCAGTCCGCGCCTCTTGCCTTCACCCGGTCCGCTGTCAACCATGACAGCGTGTTTGTCCGTGGCGTCGCCCCCCCTGGCAGCTCCGTTAGCTCGCCCGACCACAAACAGCCTCGCATTCCTTAAAAGCAGCAGTCTTTTCCTAAACACCATTTCATGCAGTTGTACTCCTTAGGCACGTTCCCAGATTAAAGAAGACTAATATTAATTTGAGAAAACAGCAACCTCGCACGTCCGGGCAGCACTGGCGGTGCAGTTTGTTTACAGTCGTAGCCTTTCCCGAAGAAGACTATTCTGGCTTTGTCTGTCCATAGCAAGCAGCTTTGCGACAACTTTTCCATTTTAACTTAATGAATTGGGTTTGCTGTCATGACTCAGTACCTAACGTGATTTATTCCCACCCTGCTGCACACAACCCACGTTCAGCTCAAGGCTGGCCCGTACAAGTCTAGCCTGCCCGTCACACGGGATGTTTTTTTTCCGGACATGCAGTAAAATAGCCATATATAGGCGTCTTGAAGAATCCCATCCAAAAATACTGACACAGTAAAAGCACTTTCAAATCTATTGCCATCAGTAAAGGACGAAGAAAATTCACGGCCATATATTCAAGGGGGTTGCTACGGTATCGTTGGATAATTACACTTTCACTTACGTTGACACCTTTCTAAAGAGCTGGACGATGGAAATTATAGTGGTTTATAGTAAAAGACGGACATCTCGCAGAGTCGTGCGGAAGCCCCTTCCCATTGCAAGTGGGCGACGTTATGTAATTACGGTTATTAAGACATCACTGGCACTCTCCAAGTTCTCTCAGAGTGTTACATCCGGTGTGAACTATCCCTTATTTACACGTGGGAGAAGATCGTACCTTCCATCCGTGGAAAACATACATATTTCTGGGCATTTCGCTTTTATGAGCTTGCCGAGGAGTAAAGTGGAGTGTGCGGAGCTGTCAGTTGGCCTGTCGTGGTTTCGCCCATAGGATGATATTACCACCCATTCACAAAACCACAGCCAGAAAAAGCTCATATCACCTAGGCAACAGCCTCCGACTCTCGTTTGTACTCAGCTTTGCCCTGGTGATAGTCCTCTGAATCTCCTCTGGCCAGCCATATTGTAGATGTGTTAATCCTCCTGAGCTTTTATTTTTTTTTTATTTTTTTTTATTTTTTTGTAGTGTTGTCCGCTTCCGTCGCACGGGCGAGAGCACGCGCTCGGAGGATGATGGCGAGAATAGAGAACAGGTTGTCAGGATCGCGGAGCAGCCTGATCAGGAGTCTGTGGCACTTGCAGATGGAGCCCCGGTGCCTCGGGAGTTTGCCAATCCGACTGATGGTACAGTATGACAGGGCTCCGTGTTGTTTCTCAGACAACTTGTTTTTGACGCCTTATTCCTACACTTCTCTATTAGGCTCACCCTCAAGTGATATCCTGCACATGGCCCTCAAGATTGCTACATCTCTCATTCCTTCAGACACATTCATGGTAGAAGATGCCGTAGAGGCCATAGGCTTTGGGGCGTTTCAGTGGAAACTCTCCATCCTCACTGGTCTGTCCTGGGTGAGAACTGCTCTTTAATTAAAAAAAAACAAACAAAATCCTATAAGGAAGTGTGTCTGCTAGGATAGTGAGTTATTATGTGTCTCGTGGTTTTATTTTTATTTTTTTGTTTGCTCAGATGGCTGATGCCATGGAGATGATGATCCTTAGCATCTTAGCCCCACAGCTCCACTGCGAATGGAGACTGCCCAGCCTCGAGGTGGCACTGCTTACATCGGTAATGGCTCTCTAATGTCCCTAAAGTGCTCTTTCTTGCAGTGCCATGTGACTGTCCTGGCAGTTATTGATCCAGGGCTTAGGGATTGTTTTGAAGTAAGTGCTTATTCTGAACAGTGACAGCCATGCGGAAAACAGTAGAGCCCCTAATGGTTTTTAATGTAATTAGATATGTGTTGCAATAATTTGATTTGAATGACTATCAAAGCCATATTTTCTTTTCTGATTGTACTACAAAAACAACATGCAAACGGGGGAAATAAAGTAGATTTTACTAGAAGTATTACATAGAGAGGCCTTGAGCAGTGCATATTTTTAATGAAATCACCTAATGAGATCTATTTACAATTAATACAACATTCACTGTTCATGGGAAGATATTCAAAATTTCACATTCAGTGACTTCTGGTGGCTCAAATCAAAAAGCTACAGTACTGTTTGCATTATGACATTACGCATGACAGGTTGTGCACTATAGCGGCTATGTGCAGTGAAACTCTAGTGAAGTGCATGTTTAAGCTGCAGCCACCTGCCCAATCCCATTAACAGTCTTTGTTTTGTTTTTTCCACTGGTGCAGGCCGTGTTCATTGGGATGATGATCAGCTCCTCTCTTTGGGGAAACATATCTGACAAATATGGCAGGAAGACAGTAAGTTCTAATAACGCTTCTGTTTGACATGGATTTGCTTTATATTGCCGTTTCCTGTAAGACACACTTTACCTTGAGTTTATAGGCGTTCAAAGTTTAGCTTTTGTGTTTCTGAAAGAAAGAAAATGATCAAAATCAGACACTGTATTGATGAGATGAAAAACTGCTCTCCTCTAGAGCCTTAATCAGATCACCATCATTTATTTAGCAGCTTGTTATGTTTTCATCATATGCGCACACAGGGTCTGAAGATGAGTGTGTTGTGGACTATGTTCTATGGCCTGATGAGTGCTTTTGCCCCCATTTATGGGTGGATCCTCATCCTCCGCGCGCTGGTGGGCTTCGGCATTGGAGGAGCCCCACAGTCGTGAGTAACCCTAAGCGGTCTCTTTAAACACAACGCTGTAATTAATGACTTGAGTTTGGATTAACAGTGAAGTGTCCCTCGTTATAAGGGTGACGCTGTACGCTGAATTTCTGCCTATGAAGTCTAGAGCCACATGCATCTTGCTGATTGAGGTATGGACCACCCTGCACTACTATCTCAATCATCTCTCATCCACCTAGCCATGGCATTAATGGCATCCAGACATGACAACACAGGCAACTGTAACCGCTCAGCACTGAAAGACTCTGTTTTACTGGCAGGAATTTACATAATTTTGAGACTAAACGTCTCTTTCTTTTACATCTTCTGTTCACTGCTGTTGCTTTGCAGATATTTTGGGCACTGGGCACTGTGTTTGAAGTCCTCTTAGCGATCCTGGTGATGCCCACTCTGGGCTGGCGCTGGCTACTTGGCCTTTCTACCATTCCTCTCTTCATCTTTGCCATCCTGTGTTTTGTGAGTATGATGTTATTAGTCTTGAAATGTTCTACACTATATAAGCATAATAAATTACACCTTTATCAACTGACATGCCTCTTTTGTTTTTTTTGGGGGGGGGGGGCAGTGGCTACCAGAGAGTGCTCGATACGACGTGCTGACAGGGAACCAGGAAAAAGCTCTGGCCACGCTGAAGCGCATTGCCACAGAGAACGGAGCACCCATGCCACTGGGCAAACTAATAGCTGCCAGACAGGTGAAGTCTGTTTCTGCAGAACACAATGCTCTTAATGTAATTCAGACATTATTCATGTATGACCAACTATTATGTTGTAATGTGTGCACCAGTGTTTTTTTTTTTTATATCTGTCTTTGTGTAATTAGGAGGATCGTGGGAAGATTCAAGACTTATTTTCATCACACTTTCGCTGGACCACAGTTCTGCTTTGGTTTATTTGGTAAATGGAGTGAATGAAAGTGCCACCCAGTTGTATCCTCAGCCACTACTCACTGATGTTCCTTTCTTTATTATTCTCCAGAACCTTATTCTCTCCTAGTGGAATAGACAGATTCATCTGTGTTTTATTTGAAATTTCTTACTTCATGTGAATTCACTTTTTTTCATCCTGTGTCTCTGTCTCCTCAGGTTTGCAAATGCCTTTTCCTACTATGGACTCGTGCTTCTGACCACAGAGCTGTTTCAGGAGGGAGGCACATGTGGAAGTGAGTCAATGCTCCTCAGACACCAAGAGAGGCACACTCAAGGACACACATACGTTTGAATTGGGCACGCTGATGAAAGACACATGGTAGTTTAGTGACTTATATCATTTACATTTAGTAAAACTGAATCAGGCTCCCCGAAGTCAGCGAAAACATAACATTGCAGGTGTTTTGACAAAGCAAGAAAATCACGCGTGTCACTGATAACATTAACAATGGCTTAAAGGGACAGTTAATGGAACTCAGCCATCCTGTCATGATATGACCTGTCAGACGTATGCTGTGAAAAAGATCTATATTTGAATGCCCTTTTCTTTGTTACACAGCTTTGTTTTTTCAAAAAGCACCAGAAAGGCGTCACAGACACTATACTGGGTCAGTGCTTCGTGTGTACCATCCTGTGTGTTGTTTTATACCTCCCCCTAGTGTCCAGAGGTAATAAGATGGAGCCCCGATGCAGCTTGGAGTGTAAATATCTGAACTCGGATGACTATAAAGACCTATTGTGGACAACGTTATCTGAATTCCCAGGTACACGTCAATGAATTCTCTTTAAAATGGCACCCAATATATTTTTTACATAATTATCAGCATTGGCTATTCTAGTTATGTTAGGTGGCTGGCTATTCATCGTGCAGTAATTACTACAGTGATTACTATGGAATTAAAGTCCATAGTAATCACGCACTGACATATCACCGTTTTGTATGTAATTGTATGTAAATTTTGGTGCATTTTGATGAAACTGTAATCGTCACACTGTGTACTTTTTTTCTTGGTACTCACTACAGGTCCTTTATACGAATAGTATCTAGTCAATGCTGATAAGTTGCTCTAACTATTGTTGTGCTGTTTTTTGACAATAACAAAAGTATTATTTTTCATAATAATAATAATAATATATACTGTGTACACATTATACTCATTACCACATTACTTAGTGGTACTTTAGGAACAGACCAGACTGAGAGAGAGCACCGATAACTTATGACTAAAGTCACAACAATAATAATGTAAATAGATCTTTCTCATAGAGGAACAAGCTGTTCAAACGTTAATATTAATGACGGCTTCCATGTAGGTGTGTCTGAGGCCTGGTGGCATGTTGGAGCCACATATTAAGAAAAAAACAACATTAATCTGGTCAATTACTATAAATTAAAGTATTTAAAACCAGTTTCTATCTTTTGCAAAAGTGTAAGTTTAGTAAGGTAACTGACTGGGTTTGTGTTGCATAGGACTGCTGGTGACACTGTGGGCTATCGATCGACTGGGAAGGAGGAAGACCATGGCGTTGTGTTTCCTCGTCTTCTCCCTGTGCATCATTCCACTCTATGGTTGTGTTGGGAGGTAAGGTGGGCCATACTTAGACTTTTAAAACATTTTATGAATTGTGGATCCTATGTTTAGCCACTTTTAACTGGTTGATCTCTTGCAGGGTGTCCATGACAGTGTTAATATTCATCGCCAGAGCCTTCATTGCAGGAGGGTTCCAGGCGGCCTATGTGTATACTCCAGAGGTTAGATATCCAACCGGAGTGCAGTTTTTTGCTTGTATGGTTGTAAATAGCAAACAGTAGTGAATACAGCTCACATTAAATCAATAACTAAGTAAAGGGAGTCAGAATCTGAGCAAGGCAGCCTCCTCAGTGTTTTCTGAAACCCTGCAGGTGTACCCAACAGCGACCAGGGCTTTAGGTCTGGGAACAAGCAGTGGAATGGCAAGAGTTGGTGCCCTCATTACACCGTTTGTTGCACAGGTAACAACCAGCTACCAGATTTCTCATTTAAATACAGACCAAATTTGAAAGAGTAAAGATGGTTTGTCCCCGTGCTTCATCCTGCAGGTGATGTTGGAGTCCTCTGTATACCTGGCTCTCTCCGTGTACTGCTGCTGCTGCCTCATTGCAGCCATCGCATCCTGTGCACTTCCAATTGAGACGACGGGCCGGGGCCTGCAGGAGTCCAGCCACCGTGAGTGGGGCCAGGAGATGATGGGCCGGGCCTCCTCCCACAGCTCAGCGGGAATGCCTCACTCCAGCTCCGGCTCCCAGGGCTGAGGACATACCGGCTGGAGTGCAACCGAGAGGTGACCATCGTGGAGAAAAGAGGCAAGGAGAGGCAAGAAGGCTAAAGCAGCTTTCCGTGACCATCTCCAGTCCCACCCTATGACTCTTCAGTTTAGACACCACAGTGGCTTCAGAGAGCCAGGCAGCACAATATTTTTACATGTCACTGTACTTATAGTCTTAAACCACCATTGCTGTCACAATTTTACCACTGTATAACTGCACACGGGGTGACTGGAAAGACCAAATGACCTACACGAGTGCAAGAACAAATGGTGGAGACAATGGCAAGCCTTCTTGAACAAGTCAGAATTCAAATACTTAAAGCAAAGTATTTGAATCCTGCTTTTTGAATGCAAGAGAAGCAAAGGGGAATAGAGAGGGTGACAGTGTTAGGAGTTAGCTTCCAACAACTATCTTCTTTGCAAAGAGCCTTAAAACTAACTATCCATGTTGTGGTTAAGAGACCTGCTCTTAACCCTATGAAAAAGCTGCTTCTATTCACATACTGGATATAGACGCGTAGATAAGAAAGAGCATTATCCTGTGCACACAAATTGCCTGTTACAATACACTTACTAAAAACTCAGCTTTATAAAAAGTGTATCACTGGAGTGAAAAACAGTTCCACATCATCAAATCAACAGACCATTCGAATAAATAAAGTCTGGAGTCTGGAGACTTCATTTAAGATTCACTTCTGTCAAGGCAGTGAAAGGACATCCTGTACAGTAACTCACTGACTTTCTTACATACAGTAAGCATTCTTTTTAAATCCTGTGATAAATATGTCCTTTTTTTTTTCTTGTGTCAGTATTATTTCACAATTGAACATGGACGATGTTTGTTTTCTGCTAAAGAAATGAGTAAAAGGCAGTTATTACTCTAATAATGACGAAAATACCACCTCATGTCTTGATCATTATGTGTGTCCGTTTATTTACAACAAGCAGACAAATCTGCCGAAGTCTTCATCAGAGCGTAATAACATCAGTTATATCACACAGTTTACATGTACATATACATCCAGCACACAGATCCTGGACTGCATTTGAGGACATTATGTAAGTTAACACTGAAGTATTAGGGAATTTAAATCTGAATATTTTCATCACCCGAACCTGACTCCGCCCTAGTTATGAAAATTACGTGATTTTAAAAAAAAAGACATTAACCTGAGTATAAGGTGTTATAATCTATAAACCATGCTACATCTCTAGCTCTACTTCACCAGACGTTGAGACTGTGCACGCGTAGACCTACACGTGCACATACAACCATTGAGCAGGATGTTACTTTCTGTCTTTCTGTAAATAAGGTATCAATACCAGGTTTAGTTGTTGTCTTTGCTTTTTGTTTGTAACAAAGGTGATGTGGAGACAGACTTTGCCCAGTCTATTTCTACAAGTAACACACTGAACAAAGTTTATTTAAAAAAATAAATAAATAAAATAAAAGATTAACTAGCACAGGTCCACCAAGCTGAGTCTTACCTGCCCGTGTTTGAGATATAGTGCTGCATTAAGTGTCTGTTTGCACAGATTCTTGGCAATGCACTGGATGTAAATGTGTATGATACTATAGTAAATAATCTTTCAAGAAGAGCAGTGGATTCATGTTGTTATTTATTATTTTAAAAGTTTAAAATGGTGATTTTATCCCTTATAATCATCAGTAGGTTCAACTACTTTTTCTAGATTTATTGGGGACATTTTCAAAGATATGTACACATTATATACTTTTTTAAATGACCCAAACCTGCTATGGATTTAAGAACCATTTTATTACCTGTGAATTAACCATCTCTTAATCAATACTGGACTTATTAGTGTCGCCTCTTTCATGTTACATGTACATTACATTGTTTTAAAGTAATGTAATTACCCCAAAGATACATGATACTGAGTATCTGTTTGCTTTCAGTGTCGGTATAGACAAGAGTAGTTTGTTCACCTCTGGGTACAAGGCACTGAGGTTGAAATTTAAAAAAAAAAAAGAGTGCACCAAACATTACTCCATGACACAAATTTACAAGCGAGCTTTTGAACCTTGGCCAGTCTTCGGTCCTATAATCTCACCGAAGAGCCTCGCTGCCTCCTTGGCACAGCCACGGTGAATGGTGAGTCCGAAACCTCCATGGCCATAGTTGTGTATCACCTGGATGAGAGCCACAATATTTTAGAAGTTCATATAATCATATTTGCATTTAGAGTCCTGATCAACAGTTCTGGTTTACCTCTACTGTAAATCCACCAGACTGTGTGGTCTCCTTCTCCAGCCTGACTTTACTGCGAACAGGTCTTAGGCCAGCCCAGTCCTCCACTACCCTGGCATGCTGAGGTTAGACAATAACAAGACATAAGCTGTCCCACCTTTGAACCTTGAAAATGTGTTGAAATATTAAGAAAAATGTTGTACTAAATTATTATAGTATTGCACGTTACAATATTTTATGTAATTGGCTTAAAACAAAAGTTTTTTCTGTCAGAGCCAATTTGTTCCTTATTAGTAACACATTTTACAGAATCAGTTTTCTAAAAATATAAACTGAAAAATGTTAAATATTTAGAACTACAGAAGACTCACTGTAAATAATTAATCACTCTTGAGACGGAAAGTCTTTTTAGGGCCTTTTTGACAAACAATAATTTGATATCACCTTACCTTGAGACTGGGCTCGAGCTGGCAGGCGTCTTCCCAGATTTTCTTATGGTCGTTGGAGTTGTTCTGTTCACTCCAGTTTCCTAACTGGAAAATCCCGCCAACTGTCACAAGATGACTCCTGCAGACACAGATGCTCTTTTCAGTTACACTAAACTACAATCCAGAATCAGCCACCAACAAAGAAGAGCTGGGACAGCAAGCATGGCCATGGTGACTGGACAACCAAGTGTAACCACTGCTACTACTACTGGAATGAATGTGATATAAAAAAACATAATTGAGCCAAACTTCACACGGGGTAATGTGTAGAACTGGTGAAATAACCTAAAACTGCACAGCAACATGCATTATGTGTAAGACGTTGCACATCCAGAAGCGGCCCAGCACTACCAGCCAACACTTTAGACACTACTGAAGACATGTCTGTGTGCTGCAGTTAAGTGTTTACAAGTGTGTTGTGTGACTAGCACTACCCTGGAATGATGTATGGTGAGTTGTAGACTCCTGTCGTGAAGTTGTGGGTAATAATCCAATGCTTCAACCATGGCGCATCCACCTGAAACACAGTTCCACTGTGTCTTTATAGTTGGTCATATAAAACTATAAACAGACACTTGAACCTATTCACTCTCACCTTCACTATCTGACCGCGGCCTGGTTTCAGGTCCGGGTCTGGCTGGAGCTCTCCTGATCTTATTCCAGTACAGTTTATGATCACGTCTGCCCCAGTTTTTGCCAGCTAAAAACAGGCATGCACGATAAAAGATGAAAAAATATGATGAGAGATAATATTTTGTGAGTCTTGTGACCATTCTGTAGTGAGTTTTATAATATTATAGACTGGGTATAAAGAGCACTTCTAAAATTGCATAAAAGCATGTATGCAACCATAATACTGAAAAGCCTTCACTAACCTCCTTGAAGGACTCTATTTTCCTGTGGTAAAATTTCACCCCCCTTTTATGCAACCTGGAAATAACACAAACTCAGATGTCTATTAGGAAGACTGGAAAACCTCTCCCGCAAGATCAGCTATTTGAGTTAAGAACCAGTTCTCCTAACCATAATAGGCTATCTGGTAGGTAGATGTATAGTCTGGGCCCAAGACTGTGTCAAGAATTCTTCTCTTAGTCACTAAACACTGTAGGAAATTCTATAAGGAGTACATAGCGTGTCAGATGGAAACGTTACATAAACAACAGACTAGACTGTCTAAATCTGCCTTTTTCCCTTGCCTGTACAACGCATGGTGGTAGTTAGCTCTCAGTTAGTGACCACTGATTTTGCACTTTGCACTGTGGGATAATTTTAGTCCGCTATAGGGTATATACAGTTTATATCAGACAACACTACAAAATGCTAAACACAGTATATAGTGAATGGGATTTTAGACAGACTAGCTAAACCAAGAGCATGTGTTGAACATGTAAGATGAGATAAAGATTTAGTGATATCTGAGGGGAAATTAGGAATTTACTAGCCAGTGAAATTAATACAGAATTCATATGAGAAGCAATCAGGTGCTTCCTTTCAATTTTGTATTGGGTAATAAACGTTGCAAACAGGTGCCAAACCAAGATGAACTGAGCTCAACTCAGGACTGGTTAAAAAAATGCTGATACAACATGGGAAGTCACTCAAAAAATAAGTTAATCACTCACCAGTCCATCAGCCAAGGCAAGTATGTTTTACCTTCCACCATGAGAGCAGTGTTGAACCACCCATAACTGGACATATTAGAAGAGGCAAATATGTTAGAGTCTGAGAGCTGGTAACACAAAATTATCCATCCAGTCATAAATATTCGTATCTTTTATTGGGAGTCACACAATATAAAATAAAAATAGAAACTAATTTTATAAACAATGCTCATGTTCAAGAAATTAGTTGGATATTTCCATAAATACATTTAATTTAGCCAGTTACTTGGAGATGAACCCTTTATCAGAATAACAATTAGTGTAAGCAGTTTTTCTTTCTTTCTTTCTTAGCATTTATTTCCAGAAGTTTTGTTGATGTATATGTTATATTTGGATTTATGTTTTGGCTTTGTATGTGTGTTACTGGAAAATGTCTGGCTGTATTTTTGATGTTTACAGAAGTGTCTTATTATCCCATGTGGTAAGGTCAAATGTTTGGCAGGACACAGAAATAGCTAGCTAACTAACTAACTAACTAACTAACTAACTAACTAACTAACTAACTAACTAACTAACTAACTAACTATTTGTGGCTCAGCTTTATGTTGCAGTTTCAGCGAGAACCTACCTGTATCCAGGAAACATCTGCAGCTCGCGTTCTGTGAGCTGTCTGAAGCCCAGGACAATATCTTTAAATGAGGGATCCTGCAATCAAAACAAGTCACTTGCCATGAGACCACACAGGATACAGAATCCCAAATAACCCCTGAGTCTGAGTGTAAACCAGGCCCTTAGTGAGGCCTCTCTGTTGATGTTTTCCAACCATTGCAAGCCACCATTCTTTGTGCAGCCGAACAAAGCTCTTTTTACAGTGCGGCTGAATACTATTGGACTGTGTCTATGGTAGATATTGCGCTGGTATGTGATAAGTTTATGAATGACTTCTTTGAGGTTACATTGTTAACTTTGTTGTTAGATGTAAAAAAGGGATCCTAAAATAGGTCAGATCCTAGGTCAGATCTCTACTACTCACTGGGACTGGTTCAGTGCAGAGGTTGTAGCCAGACTGAAGGAAAATACCCATTTTTATGGACTCTGGTGAACTGAGGTGGCTCAGCAAGTAGTCAAAAGTCTCTTTATTCCATTTTCTAAAGGTGAAGACAAATATGGCAGTTAAGGGAGGGTTACTTTTTGTGAAGAAGAGAATCAAAAGACAGCTAAAGAGAAGGCACTTACGTCTCCTGGACGTTTCCCTTATCATACAGGTAGGGCTGCCAGAAGCCAGCAGCTCCATCACTAGTGGTCAGCGGAGTGAAATGGTCTGCATACACCTCGATGGACAGCGGATTGACAATAGAGTGATACTCCTCGTAGATGCTCTGAGCTGTTGACAGACCAATGACTCCAGCTCCAATCACTGCCACCCGCATGTCTGAATTATCACGAGACACAGCACATTTAGGCCTGACACTTACTCACCCATGAAGGCATCGTAAATGTAAACTGGCCCACAAATGTTTTTTGAGGACACCACAACCTGGGTCACTGTTGTGCTTCTGCTTATTTTGATGCACCAGAATGGATATGTGTAGATAAATATTTTCGTTCTTTCTCATTAAACAATGTATCATTTATTATTATTTATTATTATTACAGAGCTATTGAGTAGGGGAAAAAAGAACAGAAAAAGAAAAAAACAGATGTTTTAACGTGTTGGTGTCCTCTGTCAAAATAAAGTTCACCCACTGTGCAAACCTGCTGCATCACTATCTCGGATAGATAGCAGGGTTGGCTGAATCCTGCACTACAACTCCGAATTACCTTTGCAATCTGGAGAGCTCCTAACAGGAGAGTAGTATATTATGTAACACAGCGAGCAACACGTCGAATAAGAATGTATCTTGGTTTAGCGAGGCAGCGCTCCACAGCAAATCGTTGGCCCGGAAAACTTAAGACTTACGTAACTGCTGCACGATGAGGCATATCAGACGCACACATAGAACAAATGATCCACCCCAAAACTGGATGTGTTTTGTTTTTTTCGACCGAGATCGGCTTTACCTCCGGACTAGTATTCGGCCGCCACTGCAGGTGCTGTTGAAGTCTGTCACAAGTCAAAACCACTCTGGAGGGGCGGAGACAGCAGTCACCCCGGGACGTAGGATTTGATTGTGAAAGCGCTATAAAGTTAACTATCAACGGAAGCTGTATCAGTGCCTCAACTGAACTTTACACATTATGCCTACAGCCCAGTTTTTTGCAAGTTCTCATGTGATGACAGATATGCCTACTTTTTTTTTTTCTTTACAAAGGCTAAGAATGATTGTATTTTTGACATTTTCAATCATACACACACACACACACACACACACACACACACACACACACACACACACACATATATATATATATATATATATATATATATATATATATATATATATATGTATGTATGTAGATATTCCTGGGACACACATCAAGCAACAGCCACGCTTTAGCTTTATTGCCACTGCCGCCAAATTTGGGGTTATTTATTCATATCTTGCATTGTACTGTAACTGCATTTAAATCTTTTCCTTTTACTCTGTTTTATTCCATTGTAGCTTATTTCTCTTCTATATTCAATTCCTCTAAATTATTTTATTTTGTTAAATCCTGCTTAGATGTGTCTTTTTATATTGTCTTGTGTTTCTTTATATTTTGTCTTAATAGCCTTTTAAGTCCAATACAAAGCACTTTGAATTGCCTGGTATACAAAGGAACTAGCATTGCCTTATATTGCTCTGGTTTATTAATCATTATTTTATTAATATATAATTACAAGGGCCATCGCACTGGACGGGGCCTTGAAGGCTGCACTTCCTGCACAGAGAGCCCTCCTGCAGGATACCAAGGCTCCTCTCCCTCGCTCCATCCGTCAGCTGTATGTATCGTTAGCACAGCAGCTAACAGCAGCTCACCAGGCCAAAGCGGCCGGCCGGTGCATCATCCTCAGCTTCCAGCCATGGCGTTGGTTACTCTGCAGCGGTCCCCGACCCCGAGTGCCGCTTCCACGGCCAGCACAGCAACCACGACAGCGGGGGAGGTCAGTTTGGTCACGGGGGAACTAAAACGATGCTCCGGTGCGGGGAGGTGTTGCGGGACTGGCAGGGAATCAGGGAGATGTTGCCGGAGAAAGGCCCGCTGATTGAAGCTATATTAGCACCGTTAGTTAACGTGTTATGCTAGGTAGTTAGCTAACGGTAGCTAGCAAACGTCTTCGTTTCTGACACAGATATATCTGGCCAACGCATATGCCAATACATCTGTCAGATTTCAATTTTTTTAAAATAAACTTACATTATAAAAACCCTCACCCCCATTGCACTTATCGGGCGTGAATTTTAAAGCGCTAGCTTATTCTGACAAGTGCCATATGAATGATATAAGCTGTAGCTAACGTTAGCTGTTTATGATGTGGCTGGCTGACATTGAAAATTTTAAATTCTCTTAACATTAACTCTATCAAAGTCTGTTTGCCACACCATCGTCGCGACAATAGCTGGGCTCTCACAACAGAAGTAGTGCTAAATTCACACTAACTTACTAAGGCTGCATCTGAGATTTTTATGTTTTATTCTGGTGCTTTGAGCTGCATTCTCTTCAGCAGACAACAAATTAGAAACAGTGAACTACACAGGATATTTTCTGGGTCGGTTTCCATTGTGTTGTCTTGTTGGTCCTTCCAGTAAGTAAAGGAGGAAAATGTGATATATCCAGACTGGCAAACAGCCATAGCGGGGGAAAAGACTAAACTTTAAGGCTCGCTTATACTTCTCTATAGCAGCAGTGAATCACACTATGAGCTTTCTTGTTTTCTGGGCACGCACAGCAAGAAAATGTAATTGTCTTTGCCACAGAACTGTAATCATTCAAAGATAACTTCCCTCCCTTGCTATTTTCAAGCACAGCCATCAGTTGCCAGATGGGGGCGCTAACGACCAGATAGCAACAGAAAAGCTCACCTTGCTCTGCTCTGTATGACCACATCAGAGACACCAGGATTTACATCTATGGCATCTTTTATTTACAACCTTATTTGTTTGAGCTACAGCTGTGTTCAGTTAAAACAAAGTCGGGGCTCTGTCTAAAGAATTGGTTTTTATGGTTAGACCGGGTTTTGTCCCTCTACCTCAGTGTCCTTCTGGAGTGGGTGGTGTGGTCCAGCAGCATCATGGTGAGGTGTGACAGATAAAGCTGGCAGGAAGCTGCTGCAGCTATGATGTCATCTACTCGTGAGGGGTGGGTGGGGTAGAGGAATACTACTGGGGGGTAAACAAGGATTTATGAGATGCTTGCACGAGGCAGTTAATGTGTGAGATTATCTCACCTAATACACAAACTGAAGTTACCTAGTTGTGCATTGTTGGACGCTCCACTTGCAGAATAATTTTCTTCTGTCCTTCCTAGAAATGGTACTCTTCGTTTTTCTGTTTGTTTGTTTTTCAGCCGAACAGTGGTGGTTGTACAATTTTTTTGACTGTGGGAAAACATGTCTTAGAGCCCTTAAACTTTTCTGTCACTTGTTTCAATGGTCAGAGGTAATTGCCAGCTTACTTGCCTTTCATTTTTTCCCAAAACTTTAGCCTCTTTAGTGAACATGCAGGATTTTTTGATTGGGATTTGTTCCTAAATGATTGAGTCTGCTCATTAATAATAACATTTAACAACAACACACAACTATCTAATTTGAGGTTTTAAGTATTCAATGTTTTTAATTTATCATGCAAAACAATCCATCACTTTAGAGTTTAACAAAGATTTAGATTTTCTAAATATGGGTCAAAGAGGACTTTGTGAGTTTTAGAAAAACCTAATCATGATTAATGGATTGGGGTCTGCATAAAAAATCAAGCAAGACTGATATCACTTTTGTATTTTGGTGCATAACCGCCATACACAGTGCACCTACTGACATTCTCCTCAATTTTCCATCCGACTATTTGTATATTTTGCTTTTTTAAACCCCAAACGATGCTGAATTTGGTTTGTTTTCTGCAGGCAATATAACAGGATTTGTGACGAAACTGAAGCAATGCTGTTGGCTTTAATTGCTGCGGTGTGTGGTGGCTGTTCAGTTGAACTTGTCAAAATTTTCACACAGCCTCGCCACCAGCTCCCAAATACACCTTCGCTTTGACTTTCTTGCCATGTAATTGGTTGGAGACCATGTTATCATCTATGGAGTCAAATGTGTTTATTTATATGCTTGCTTCTTATGCTGATGAACATTCAAGTCAGGTCTGTGCCCACAACTTGCAAGCTTCTCTCGCTGGTGTGGCTGCTATTAAATGAGCTGAAGTATTCCACCAATAAGGTTTAGCATCTTTGTTTTTGGACTTGTGCTTTAAAGGAATTACTAAATTTAGATACTATTGAACATTTACACACAGTATATAGAGTATCTCTGTTGTGGTTTACCTTGTTAATTTCATTTAATAGAGTTTTTGTTTGGTAAACTACAGAGAAGCCTGAAGCTTCTGTCTATGTGTCAGGGTGAGAGTGAGAGTGTTAATAAAGATAACAAAATGGATGCGATTTGGCATTAAATTTTTCCTATCTGTATTGCAGGATTTTGGGAGTGAAGATGAACGGCGAATAAATCAGAGGTAAGTTTATTTTACGTGTAGCCCACCTGTTGCATGGTACATGGCAAAGTAGGTCAAATTTTATACACAGGAGTTGTTGACTGAATGGTTGCATCTGTCTTTAGGTCATTTAGTGAAATCTGGAGTGGGTGAAGACTAGCTGGCATCAACAAATGAGAACGACTGGGCGTCAGTATAATAAAACTGTCAGTCTGGTTAGCAGAATCATCAGCACTAATAACTGACTGTACTTCTTATTCCCAGTAATCTCTTAAATTATATATTGACAGGTGTGTCTGTATTTTTTTGCCAGCACTTGCATTGATGAACTTGCTCTTGAACTGTGCATCATCAGTTGATTCACTTGGCTTTTCCCCAGCTTTTTTATTTAGCTTTTCCAAAGATTGCATGGATTGAGAGAAAGCTGATTTTGGTACTTGATTCTTTCAGTCATTTACCTCAAATAGTTGCTGGTTATAACTTAAAAAGCGAACGATTTCTTGGTTTCCTCTTTTCCTCCATTCATATGAATAAATGAAATACTTTGTCTCCCAACAAAAGATGAAATGTCACACTATTCTGTGTACTTAGACTTTGATGGCAGTGGGTAGAAAAGACAGAGAAATAATGAAGCAGCACCAGAGTGTTCACATAATGAATCTATTTCACCGTGCAAGACAGCCATTGTTTCACTTGTGGATGAGCATAGACAAAGAGTGTTAATTTTTAAATTTACAAGGATAAATCAAAGAAGTCACAATATTTTATTATTCTTCTGCCCAGCTTCGGTCAAGTACGTGGCGAGAACTACCATAAATATCCAGTCAGTGCATGACAAGCTTTGATATAGCAATCAACGCTTTTCTCAGTCTAAACTTGTTGTGTGCTTTTTTGTGTTCCTGATAATGTTACAAGACCAAGAATACATTTCAAGGATGCATTCAATGATTTCAAGGCTCCACTTAGTTGTGTTCTGTGCATTTGATTCTGTAAATAGCGGAAGCCCTGGTATGAAGTCAGTTTTCTGTCAACAGCTGTAGCAGTACAGTCCCCAAGGCAATTTTACGGTAAAGAGAGCTATTTTGAAATAGAAAGAACTGACAATTTGACTTTGTACTTTTATCAAGTAACTTTGTGTATTAACAGCAATATAAAGGTACGTTTTGGGCAGTTTGAGCTTCATATGATGTAAATATGTCTCTCAGATATAGAGAACTTGTTAACTGAGCTACACGTCTTTTTAGTTTTCTGCAGACTAAAAGATTATCATCTAGTAACCACCTATAATGTAAATGTACAGACTTAAATTAATTCACCAAAATGCAATGAGTGTGTAACAACTTTAGTATGGAAAAAACACCCACAAGTGCTGCTGCTTTATGATCTACATGTGTTTTTCTGTCAATTGTATATTGGTAGAATCCTCTGTTTTAATGTCTATTTGCATTCTTGAAATGAATTTTTGATTTGCTGTTGTGAGATTTGATTTTTGAAGAATTTATTAACTGTGAACCTGAGGATAAGATAAGATAAGATAAGGGAGTGTCTCATTTAGTTCAGTTTCTTTGCACCTTTGCAACAGCCTATGCAATGTCCCTGAGCAATGTGTGTGTGTGTGTGTGTGAGAAGGATCTATTCAAAATGCGAGTCCTGTTTTGCCTCTAGATAGCTTCCATTTTCTGAGGGGCGGTTAAGTTCCATAATGCAATTAAATTGCCAAAAAAATTATGTTTTATAATATTTTGGCACATTAGGTTGTCTTTTATTTGACAGATGGATTTCTCTTTAGATCAGGGTATACTGATCTAGTACACTTGATAATTAGTTTAACCTGTTGACAGACAGCTATGAGGCTGCTAAGTGGGAGTATTTGCGCTTAATGTTCCAGGCGGACCTTGATAACGATGACAAGCCCAGGGGGTTGATAGAGGCCAACATAAACATTGTGTAAGTGTCGGTGGCTCTGAACTAAGGAGTGATTTCATCTAACCAACTTGTACACAGCTGAGTTGGGCAAGAAGCAGGAGTAGGCAAATATATGTGTGTATTTGTTTGCACAAAAATTCAGCAGTGTTTGGATTCAGGAAGAGGGATTCAGCAGATTATGAGCTCCACAAACAGAAGAAAAACATACCGGGACAGTATTACTTATAATGTCAAATTCATTTAAACGCACTTTTCAAGACTGTTAGTGATTTAAATGCCATAATATGTCAAAATGCTCCCTCTGGATTTGAATTTAGAATTTGTGTGGATAGGAGAAACATACGTAGACAAACTGCAACAGAAGCATCAGCTCTAGGTCTTTATTTATTGTGGGTAACGTGATGATGTCATTTCTTTCCTGCTCAGGCCCTCAATCCTCCACTGACACCTGAGAAGGTTTCTTCCTCCCTGTACTTCCCCTCCTTCTCTGTCTCTACTCCCTTTCAGTGGCGTGAGTGAGAAAATGCCGGCATTATGCAACTGGCAGCCCCAAGAGGAGGCTTTTTTTTCCCCCCCTCATTGTTTCGAAGTGTGTGAAACACTCTGGCACCATGAATAAACCAGCCTGGTTACTGCCTCTGTGTAGCCTCTTTGTAGTGAGTCTTTGGTGTAATCCAGTGCACCTCTCTCACATACCAGTACACCTGGTATGTGAGACTCAGAGCAGCGGCTTAGAGGACATCTGGTCATGTTTGGCCCGATCCAGGTCCATCTGGCTACTGTTGCAACAGGAAACTATACCTTAACTCGGTGACGTGCCATCATTCCCGCCTGCTGCCTCTAAATCTTGACCTCACATTATGCAGAGGAAGCTCCTGTATCCAGCCTGCTCCCTACACTTTAACATGCACCTGACACCCTGAACTGTCCAAGTTTCCACCTGGAGCAGACTGAAAATACGTCAGCTAGTAGAGTACAGTATCTGCTAGTGACCAGGTGTTACACACGTTGTCCTATTGTGGGAAAGAATAGGAGGGCTATCTCGATATCTGTGTCGCAGAGCTATTGTTAATGTCTGTCTGTAAATCCTCCCAGATTAACAGCATCGTGCCATTTCTTTGTGTCCTTGTGGGCGGTTTCAGTGCTTAGTAAGAGAGGGAGAGTGAGAAAGAAAGTTATAGCCTATATCAGTTTTCAGCCCCCAAACATACTAATCTGCAGGCTAAATTTCAACAGTTCTTTTAGACTGGAATTTCATGATTATACTCCTTAGTTGCTTTTCATTATTTCTGTATTTCACTTTCCTTCTCTGCATCTACAAAAAGAAGTCACTGGTGCTCCAGATACAATAGACATGAAGGATATTTTGTCCTTAACATGCAATTGTGCCCTTTAATAATCTAACATAATGTGGTTTGTTTATGGTCCATGTTATTGAGTGACAGCCAGTGCTGGCCACTTGAAGGAGAGAGAGAGAAGTTAATCCCTCCCTTATAAACCTGGGTATAATGAGCTTTGGGAGTTTTGGGAGATTGCCAGTTCTCACTGCCCTTTCCACCCATGCTTGGTCCATGTGTAAAACTCCCTGGAGGCACTACCTTCGAGGTTGTTGACTTCTAAGGTGGCATGCACATAGAGACATCCCTTTAGGTAGTTTTGTGCCAATATTCCACTGCCTGCTTTTTTTTTTTTTTTTCTTCCTTCAATTGTGCATGCGGTTTTGCTTTTCCCCGGGAAGACAGAGAGAAAGCAGCACTCTCAGCGGGTTTTGGAGAGATGGTTTCTGTTGGATACGTGGACATGTTTTTGTCTTGCTATGATGAAACCTGTTGTTCACTTTGTACTGAGTCAGACCTGATGGATGAGAAAAATCACAAAGTTCATGCAGAATAAAGGGGAAATCCATCTCTTGAATTCTGTTAGATTTGTTGTCCTCTGTAACCTTCTGGCTTTTTGCTCTAGAGTTTGTTGAAAAGCAAAAGAAAGCATGTGATTGATCTTCTGTCTCTTTAGGAAAGTGTGCTTGTGCTTGTCATGAATGAGAGTGAAATTTACTCCTGTTTTCTTTCATATGGATGTGGACCTACAGTATACTGTAAAAGAGTGTGACACAGACAAAACAGACTGAGGGACGGGAGGAGACAAGCCCGGTTGTGTGTGCCTGAGGCAGCGGGTGGAGGCTGCAGTACGTCCCTCCGGGCAGGAGTCAAACTTGCACTCAGATGCTCAGATGAGGGAGGAGGAGGCAGCAGAGGGAGTGTAATCTGAGCAGACGGCACTTCTTCACTGCGCAGCACAGATGAGTGCAGACTGTCAGTCAGTCCGTCACTCAAAAGCAGCGGGCCAACACCTGACACCATCGTCGTTCTTCTTTCGCACACTGCTTCCTCACTGTTTCTGGAGGCTGATGAAGAGGAGGTAGCTCGTGCTGGTCAACAGGATGCATCTGGTCTTAGAACCCATTCAGGAGGCCGTGATGAAGATGCTACCTTATTTTGTGGAGAACGCTGTGTTGACCCAGAGTGAGATAAACCGCATGTGAGTCTAGTTTATCCTTTAAAAACTGGGTTTGAACTGGTGGGAACAAGGTCCTTCGCTGATGAGATGTGAGATCAGACACTTAACTAACTTTTGGACTTCTTGCTCTAAGCTTAGTGGTTATGTTTTTGAGCAGTTCTTTAATTTCTTGTTATATCATTGGGACTTTTAATTTATTAGTTCAGTGTAAGATTTTGAATGGTGGTTGGTTCATCTTGCAACAGATACTATGATGTCATTTCAGGCCAGTAAACCTAATCAATCACTGAACTTGTCAAGGTGATATGAGATAATAAACCTTAATCAAAGTAAGTTATCATTCACTGGCAGCTGAGATTGAGTTGTGCACAGATCATTGTATTAGTGATATTTCTGTGACCTGATGTGTTGGCGTTCTTTATCTTTCTGTCTGTAAAGGAGGTATAGGTACTGTAGGTTGTAATCATGTGGAATCGTTGAGGCTATCTGGCAAGCTTTTCTGTCATACTCTTTGTTTGCTTTGATACCAGATGTGTTTTTAGCCCTAGTGTTTGTGGAGAAGTTGATAGCAGGGTGCCGCGGGGCAAGAGACAGTAGAGCTAAGGCTGTTTAATTACGATGTCTGAGTACAGCCTGTGATGGGGTGGGACAACTCTTGATTTACACATATGGACAAGTTTCACACATCCTTGAAATTCACCAAAGTGTGACTTTAACGACTTTTTTTTTCCCTTCAGGAAGCTATCAGATATCAAAGGCTAAGACCTCAGGACTTTAAGTTGGGTTAGTAGGTGACATAGTAAAAGTGAGCAGCAGGGATTTGTACACAGTACTGAGCAGTGAGGAGGCTCCACCCCTCTTCTTGCTCTTGGTATTGCCACTTTTGCCTCATATTATCCATCATTCCCTGACAGTAGACCCTCCTGATAGCCACATAAATCTCAAACAGACAACGGACTGAAACAAAAATCCGCCAAAGTGATACAAAAGCTCTTGTTGAGAAGTGTCCACCCCCGTGCTTAGTCACTGTGGAACTTTGTTTCTGTGGTGTTGGGGGCGGCGGGAATTTATTGTGAGGTGCACAAAACGAAGTCCATTGTTCCCGCAAAATCATCTGTTTGGCCCAGGCTTGCTCTTTTGTATATGCGTTTTGAAAGTGTGATCAGAGAGAGCTTAGTGAGGAAGCTGTTTCAGAGCTCGATATAAAAATCTGATGGTGAAACTGGCGGGCTTTAATGTAATTCAGATGAAGGACTTCAATTAGTACCTGTTTAAACCAAGGGCATTTGGTCAATTGTGTGTGTGTTTTTTGGAGATGTTGGAGATGGTGTGTATCCATACAAAAAGTTTAAAATTTTTGTAAAATATGCACCAATTATCAATTATCATATGTACCAATTATCAGCAATTTCCCAGTACCGAGCTATACTGATGTTTAGTATTACAGAACTGCGCAGTACAAACTGAAATGCAAAACAGTAAAGGTTTTTTCTGAAATGTCTATCTTTAGGTGGCATTAGTAAAAAAATGATAGACTGATACCAGTATAGCTCTTTTAAGAAGTAAAACTGCAATACTGATATTATACTAATACATTGATTTCTGTATTTATTTTAACATTTATTATGTTATCTGTATGGATTTGTTTGTTGCTGTCAGTCATCAGTTCTGTACTTCCCTAATGATGTCCTGATTTGGCGGACTGCACACACAGATTACATGGTACATTTGTGACACCCTGCTGCCAGGTAGGTTTATGAATGTGCTCACATTGTGTTTCAGTGAAATGGAATGATTGAATTCAGCCTGGAGAAAACACCTCACCTTTTTTTTTTTTTTTATTCCAACTCCTAAAATATGTCATCTGTTGACAGCTCCAAAGCCTAACCTGAAAAAGTCAGGAATTTTACATGCAGGTGTGAGCTGATCATTTCTGCTTTTTGGTCACTGTGAAAGTTAAGTGTCACAAACAAATGCAGTTAGGTCAATTATTTAGGTCTATGTTGCATTACACCAAGCCAGCAGAGACCCAACAAGTCAAGTCAGAGTGCACCCCATGCAGCAGGGAAAAGACAGATAAGCATTCAGGATCAAAGCTTGATTCATGGCTGCTGCAAACCTGAGGTCTGCCTTTGTAACATGGCAGCTGGGCTTTTCCACTCAGCTGCTGAGGCAATTCACCGGCAGCAGACAACCATGATTTACGCTCATCTCATTGGTTGTGTCTACTGAACTGAACCGTCCTGTTAGACTGAATATTTCATTCGCTGTCCAATGAACAAGCTGGAACAATTGTGCTGAGCTGTTGTTCTGCAGCGTGGTGTCTGATCTATACCGTCTATGTTTCAATACTTGTAAATCCTCTCTCCTAATTGTTTTGCAGCCTGAGTGAGAGCTTCTTCATGGTGAAGGGTGCTGCTCTTTTCCTGCAGCAGGGGAGCAGTCACCAGGGCCAGAAAGCACATCCTCACCACAAACATGCAGGTGAGAACCACAAGACACCCAAAAAGCACACCCTGTAATCCACTTAATTTACCCAAACTATAGTTTTAATTTCGTCAGTCACCTCATCAGATTTCTCGTCTAGGTTTTGCAGTGAGTTTGTGTGATGAGTTCATGTGCTAACACTGCAGCAGATATTTGAAGCTGAGTTGAGGAGGATGGAGGCTGCCTCGTTGCTAAGCATGTTCCAGACGTATAGCTTAGGCAGATTAGTGATTAAATCCAAGGCATGGTAGCACTGTGGGCAAAACGTCCGTTGACGATTAAAGGAGGCCCTTATTGTTTGTATTACCTTGTGTTCTCTGTTTTTATCACTGCGCTTACTCTAGTGCATAAAGGGAACATAAGGTAAATGTAAATGACTCTTCTCAGCAAACCCTCCGTGACCTTGTTTTATTGATTATATGATGAATTGTAGAAAAAATGAACAGATAAGTAGTATCTTGTTTATTTTATTGACTGAATACTGGCCAGTGTCTTTACTCAAATTCTGTTTTTAAAATGTCAAAATTGAAAGACACAATTAATTGCTGGAAAGAAATAAGGCTAACCTTACAGTCCACTGGCATGATGGGAATTCAGCACCAGCCAACAATTAACATGCTGCCAAGTCATTTGGCAAGTCATGGCTGTGGTTGGCAACTATTGTCCACTTTGCCAGGCACTTTGTCAGGTAACCCACATATCTACTGGTCCTGCTTTGTTCTCAAAAACATTTGGCCAGGGAAATAGTTGTGTCATGTCCCAGTAACTATGGCTTTTAGGAGAAATGAGACGGTGAGGTTACTTATGTAAAGTGCTTGATAACAGTATTCCTGCTCTAAGAACTGGTGCCCTGCCATCAGTGCTTTTAAGAGGAGCACTCCTTCTCACAGATATCAGCTAGTTTTTTCTTGAGAAAGCAAATGTTAAAAATTAATATTACACTACCAAGCTTAAAAAATACAGAAAAACACTGTAATCTGTAAAGCCATTTCGATGTGTGCAGACCAGAGCTATGCCTTTTAAATGTAGGGACTGACTTTCTGAATGTCTTTATTTTACATCCAAGTGAGCTCTTTCACTGTGGAAGAATCAGTGAATACTCACGAATCCAGACTAAACTGTTGTAGGACGTAGCTTAGTTCAACGCTGAAACCCAGTGGTGTCAGTTAAGGCTACCAGCTGAACTGTTTGAACTATTCTCATCAACATGGACACATGATGCATTATTGTCTGTAGATATATTTATTTTTCTGTGTATGACTCGCAAATCTTGCAGCTGTTATTATTTGCAACAGATGCCAACTTGACTGCTACAGAGCCATGTGAACTAAGGCCATGAACCCAATTGACTTTTCTCAGTTAACAGTTTGATCCACGTGTCCATCAAAACCATCAAAAACACGCTTAAAGGGTTTTCGCCAGATTTTTCCTCTAGGAGCTTTGGACAGAAACTTACAGCATTCATGGCATTCATCAAATCATGCCAAAATAGGCTTTAACAGGCCAGATTGTTCAAACAATAACTCAGAAGGCGAAGCAATTTGAGACCTTAAAAAGGGTACATAGTTTATCAACCTTATCCTCTTTAATCGCATTTTATTGGTTTATGTACAGCACTTGAAATTAGTTCCAAACATTTATTGAAGAGAATAACGTCATCTGCTGAGTTTCAGCTATTTAACTGACAATTGTAACCACTGGATGTTTTGGGAAATCTGTTTAAATTCAGCAAGGAATAATGCCTATAGATTGTAACTCTGTTCATGCCGTCCTTATTGACAGTGGAGTGGCAACAACTTGACCATTCAGATGCTGCAACTTTGAATATTTTCTTATATTTAATCTTAAAGGACCATTTTGGCAAAGGGTTGCAAAATAAGGATAATTATTTTTTTTACATTTTGCTTTTCTCGTAACAGTTTATCCATGTTTTGTTCCACAATGAAGATATTTTTAGTAAACCAAACCTCTGGGGCTCATTCTCAATCCAGTTTAAATGTAAAGTTAAAATTTTTGCAAATTTTTGTCAAAACAATGATTATCAGGTTATACATTCTGACATTTTGAAAGACGTTCTAGTATATATTCTGGTATGTGTATATTTTGGGAACAGCACATGAGATGTCCAGAAACATTCTGTTCCCGATGAAGTTCAACCCATATTCAGTATTCTTGTCCATGTGGTTGTCAAGGAACCAATCGTGTAATGTTTGGTCATTTTGCTAAAGGAGCATTTTAACCGGTAAGGTAAGCTTAGTTTAACATGTTTGAACAAGTAGTGGTTTGTGTTTATGAAACTTCAGAAGGATTTGTTTATAAGTGTCTATCTTGATTTTGTTTTCATCCTTTGTAAGTAAGTTTGACATAAAATGTTTATAGTTTCCCAACCTGACCCAGATATGAGATAGTGATCAGTAGTACGGTGTGGAGAAAGTACCACTTGAAGCATTTCTCATTGTGATTTTTCTGAAGAGACATGTGGCTGGAAATCCTGAGATACATTAGAGTCAAGCATTTTCTGTTCCGTGCCATTAGCCGTCATTAAAACCAGTCGAGATGTCATGATTTGTCTGTTTGGCCTATTGTGCCATATTTCAACATACAGTAGTGACTCTCAGTCAGCTGCAACTTTGCATAGCTATCCAGCTTCACTGACATGTCTTGGCAAAAGGAGCACCAACGGATGTAAAATGAACAAAGACAAGTTGTTGAATTGCGGTTTTGTGGCTGATAAATTTGCTCATGTGAAACTGGAAAATGTATTGTCAATTAATTTCTCTTCAATCAGTTAATAACATATATCAGCAGGTAAAAATCACTCAGCAGGTTGTATGTTATTGTTTCCAGAAGGAGGCTATAGTTTTAGCTTTAGGTTAAATACTAGGGAGCAGTATAACAATGCCATTGATTAAATAACTCATTGCATTATTTTCACATTAATATTCTTATTCAGTGTTGTTATAGTAAAATAGACTTTATCATCCTTGTATCGTCTCTTTCAAGTCTAAACGTATCACTATGTATGACAAGGTAGATTTATAACCACTGACACCAAACAGCCACTGCTCATTATGGATCAGTTTTCTTTATGATCTTCCTAAACAGGTGACTTACCTCAACACCTGCAGGTGATGATAAACATTCTTCGCTCAGAGGACAGAATCAAACTGGTAAGAGACAACATAAGTATGTGCATACATCCAAAACACAAACATGCACACGCACACATATACTCGTATAAAGGCCACTGACTAACAACCCGGCATAGCAAGCACTCCAGAATGCGTTTTATTGTGTACTTAAGATGCTTATGTGCTCACTGTAATTATTGGCTAATGAGAGCACACTCAGGAGAGCATTACGAAATGTTTCCGTGGTGTGTGTGTATGTGTTGGTGTGAGTTTTTTCATTTTATTTTTACCGGCTTTGTACTCTCACACATCCCGAGGACTTGGTTACCCTATTACATCAAGTTTGTGTCCCAGTTTTCTTTGCACATCCATCTGTGACACTTTGACACAGATTTTAGCAGGACTGTCAGTGCCCTTGATCAGCCATTTATTGCATCTCTACAGCATTTGCTGTTATGTACAATGTACAAGTTTTGCATTTGTGTAAAGGAAACATGCTTTTAAGACAGGTCTGCCTCACTAGATTTATTTCAAATAACTATGGTTCAACCCGCAAGTTCTAAGTTTTAAAGGCTGATACAAATACTGAAATTGTCAATCTTATATTTAATATATTTAAAAGTAAACATTTGTATGCCAGGAAAACAGGAAACTTTTTGACTTAAACTGCCTGTGCCCTACGCAGGCGGTGCGGCTGGAGAGTGCATGGTCAGATCGTGTGCGGTACATGGTGGTGGTATACACCAGTGGGCGACAGGACACAGAGGAGAACATCCTACTGGGAATCGACTTTACCAACAAAGACTGGTATGATAGGCCCAATGTGTAGGGATGATTATGATCACTATTTGGTATATAACTGTTAAAGGCTAAGAGAGCTCCTATTTATGAATGGATTTTTTTTTTAACCTTGTGTTACTTGTAAACAAGACTATATAGAAAAACTGTTAAGAAAAGACAGATTATATATTTATGAATGCAAACAACACTCACCCCCGGAGCTATGCCTCAGAAGGAGAAGCTGTATATGCACTACTGTCACACATGATTCATTCCATGCAGGGCTGCTCTAGACATTATACCGTACCTAAAAAAAACAGACATTTAAAACTTATTCTTTCCATCTCTGGGTTTGTAGTTTTAATTGTTTAGATTCACAGATATCTATTGAGTTATCCTGGAATGTAATTGTAATTGTAAAACAGGTCTTTAATGTGGAAAATCACATTTATGTTATCAACCTTTGCACAAAAGCCATCAATTTTTTCAGTAATTTTCATCCTCAATTTTATTCTGCCAGCAAAAGCTGTTCGATCGGCATGGTTCTACCTCTGTGGAGTGATACGAAGATCCATCTGGATGGAGATGGGTGAGTTTTTTCTGTCAGTGTGACCCCTGCTGTAAGGAAAGAGAACACAGCTGTAGCATTTAACCCAGTTGTTTTTCTCTGCTTTTTACCCAACACTGCATCTACACCTGACACTTGGGATGAACTTGATACACATGTACTGTAGCTTCATTGTGCTTCAACTCAGGGACTAACCATCTGTTTTGTTTGCTCCTCAGGGGCTTTACTGTGAACACGGCAGGTCGAACTCATGTCTTCAAACCCGTGTCAGTGCAGGCTATGTGGTGAGTAATAAACAACCCCCTGGAGCCACAGTGGCTGTCTAGAGCACTGTACAGTCATGACACGCCACAATAAATCTCCTGATAGACACGCACTGCTGCAGTGAGGCGCCAGGTTGAGGCAGTGCTGATTCATTCTGCCACCTTCTGGCACGAAGATGCGTATACACAGAACTGTATAAAGCTAGATCGAAATACTAAATTAATTTGATTGGTTTTTTACCAATATAACTCGTAAAATCCGATTTGCATCAGTCATCTACAACTTTAACATTTATTTTTTCAAACAACAATCTAGGTCAGCTCTGCAGGTGCTGCACAAGGCATGTGAGGTGTCACGCAGGTATAACTACTTCCCTGGAGGCATGGCTCTCACCTGGATGGGCTACTATGAGAGCTGCATTGCTTCAGACCAGAGTTGCATAAACGAGTGGAATGCCATGAAGGACTTGGAGACCACACGGCCAGACTCACCCACCATGTTTGTCGACAAGTTAGTAAACACAAAGCGACTTAAATTGGGTTGCTTATGTAATGACTCAAACTAATCACTCCTATACCTGTTGTTGAACTAGCTTGACATTTCAGGATCAGCTGTTATTGAATGAGTGCTGAGATTTAAACCTTTGCAGGCCTTCAGAAAGAGAGAGGACAGAGTGCCTTATTAAAGCCAAACTCAGAAGCATCATGACGTGCCAGGACCTCGAGAACGTCACCTCCAAACAGGTAAATATACAGTAACACGCACGCACACACAAAAATAAACCACTGTTTTGCATTTCTTTCTTGTGGTTTATTTTTCAGTGGCTGCATTTACATTTAATTCTCTAAAGATGAAGACAACTCAGTTCCCTTAATCTTTTTCAAACTGACCTTGGAGTTGAATTTTATCGCAGTTACTTTGTGGATGTTTCATGGATAAGTTTTTATAAATGTTCCTAATTACAGGAATCCGATTTACACTATTTATATTTAAGATTATTATATGTACATACTATTGCCTGTTAAGATTATTTGAAATAGGAATTTAAAAAAGTAGTACCCACCCAAACTCTGGCACTGTAGTGTACCAGTCTTTTACAGAACACTTGTATAGTGTTTAGGGAAAGAATTTGAAGTAAACTTTTCCCAGTGACTGTGACAGAGTACCTTACTGCAGCACAAAAACCCTGCACACACAATTCTAACTATGCTGTACAATTTTTTTCTCAGATCCGTACAGAGTTGGAGCAACACATGAACTGCAACCTGAAGGAATACAAAGAGTTCATTGACAACGAGATGCTGCTCATCCTGGGCCAGATGGACAAAGCAACTCTCATCTTCGACCACGTCTACCTGGTGGGACAGCTGATACTGTCTCTTATATTCACAAAAACATCTGCTACATCTATTGTTTCCTGTGAATAACTGAGATAAAATGATTCCCTTTTCATTTTCCATCCCAAAGGAAGATTGATGTTTGAGTTATCCTCCCCGTGAAATCATTGTTTCTGGAAAAGGAACAATCTGACGAAGATTTGAAAATACACTCTACACTACACAGTCTAAACAGTATTTTCTGTCATTTGTTTTTAGGGATCCGAATGGAATGCATCTAATTTGGAGGAGCTGCAAGAGACAGGGTGATTTATTTTATATTATGGCGGAGCTAAGATAAGCACACACAAAACATATTTTTTATTATGATTTGAGTAAGAAAGAATGTTGTTGATGAGTTAACATTATCTTTCCTTCCCAGGGTGGGTTTTATCCTCAACGTTACCAGGGAGATAGACAACTTCTTTCCAGGCACATTCAGTTATCACAACATACGTGTCTACGATGAGGAGGCCACTGACCTGCTGGCTCACTGGAATGACACATACAACTTCATTGTTAAAGCAAAGTGAGTCCTGGGTGTAACAGAAAACGCGGTACTCATGAATTTTATCAGTTAACTACAAAGATATCTTATCATCACAGGAGACTTGCTTGTGATTGTGAATTATCAAATTGTTAAGATCTAATTTCCCACATTTACTTAGTATCGGGGAATCTGATTTTGAAAGAAAAAACAATGATCACATTGGAGGGTTCATGAAACACATGATGTTGAAACAGAAACACATGTTGCCAAGTCATGAAGGGAACTATGATTTTTATGACTTGTTCAAATATTATTTTCACATTTAACTGAGTCTTTGATCCAGTAACTTGCATTTAAAATATTTCTTTTTTTTTTTTTTAGCTTTTATGAAGTCCAGAATTAAATTTAAAATTCAAAAAAAGACAGAACCAAGTCAATATTGTGTGTGTGTGTGTGTGTGTGTGTGTGTGTGTGTGTGTGTGTGTGTGTGTGTGTGTGTGTGTGTGTGTGTGTGTGTGCGTGCGTGTGTGTTTATATATAATTCTGACCCACAGAAAGAACCACTCCAAGTGTCTAGTTCATTGCAAGATGGGTGTCAGTCGGTCTGCTTCCACTGTCATTGCATACGCCATGAAGGAGTACGGCTGGTCGCTAGAGAAGGCTTACAACTTTGTAAAGCAAAAGAGGAGCATCACACGACCAAACCCAGGTTTCATGAGACAGCTGGCGGAGTATGAAGGCATCCTAGATGCCAGGTACAGTCCCTCGTTTGATGTGTGCGCGTCCATTGTTGTTTACTAGTTGTCTTTTCTCAGTTGACCTCTTTTCGGACTTCTGCTCTCCATCTGCACATTGTATTTCTGTATTTTCAGCAAACAGCGACACAACAAGCTATGGCATCCAGATGCAGACTGTGAGATGGCAGAGGGACAGCAGGGGTTGGCTCAGTGTTGTGGAGGGGAGGAGGGAGGTCACCTGACTCCTGAGCCTGGGATGTCTCCGTGCTGTGAGGAGGCGCTGTCTGATAAAGGTGCAGCATGTCCCTCCCCGTGCAGGACTGTTGCACTGGAGATCGACCCCGCCTACAACAACTACTATTTCCGTCGGCTGTCTGACTCAGCGCTGGACAGTGAACCATCAACGCCAGTGCGCGGCCCACCCCTTCTCGGCATGGAAAAAGTCTTTATAGAAATCGAGGATGTGGAGCGGGACGCTCTGCTGGATGATGAGGCCTTTGATGGGCGTGAAGGCCTGCCCCTCCCCCACTTTGGGCCGACAGCAGAGGGAACTGCCGCCCAGACCTGCAGTCGTGGCCCTGAGCCCCTGGAGGAGTTGCGTCTGAGGCTGGAGTTCAGCACAGTGGAGGAGGAGGATGAGGAGGAGGTGCAAAAGGAGGAGGCAGAGATGGAGGTACTAATGCAGCCAGACGACGGAGGGGGTGGGGAAGGAGGTGGAGGAGAGGAAGCGCAAGATGTGGAAGTAGAGGGGGATACGGAGGGTAATGGGATGGACCTGGCAACCCTGAATGAAAATTCCAACAACAACAACCATTTGGGCCCTCAATGTAACCACAATGTAAGTTTGATTAATATGATTAATTTACATTTTACAGTGAAAATGCTGTTATTCACTTCATGCATCCAGTTTTCAGAAATAACTATGTTCCCTCAGGCATTTATATTTTTTCCTGTCTTTTCTTAGGAAAAACCTCCCTCCATCCTTCTTCCAGCTGATGCTTCCACACTGTCTTGGTGGGAATCAAAATCCAATCAGAAAGAAGACTCTCCAATCCTGGCCTCAAATCTTTGCCTTAACCCCAGTCCTCCTGAAGTCCCAAGTGATTCATACCCACAGTCCCATACCTCTTCTGAAGGTCTCCCATCTTCAGTGGGACTGCCGCAACCCTGTGGTCCTCTCTGTGACTGTGCCAACTGCGCTGCCTCCCCGCCCACAGCTCTACTCGACAGAGAGGAGCAGCCAGGAGAATCACTGCACTTAGTGGAGCCTGAGGATAGTGGTGATTTAATGGCAGTAAAGACTGAGCTTGACAAAAGGCAATCGGCAGCTGCCTCAGAGGTTCTCCCTGAGCTGATGAGAATGGACGTGGAGGAAAAGAAGCCTGCAGTGGCTTGCTACCTTGGCCAACAACAGGAGACACTTTTACAGCTGCGGAGATCTGGGCTGGTCCGCCGGCGTGCAGAGAGACTAGAGAGACTTTCAGGTTCATCTCAGGAGAGCCTGCACTCTCTGAAGCCTTTGCATGCATGCCAAAGGTCCAAGAAGAGCCCTTTTCACAGCGAGGACGAAGAGGAGTTCTCCAGCTTTACTGGGGACTTCACTAAATCTTCGACACCATGCCAAGTGCGGTTAGAGCCACTGGTGATGCCACTGACCAATGACGCCTTGTTGGGGGTGGGGTCTGGGCTGCTCACACCCACCTCCTCACCTCATGGCTCCACCCTGACACGCAGCTCCAGCAGTGACAGTTTGCGCAGCGTGAGAGGGAAACCTGGCCTCGTGCGCCAGAGGGCGCAGGAGATTGAGACCCGCATGCGGCTGGCGGGCCTGACCGTACCCTCAAGGCTGAAGCGGTCCAACTCGCTGGCCAAGTTGGGCAGCCTCAACTTCTCCTCTGAGGACCTGTGTTCAGCCTGCTCCTCAGATGCAGGAACACTGCTGCTCCTCTCACTGTCCCCAGAGCCAGACACTGGCCTGGAGTGGGACTCCCCCACCACCTCTGCTCTGCCCCGGCCCTACAAGGACCTGCACACTCCAGAGAGAGCGCTACCAGGTGAGCCCAGAAGCTGACACATCAAGTGGAGGTTATATACACTCCACCCACCCCCCCATTTGTCACCCTGCGGGGCCCGAGGGGGTTGTATAGATTCTGGAAACAGGAGAGAGTTGAGTCTGAGGAAACAAATTGAAACAAAAAAAAAAACAAAAACAAAAAAAAAACAATGCCAACTGTTGTTATAAAGATTGTACACTCTCCTTTGCCACATTGTTTATCAAACTGCTGTTCACAGTGATGAAAGTCATATTGCTGTATCTGACAAGTGTGTAAAGCCATCAGTTCACCTCTAACTTGGTTTGATTCATGGACAAACAAGTGCCTTACCTATGAGACCAGAGGCACAGAGCTGTGTTAGACTGCAGGATGAGATGGTACAGGACGCTCTAAAACCTTTAACTTCACAGCTGTTGGTACCTGATATGTACCAAATCATGGTATCCATTGGCACTTAGAATATTTTTACCTGACTGGTATAAAGTAGTAGCCTACATTGATGAACTTGAGTCCCTCAGTGGAACTTTACCGAAAGTACAGTGTTAAATAAATGTAAAGTTGTTTACCGCACAGTTTATGTTTTAGATGCCCGAAGGTTGTAAAATTAATGGTTACCTCATGTTGCATTCAAGAAGCTCTTACTCAGATGAACACTGGGCTGGAGTTTAATTCGGTTCATTTGTTGATGTCATTAAAATGAACACATTTTAATGCAGACGTGTATGTTAGTGCATTAATGCTTAGCTATGTGTGAGTCTCCGAGTGAGTGGAAGGGATGTACGTGGAGGGAGATGGTAGTGGCTTTGTTTTGCCAGAGGCATGCTCACTGTTTTCAACAAACAGAACAGAAACATTTCTGAGTTTGTTGTCCCTTTGCACTGCTTTTTTTAATTGAGTGAATACTGGTACACAGCAAGCTATCTTCCGGAATAACATGAGACTGATGTTATTACCTTCAAAGTACAGTGTACTTGGGAGAGCAGAGTGAGGAGTCACACTGCATGGCTTGAAATCAAACACCTAGTGTGACAGGAACTGAGTATTTATAGCAGTCAAATCATATGATGTATGTGAGGGTTTTTCTCAAGCTTAAATTAACTGAACATTTTTGATGAAAATTGAAAAAGAAAACCCTAAACATTTTACATCCAAACCTTCTTTACCATAAATTCATTCATGAGGGTTGCCAACATTTTAAACTCATTTGTGCTTTTTAAAATGTGAAAGACCAAAGTTGTTTGGCTGTCTCGACAAATTGGAAACACCATTGAAGCTGTACAAAATATGTGAATCATAATGTCAATCATGTATGTATTTAAATGCTGTCACATCTTTTTTGCACCTTTTGGGAGATACGAAAGAGACTCAGTGGAGTCGTCAGGCTCATAGCTGTTAAGCTTTATTGCTCATATCATCAATGAGTTTTAAAGCTTTTGTCACACTGACGTGACAGCGATCACAATAGGTTACTTCACAGTTTTGTAACCATTTTCTTTTTATATTTAAGTATGCAGTAACTTTTGTACTGTACATTGCTGTAGTTTGAATGCATATTGCACTTTTTATGTTGGTCAAAATAATGTACTGTATGTGTTAATTATGGAAATAAACATTTCTTTTACATAATATACCATGGATCCTGTTTTGTTCTTACTTTTTCAGAGCATTATTCATTTAAAACTAATCTATCTATCCAACTAAGTATTGGATATTTGAAATAATTTGCTCTATACTCTGAAGCAGTGGATTTGTTAAATGAGAGACAAATGGCTTCCTACAGGGAAATAGTGTAGAAAAGTATTTGTGAATCAGGCAAGAACAGAAGTGGGATTATAAACTATCACCCTGAATGCTCCAGATGCCAGTGTTAAAGACCTTTCTGAATAGAGAAGATAAGATCATATGAACTTTATTCATTCCATTGGGGGAAATGTGAAATCAACTGACACAGATATTTAGGCAAAACTAAATATCTGTGCACTGACTCAACTATGGTGGTGTATATATCCTGACATTACGTCATTGTGCCCCCATCTGTATGCTTTGGCAGGAGAGCCATTTTCTAACAGCCATCTTATATAACATTTGGCTTCCCGTCACCGTTTGCATGACATCAGTGAATTACTTAAGTTACGCGCTCTTGTTCCTTTTGGCCTATATGACTGTGCGTGTCTGTATAGTGAATGTTGGGGCCTGTGTGCAGTATGGCATGTAACGGGGGCATTGAGGTAGCAATGATGTTATTCAGTGTTGTTTGTGTGTGAACTGACACTGGTATAAAGCATTTCAGCCTCTGTTTTTTCTTACATGTACAGGAAACCCAACACTGGTATTTCCAGAAATGTGAAATGGAAAACCGATGTGTCTGACTACTATAAACTTGTAAACATTTAAATGACAGAGGGACTAAATAAGAAGCTTCGTAAAACTCATCATTAGTGTGCCAAGAAGCCTGTGGGGTATTTTGAGTTAATGATGATCATGAATTAGAGACACATTGGCTTTTGTCTAGACAAGTTTGGGAGTGACCTGTAACACTTTTCGAACACAAAACGAACAGTTGGCAGGAAGACGGGGACTGCTAGCTGCCTGTCTGTCAACACAACAGCCTTAAGTCTGCAGTCTCTGGGTGTGGGCCGGCCCCTCTTCCACTTCTTCTGCCGGTGAATTCTTGGCTGCCGTGCCTCCATTTTTGTTTTATTATCTGAGGACGTATCCTGTTTTGGATGTTACTATAGAGACCAAGAGAAACAAAAGAAAAAAGTCAGAGCTATTTTTCAGATAATTTCCCACACTCCTGGACATACCCAGGTTGGCTACAATTACTCACCATTTATCCCAGACACAAGCATTCTTTTACCATCTACTCGTTATCTTAACTAGGTTCCTGGAGTGAAATAGTATGAACTGTGTAGCCCTTGCCACCGGTATGGAAATAGTGTTGGGTAAGGGAAACACTCGCGATCCGCACTGGCCATGCACCATTTAACATTCAGCTGTGTTCCCATGTCTTTCAATTGGATACAGTGAAAAGTTTACCATTTATGTATCTAAAGTCTCACACTCATTCTCCATGTACCTGAATCATAACCTGCAAACAAAGAGATTGAGATATGAAAGATAATTACTCCAAGGTTACTCAAAACAGCAAAAAAGTAAAGCGATAAGTCCGAGTTTGCCCTGATTGTATTAGTCAAATGTGCTGTGACATCACATGGATGTAATATAAGGCTCCCATTGCTTGTGCATTTGAGGGAGGACTGAACATCACCAAACAACCAACAAAGAGCGCTCTGTCAGTCCTGAGAGAGAGCCATCGACTCGGCTACAACATCTAACTGGTAAGTGTAAGCCGCAACATATGATAAGAGATCAATATCATATCCATCACACTGTAAGAGTAGTGAGCTGTCCTGAGCGGGGCCTGTGACAGGCAGGTTGTGTTGTACCAATTAGAGCTGATAGAAAAGATATTTTCTGGATTTTCCAGAGGCTGAAACTTTGGTTTGTGAGAGGTTCCTGGTTCACTGGTTTGAATTCCTGTATGTCTGAGTATGTTGAGGGAGCAGGGCACATGGTCATCAAGTGATCAGCTTTGGGCATTCAGGGAGGATGAGACAGGATAATGGACCGGCTGTTAACAGGGATGGACTGCCTTAAGGGAAGGGGTTCCCAACACTGACTGATAGAGAAGGTGGAGGATAATCAATGAGTGCAAATTCCACTGAGCTCTGACAGTGGCTTTACCCTGACGAGTTCACAGGATCTGAAGAACTAGTTTTACTGATGTCTTCACACATTATCTCTTTGTGTCTTATGTCTTATTCTATCATGTATTTCTGCTCTCTCTCAATATCCCGGCATGAAAGACAACATGTTTGTATCTCCGCCACACAGCTATGCCACCATTGTATTGTGATAACATTAGCTCCCTTAGCCATGTGTCTGGCCTGTGAGCAGGCCTGTCAGATGATAAGACAACAGCAGTCATATGTTGTCACACAGACAGCGGGATGAGGCCATGGACAGGAAGCAGACTCATGGTCCAGATCATTGTTCATTGTGCTTTGCCATCATCTCTGCTTACTGCTGCAGTTTAGTGGGTGAAATCCTATTAAACAATTAGACAATTAGACAATCTCATGGAAAAGTTTGTTTCTGCCACATGTTTACTTAGGTTTTCCTTTTTTCTCCGCTTTTTCCCTTTTTTTTAACAATAACTTGTAACATCCATCCTCCTCCTGCTGCTGCTACTAATACCTCTGTATTCGCTGACTATTATTCATCCTCATTCACCATAACCATCAAGATAATTGTCATAAGAGCCACGACTGCAGTCAGCAGCACAAGATAATGCTGCTCAGAGAAGCCTTAATGAATACAAAACCAAACTTAGATTCAGGGCTCCCTAGATTCATTTTTTTTTAATCAGTGACTGGAATACTTACATTAATAGAGTTGCATGTCTTCCTCACAAAAAATGTGGGAACATGAAGACTGGACTGACTGGTGCCTAATCAATTAATTGGGTCACATGAAGCCAAAACAGCAAAAAAATCTGAAGTGTGAGAAAACAAGTTGGGTTTTAAGAAAAAGATTTGCTGACAGACTGTCATAAGACTTTGTGAACCGTCAATAATAACAGAGAGGGGTCAAGTTCTCCCCAACTGCTATGATGCTGATTATCCCAAAACACTGATCAGAGATTTTACATATCAACACCGTTCTGTCTTAAATTCAAATAATCAATTCAATTTGCATGAACAATGACAGTGAAAAAATATTACATTACGTAAAGTGTATTAGAAAAATAATGCTGCTGAATCACTTATCAGGCCAAAAAGAAGGATTAAAACTCGCACTTCAGATTTTAGCAATATCCTGTGACTGTAATTTGTCTTAAAGTTGAGCTGGTGTGGACATTACAAGAGCATGAGTAACCCAACAGAGGGTATACTATAGCAGTTAAAGTCGTAAGATACTTCGATTCACCACTTCCAGGAAAATGGCTCCCGTGTGACTACAAATTTTTTGCCCCATGCTACATGGTCTTCTCCTAAGACTAAAACCATTTCTAATGTATAGACTGTGATGTTAATCCCAGGTGTCTGCTCCTTTTTCCTCCTCTTCTGTTTCAGCAGCTTTCAGTTTTCAGTGTATTATTCAAACAGGGAATATTAGTGGGGACGCTCAGAATTACAGAGGCAGAGATCAATCATGGTCTGCAAGCAAAGGAAAATACTTCTGTGCTGGCATTCCTAACACGAGGCATGATTTGGGGGGATTTGGTCTTTTGTTGTGAGGTTAACACCATGCCGTTCTCCGCAGACCAGTATGGGACAGAATCAGGACAAACTGGAAGGGGGACAACAGGCCCTCGGTGAAGGATCGGAGAAGGCGAGGCCGTGCCCTGACTCTGGAGGTGCAGGCAGTCATGCAGGTGATGTAATGGAGGGAGGAAGCTCCTGTGAGGGGGAGGCTGGTAACACCGGGGAAAATTCAGTGGAGCCAGACGCTCAGGATCTGGATGAGAGCCCCGGACAGGAGCCAAGAACACCTTTTAGTGAGAAGTACACAAATCTGTGGGGGAGTCCATTCACTGCAAGGGAGGTGAGACAGGGAGGGGCTGCAGGAAAGGAGGGAGGGGGAGGAGACGGAGGCAGGACCGTTCCAGAGGTTCCACAGGAGACAGACAAGAACAAAAAGAGTAGTGCAAGGACTGAGGAAAGAGTCCCAGCATACAAGCTGTTCAATCAAATCAAGAGAGAGAAAAGGAAGACTGAGGAGGAGCTTCAAACATCCTCAAAGATCAAGATGGAGTATCATGATGAGGGAGGCGTCCCACATGAGGAGAAATCAGATGGAGTTTCACATGAAAAGCATGGCCTTGCTGTTGCCTCAGAGGATGCAAACTCCTCTGACAATACTGAGGAGGGCTCTGAAATGACGAACATCAGCAGATGTGGAGCTCATGCAGGAAGTGAGTTGCTGTCTGTTCAAGATCAGAATGAGACCATGATGGCTGAAGTGGAAGATATTAAGGTCGGTGCAGGAACAGTGAGCTGTTTGAGCGAAAGGAAGGAACCGCCTCCAGCTCAACCCCAACATCCTTTGAAAAACAGTCTGCAGAAAAAGTCTCTATTAGACATGAGTGATACCATTCACTGTAGACCTCCAAAAGAGAGAACGAAGAATAATACAAAAGAGGAAAAACTAACACGTGAAGCGAAGCCAGTCTTGAATGACTACTCTTCAAGAAAACCAAAGGTCATTGACAGTAATGATCAAAGAGAGTCAGTCAGGCCTTATCAACAAATGGAAACAACTGAAAAGATAGACTTAGATTCAGCATCAAATCCTGTCTCACCGATTGAACCCAGCTCTATTTTGGAGAAGCTACTGAAGAGAAACAGAAAAGAGGCAGGTCTTTCTAAAATAAAAGCGGTTGATTTTGACAACAAGGACACCATGGATGTTCCTGTGGAGATGAATCCAAAGAGGATCCTTGACAGTGCAGCAACAGAGATATCCAGTGATAGGATTGATCAGTCAGAATGTGACGTAAGGGAGATTTTACCCTCCTCTGCAGATTCAAAAAAGAAATCACCTAAACCAAACCTTGCAACAAAGGATCACCACATTAAGGTGTACGACGTGAAAAAGACAGACACTGCTTACAGTGTGGCCTCAGATGGACTTTGTTTCCAGCCAGGAGTAACTGGAAATACTATCAGTGAGAGCGCACTCACAAAATCACATTATTCCAAACCTGACTGTCACAGTTCAGAGGGGACCATCGACCCAACAGATACTTCTTCAGATATGGGCCCCTCTAAAAACCTGTCCTCAGACAACTTACAATCAGCTGTTTCACATGACAGAAGGTCATGTGAAGTGATTGGTGTGATTACTAAGGAAACTGCACCTTCCTCAGTGTCTGATTCAAAGTCTCCACCAACAAAAAGTGATGGGCAAATTGCAGAGTTATGCCATCATTTACTTTCTGCTGAGAAGACAAACACCAGTATGGTAAGAACACCACTACAAGTAAAGGGTGACAGTGAGAGCAACACTGATCAGCAGTTGTCTGGCTCTGAGAGGGAATATACTCAGTCTGTGAGGACAAAGAAGGTAAAGAACTCCACTGAGGACACTGTTGCACCAGCTGTTGATGCTCGCTCAGTTATGGTTGCAGGTGGGACAGCTATTTCAGAGGTCACAACCAACATGAAGCAGGATCTCCATATGGCACTTAACACAGAAAATATAATACCAGACCAACTTGATAAAAAGCCCGGCAAAGAGAGAGATGACAGTTTCTTAGAGAGATATAAATCCCAGAGCTCTCCCAAATCTAGGCCTGTCTCAGAACTCATAAAGGAGACAATTCAACTGCATGAAAAGCTGCAACACCAGGATTGGCCAAAGCCAGTTGAAGTCAAGTCTGATGAGCAGGGCCAGTTTGTGAAGGTGGCACAGATGAAGGCGGCTTTCGATGCAGCCCAGAAATCCCCAGACAGGGCAATCGAGAGGAAGCCATCAGTCAGAAAAGGTAAGGACATTTAAATGTATCTAAATGCAATATATATATACTGCTGTATGAAATAAGTAGAAACTGCAGGTGGTGCAGGACACGCTGGAATGAACAGAATTGCAGGTAAATTAATCAGTGAGTCATTTGTGATTGAAAAAACAATCAACCAATTAAGTGTGCTCTCCTGATGCATGGACCCTGAGATGTTGGGCTGCCAGAGCCAGGACAAACACTTGCATCAACGCTAATCTACAAGACCGAAGGAGATTGAAGAAAAATAGATTAAATGATGGGATACAGTTGTTTACTGCTGTCAGAAGTCTGTATCAGTGTGTATTTGTGAAATAACGCCATCTTGTGGTGCTGTAATACAATGGTGGTACATTGTGTTCTTCAGGAGAATTGAAATATATTTTTAATATTGTAAAATGATATCTAGAACAGTAATATTGTAAAAGCATGTTTTATTGTTTCACTGCCTATAAATACACAAACTGTATAGAATAGCTTATAGTCATGGACATTAGAAGCAGCCTGTATAAGAAGTAAAATCTAGGATTTAATTTCTAACAGAACCATTCAGCCTTATACACTTGTGTTTATATCCCTATATCTAATTTACCCCCATCACTCACAACTGCACTCACATACTTAAAGCCCCACTTTAATAATCCAATTATTGTTGCTTCATCCTGATTTATATGTTATATTATGGATCCTTCTGACTCATTAAATGTGCTGTCACGAGTTAGTGAGATGCATTTGTCTATCCCTCAAAGAAGGAACTACATGACTCATATTAATTGATAAAGAAATTGCTAAGTGTTGCTTTTGTAAATTATATGACCTTAATATAATAGTAGCAGATAATAATAGACAGACGGTAAACAGATATTAGGAATTTCACAGAAGATTAAAAAGCCACAATAAAACACAAAATTGAAGGTGATTTTCTGACTGGGAACCTGAAGACAGGAGGAGTGAGTCCTGCTCCCTGGTTATCCAAAAGTCACTCTGATTGGCTATTGGAGCTGTCCATCAGAGGCCGCCGATTCACTCAGGGCTCGCCAAACCAATGGACGGGGCGGGGTTAGTGTTGGAGTGGGGCAAGAGCACAGAGAGCGAGTGGTGTCAGCACAGCGGCGGCTCCGGCACAGGGAGGAATCAATTGGGATACGCGTTGGGCTGTGTTATATCATTCGGCTTTCGGGAATACTTTCATTTTCCTCTCAGAAGGTAGGTTACAGATTTCGTGGATTGTTTAGAGTGTCTGAAGTTGTTTTTCTCCCTTAAATTGGTTGCAGCGGTCTTCGTTTGTCCACCTACAGCAGCACAGACAGGAAAGTGCATGCGCTAGCTAAAATGAATCAGGATATAATGTGAACTGTTTTTTTAAGCTAGCACTAGCCTTCAACGGCGGTTTACTAACTGACAATGCGAGAAAAGTTTCTGACCGATAAGCAAATAAATTCCTGTTTTCAAGCAAGAGTTTTGTTCCTTTTGGTATTCGGTGGGTTTCGTGGACAATTCACGGTATGAAATTTGCTATTGTACGTTGCTGAGCGGGGTGGGGTAGCTCACCATAGTGCGGCAGGAAAACTTATCTCCCATATATCCGAACAGACGGAGGCGCAGGCAGCACAACCGCGCCCTGGCCTCTGGCATCCTGTACAGGCGTTAACGTGGTCTCTTCAAACTGAATAATTAGCTCCATACATTTATTTTTAAATCCAAGAATTAACTCTTCCATTTCCACAGAGAATTATGTATTATTAAATTGCCCCTTTTGATGTAAATTCGGTATCCGCAATATTCATCCAGATGCCAGGCTCAGATTTGACCCACTAACACACTGGTATGGAAGATAAATGGAAAAGGGTCATAGCACAAAAGTGGTCGCTGCCTCCATGCTGGCAACTACAAATGTTGTCCAGTTGCATAGATTACTGTGTCCTTCACCAGCTCTGCTTGTTTGGTTATATGTAACACGTGGGGAATTGCTGGTATGAAATTATGCAGAATCTGTGCATGTACTGCCAAAGCCTTCTCTAGTAATTAGTTATTGTCATTGAGGCCAGACAGAGAAATATCATGTTGCTGCACCTGAGTGTGTTTCTGTTTATAAATGGCGGAGTCCACCAGCACTATGTTGACAGCTGTTTTTAATTACTGTCCATTCCCCCCAAAAAAGGTTTTGGTTTAATTATGTTCAAGTCAAATTAAGAGAGGGTACATTATTTACTAATATGTGCTGCTTTTATTCAAATGCATATAATTGCCTGATCAGTTTGATCCGCCTAAATATTTTATATTTAAAGTTTCCACAACTGGACCATGTGTTGTAATTAATATGGGTTCGCACATTAATGAGTGTGTCACAAGTAGGGCTGCAATAAAGAGGGAATATTATTTTCATTACTGACTGATCTGTTATTTTTTGATTCATTATATAGCTTATTAAAAGTAAAAAACAAAAAAAATTATAATGATGAAGACGATTCCTTCAGATGTCCTTATTTGTCTATCAGTCTACAGCCTTTACATATCAAATACACAATGACATTAAACAAACAAAAGCAGCAAATCTTCAAATTTGGGTGGCCGGAACCAGAGAGGACTTGGTATTTTTGGTCGATAAGATGACTGAAACAATCAGTCAGCTAATTTTCTTCCTCTCAGCTAATCAATGAAGTGACTAATTGTTTCAGCCCTACTCACAAGTATTGTGAATGAGCCTCATCCAAAACTGAAGGTTGTAGGGAGGTCACTGAAGACTTGATGGTGCTCCCCTTCTCACTTTGCAGTCATAAATAGTCTCTGAAGTAGAGCCCTAATGGCTGGGTGATGATCCCAGTAGTCCTCTGTGTGACCCCTCTCTCTGTACTCTACTGCCACCTCATTTGCTTGCTCATGACAATAGGACAGTTAGATTTGTAATCACCATGGTCATTGCGCCAAAAGGGCAGCATGATTTGCATATTTGGCCCCTGTCTTGAACTACGTTACTTAAGTCCCATGTGTAATCAGCTTTGAAGTTGAAGGAATTTCCCTCGCCGAGTCTCGCTGTGGGATGCAGAGTAGTTGAAGGCTGAGAGAGCGACCCCAGGGTTGACAGTCAGCAGTATTACAACTGTGTTTGGACTTGTTAACCATTCAAGACGCATAAACCTCTGCTGGTTGTGTTGCAGTACAAGGTCTTTAGAAGTGTGTAGCCTGCCTTCCTATGGCTGGGTTGAGAGAGGAAGTGGGTCAGGAAGCAGAGGGAAACTAAGCATGAGATGTGAGGGAGTTTTTTGTTCCTATCAGCTGTGGCAAGTCGCTCTTGTGTGGGCTGTGCTGATGTCTTGAGTGCATTTTTAACATTTTGAATTGGTTTCAGGAAGATCACGAAGATTTATATCCATTATCCAGCATATCCGTTACATTTATTTCATCAGTGATGAGTGAGGTCGGGCTAAGTCCAGCTGTTCTCTGCTGGCCATCTAAAATCACTGTTCATTATTGTGCTGAAATTGTTTGGAAGTAGCAGTTCAGGCTTTGGCTTTGTTTTGTGGACTAAGGAATGTGTACATTAGATAGAAAGTAGCTTATTAGTAGTTTGATATCTCTCCACAGTTAGTTCTCATATCACTCTACTGGAATATTCAGCATCCTGTGGAAAGTAGCTAAATATTTAGTCAAAAGCTTGGCCCCTGCATCTCAGTTGGACTCAAAGATTGCATTCTTTGAACATGTCTGACATACCTCAGTTTGTGTCTAGTCCTGTCTGTGCAAGATGTTATCTCCCTGCACTCTTTCAAGAGGACTTTCTGCCAGAAACTTTCAGAATGGAGTACCATAACTTCTATATTTAAATGACCTTTGATTCACATTTTGGGTTTGTTTTACTTCAGATTTATTTTTTTCCACATCTAATGTCCAGTGGGTTTTTTTCTAAGGACAGGTGGGATAAACATTTCATTATCTAACCACCTCATTGGCTTATTAGTGTGTTTGCTCATTTGGACCAGCCTGCAAGATGAAGAGGATCACATGCCTAAATATGTATCGCTATTGGTTTACACAGTGGAAAACAGAGACTGACTCAACCCACTGACTGTACCACTAGACTGATTGCGGTTTTTTATGAAGATACACCAATAAATAAGGGAACAATAAAATTCTAACTAAAAAGTGACCCAGAGAGCAAGACAGACCTCTTCATATAATAAGCAACAATTATGTTAAATACATATGAATATAGTCTCAGCATGTTACTTGATTGAGTTGTCTTTGTTTAATTATCTAAGTTATCTATTGATATTTAGAGATCATTGTGCTAGTTTTGCTTGGAACCTCATTCATAGATGAAGTTCAGATACCCTCTTTGTTTTGTTGAACCTCCTCTTTTAGCTTTGTAATGCTTTTAAGCTTAGCAATTCCAGCAGATGCACGCAGACTTATACTATTTCTTCCCCTGGTCATTCCCACTACAGCTGACAACATCTGTTGAAATAGAGTGTTGGTTTGTGCCTTGCTCACTGGGGGAGGGGGAAGTAGCTGATCAGGAAGAGGAAGGATTGTGCATGGTATTCTCAGGCTGTAATATTTAGGATTTTAGTTTATTTTTTTATTTTTTGTTTTTTTCATTTGTTTGTTTTTAATTACAGAAATAAGCAGATTTGGCCATTTGTCGTCTTTTCTTTAGGTCTGTTTTTTCAATCCTGCAATAGGAAAGGTGCTTAAAAAAACCTAGGCAGATGTTATGTTTGTTTTGCATGACTACATATATAAAAGTAACCCTACACACAAACACTCACAAAAACTAGAGCTTTTCCTGTTGTGAGTAATTTTATAGGATTTTAAAGTGGTCTCTTTTTAAACCTTGACTTTTAAGTAGGATAAGAAGTTTAGGATTTAGCCTTTTAAGTCTCACAGCACAGAAAGTGATAGAGTTGGAAAGGAGGTTAGTGCTCAACTACAGTTCAAGGCATGCTCAGCGTCACACTAAACAGACATTTTCTGACATGTTTATGTTTGCTAAGTGTGAATCTAAGGGGTCTGTTTTTCCTGTTTTGGAATGAGGAAGTTGGCAAAGCCTAATCATTTGACTTTTGTTGTTGAAATCTTTTCGTCTGTAAATGTCTGACACACTACATGCTATTGATACGTGTATATAACCTTTACCTAGCTGGAGGAATTTAATTGGAGCTGGTAATGGTTTTGTCTGCGTTTTACCAAACACGGACTTGGACCTTTAGCCACATTGCTCTTGTGCCTGCAAATCTCATTCCCTCTACAAAGTATAAAAGAATACAATAAAATTCCTTGAAACATTGGTGCATAATGTATGGCGTTCCAGCTGCATTTAAACTGTGCAGACCACAGACTGAATGGTCACTTGGGGTTGGAGAGAGGTGAAAAAACAGAACCTTATCTCATTGTTGCAAAAAGCACAAGAATGTAGCTGGAATCTGATTACAATGGTGGTCCGTGGCCTTGGTTACAGGAAGGGGATTTAGGTGGCGTCTCATGCGGTCTTGATGACAAAAGGCAAAAGGCAGCCAGTGTATGGAGAGCACTGAGGCGACATCACTGGTGTGTGTGTAGTGAGGGCGAGGGGTGACATGGTTAGCAAAGTGTGGGAAAGAAAAATCTGTGACCAATAATGGCTGCTGTGTCTCTGAAGATACAATATGAAACCTTCTGACAATAAAATATCAATAATGTAGAGTGTGTATACATTTATCACATGACATAGCCACCCCCGTATAGTAGACATATTAGCTTACCATTAATTGTAGGGATATATCTTTTATGCATGGCCAGATATGACCTGGTCTGTGGATACCAAGATGACGCTAGTAGCCACGTTGCAGGGAAGTCGGCAATAACAACAAAGATGAAAAGCATCAACAAACAAAGGAACTGCAAAACTAAACATGTAGCAAGATAGGACCTGTTGAGAGACATGGTTGAGCCTTGTTTTATTTGCGGACCGTGTGTATCTGCAGTGGGCTTTATGCATGCCACTGACCTTGGGTTCAGACTACATGCCAATTTCAAGATGAATGGCTCTAGATGAGACAAATGTTGGGTTGTGATGAATTTTATAAATGAGATAACAGACAGATAACACAGGAATACACTTTTGATGCTTATTGTAGTGTTAAGTGTTACTGCACATGCAGCAGCCTCTATGTTTTTGTATTTCCTAGTCCCGAAACAGTCAGTTGATTAATCATTTAGTTAAACAGTTATTCAGAATAACAGTGGTTTTTAGTTGGTTACCAACAGCCTCAAAGTTCTTTCTTGTTTTTTACTTAATTTCTGGCTGCAAGAGTTGATGTCTCTGGCCGCACGTTAAGGCTCTGGGAGGACTAGTGGGCTTTTGCTGCCTAGTCAAGCTCAACCTGTTGTGAGAAACAGCTCTATTTTCTGTCAACATTACAGTCAGTACGCCTTCAGGTTAACAACTTTAGGAAGAACCATTTCAGAAATATAAATACTGAGCACGTTTGATAATAGAAGCTCAAGGAGTAGGAATAGAGATACTTTCAAGCAAATATACAGTAGTAGACACTAGTACAAAGTATGCAGTAGTTATTTAAAATAACTGTGCTGTGCAGACTGTTTAGCCTTTGTCATAATTCTGCTCTAATTCTGCTGCCCCTCCCTCTCCTACATCAGCTCATCCTGATTTGTGGCTGGGATTTTCATGTTATGTCACATCTCACTCACCAAGCACACTACAAACACACCCCAACAACAAGGTGGTGAGAATATACAAAGGCTATCTATTGCGATTGCACTGACAAACATTGTTCACTCTTGTTTTGCATTTCCCATTGTCCAGAATAAGCCATCATCTTATGGTTTCACAGAGCTGTAATAGGCAATGAGTTATAATCCAGGTTAGGCTGGTTACCTGCGACAGCAGGAATCTGATTGTCCAAGTGTTATAGGTAAGCAGTTTTAGTAAATCCCATCTCACAAAGTTTTGTCTTCTCACATCCCTCTAAACAACTTTTTTTTTTTACCATCGCTGTGTCTTTATTATCAGGTAGGACACAATAATATGTAATATTATTGTTCAAGAGCCCTGTCAATGAGAAACCAGTTGGAGTACCAATAGCTTTTGACAGAATGGGGTGGCCCCATGTTTTAATTGGAATGTGTGACCATAATTCAGTGAGGCAGGGATAGGCAGCATTAAATGTCTCCTGTGTGTGAGGACATACCGTAATCTTTCATGTTTATGCACATGCTCTAAAATGTATACAAATTCGCTTTCCAAATGGTGGATGCCCCAGTTTTTAATTACCTCTGATGACTCTGTAACACGAAGTCAGGGGATAAATTTAGATTATCCTGGAAAATGGTCACCTTCAAGCACTTCATTGATCTTAGTGTTCAGTTACTGAGATGCATCTTGGACCAAGTGACAGAAAAGGTGTTTGTTCTTCCAGTAATAAGAAATGATGTAGGAATTACATTCTGGCACAGTGGCAAAACATGAGCCCTCACTAGGCTTTCTTTTTTTTACTTGTTTCCTCTCTGTAGTTCTTTTGCACTCTTATGTCAGAGCAAAACAATGACCCTTTGGTTTAATGGAGGGAAGCAATCTACAATGTAACTCTGAGGTAGAGATGAGAGGGAAACCCTCCATAGTGAGCTCAAACACAAGCATGAGGGGCCAAAATTCTTCTAATATCACCTTAATTTTCATGCTGTTTCGTAAAGGGTAGGATTGTCTATCATTTGATGCTACTAACACATGACAAAACCACTATTTCGTGAGATTACAAGGAGAAGCACAACCACATAATTTGTGTTTGTATTCTTAAAATGTGGTCAGAATAACCAGTGAAAGTGAGGCACATCACTCAGTTTGCTATAGGACCCACGTTTCCTCGACAGAACTGTCAGATGTGAGTGGAGTAGAAGAATACAGAGAAGGATGCTAAAAACTGTGTCACACTGGTCCCACTTCCTGTTGGTCATTTCCTCAGGCTGTGGGGTCCTCGTTCTGTCTCTGCACATCAGGGTCAGCTCTGCTGGCTCAGGAGGCAATAAAGGTACATAGCTTTCTTTTCATCTGATTTGCCGAACAGATACCTGAGGTAATTTTGCTGGAATTAGGGCTGGATCAGTGGAGCTGTAAATCTCAAGAGAGTTTCACAGAGTAGCATAGCATTCCTGCAAGGTGTGTTTCTTAAACGCTGGTTTATGTCTGAGGCTGTCAGACTGGTGCCAATCCTTCACCGCCTCAACACAGCCCCTGTTGACATGGTTACATGCAGATGTAATGATCATCATGACGTTGATATTTGGGAGTGGGGATGGAAAACTGAAAATGAAATAAGTGATTTGCAGCATTTATTACTGAGTCCTCAGTTTAGCTCCTGTACATATTTTGAGGTCTTTTTGTTGTCATATAAATTTGGCTTTTCTAATTTTGAAAGATAAAAATGTTACTTTATCATTCCGTTTTAATTTTAACTTGTTCAATACAGTGTGCTCCACTGGATGAGGGAAAAATTGTGCGGTAATGGTTGTTCTTCATAGATATTGTACCCTTTTGTGATGGGAGTGACTGTGTTTACTATTAGTTCCTGGGATTTCTGTGGTAGCCACAGGAGACTAAAGGAAGTGGGCCATTTGGATAAGGCCTCTGCTAGTTTTGAGCACAATGACCCTACCTTTCTCGTTCCTGTGTGCTCTCCTCCAAGACCTGCCTGTTTCTGCAAAAACTATTACCAAGTTTTTCAACTGCTGAAGTATGTTTAGGATAGTATTGAGGTTTTAGAACCACACAGAACCATGTAGATGCAACATTTTAAAATAGAACTGACAATCCGATACCTGTGCCTGGTCCTAACTTGCTTCAGTATGATCCTTGAAATTAATTTCATGTGGTAAATTATGACAGACTTAATAACTTAATTGAAGCTGTAGTTATGACCATGTACCCAGGCTCGACAAGCATTCACCGTCATTTTCTGCTGCCTACGGGCTCTTTTTAGGCTTACTTGTTTCAGGCTCAGCTCATCAGGTGCGAGTAAGGGATAATGATGTTCTTACATAAGAGTCCTGTTGGATAAGGGAGTTATTGGTTTGGCATTTGCCCATGGCGGGGTTAGGATCTACCTTTCCCTGGGAAGGAGGTGAGATTTGTCTGAAACCACGGAGGAAGTTCTGCATGGGAGGCTCAAAACAAGTCCTGTCATGTGTAGTTCTAAAGTCTGAGGTGATTGAATCCTGAGTTTTAAAAATGATTTCAGGTCTGTGTTGACACTGAAGTTATCAGGATTTAAACTTGAGCCTGATTTGAGTCCTAGTCCAGGACTTGAACAGTACATTAATTGTTTTATGTGCACCTGCAATGCTGCCGACATAAATGTAGTCATTTACATATGGGAAATTCCCAATTTTGTCAAAATTAATGATTGCCGTGCAAAAGTGAACCCATGATGTTAGTTTTTGCTCTTCTGTCCTACCAAATGTATCAATGGGAATGGCTTTTAAATCTAACCACAGAAAGCCTCCAGTGACTAAGAAATGTTGATATGGTCCTGAAAAGGATTGTCAGGATACACTACCACCACACAAAGCTTACTCACCAAGACCCAGAATTGCATAATAAGCTGCAACCCCACCCAGTCTGCTCTGACCTGCAGCGTCTACACTGATACAGCCCAACCTTCTCCGTATAGGTTTCATATCCGGTTTCTGCAATCTAGTTGATCCAAGATGACTTCTGCATGTTCTACAAAAACCAAAGAGAATGAATGATGAGTTAGTCTGGTGAACACTGATTCCACTTTGGTAGTGTCATTTTTCTGAAAATACTTTCAACTTTTGGGGAAACTCGGTGTTAGCGATAATGCATAGGACTAATTGACGTCTCTTTTTTTGGGGGATTACATCATAAGTCACTTTTAGGTATTCTTTTGAGCATACGGGGACAAAGGTAGCCCTGATTTGTTATCTTCAGAGTGGTGCATTGTTACAACAGTAACATATGATATTGAACATTTCCTGCTGTTTGTAGAGCTAAAGGATAGTCTGACTGTGGAGTTTCGTACAAGCCCAGACTGACCTCAAGAATGCAGTGATGTTGTATAGGCTTGTCACACTATTGTGGTGATAAAACAACACATCTTATAAAGCTGTCTTGCATAAAACAATGTACTATTCTGCTGCACATAAACAGAGCCAAGAGCAGCAGGATAGTTACACTGCTCGTTATGTATTAAGAATGCCGAAGGCTCAAGAGCATTTATGTGGGTTAGGGGTGTCATCAGTTTCAAAGGGTTTTATCCCATATTTACTAAATCAAATCATGACAAGAATTCTGAGATCAGGGAGGTTAGCCGAACAGTCCCCATCATGGTACCAGTATTTTGATTTAAAAAAAATTGACCCAAAAATCTTTTTAAGGTGAATTTCCACTGCGAAATTTCTGCCCCTGATTGGAACTAAAAATTTGCCTTATTGTGGAAAAATACAGTAGAGACTGTTTCATCTCAGGTCAGACCTGGAGTGTTAAGCTGTGAAGAAGTTCCTAAGGTGCATTCATTGCTCTCTGATGACCACAGAATTATATAATCATATATAGAAGTTGTTCTTTGACAATGCATTGTTTATAACAATATCAGCAGAATGGGAAAATTGGGGTAATCGAGCAAGCTGCTCAGCACTTCCTGAAATCGCAAGAAGCCAAATTTCTACTCTTCTGAGTGGTGTCTAACAAGGTTATGTGGCAAGCTGGCTGAAGTCCCTATTTGCTCTGTCTCACTAACTGCAGTAGAGTTATACATTTGGCAGGAGAATCAGTAGATTGTTCAAATAGCCTAGGGCCTTTCACCACTGCATTAGTTTATATAGCACACAAGCACACCAGCATCAGCATATTGTTTAGAGGGAAATATCTGCCTTAGGGTAGAGACACCATCACGTCCAACTAGCCTAATGCGTATTGTACACACACAACACCTAATTTAGTATTGCTGGTATTTTATACATATACAGTACATATGTGGGAAAGCTGTCTTGTGTATGTCAGCAGGACAGTCATGTCAGAGGAAAGGCTTAAAAATATTATTTTTATATTTAAATAAAAGAATCATGATAGGTTGACAGAGGAAAAAAAACTGCAAACCTCCTATAAAAGAAGGCACTGGCAGTAGTTTCTGCTCACATCATAACAAAAAGGTTTTTTTTGACAGTTATTTAGTCTCCCACTAGACAGGTAGATGATTTAGATGTCTGTTCACACGTAGCTTCTTTTCCAACCAAGCTATGTGACAAATCTACAGCTCTAAAGGTAGCACGCAAACTTCACCCCTGCAAGACAAAGTTGTCCTTGTTGAGTGTTGCCCCAGACTACCATTACATTACTGTAGGGAAGAACGACTCTTCTTTTCCCATTTTTGACATACTTGAAAAGTAGTTGTAACTGATTTATGTAAGGTTTTCTCAGCTGTGACACAAGACTGATTCTAGGCTGCCAATGACATGCATCTTTGTCAGAGTATCCATTTCTTGTATTCAAAATGAATTTAACTTTTTTAAAACTAGAATATATTCACCAGGATTTCTGGACACTGCTCATAATTGAATGTCAGTCAGCTGCACTTGGTCTACGTCAGCCTTTCCCGGAGTAACCAAATGTAGTTTCCCAGACAAATGCACTCTTGATCTAGATAAGTTTTAGGGAGGATTTACCGAATCTGATGTAACTCCCCCTCAGTTTAAGGAAAACTTAAGTGTCATTAACTGTTTGATATAAGTTTGTTTAATTAGCCCACCAGGTTCGGAGATCTCAAAAATGTAATGACTGACGTGCTTTATAGATGAGTTGAGCTGAGACACTCCCATATCCCTACAGGAAGAACTTCCTGCTTGTGTTGCGATCCTTGTCCTGTCGGAAACGTGCCATACGAGCCTTTCTCACTTGTGCTTATTCTTTCCCTCTCTTTTGCACATACACACACACACACACACAATGGAAAAACATGTCCAAAACATGTCCCACATCCTGTGCTGTGCTTTGGTCATGATGGTGATTCATGCTGGGAAACTGTTACCATGTGCTGTGTCAAAAAATAAAAAAAAAATTGAGGAGGTTCACAAAACCACTAAAGAGCCTTTGTCTTTCTCTAGGTTGTAGGTCAGATTGGACCTTGGATCTGGTCGTTTATCTGAAACCGGCCAGCTTTCCATTATCTTTGGAAGTGGTCTGTTATTGTAAGCAGAGCAGTGGGACTTGTTGCTTTTGAATGGACTTGTTTTCCAAAGCTCTTTTGTCTGCCAGCAGATTCTTGTCTTGGTGAAGATTTTAGTTGAACCAGCTACAAAGTCTGTTTTTTGTTTGTATTGGGTATGTCCTATCTTCCTTTGGAAGTAGCTCTTTCTAAATGTGCCACAGATAAAGCATCTTAGTATTTCAGATGTTTAATATTTGGCACAATGGAAGATGAAAAGTAAAATTTTGTAGTCATTTGAAATATCATCAAGCATGTTTGTTTTGCTGTTATTTATACGGTGTATGTTTATGAAATCTGGAAATTTTAAACTCCCTTTGACTATTACACAATTTTTTTCAGATTTTAAGGATAGTAGTTAATCAATTTGTAACACTTGGAGATCAGTACCTTTTTTTTTTTTTTGGAGGTGTTTACCAAAAATATTGTGTCAAACACAGTAATAAATGTTGCTAGTGGACTCTGGTGTAATGCTGCGTGGAGTTGAGTTTTGTGAATCAAAATGTAGAATGTGAAACAAAATATGGAAAGGTTTGTAGTAGAAAGTAGCAGGTGTTTTCTTAAAGAAACCATGAAGCTGTGCCCTCATAGTCCACTGTAGCATCATCATCTCTCACTTCCGAAATAGTAAATAAATGTTCATTTATATTCACAGGCTACAACATGTGTTTGTAAAACTCTCCATTGAAATTGTCCCCACCACGATGCCCAGAATTCCCAGGGAGACACATGAAGTAGCAAATAATAGTGGTTTGTTACAAAACAACCTTAGAGTCACACATCTGCAAAGGGAATGTGTTATGGAAAAAAGCTCCCACACGATCATAATTTGTTCCAACAGCTTCTCTGTTGTGTGTGGATGCGATGTTTAGTGTTCTCAAGTCTTTCAAGTAGCTCAAAACGTTTGTACATGTGTTGGTTCATTTTGCAGGCTTCTATCCTGTATACCTGTTATCTTGTGACTGTTGGTGATTTTAATCCTAATGTCGGCTCTTTCCACAGATATGAGACGAGTTGTACGGCAGAGCAAATTCCGTCACGTCTTTGGCCAGGCGGTAAAGAATGACCAATGCTACGATGATATCCGGGTTTCAAGGGTCACATGGGACAGCGCTTTCTGTGCAGTCAATCCCAAATTTGTTGCCATAATCATTGAGGCCAGTGGTGGCGGAGCTTTCCTTGTTCTCCCTTTACACAAGGTAGGTTTATGGTGTATCATATAGTAATTAATGCCAAAGTGAATAAACCCTGTATTGTGTAAAGAGCACATCAGTCAGAGCTGGCCTCAGAAAACAACCAGATGGCGATAAAATGGATGTGTAAGCATGTTTGCATTTAATGGTTCTTTGTTATTTCAGTAGTGCACACTGAATACTTAACAGTGCATCGGTTAATCAGTGTTTTTAGGTAGTTCTTAATCACTTGTTCTGTGGTGGAGTAAGCTACTTTGTGTGGTTTACTTTGGTGCACATTATGTTCTTTCATAACACTTTTTTTCGGTCACCAGCTGGGTAAAAAGGTGAACAGCAGACTTCTATGATATTTAAAGTGCATGTTAAGGCCCTTTTTAATTTTAATGACCAGTAGCAGGGCAGATTGCATATTTAAAACCACTACTGGTACAGCCCTAGAATGATGAAATTCTCAGTGAGGAGTCTTTTCTGTCTGAAACTTGTGGTTTTGGATAGAACAGACAGTTATTATTGATCATCTATATTTAATGACTAGATTTTGAGATTACATTCTTCACGTACATAAAAAAAGAATAGAAAACTGACCGTAAGGGTAGCATGCTTTGTCTTCAATCCGAGAAAAATGGTGCATTGAATGGTATAATTTTAACCTTTAAAGGCATTGTGTGCCTTTTTCAGTGCTGTTATGCATGTTATGTTTTTGTCACAGATGATTTTAGGGGATCACTTTACATCAGAATATTTATAGATGGGGTGGGGGGAAATCTTTATATTTTCTACATGTCATTGATGACATAAAGAGAAGGAAAACCACACTATCTTAGGGATCATATATGAATGGACATGAATATAAACGTAAGGCACATAAAAGGTAGAGAGTATCGAACGAAAGATCCCGATTGCTCTTTTTTGGGGGAGAGAGAGTAACCAGCCTATTTCCGATGTTTTGTGTACCAAATCATCATTTGCATTGAAGACTGTATCTCTTACAAGCAGGACTGCTGCTTCTACATGTCAGTGTACTTTGGAATTCATGTTTACCAGCAGGCTGTTTCACACACCCTCATGTATACAACAGAAACTACTGCAAAGCCCTGGAGTGAACAGTCTCCTGATTCTAGCCTCCATATAAGGAAACCCTCCACTTCAACTAGAATTACTCTTTGGTTGGGCAAGACGGCATTTGAAGAGTGTTTGGCTATAAACAAGTTAGCTGGGTGTTTACATCCTTTCTTTTGTTTTAACCCTGCTGTCATAATTGGTCTAATTAAGGTGCAATAGAGGTGAGACTGAATCCAACAGGGGGGTCCGGCATATCCCCCAGAGAGCCCTTGGGTGCGGTTATGGTTGATCGTGGTGTATTGCTGGCTGCTGTTTCTGTTTGACAGCTCCAAGCAATGGCCAAGTGGCAGGTTCTGGCACTGAGTAAGTGACATAAGTACTCCAATACTGTTGACAGTTCTAACCTGGGCCTGTAATTAGTGTAAACCAGTACACAGCCATGTCATCTGAGAAGGCTCTGGCATAGGGGACCGATCCTTAGACCTGTCATCACACAGCTTACACCTCTCAGCACCTCATTCAATACAGAGCTTGTACTGGAGGTGGGCTGCAAGCTCGACTAGTTTAACACTCCTCCTGCCCTCCTCTCTGTGTCTGTGTTTGATTGAGCTGCCCTCTGCATGCCATGTCCCAGTACAGTAATGGTGTGTCTGCTGAACAAAGTCCACTTTCACGACTGAATTAAAAAGTGGTGGGAGACTGAGGTCTTTATGTGCAAACCTCGGGCAATTTCCTCAAGTAAGAGATTTAAAAAAGCTCTCTAGATTTTTAGATCTTCCCACATTCAAGCTGGCAGGCGTGATACAGACTAATCCTTCAGATATAGTGTTTTCCTCATTTCTTCAGGCCATGCAGTAGGAAGCTGGAGCTGAAAGGAAAATACCATGTTATTTAAGAATTCTAGTGTGCTGTATATGTATGTTATGACTTCGGACAGTGTGACCAGTATGTTTTGCCACCAAACCAGTGTTATAGCTTAGCATAAAGAAGCAAGTCAGCTACTGGGACATATGAACAATATTAATTTCAGAACTTAAATTAATGGGCAATCCTTTTTTAACTTGTTTGTGATTTTTTTTTTTTTTTTTTTTCTTTTAACATCTATTTTTGGAATTTATCACCATGCTATTCTCAAATGATTTTTTTTCTAACAAAGCAGGTCCATATGGAAATCTCAGTATAGCCTCAGCTGGCAATGCAGGTCTCAAAAGTGGGGCGAGTCTGTTCTTGCAAACGGAATGACTACACTGCACTGCAGTGGATCTGTATTACAGAGCTGGTCTCAGCACCTGAGATCATTTTTAATAAACGGAATAAAAAAGATTATGATGTTGCCGCTTAATTAGAAATTGATTTAAACTAATTTGTAACTGAATCAGCATGCTTTTCCTTGTGATCTTGTGGCGGCTGTACAAAGTATCTGTTTTACTTCATGAGCTTTTAACAGACTCAGCTCTGCCTTGTGGGAGAAGAAAAAAAAAACTTTCTGCTTGATTGAAGCACAGTTACAAGTTGTATCACTTGGGTCTCATTTCATTTTGTTGCAATGACACACATCCCCTAAACACCCCCACCCTCCAACCCCTTCCCGTCTCTAATGTGAGGGTGCATCTGTACGGCTAACCCATCTGCCTATGCTGTGTTGCTCCCGGTTTCTGTGGGCAGCCAGCTGCTCACAGGGCCTTTGTCCTACGCTTACTCCCTGCACGGCCCTTTGTCATTTCCACACTTCGACTGGGGGGAGGCAGAAGTGTGATGATCCTCCTTCCCCCTTCACAATTAAACCATATGCAACTGTGTACTATCTTTGTTGTAGTCATGCAGTAACGGTAGGAGAATGAATGATTGCAATTATGAGTCAAAAAGCATTGTGCTTCCTTTACTTATATTCAGGAAAATCAACTTTGTCATAACTATATGTGTCTGGAAATGGATGGAAAAGCATCTTCTGGAGTTCAGAGGTTGATGTTTTGGATCTGTGACCTGACCTGAGGTCTGAGCCTCATTTTTGAGCAGTCAACCGATGGAGCTGGCTCTTTGTGTGACTCACTAGGGTGAGGTTAGTGTGGCAGGCCGCCGTGACTCAGCACAGCCATGAGTATTGTTGCTTCCTCCTGTCAGAACACAGGGATTTATAGAGAGGGCATCAGATGTCCAGCTCAACACATGTCATTCCCTTCCCTCATGCTTTCAATCTCGCCCTTTCTCTTTCTTAGCTGGATGCCTGCTAATTTATTCCCTGATTTCCATATGAAGGAAGTTGTGGGAGTGAATGCAGCAGCTAGCAAGTGTTCAGTAAAAAAATCCTTATAATTCCTCTTTGTCTGCTCAACAGAAGAGATGGGAAGCCTCAGTAAACCATTAGTTGTTTTTATTTATATCCCTTAATTATAAATTCCTAATTTGATCTATCAAAGCATGCCATTGTTAAGTTCCTTGCTTTCTATCCCGTTTCAGCCATCAACATCTTTATTTTCCATGTGTGTTAGTCATTTTGTCCTTTGTTAGCATCTTTAATTTCCTCTTTTGGCTATTCCTTTGTAAGTGTGACCTAGACTCCAGCCTTAACACCACATAGTGTATTGCCTAATGTAGAAGGCATGTTCCACATTAGTGCTTCAAACACTGCCTCTGTGCAGAAAGGACGATCAGATGTGGAGTGTGTGTTTGATTTGGGTTCAATCCCTCAATGCACCATTCATCCAGTGCTCAACCTTTGCTGTTAGTAATCCCTGGGTGTGTGCACAGTGACACATTATTTCTGTTCTGTCTCTGATACACCAGTTTGGTGGCTAACTGAGCAGCACTCTGTGTCTTTACACAAAAATACTCTGCGTGTGCATGATTTCTAGGGTCTTTCCCCATACTTTGGTCAGTTTGTGTTCCAAGACCTCTATACTGCTCAGTCGCCTCTGCCTTTGCCGCTTCTGCCGCTTAGTCCTGCTGACTGCAGATTTTACCATATATGGTCATTCACTGCTCCCTGTCTGACAGCCTTCCAAGACCATTTCCTCCCTGCCTTGCTATTGGCTGCTTCATGCAGTGTCAGTACACATGTGAATTCTGGGATAGGCCGAAATATGAAGAGCGGCCAAGATGAGAGAACTAGGTTGAAGTCAGATGTTGTCTCTGTCACAGTCATTCACTGTATCCAAGTGTCATATTTGAATAATTATTTTAATTTAATAATCAGTATGACAGTTAGATTATTAAATAATATTTATGAACTCTTAAGATAGAGCTGTGAGCCCTGATAGCTTTGTTAAAAAAGGCACTTTTTTCCAGCTGTGAACCTAAGAACAAAGATACTTTTTGATTTGTACAATTCTATTTTCAGCCATTTGATGCATTAAATGTTGACTGCAAAAGAGAAATTAATTAACAAACAGACTATGTTTGCACACAAATCACTGTTCTGGCAAACAAAATCGCAAAATAATCTTTTCGGGTGGGCTGCCTTTTGATATGTTCCAAGTTCTTTCTAAAAATATCTCTTCTTTCAGACGCTGTCTGTTTCTCCAGTTGATCATTTTTTCACGCCACAGGTGCTGGACTGTATCACAGCATGCACAGGGGAGACAGTAGGAAGATGTGGAGACACTATGATCAGAGGCCATCCTTCACAGGGATTACAATATCTATTCAGAGCAGTCTCATCAAAGAGATGACAGATGTCAATGACCCTCCTGATTCTTTTTAGACTTCCTTTGATAGTGCATAAAAGTACTTTCTTGAACCTAATTGCTATGACCCTCTGCATACTGGAAATACATTATTCTGCGTTTCTCATCAGTGACCACCAACTAACTAATCATGCCTTTTGACAATTAGGAAACCGATTTTTGTACAGTTACCTGTGGGTACTGATAACAGATGTGGTTCAAAGTTTCAGCTGCCCCAAATACTTCCTAACTGACAACACAGCAACCGGTCTCAAATGTTTGGTGGACTTCGATGCTATTTGGAATTAATCTTATGACCAAAATAGTTTCACTAGCCATCTACAAGAAATTTACTTTACTACAGTGTATCTACAGTATATCTCTGTATAGGTATGGCTACTTAATCTCTTCAGTTATATATAGCTCAGGTTTCCACTCAGTCTGTAGTGTATTGTTCCTGCCCTATCATTCAGAGGTTGTAAATCTTATGAAAAAGTTCCGGGTGTGATGGTACTGCTGCTGCTACTGGCTCAGCTGTTTGTCTCACGCATACAAACGCAGAGACTTGTAAAAGTGGAAATTTCCATGGAGCTCTGAGCAGCACTGGATAGCAGGCATGGAAGACCCTTTAGTGGTGTGCATGTGTGAATCACATGTTGAGCTGCAAGGCAGTGAAGTGTGGAGGCCTCTTATGTGAATGAAAAGAATGTCCTCTCTTGCCTTGAGGGAATGTTGTTCATCCCCTTTTTTTGTTTCAGTGTTGTGCTTTGTATCTATGGCTGTGTGATTCACTCTCATTTTCTGCAGTCTTACTTGTTGCTATGCAACTGGGTATTTTCTACGCGTCAGACATTCCTCTTGAAGGATTCAAATGTCTGTAGTGTAGTTCTGGACACGTTAGGTATTCAGCTGCTGAGTTCAGCCCCTTACTGTTGGTGTGGGTGTCGTCCCCCCCCCCCCATTCTTGATAAAATGATGCTTGCTTCTACATTGCTTGTCTTGCTAAGCATGTTTCCTGTACCTGTAGGCTTGTTGCCTTAGAGATGATTTTCTTGCTTGGCTGGTTTAGTCTGTTATTTTTTTTAGTGGTGTCAGAAAGTGTGATATTACCGACAGTCCTACATAACTGTTCACCTATCTGACTGCTGAGGTGGTCTTGATATAATTTGAAAACCTTATATCTGATTACAAAACTGGAGGAATCTTCTGCAATGGGTTAATCAAAGCGCAAAGTAAAAATTTATTGCAGGGTAAATCTGCTGAATATAATGGTTGTTTTCCTTTTAAACTACTATTTTGTTTTTGTTTGTTTTTTTTGGCTTGACCACAACAGTTGGGCCAGCCCTATAGGCATAAACGTTGCTGATTTACTGAGTGAGTGAGTGAAGTTACACCATTGGTCAGCCGGCCAAGTGTTGGTGTCCCCATTGGTCGTTGCTCTTTCAAAATGAATTGGTGCAAACATTTTCTTTTTCCAGCAGGTTTTTAGCTACTTTCCATTGAAAGTAGTTATTAACGGTGGTTCCACAACAGTTTTCAACTATGTCCTCAATTTGGCACAGCCATATACTAGGTTTTGACCTAGTCTTGTTAGTCAAATAATTTGACAAGAATTGACACCTGGGTTTGAAAAAACTTTAGGAAGAATCATATATATGTTGACATATGTCCAACATTCTGGTTAGTGGACAACCCGCTGTACCTCCTGAGCCACAGCTGCCCCTGTAGGTAGCTCTTTTATAATCATAGTTTTCATACAACATAAGGTTGCTTTTTGTCAGTTTTATCTCGCACTTAATATAAACCACATTTGATTGCATATTGACTCCTTTTACAAGTTAATCCCTGGTCATCATTTTCAGAGTTTGAGTCTGCAACTTTTCCTTTTATATCACTGCTAAAACCACTGAATTACATTGAACTGCATTGCCTATAATAAATATCAAATTAAGTTTTAGTTTTAGTTTGGTTTGACACCTCTCTTGTGCTGTCTCTTTCTTTCTCATTTCACAAATTTCTTTAGTCTGAGTAAGCGGGTACATAAATTTACTTAGAAATTCTGTTTACTGTTACTGAGATTTTAGTCTTAACTGGCTCAACTGTTCATTCCTTTGTGATAAATTACTGTCAGATTTATTACTCCGTATCAGCCACTCCTGAGTGACATCTAATAAGGTTGTGGTCTGTACATGACATTCTGGTAGATGTCTTACTCAATAAGTCAAATTTTAAGACAATTACAGACTTGAAAATTAGCCTGAAGCTCTGCTTTTCCACCACAAGGAAGGGGTGAATGCAACAAGTTGCCACAGGTAAACCTATCTGCACTGATGTACACAGGTAATCCCACTGCAGTGAGCATGTGTTATGAGCTACCTTGTGTGCATATTTGGTTGTTGTTTTCAGTTAAACTGTTAATTGACAGTGCTAGCAATTACAGTGATCTCACTCCATACAAACAGCATTCCTGCCTTGTGTATCATGTTATCAGACCTTTTATACAGGCTTGAGACAAGAACCACTTGTGTTTGCTCTTCAGACCCTGGAATTCCTAATTATGTATATCAGACACAAACACCATTAACACCTCAAAGGGTGCTATATTTGACACCCTAGCGGCCCTCTTGCTCTCATTAGTCATACACACACCAGAGCTCCCCGGGGCCGAGGTGTGGAATGTAAAGAACGTGTCTCTCTGGTCGAACTGTCGTCTCCTCAGCCATGCCCGGGTTGATCAGGAGGTTGAGCTCCACAGCTTAACTCACATGTGTTACCGGGTTTTCGTGGTACATTGCTACAAGTCAATCGTAGCAGCTACGATTTATTCTTAAAGTATAGAGCTCTTCTTTTTTTCAGCTTATTTTGGTGATTAAAAAGTATTGATTGGAAAATTGTGAAATACTGAAGCTAATGTAATATGTCATGTTGGAGTCTTTGTATCATGTCTGGAGTTAACGTGTGAGATGTGCTGAGAAGTGTTAGTCTCTGAATGTTGAGTTCCAACTGCTCTTTGTTCCTGTAGGTGGTCTTAATGTTTGTGGGCTCTGACAATCAGGCTTCTGCAAGTACAGACATAAAATATGAGTATATGCTTATCAGATATATATATATTTTTTTACACACTTCTAATTACATTCAAGAAAAGTCTAAACTCTTCCTTGATAATGAAGCCAAAATGTTCACAGCACTGTCTTATACATAAACTTTTTGTCTTATACATAAACTATAACATCTGCAATTCTTCAGCACAGTTGTGGATGTCAGTTTAAAGCATAAAAGCAGCCATGTGGACATAAAATCAGTGTTTCATCAAGTGTTAATGCATAGTATTACATCCACCCCTATGGATAATGTACCATAATAGTACACAGACACGTTCTGCTCCTAAAGTACTTGGTATCAGAAAAGATAAAAAAGCACAGCACCAGTTGATGTTGAGTAATTGCTTTACATGACAGAACTGATTTAACAATGGTATTACTGAGTGATGCTTGTGTGTTTTTTGTGGATGTGCAAAATGTTGAACTTGACTGTACATGATTCATAATGCCTTGGATCTATTAATCTTGTGAAAATTGTTTGTAGGAATGTAGTCTCTTGGTCGCCTGGACATTCGGCTCTTCAATATGCTCTCGTCCGAACATATTCTTACCGGTTGGACAATCGCTGGTGTTACTTTAATAAGTAGAAAAGCGCTACATCAGTAGCCTTCCAGGATTAATTATTTTTGGCAGAGGGTGGGACAGACTACCTGTGAACAACTTTGAACTTACCCAACCTAATGAAGTCTGCTAGGTCTAACTTATTTACTGTTTACTGAATGTTTAATTGGAGTTGGCTCCAAAATAATTGACACCATGGAAAAGAAGATGAAATTATTATGCACAGATGTCATCTCTGCCTGGTAATGCAAATTATTTGTAGGCTGTGATTTACTAAATGAAATTGGGATTTTAAGAATAGACTCAGCTGCATAGGAGAGGTCACCAGTCTCATTCAGTGGTAATGTTATCTAATACCTGATGGTGGTTCATAGATCCTTATTGACAGCAGTGTCAAAGTCTGCGTTCTTTACACTCTGCTTCAGGGTGGATTTCAGGGTGTGTTCAGCAGTCAGGGTGAGGTTTAGACAAGATCTTGTGATTTTCACATAATACACATACACACACGGAGTTCATTCTCACATACACTGGACTTTGATCACTAAACTTGGAGCTGGAGTATGTGTCACAGCCCAACTCTGTGTCAGTCAGGTGACTGCATGGTTACAGGTCTAATACTTGCATGTAGCTCAGTGTCACCTACTGTGATTTGTATGGATGTACAGCCACTGTAGTCACTTTACTCACATCAGCAGCCCTTCATTTTGTAGCCAGCACTCACTGCCTAAAGTAACATGCAGTTCTTCTTAGTTCACCGCACATCTGTTTTTAAAGAAGCAATTCGGTTTGTCTTGTCGTTAAACTGCTGTTGAATACAACGCTGCAAGTAAATACTAGTATACTCAAGATCTCTGACGTCAGGATTGTTTGAAGTCCACACCAGGTGGAGGTTCTGTAAGTTGCAGTAGGAGAAGACATGATTCAGAATTACCTTTTTTTTTTAAACAAGAAGTAGACAGAAAAAAATGGGTCACCGGGGCCACTAAAGAAACACAAACCATTACATAACCGAAGTTGCCGGTAACAGCCTGTTGTGGGTGGTTGGAAAAAAGCTGGGTAAAAATTTAAAACTCTCCTGGCTAGTCTGAACACACTGTACTAACTGATGTCAAATGCAGTGCTTCTTATTGGTCAGAAAATGCCATTTTGCTTGTGTGAACTCCAGATGTTTTTGGAGTATACGGTAATTGTAAATGCCTTTGAGCATAGTACAGGAGCTTACATAAATTGTTTGGATTAAAATTAGTGACTGCTTCAAGTTATGTTTTCATTAGGGTTTATTTTAGTTTTGGTTGTACCTCTTACTCATTGCTGAATATGCAGTTCTTAGAGTTAGTAGTTCTCGAGCAATTATTGATGCTATTCCCAGTATAATGAAAGAATAGCTGTGGGCAGTGAGTGATTATTTTCTTTTTTTTCTTTTTTTCTTTTTTTTTTTTTTTTTTGCATTAGGGAAGCCATCATACTGTAAATAGGGCTGCAGCAGCACAAGTCTTTCCACACAAAGTGACATCATTTCTTGGGCCCTGCAGTGGTACTTGGACTAGGGTGTGTCTCAGACACCCCCTCCATGACAGCATGGGTTTTGCTAAGTCACCTCACCATCTAGAGAGAGCACCTGTATTTCCTGGCTGATAGAGTTCACAGGTCGAATTAAGCTACAGGCTTGTTTTAGGAGGATACAGGAGGATGCACAGTTAAACTGGAGGTCCTCTGTGTGTATGCATATGTGTTTGTGTGCATTAGAAATTAATTTGTAACCTTGTCTAAGTTGTATAAATAGGTTATGTAAAGGGCACAGTTTTAGTGTTTGATTCAGGGTTAGCATTGGTTTTGCAAACTAATCATCTGTTGGCATGTGTCTACTGTATAATGACGTTGTCGCTGATAACTTTCTTTAATTACTGTGGGTGGTCCAATAGGAGCTAAATGTAATCTCACTTTGCTTCTGTGTAGCACCAATAAAACCCAAGCCTCTTTTTTGGCTGAGTGATGCCGTGACAAACCAAGGGTAATGATTCTCTGGCTTTCGACAGTAAGGTTCGTTTTTATCTGTGCCCGTCATTTATCAGTGAGCCGTGTAAAAAGAAATTTGGAATTTAAAATTTAATTTCAGAATGCATGCTAGGCTTCAGCATCTGTCGGAGTTTTGTAGGACTGGGATTTCCCCTCTAAGCGGAAGATGTTTGACTCCACACAGTTGATCTTATTCGAACAATAAACAAACACCCCAGCTGTGGGTAAATATTGGCAAACATGCATTGTGTGTATGTTAATCATCCCCCCCCCCCAAACACACACACACATACCCAAAAAACTCACCTTCATTATACTATATCTGAGTCTGCCTCCTTTATGATCCTTGCTAACGTTCAAAATGTAGTAGTGCCTCTCAGTCTGCGACATGTAAGTTAATTTTCCCTGTAGCATAAATCAGTTTAAGCGCCTTTTCTTAGATGTAATTTGATTGTGTGTTTGAGCTTCATTTTGCAGGTGGGATTTATGGTTTTTACTGTAATCTTACTGTTTCAAAACATGCTCAGTCATCCAGCATGAACGGTGTTCTCTAAGGAGGACCAGACTAAGACTAATCTCATTACTCTGTGTTGTTTATCTTTGTCTTACAGACGGGACGCATTGACAAATCCTACCCCACAGTGTGTGGTCACACAGGCCCGGTGTTAGACATTGAGTGGTGCCCCCACAATGATCAGGTCATTGCCAGCGGCTCTGAGGACTGCACAGTGATGGTAAGGTTTGCCTGTACACCTGAACTCAGATCTCTTAATTGAGGGAAAACGGCATCACGCATTCTTGGACTAATAAGTGACAAGAGACTACATGCTTTTATTGCGAAAGGCTGGACTGCTGTAACTCAGGGATGGGTGCAGACCTCACCCTCTGGATTAGATTAGGTTCAAATATGTGTTGTAGGAATCAGAGCTGGGGAATGATTTAGCTGTTTATTGAGCTGAGGTCACTGACTCTTTTTGAGCCTGTAGTTGTACTTTCCTCCATATGTCCTTATTTGGCCCGTAATGGCTGAGATTACTGTGCTGCCTGTTTAGGTGGCTACCACTTCCTCACCTGAAAGTCCTGACTTCCTGTTAAACTCACCCTGAATCAATGCTATATTTGTTTCATGTTTACAGAAGTAGAAGTCATGTAAAGGATGCACGAACTATGAATGGTTCTGCTCTTAATAACATTTGATCTCTAAGGGAAAGTTCACAGCCTAGACACAGACTGGTAGAGTTATGCACCCCGATGTGTACATAGCTATACCATTTTTTTTTTTTTTTTTTTTTTAATTTATTTTTACAATAAAAAATGGATTTTAATTGTGACATTACATCACTGATAGGCCATTTAAAACATTCTAACAAACACTTTCCTTTTTACCTGTACATGAAAACATAGTAGCATGCTAAGAAAAAGTGGTTGATTAAATGAAGACATATCCTACAAAGGTACCAATTATAATAGTATTGGCATTATTAGTATGGCATAGTTTGGAAAATGGGTTGTTTTTTAAGAATTGTGATGGGTTGAGCCAAAACTGTTTATCAGTAATATGTGCAAGGTGAGAGTTGATGCCGGACACAGTAATATAAGCAACAATTTTATTATTTTTTTTCCCACCAAAAAAGATGGCATTTTTGCAAATATGAAGGATTTTTCAGAATTCTCTTAAGCAAAGTTAGCACAGTGTCAGCTTTTTGGTGAGATAGATAATCACTTAAACTTCAAGCAATCAGTAATTACCACCCCAAAGTATTATACTGCATTTAAATAACTTTTTAATGAAATCATGAGGGAAAATTATACATATTGTCAGGTTTATAATTATGTCACATGCTGTAACAGTGCAGTGATATATATTTTCGGTCTTATCTGCTAGCCTTATGATCAGACCTTTCCACATAACCCCTACACGTGTCAGAAGGAGACCTCCAAGTTAACTCATTCATTATCAAAAGTTTCGGGTTGTCAGTTATCTGCAGCCAGCATACTTGTTATATTATTGTGAGAAGGACCAGTACTGTATCAGTTGTTCCGATAATAACAATCCTTACGGTGTTCTTTTAAATTTGACTATGTCCCATCTGTCACTGAATCCTGTTGTTGGTCACTGAATTCTTAGATGCTGCTGCCCCCTGCAGGTTTATTTCAGTCATAACAGTTTATTGATGTCTGTTGTGCACTAAGAGTTGATATGTCGGGCTTGACAATGAAACTTTGTTAAACACAAGGGTGAAAATGAAAGGCTCCTTCATTTCTGTCTGTTATTTGTTCCTGACTTCTTTCCTGTTGACGTTCTCCACAGGTGTGGCAGATTCCTGAGAATGGCCTCGTCACTTCCATGTCTGAGCCAGTGGTTGTATTGGAGGGCCATTCCAAGCGTGTTGGCATCATCACATGGCATCCGACAGCACGCAATGTCCTTCTTAGTGCAGGCAAGAACTCTTTCTGTGTCCTTGAACCTGTGAATAAAAAATGCTGCTGAAAACTAGCTGTCCTCAGAGTTAAAATTCAGTTTGAAAACTAATCTTCAAGCTATAACATCATCATCATGGTGTCAAAGACAAAATACTGTGTATGACTTTGATGCACTACTCACCTTTGCTTCACTCTGTTGCCAGGTTGTGACAACCAGGTTATCATCTGGAATGTGGGTACAGGTGAGGCCATGATCACCCTGGAGGACATGCATCCTGATGTAATTTACAACGTGTGTTGGAACCGCAACGGTAGCCTCATCTGCACCGCCTGCAAGGACAAGTCCATCCGTGTCATCGACCCCCGCAAGGAGACAATTGTTGCTGTAGGCAGTTTTCAAAGATTTTCTTTGTCATAACATTTTCTCTTTTATGTTTGTTTGTATCTGTATTATGTGAGAGATAAATACATATCTAGGTGCGGTGAAATGGGGTTGCAAGTAGGGAAGCAGCTTCAGCTGGAACGCTTGGGTTCAGCGCCCTATCGAAAAGTATAGTCTACACTGTGATTTTCAAGAGGACAACAAAACAAGAATAGTCATGTCTAAAGAAATTAACACAGGAATTACAATAAAATACAAATTGGCCAGGAATGTAACATAAGCAATAAGAAACAAAACTACAGTAAAAGTGGACATAATAAACTGCTCAGGAACCTATGACTTTTGGCACTTTTGACCTATACACGATATTTCACAGGAGAAGGAAAAGGCCCATGAGGGCGCTCGACCCATGAGGGCCATTTTCCTGGCTGATGGCAACGTCCTCACTACAGGTTTCAGTCGTATGAGTGAGAGACAGCTAGCTCTCTGGAACATGGTAAACTGCTTCATGAATACTGAATGCACTACATCTGTTAATTGATTATGGGTTCTCTGCAGCTGCCTCAGTCTTTAGATTGTTCATAGCGCAAGTCTTTAATTTACGTACATACGTTAAAATTAACATCATATTCACAACCACTGTTTTTTGAAGGCCATTACCTTTTCCTAAGTCTTAAATTTCTCTATTTTTAGTCTCTTCAAAAGAACTCTGATTTCTGCTTTTTCATCATGCTTTTTTCTCCAGCAAAACATGGAGGAGCCCATGACTGTTAATGAGATGGACACCAGCAACGGAGTGCTCTTGCCGTTCTATGACCCAGACACCAACGTTGTTTACCTCTGTGGGAAGGTAAGTTCCCCTCTAAGCAGTCAATAATTAAATCATGCATTCATATAACAGCACAAAGTTGGATGTCTTATTTCCACAAAACTGAATGCAGAAATAAAACACTTTATTTATTGACAGGGTGACAGCAGCATCCGTTACTTTGAAATCACAGATGAGGCTCCATATGTTCACTTCCTCAACACCTTTGCCACTAAGGAGCCCCAGAGAGGGATGGGCTACATGCCCAAGAGGGGCCTTGATGTAAATAAGTGCGAAATTGCGAGGTAAACTAAGCTAAGATGGATGGCTTATCACAATCTCTGACAGCAGAATTTGTTTTGAGTTCAGATTTTTAGTTAACCACATCTAATATGGAATTCCCAGCTTCACCACTAGGAGGCAGAACATAATCACTTATCTCAATGGGGAGAGTTGTTTATTTTTGTTTAATAATACACTGGCTTGTGGGTAATTAGTTTGAATTTGTGTGCTTCCAGGTTCTATAAACTGCATGAAAGGAAGTGTGAGCCTATTGTGATGACCGTACCTAGAAAGGTGAGTTCTCATCCCAAGTGACCATTTTGTACACAGCTACTACACCACTAATCATCTTCTTGAATCACAGGCAGTGTAGTGAGGCTCTGTCTTATAATTTGCTTATTATAGACTTTTCCTCACAGCTTGTAACTCTTTCCTTCTCCTTCAGTCGGACTTGTTTCAGGATGACTTGTACCCAGACACAGCTGGACCAGACCCTGCCCTGGAGGCTGAGGAGTGGTTTGAGGGTAAGAATGGAGACCCCATACTCATCTCCCTCAAGAACGGCTACGTCCCAGGCAAGAACCGTGAATTCAAAGTGGTCAAAAAGAACATTTTGGACAACAAGCTGACCAAGAACACAGACAACTCAAGCCCTGCCAACAAGTCTGCCTCCCCGACTCCATCGATTGTGAGTATTTGCTTTTTCTAAGCTCTCCAGAGTGTCTGATAAATGTAGCCCAGGACAATTTTCCCAAAGCCCAAGGTGACATATTGATATAGTTTGTTTTCTCTGGCCCAGCGTCCAGAACCAAAGATATTGGTTTTACTATCACATAAGACAAAGTAAAGCAGCAAATCCCTACAATTGAGAAGTTGGAACCTGGAAATGTTTGTTATTGCTTCAAAAAATTACTTCAAAAATATTGATCGAATCATTGCCGTTTAATTTTTTTGTTGATTAATTGTTTCACCTCTAGACTGCATGCTAACAGGAGGTCTAAGTGAACATGTCGTGTTTTCAGCTATCTTTATGATCTACATTGTAGTATTTATTTAGATGAATAATTTTCTAAGAACAAGTTTTGCCTCACGACTCCCCACCAAAAAACCCCTTAGGTGATAAGGATGATGGACATTAAACAGTTTAGTTTCAGACATTATCAGCAATTAGAGTCTGTCCTGACTCCCACCTCCATCATTAATGCCCCTCACTGCTTGCCTCATCTCCTTGTCTCTCTGGAGCTCGTAGTGTCAGGCAGACAAATTGTATGTGCATGTGGAAGAAGCTGCGCAGATTGCTGGCTGTCTTCATGAGGTGGTTTGTAGATGTTGTTCAACCCACTCTCTGACCCACAAACTGAGGGGGCTACTGCTGCTGCTGCTGCGGGCGCCTGCTGCTGGGCATCTTGCCGCACCTCACCCACAACACAGCCACTCGCCTGGGACCCACCCCATGTGTCTTTCTGCAGTTCTGCTCTGTAATCACAGCCCGCTTGGCTCCAGTGCTGGCATAACATGTTAACCCTCAGAGTACCAGGCCCTGCCGCTTGGCAGTTCAAGATTGTAGGGAGTGCTTTTGACATAGGTGGTCACAGCAGGGTGACTGCAGGAGCACTGTAATAGAAATGTGTACAAACATGCCAAAAAGTCTCACTTGTCTCTTGTGTCTCTCACAGAAATCTGAAGCCAAGCTGGAGGAGATCTTGAAAGAAATTAAATCCCTCAAGGACCTGGTCAGCAGTCAGGAGAAGCGAATCATCAACCTTGAAGAGCAAATGTCCAAAATTGCCATTTAAAGACCCTTTACCCAACCCGCTACAATTCAGGACGTACCATTGGCTGGGGGATGGGCGGGACCGGTCACTGCCTATCTCAACGACAGTGTTTCGTCTGAGTCCTGGCCAGCAACGATCCCTAGCAACATTCCAGATGAACTTTTTCTTAGCCAGCCCCCGACCCTCAGTTTAACACAGATGGAATAAGAAGGACGTGTGGCAAATTTAGCAGAAAATACTCTTGCTTTTTGGTGACAAAGGACTCTACTCCTTTTATTCTGTGGCAGTCTTTTTTTTCTTTTCTTTTTTTAAATTTTGTCTACTTGTATAAAAAGGTCTTACATAAATCTTTTTGTTTTAGAATAAAGAACAAGAAATTTCCAATATCAGTGGTTCCCATTTACTATTGTATACCCAAATATTTTTTTAAGTAGGTATCAGTGTTTCATGTTACCTCACCCCAAAATTATAATGTTGCCAAAATTGAAATTTTGTTTACACCTCCTTAACAGTATTTCTTCCTCTCTCTTGTGGGAATCATCAAAATGCCAGCAGGGAAGCTCAGTGCGGTAGACTGGTTATACAAGGAGAAGAATTTCTCAATAATTTACTATGAAATTAAAATGATTTGAATAGTTAGGAAAGGAAGCTTGACAGGCCAATACTCTTTAAGGAGAGAATTTCTGATTTAATAAACATTTAGCTGCCACAGTCTACACCAAGCACTCTGAAAAATCATATCTGACAAATTCTTGCTGCTGTGTTGAAGCTGCACAAATCAAAGCCTGCTTTCTGCTGTTTCTTTTCATACCTTTTGCTTTCCATCATCCTGACTGTGGACAGAATAGTCCATGTAAACATGCATTCCTTTTTATCTTGCTTCATTAACATGCACTGTGTGCTTTTTGGAGGATATTACAAATACATTCCACAAATTTGATTGATTGGCACTTCTTGGTGTGTGTGTGTGTGGGGGGGGTACTCCTATAATGTTCCTCTTTCTGAGAACACACTACCGTGGTGACTCAGCTAAACTGGTGGGTTGTAAATGTGACTTTTTTGTGCTGCCCATGGAAAGACCATCTTTGTGGATTTTCAGTCTCTTTGAAGAAAGACGTGTGTCACTCCTGGCTTTGTCTTTGTGAGAGGTTCAGATACCAACCTCGGTGTTGAGTATTCACAGGTTAGCTCAACACACACAAGTGTAGTCTAGTGTAGTGAGATTATTTTTTGTCACTGTTCCTTTGCATTATATGCCATTTCATATCTGTATTTTCTATACAAACCAAACAGGAATTGATAGGAAATGACACCAAGTAATCACACATCGACTTGACTATTTAAAACCATCTAGTGATAAAACTGGAGATTGCTACAGAAACTTTTCATGATCGACCTCTAAGGCCTAGATTGTGTGTGAATATGTGCCTCATGTCTTTGGCCTTTTTGGTACCTGTCACTATGGATGTTCCTGCTTTGTTTCCTCTGGTGGTGGTGGGGGGGTGTTACAAAATGGACTCACAGTAGATCGTTCGAGACTTGCCTCTAACCTGGATGAATTGAATAGTTGACTGTTAATTTTAGCCTGTTTCTTGTTCCAGCTGTGCTTATATCCCTCTTAGCACTTCCACTTCTTGGTTTTTTTTAATGGTTATTTCTCAGATGCCCCCATTCAGTATAGTTGTTACAAAAATAATGAACAGTTGAATTGTCCAATCTGAGCTGTTTTGCTATGATAAAAGCTCTATTTTCTTGATGTTGTAGATTTGTTTCCCAGTTGGAAGCTGTGATGGGTAATGGTTGAGTCTGTTATTTGCCTTCAATAATTGTTACCACTGTAAAGACCTGAAAGTGCCATAGAGGTGACCATGGAAGTGTTTGTAGGAGACTGTTGTGTGAGTAGATTTGTGTAGTAAATGGAAGAGTTGATAGGTGCCCGGATTTAAAACCACTTTGAGTTGCTACACTTTGTGCAAACACTATGTTCGAAGGACCCTGTTGCTAAAGTACTGTATGCCAGCCACCTTGATGACATCATGAAGTCTTGCCAACCCATCCCACAATACACCAGGCAGCATTACTGGTCGGGGTTTGTCAGAAGCATTGTGCACCTGACATTTTGACACTTTTCACCTCGGTACGGGTATTCTAAACATCGTTTAAAAAAAAAAAAAAAAAAAAATGATGTCAAACCAAGAAGCTGTCGGCTGATCGCACAGCTTTTTCAGATGCAATTTGAGCAGTGAGTCTTAGAATATTAGTGACAGGAAATCTACAGAGTGCTACAGAGATGTGGATCTGACACTAAACATACTGCCCTATCTTGTATATCAGATTGCTACTCTATGGATTCTTTAGAGCACTGTTGGCACGAGAGCTAAGTTTTGAGGAGTAGTAGTGAATAGCGATCCAAAGGGACACTGTAGGTTGGAGAAATGTGCAGTTGAGAGATAGATGTATGTTTGTAATTAAGGTCTAGAAAAATGAGTGAAAGCTTTGTAAATAACATGACCATATTTTCTGTATTTTTTTTTTATTTCATTTTTGTTTTGTGGTTGTGCTGAAGAGGGTATTTGTAAGGGAGGTGGGTTATTAATGTTTCCCCTTGTCTGTGTTCCCTGCACCTTGCCATAATGCATCATGAAACAACAGAACCTCTGTTATATTGGAGGTCATATGAATATCAAGGAAGAAAATCAGGCAAAAACAAACCAGGATAAAACCTCATGTGGAGGTCTGCTCAGCATTTTTGTTCATTATTCTTGCTTCAAGTATCAAACATTGATTATAAGAAAAATTAATAAAGAATTTTTAAAATGGGCTCATTGTGCAGTTTTGAATTTGCAAATGTATTGATTTGTTGGTGTATTTTTTGCATTCAGGCATGACTGTGTTTGGATATGTTGTCTTTACTAAAAAACTCAGTAAAGGACAAGGCTGGCTTTATCCCATATTTTTCTTGTCAACAAACCCCATAAAAGGCCCACACTAACATGTTAGTCAGTCTCTCGATTCTTCAAATCTTTGTCAGTCTGTCTGTGGCCCAGTTGTTCATCGGAAGACAAAAATCTTTAAAAAGGGTTCGCAAAATTTACATTAAAGTGTAATTTTTTAAATGGGCTCAGTAATCTCCCAACACTGGGTACTTGCGGACTATTTTAAACTGCGGATTAATACACATTCTCTTGAGTATTTTACGGCAGCAGAACATTGTATGTGAGATTGATTCAAAATAAAGTACAGTGTCCATTTTCATCATGTGGAAGGAACATGTCAGCCAGTGCATCAGTGAGGTTCATTGTGTCTTTAAAAAATTTAAAAAAAACTTTTTTTTAAATTTTTTTTGACGACTATGGAGCTCTATGGCACAGAGGAATACAATATATCCAGTTTTTGCTTCACAGAAAATATCAATTCATGTTTGGTTTGTGTTTTCATGGGATTTACTGACAATAAGAACCATATTGAATATTGCCATCCTTATCAATATAATGGTCAAATTACAATCTGTATCCCGAAAACTAGATGTGTATTTTTGTTTTACATATTTTAATCTTCTTGTATTGACCAACCCCAACTGTTTACGTATTAATACCCTCCAAAGGCAGATCATTAAAAAGCAAGGTATGAGTAGTCTTGTGTGGATAGATTTGTCTACAGTCTGCGCTGAATCAACGAATCAGGTGTAAATAGATGGCTAGAAACAGATAATGAATGGAAATTATAGTTGCCTAAATCGAAGCTAAAGTTATATAGAAGTGAAATGAATTGTTTTCTGTATTTTCAGTACATTAACATGACCCGTAGTATAAATGGGAACAGAGATGATACTTTGAACGGTATGGTTTTGCCTTTGTTGATTTATTGCATTTGTGTCTGAGCCACCAAAAATAACCTAACGCACTATTTCAGTATGTGCTCCATAGGTTGTGATATTCGATGACAAGTCTCTGTCACAGCATCAGTTAGAAACACTGAAGTATTGTGAGTCACAAAGCTGTTTGATGTGCTGCAATGGCAGATACAACAATGTTTGAAGCATAGAAACAGCACATCGGTATGAAGAATCTCTCCCTCTACAGTTCAGTATTGCCGCCACAACCTGGAAAAACTAGAACATTTTACAAATAAAATGTGTGAAAACATTGATCAAATTCCCTCAAACCTTTTGAAGACATACTTTTAGGTCATCTAGTGTTATAAATTGTCACCTTCTTGACAGCTGACCAGCTATGATATCAACCTATCACACCAACTGTCAGAATAACTGAATAAAATGAGAAAGGAGGCATGGGCAGCCTTAAATAGATCTCCTGCATATTTACAGACGTACCCAGAGATAAGTGCTCCTAAAAGACCATGAAGTTTATATGATCGCCCTGTACATGTGTTTTGGGATGAAAGGGGTGCTTTCTCGCTGCGCTGGTTTTTTATGCCCTGTAGAGACAGGCTGTAATCAACATGGAGTTAATTAGAGAGGACTCAGTGGGAGGCACAGAAGTCTTGGGACTCGCCCCGCCAAGTACAGAAATACCCATTTCCTTAAAACATGGGACCTCTGTACCATCTGCAGGGTCTTCGCGGGTTGTTTTTGCAATTAGTTTTAAAGCCGAAAGCTCAGGTTGAGATGAGCCTGTCACTTTAATGAGTCAAGCTTTGAATGAATCAACACATATTCTGGTACATTACACTTTTATTTGAAATAAAGACCATTTCTAGACACAGAAGATTTTCATGTATCCATGTACTATAAAATGTCATCATGCACAGTGTCTCCTCTGCCTGACTGTTCTCTTCTCCGCTATAATAATTCACTGTAAATGTAAAATAAAAATGTCCACTCCCAGATGGCTGTTCCATAAGTGCAGGAGGATGAAGACGAGGGTGGGTGGTTGAGAAAGAGGGAGGAGATGCTGAAAATAGAGGGCTGGACATCAATTTACAGTAACAAGACTTTTTAGAGCTCAGTAAAAAAAAAAACCCTCAGTATAACATAGCAGGGAGGGCTCTCTTTCACTCTTACTTCCCTCTCGTTACTCTGTCTCCCCCCTTTTTTCCTATCTGTCTACTGCGTTGCATTGTGCTGTCTAGTTGATAAACCAAGGATAACAGATTCTGTAAGTATTTACTAATATTTGTCACGAATTTAAAGTGGATGTTAGCAAGAAAGAACGGAGGAATAGCGTAAGATCTCAGTCATTTCGGGGCAGTCTGTGTATCCAAACTGACAATATGTTGCGCTGAGTGTCAGATTTTATGATCCATTTGGTTCATATTTAAAGATTTTTACCTCTTTTTGTTACCAACATCCAGCGATGGTAGGTAACAAATTACATTTACTCAATTACTGCACTTGGGTACAGTGCAGTTTTGGGGAATTTATATTTCACTTGGTAATTCCAATTTCTTCGATTTTATACTTCTACTCCACCATATTTTAGCTGGAAGTATTGTACTTTTTACACAGTTACATTTATTTAATAGCAAGAGTCAATTTGCAGATAAGGATTTGACATGCAGATGATGTGATCAGTTAATAAAATATGTAAGTAGGTAAAATTTTCCTCACCTACAGAACTGTAATAATAAAATAAAATAAAATAATCAAATCAAACCATATAATTTTTTGCATAATAAGTACTTTTTCTTTTGATACGTTAGTACATTGGGCTGATAATATGTCTACTTTTACTTGTGTAAGATTTTTAATGCTGAACTTTTACTTGATGTACTGTATATTTTACATTGCAGTATTACTCCTTTGACTTAAGTAAAAAATGTGACCACTTATTCCTCCATCGCTAACTTTAGATGTCTTTCTTAATCTATATTATCAATGACATGACTGACTTTTAATCTATACTAATCCTCAGGTCTTTTTTTTTTTTTAACTCTCAGTGCCATGATCTGTAGTTTAGAGTATTGAAAGTGATGAAGTTTTATGTAAGAATCTCTGCCAGTGGCTCCGTATTTGTAAATATGTGTTGTGTGGCCAAGCATTGTTAAAACTTGCTAACTTTCATTTTATTTTAAGTTGAGACCCCGATATTATTAAAAGTACCACATATGTCAGACGGAATTTTGGGTAAACGTTATAAATGATGGCCAATACATCCAAGACATTTCCATTGGAATGATGCAGCCATAAAAACCTTGTGTTTGAATATGTCACTCAGTGTAAGCTTTACTGAACAGGCACACATACTGTATGATACTATTATACAGTGTGGTAAAAGCTTTTTGTAAACTTACCCTCACTCAAGGGCGATTAATTGCATATCTGTGTCTGGATGGCCTTCAGTCGAAGGTAATGTCGACCCTCCTGTAAAATACAGGCAATGTAATTATGGCTTTAATTATGGGGATTCAAGGGGCAGTGCTGTCCTATAGCTGTACATCCAAGGATGACGACCCAGCCTGCCATCTGGGCCAGCAGAGTACACTGCGTAGTTTTGACCACACCACAGAGCAGCAGCAGGTTCACTATGGCATGAGGCTGATTAGAAGCTTATCTTTACAGCTTAGCACTGTGTAATTACACACTGTATTAAGAGTTAAACAGGTTTCAATTGGTGACAGAATGAACTCAGCGCTAAAAGTTTTCTTTGTTAAAGCTTGACTTCACGTTGAGACGGAGAGAAAGATTGTTAGGTTGTACTGTATGTAAATGCAGGTTTCCTTGGAGGCAGAAATATCTTCATCGGGTCTGTGCTGCTGTGGGCTGGTGTACAGCAGCTGCTGCCCAGTGTAAATATAGAGGCCAGAGCCGCAGGTCTCCCACGCCTCTGTGCTCCTTCTGGAATATAGCTTCCTCCTGGCTTTGGTGTGGTGGATGGGTGGCCTCCCTCTTCTTCACAAATTATAAGGCCTCCAGCACCAAACTCACTGTCTCCACCCCAAATAAGTAGTGACTGCTCTGCTGGCTGCTAAAATAGATCTGGTGCAAGACGGAGAACGGCAGAAAACCTAGAAAAACCTGAGTCAAGATGGATACTGACTTACATTTCAGATGGAAACTGCCCTTAAAGCATTGTGTTGTTTTATCAGTATGTGTCTACTGCACGGAGAGACTGCTTGACACTGGTTATTTTAGTGATTCAGCAGGTTGCAAGAAAAATCTGAGGGGCTGCAAGATGAGTAAAAAGATAGGAAATAAGTAAAACATATCTGCAACACAAATTAGGCTTCCTTCTTTTGACTTTTCTCTAATCTTTGCTTATTACAGTCGTGAAATACAGGATAGCTTTACCTCTCCTGGCCTTTAAAAACTGTTCAAATTAAAAAATAGAGGAACAACCTCTTCAGCTGAACTGCTAAAACTCAATTACAGTACGTGACTTGGCCTCAGTTTTAAAGAATTAGTCGGACATTTAGGGAATTATGTTTGTTTGTTTTCTTGGTGAGAGTTAGATGATACCACTCTCAGGCCTGTCCCTTTAGTATGAAACTCGAGCTAGGAGGCAATTAGCTTAGCTTAGCATAAAGACTAGAAGTAGGGGGAAACATCTAGCCTGGCTCTTTCCATTGTTCAAAAATCCACCTGTCAGCACCTCTAAAGCTGGAGTCTTGTCTGTACTTTGAGGTTGTTGCCAAGAAATAGTTACAACATGTACCTTCCCATATAACCATGACTTGTTATGTTTACTTTTTTTTTCATGTGTGGATTAGACAAACAAGACGCAAAGTGTTAATCAGTGAGCTTTAGAGGTGCTGGCAGGCAGATTTAGTTACCTTTGGACAGAACCAGGCTAGCTGTTTCCCTGTTTCCAGTCTTTATGCTAAGCTAAGCTAATTACCTCCGGATTTTATCTTCATAATTACTGCACAGAATTTTTTCATGTAACTTTCCGCATCAAGCCACTGTGTTACTGGATCCCTACAAGATCAGGTTTGAAGTTATTCCTTTTTCCGGTCCTAAATTTAAAAACAGCCTTTTGTTGTTATTGCAGGACTCAGAAGATAAGATGAAGTCTCCTTTGGTTTTTCACGTCACCTGTGTGACCCTGCTCTCACTGTGGTGTAGTGTGTGTCACTCCACTCCTCTGTTCTACAACATATCCATGGACGGCAGTGGTGACGAAGCAGGGCTGGAGCTGCTTTTCCCAACCTCTTTCTCCACTCGAACACCTGTTAACATTACCGCTGCAACTGGAGCTCCCACCCTCACCAACACCATCACCACCACCATGATCCGCCTGAAGGACTTCGTCCTGAGCCGAGTTGTGGACTTCCTGCAGGAGAATTTGCTCATTATCATCGTTGTGACCTCTCTTCTCATCGTGATGGTCTTCATCATCTGCTGTGCCTCTGCCATGAGTCACAAGCGCAAGTTGGAGGCCTACAAGCCCCCTCCTCATCCACCCAGGAAGTATATGGCAGATAAAACTGGTGGACGCAAGAATTCAAGCGAGCTCCAGGACAGGCCGTATGCCGTCGACCACGTCATGAGGGTCCAGACTCAGAGCATGGCCTCCCCGAAGAACCTGCGCATGCCCTCCAAGGCTCTGGTGGGAGAGAGAGGGAGAGACGTCAGGTCGTCACCTCGCCAGGAGGTCAGAAAGGTCAGGGAGGCAGAGGAGGTGGAAAAGCAGAGAGAGGAACCCAAGCACAAGGAGCAGTCGAAGCACAGGGAGGAGGTGAAGCAGAGCTCCAGCCCCAGCACCAGCTCCAGTCAGCCGGTCTGCACATGCCACCTGAAAAAGGCCCACCACTAGGCATTGATCAAGGATTTTGATGGCAAAAGAGGAGAAATGTTTCCACCGTGACATATAACTTAGAAAGAAGAAAAATTGAGAGAGGTTGGCTATTCCACACGCATAGGCAAAATGTGTCAAAAATGTTCTAATTAGAAGGGCTTTTTAACGGAGGGAAATATACTATATTTAAGTGAGGCAAATCATCCACCGTTGAAACATTAAATCAAAATACTTAGAAATATGAAGTACTACATTCAAAAGAAAAAGAAAGCACAACGGAAGATATGTGGCCGCAAAGCAAACACTCAAATGTGTTTGCACAAGTCTACAAATGTCACATCAACAAGTTTCTGATTCATTTTGTGATTAAACGGCCAACAACTGATACCAGGAGATGTGGGCAAAGATTGTTGATTTGGTGAAGCGGTCAGCACCTGGGTTTTATCATTGATTGCAGTACCACCAATTCCAACAGCCTAATATTAAACTGTTGTGCTATTAAGGTTGCATCACTTCATGAAAGAAAAGTTTTCTTATGGATTTTTTTAAGAGGAGAAAGACAGGAAAAAGGTAATATTTTAAAAATAAAAAAGAATGGATTTGAATTTCCCATGTTTGCCACATAGAAATGACAAAAATAGCAAGTATTCATGTGTTTTTAATACAGAGATGTATTACACCATATGCCTGATAAGAGACAGAGGAATCTCCTCAGTATGTCCTGCTGTACGCCACAACATATTTTTAGCAGCTAAGAGCCTTGGCTGAATCAGTCTGTCATTTAGAGAAAAATCTTTGGTGCTGTAAATAAAGCAAAGTGAGACGCCAGTAAACTCGTTGGACTTGAGAAGAAAAAACATTCTCTTTATATTTACATTCATATTTACCTTACTTTTGTTAGTATAATGTTATTTTTTTGTCATATCATATTGTATTTTACTTTAAGAACCTATTTCACAAAGCTTCATACCAAAAGCACGATATATAACTGTGTAGCTGAAGTAAAAACATACATCTATCTACTGTTTGTCTACATATTTATTTGGTTGATAATTTTGATCTGCCTTCAAATGGCATGCACATTAAAAGCAGGCTTTTTTTTTTTTTTGGTATAAAAACTTTGCGAGTAAGGGTTTGAGTTTTCTCAATAAGTAATACTTCTGTATAAGATAAATTATGGTTTTTATTTTTAATGTAATAATTTGGAATGAGTCACAAACTTGAGTACAGGGAGAGATAGTTGGCCTGTTTTGCTGGTGTAAAAGATTTAACTTTGACCCATGGTGGCTGATAAAGTATTTATGTGTGTATGATTTTATTTGATCAAGATTCCAGATTGCACTGGAGAAGATAATTTGAAAAAAACTCCAACTCACTGTCCCATTACTCAAGTAAATGATTCTGATAATTAGTGTGTGATACACATTTTGTATGACTTATGGGCCAGAACTTTGTCATGTTTAAATACTCTTTTCCACTGAACCTCAGATTTGATTTTTGTCCTCAGACGTTTCCAGACAGATGCTTCCTCTGTAAGTGACAGTTTATTGTTTACAAAATGACAATTTTTTGTTTTGCTTATGTTTAATAAAAGTGTTGGTAATGATGTGTCTGTCATTATTGCATTATGTACGGGTGGAAATGGGAAAAGCGGTGCCATGATGAAACACAAATACAGCCCTGAAGAAACCTAAGATTAGAAAAGGCGAGGAAGGTCTGAAAAAAAGAGGATGCTCGCCACATGCACATTATGTTCAACTTGGAAACCTGTAATTTTGAGCTGTATCCACTCAAGAATGTCAGATTTGTGATATCCGCTCTGTGGAAACTCAAACTGTACATTTCAAGCCAAAGATGTGCACACGCAACACAGTATCACCAACTCTTCCGCAGTTTTCTGATTTGCCTTGGTGAGGCAGCTGGCACCATCACACCCAAACTCAAGGACTTCAGAAGGTATTAGAGCCTGGAGACGACGAGAGACCCCTTTTGTCCTTCGCTGGCTACTGTACAAGATTGTTTAAATATTTTAACAGCAGTAAACCAGATACATACAGAGCCCTTTGCTACAAAACAGCTCATGTATTGTCTATACAAATCTTGGAGACACTGATTTGTTCCTGTGAACATCAAACGAAAAGTCAAATAACTTTGCACAAGCAATGATATACTCCCCTCATGTTAACAGTGCAAATATTGATTTATCAGTTATGCATATTCTTTTTCATATCATATCCACCACCTCTATCTTCATATGGCTACACTCAGACCATAACCAAAATTAAAAGCATACTGAAGCAGAAGCAATTTTTCAATAAAAGTGTCAGAAGTGGGCCAACTTGGCATCGATCAAACATCAAAAATGACAGAACAGCAACTAAAAAGCAGGCGTAACCCTGTGGCGGCTGAAACGTGAGCCCTGACAGAGCCTTGCGCTAGGGTCAGATTCCCAGTTCTTTTGTCAATGAAGTGCTAAATAATTCGAGAAAATACTACCCCTTCACTTTCACTCTTCCCATCAGGTGATAGGAAGACACATGGCCGCGGAACAACTCAGCACCGCTCTCTCAAAGGCCACGTTCACCAGCCTCACTTTCTGTTTGACGTTAGGAACTTCAACCTTTGGTAACTTCAGATGAGGGAATATTTGGGACACCTGTGTTGATTCCTTTTTTTCCACAATATATGCTCCTGCATTTTTTGCTGTGTGTATTTTGACCGTCACCACTGTCTGACACTGATAAACAATAAGGCCACTCAATCAATTTGAACGGTGAAGAGGATCCAGAATAGGTAATACAGCACCGTAAGGCTGTCGTTAAACTTTGATGAGCATCCGCCTGGAATTCTCAACAGCTGCAGAGGTTATCTTTAGAGAGACGGTGGTTCATGTAAGGACCATGTGGAAACCTGCCTGCTCATCTCTTCGGAGGAACAGATAATACAGGAATAGAAGAATGGTAAGCACTCAGGCCTTTATTTATTTATTTTTTGGTACCACTTTCTAATAAGTCACCCTTTATAAGTTGTTTATAAGCTATTAATGATGGCTTCATAAATTGTTAATAAATCTATTTAATGATGAGAACAACTTGGGTTTCCAGGTTGTGGGAAAATCTTTCTGGATGGTAAGTCATTAATAGTCAAGCCCCCAAGTCATTAATAAATGCTCAATAATTCCACTTTCTAGTAAGCCAACAACTCAGTTATAAATGTTAACTCTTTGTAAATTGATAAATAAAGGGTAAATAACCATCAGTTCTGCAGCTACAAATTAAGTCAAGTTAGATTAAGTTACATTATGAATGTTAATAAATCATTAAATAATCCGTCAGGTCTGCAGTTGTAAATGTGAGCTTGCTAATAAATGGATTTTGGTCCAGATGTCCTGCAGCTCTCTTTCAAAAAGTCAGAGGTCAAACAGTCCATGTGTAATGTCTCATATCTGATCCAAAAAGCATTAGTAAATTATTTATTAACTAATAATAAAGCCATTAACAACAACTTATAAACCCTTTATAAAGGTTTCCTTACTGTAAAGTGGTACACTTTTTTTAGTTAAAGTAAGTGAGACATCATATTATTCCAATTCAGTTTGAAGAGCCTAATGTGGTCGTCTCTCCTTCGTTATTCCTCGTAGTGAGTCATGCTTTGGTGCAGATGTGGTGTCCTACTGGTTCTCTGCATCTGTCCTCTAGCCAGCCCCGCATTGTCTCGCTGTCCTCCTGGCTGCTGTTGCCCCCGCCCAGGACTTTTGGTTCTGTGCGAGTCCCTGGGTCTCAGGTCACTTCCTCGCTCTGTCCCTCTCAGCACCTCTGCTCTATCTGTAGCCAGAAACCAGCTCTGTAACGTGGACCATCTGCTCCAGCCCTTCTCCAGCCTCCAGGAGCTCAGTCTCAGTCATAACCTGCTGGCCCGCTTTCCTCGTGGCCTGCCACCCAGCCTGGAGTCCCTGCTGCTGCAAGAGAACCGTATCACTTACATCACCACAGGTGCCCTGAGGCAGCTGGGAAACCTCACTCGTCTGGATCTGGAGGACAACCGCATCCGTGCCATCCAGTCTGGGGCACTTCAGGGTCTTAACAAGCTGCAGGTCCTGACACTGAAGGGGAACAACCTTACAAGCCTCCCTCTGGATCTCCCTCCATCACTTACTCATTTGGACCTCTCAGCTAACTGCATCTCTGCCCTGGACCTGCGCTCGCTGTCCGCCCTGGTCAACCTGCAGGTCCTGAAGATCAACAGCAACTGCCTGCGCTCTGTCCCAGACAGAGCCCTCGACAGCCTGCCACGTCTCAGATCCGTGGACCTCACCAACAACCCGTGGCTGTGCGAGTGTGACATTTTGTATCTTTACCGCTGGCTGTTGAGCGGTAGGCTGAAGATGGCCACAGACTTGGTGTGCACCGAGCCTGTCCATCTGGCTCACCGTCTGCTTCTGAACCTCTCTGTCATGGCTATCTGTCCCCGTGTCCTGGAGCCAAACCAGAGAACGCACCAACTGGACCTTGACTCCGCACTGGAGAGAAAGCTGGAAATGCTGACACTGAAGCCAACAGCGCTAAGCTCCTTTGAAAACAAGAGGAATTTGGGAGACATGCCAGAGCAAATATCAAGTGAAACCACTGTTGCACTCCTTTCAGAAGATGTTCCCAAGACTCGTGCATTACTTGAACACTACACTTTAGAGGCCCTCACCTATGAGGAGTGTTTATTCCTAAATAAAACACAATCTGTGAGCCCATCCCATTTAAAAACTACTACTTCCCTTTCTGACGAGCAACAGAAATGCCGATACAACATCACAGGTCAGTACCCTCATAGTAATGCAACCTCTGCTGAAGGGACATGGTCTGTGCTTTCCACAAAAAGAGATGCACCCCGGCCAACTCCCGACCCACGACGATTCACACACCAAGACTCTGCAGTGGTTATCTCTCTGCTCGCTGTGTTGTGTGTATTAGTAGCTCTTCTAATGCTGGCATTGCTGCTTGTATTGAAAGAGGTACTTCGGCGCCAACAGAGGGTGGCTCCGCTTGAAGCCGGATCTAGTGGATGAAATCAGCACAGACACACTGAAAAGTTTTTTAATCATTTAATTCACAATAAGCACATTCTCATACAATAGTCTGTATTATAGTGTCGTATGTGTACTTCAGCTGTTGCCCTGTAGTGTGTTCTCATACCGGATCCTCCACGAGGGAGCAGAGGTTTTATACAAGCCAAATTAAAGTCTAAATGCCAAAAAAATATACAAAACAAAAACCGACCTCAATTTATACTTTCTGATTTATGATGTAACTCTTGTGTTCTGTGTAGAAGAACTCATTTGCTTAAAATTAAGGATCAGAGTTGTCCTTAAATATTCACCATGAACTTTCAACAACCAAAATCAGCAACAATTAATACACATTTCTGATCATCTGATGAAATATATCCATAGACACCATAAACACCTGGCACTTGAACATATGGGTATCCTGGCTTAAATTCAAGAGACTGACCCCACAGCCATGTAGATTTTTAAAAGGCTATAAAACTCCCAAAAAGAGGGGTGCAAGACCTGATGTAGTATTATGGCAACTCATCCTCCACACAGCACTGCACTGTTGCAAGACATTAGCTGGTGCTGAAATATCGATGGGACACCCCATACTGGCCACTTAATAACAACATATTAACTGCTGGCTTTGACACGTTCCTCCTCCTTGTCCTGTTGTTTTAGTCTGTAGTCTGACAGCGCTGCTTTTATGGCATCTTCTGCAAGCACTAAAAGAAATGGAGTGAGGAGGTTTTAAAAACATTAGGAGCATGAATTTAACTGCAGAAAAAGCTTTGGTTTCACTGAAAAGTACGCATAGGGATGTGTGATAAGAATAAAATCTTCTATCGTGGTGTATGTCCTTTTATAATAGAATAACGATATTTATTTTGACATAGTACATTTTCTGAAAAATCAATTATGATATTATCAAGAATCAGTTTTTTGCCAATCTAATTAATTAAATACCTGACTAATCAAAGTATTTCATTTCATTGTTGCACAAATTAGATAAAAATATAGTAATTCTCAATGATTTGTAACATTGCATAATGTACAATTAACACAGAGATGTTACAGGAATAGATACCATTGTGTCATCTGTAAATTTCTGATTGTTACCACATTCATATTGTGTCCGTATAGAAGAGGAATATAAACGGGGGATAAATTATCGCAAAAAACGAAGAAATTAGTGGAAAAGACATAAAAATGCAGATACTTTCATTCAAGACACGAGGGGTTACTGAATATTTTGATGCGTATTAAAACTGGAAGACTTGGACTGGATGTGTCAGGTGGAAAAAGCTCTCCATCATCATCATCATCATCAAAACACTCCTTTTGTGAGGAATGATGTTTCATCCCTACAGTGGAGCTCAAAAATCTATGACAAGGAGCATTAAGGCTGTTATGGAGGCTTGTGATGGCCCAGCGCCTTACTGAGACAATTTAGTTGTGGATTTTCCTTTCATTTGTCACCGATTTCATTGCCTTGAACTTACTAGAGCAATGAAGCTTGACTGGAGGAAGGCAGAGTTCTTTGGCAATATCTGTGTTCTTTATCTTCAGAGCTTCGTCAACCTGCGAGGTGAGAGGAGATTAACCAGATCACCCACAAACTTACCAAAAGAAAAAAGAACAACTTAAAAAGCCTCTCTTTTTCATCCGTGTTGTACCAACTTACCGACTTCCCCTTCACCCACTCTGTTGCTAGAGAACTGGAGGCAATGGCTGATCCACAGCCAAATGTCTTGAATTTTGCATCCACAATCTTGCCATTTTCATCCACCTGGATCTGCAAACAACATAGCGTCAAACACCTCGTAATACTGTGGGAAGCTGAGAGTCATGGCAGCGGTAGCTGGGCTGCGACTCCTGCTCTTGGCTCTCCAACTTACCTGAAGTTTCATGACATCGCCACAGGCAGGTGCTCCCACCAACCCAGTCCCCACATTCTTGGAGTTTTTGTCTAGAGAACCCACATTTCTTGGGTTTTCATAGTGGTCCACCACCTTCAGGAAAGTCACAGACACAGAAAACAATGTGGTACTGCTCTGTTGTTTTAGGTAATGAGCTAAAAAAAGATAGGACGCTGCTGGTAAAGCTAGCTGCACTCACTGACGGACAGGCAACACACATGTGACGCTAGCTAACTGTCAGTGGGTTGGTTACAATTACAGTTTGAAAACATCGTTTTTAGTCGGTTACCTTCTTGTGATATGAACAGAGAACATTCAGCCCCGGTCTCAATAATCTCCTGCTAAATAACAACAGCGAGTTCGCAGAGTTTCGTAAGGTGACTGTCGCCATGTTCAGAGACCGATGTGAACGGAAATCGACGAGTGTGCGCGAGTGAGGAGGACGGGATTTTGTTGACAAACAAGCGAAGAAGAGAGCTTTCACCGACGAAGGAGCCCCTACTAGCGGCTAACAGTAGCCGTTACACGTTAGGGATCCTCGGTGAGTTCAGCGACGGGCTCCACCTCTCACTGTACTGCTGCTGGTTTGTTAGGTTGTTACCAGGCAGACAGCACTTTCCAACATGGCAGCGTCAAGCAACGCAGAGCAAACGCAGTTGCAAGATATGGAGGAGGAAGATGCAGGGATGGAGGAGAGAGAGATGGAATCGGACGAAGAGGAGGCCGAGGAGGGCATGGGAGTAGAAAATTCAGACGACGACGAGGACGATTCGTCTGAAGATGAGAAGGAAAATGAAGCCGAAATCCAGCGTTTGGAGGAGCAGGTAATTAGCCAACAACCAAGCCAAGCTTAGTTAACTAACGTTAGCCGACGAGCTAAGGGGAATGAATGGGCGGTAAACACAGTCAGCTACAACAAGCAGCTTTAAAACTGTTAGCTGCTCTGTCCTGCTCCGGTATAGCAAAAACTAAAAATGCTGCAATGTTAGCTGCTATTATCCAAAACAATTAAATGGGCGCGTTTGATATGACGCCATTCACATAGCTGTCGTGATTAGCTGTCCTGCTAATCTGTGATGCTAATGGCTCGTCTGGTGCCACATGCGTCTTTTCACCATCTCAGTCCAGTGTGACATTACAGCTTCCAAGGTGGTCAAAGTACACAAGTAAATAGAAAGAACACTTTGCCCTAACTTTATCGGCTGTCAGGTTTAAGGTATTAAATCTGTCGTATTGGTAACGACTCGTTAAATACTGTAAAGGCTTTAGTCTGCTTTCGTTCAAACTGTTTCGGAGAAGTGTTGATTCAACCTTATGGTCATTTTGGAGGCTGTAGTTTGTGCTGCTGTTACTTAATATTCAGTCTAGCCTCACTGCTATAAATAAAGGGGACAAAACATTGGAAACACATCTCAGAATAACACAATACAAATCAACCGTACCATAAACTACAGCCTCCAAAATGACCGAAATGAAACAGTTTCAACAAAGAGAGCCTGGAAGTCATGAAGGTAGAATTTAGGGCTGAGACTAACGATTATCTTCAGTATTGATTAATCTGCAGTTATTTTCTTCATTAAGCGATTAACATGTCAGAAAATAGTGAAGAACGCCTGTTAGAATCTCCTCAAGCCGAAGGTGATATCTAACAAAATAGCTTGTTTTGTCCAATAAACCGTAAAGATACCCAAAAATGATTGCTTTCCACAAAAACAGCAAATCCTCAAAATCGAGAGGTTGGAACTAGGGATTTGGTATTTTTACTTATAAAATCACTTGCCTAATCCATTAATCAATGGATTGTTTCAGCTCTAGTAGAATTTATAGCAGGACTCTTGTATTAAACTGCATTCATTTTAACTAGGCATACCTAATAAACTGGCAACTGAATGTATCGGCATCTGTGGTACCCAAGAGCATGAGTTAATTAGGATATTTTTGATTGAGTTATTCAACATCTTACCACCCTTTCATCTTTGTATGATTTTTTTTTCAGCTGTCAATCAATGCTTTCGACTACAACTGCCATGTGGATCTCATCAAACTACTGAAGCAGGAGGGAGAACTTTTCCGACTGCGAAAAGCAAGGCAGAAGATGAGTGAACTTTTCCCTCTCACTGAAGGTTGGTGTATGTCTAATACGCTTTTGGGGTCAGAGGACTCAGTTGACAGCAGCCCTGCATTATTTGTGCAGCTGAAATCTCGTTTTGCTTAATCCTGCAGAGATCTGGCTGGATTGGCTCAAGGATGAGATCCGTCTGACTGAGGAGGAGCCAAACCGGGAGAAAGTATATGAACTTTTTGAGAGAGCTGTAAAAGATTATATCTGTGAGTGCATCGCACCATTGTTACTGCCTTTGATCTGATTTGAGATTCAAATATTACATGATCTTAACATTTAACCCCGTGTCTTCATACCCAGGTCCAGATATGTGGCTTGAATATGCTCAGTATTCAATTGGTGGGATGGGCTCACCAGGTGGGATAGACAAGGTGAGATCTATCTTCGAGAGAGGCGTGACAGCTGTGGGGCTTCACATGACAAAGGGACAGACTGTGTGGGAGGCGTACAGAGAGTTTGAGAACGCCATTCTATCTACAGTACAGGTTTGTGATTCCATCACTAGGCGAGATCTTATTAGTGATCAGACATACTCTGTTTTTGTTGCTGTTTGATTACGTATATATGCCAGAGACAGATTTCTTTTTTATTGATGCAGTCTCAAAAATGGTGTTTAAAAACTCAAGATAGACACTGTTAGATTAAAAACACTTTAATGTTGTAAGATAGTTAAGTATAGTATAGTGGCAGATAATATCAATCTGTCTTTGTCAGGTTATCAAATCATGCTTTTGAATGATAATCCACTCATGTAACTCAGAATTAATAAAAACTACTTTAAATGTTGAATTCCTCTGATGTTAGACTAAATGGGCCTTTGCTAAATTTTGACACAGTTCTCTATGCTGCCTTTCCTCTCAGCCTCCCCCTGGCAGGATTCCCAGCAGTGAGGAGCAGGAGCTGCTGAACACTCAGCTTGAGCGAATCCATACGCTGTTTCGCCGCCAGCTGGCCGTCCCCTTAATGGGTAAGCACGACGACGCCTCTGTCCAGACGGGTTGCTGTAAAATGGGCAGGATTCCTGTTGAGAGGGCTGTGTGTTTTACCACATTTAAAAAGATAACAAAGGATTGTGAGATAAGTTGAAAGTGGCACTGTTGTCATGTGGCTTTGAAATACGTACAGATTTAGAAGGAGAGCACTCCTTTTCAGGCCCTGACCATGCTTCAGTTTGTTTCAGGAGTGGACGAGAGTCAGCCAGATGGTCTTGTATTGTGTTACTTTTTTATTCTGGCCCAGCTGATTGGAGACCAGAAGAATTTCTGTAATGTTTGAAGCCCATTCTTATCTGAAATTCTCACTTGTTGAGTTGTACACCAAAGTATGGGACAGAGATTAAGCAGTGTACTTTAAAATATTTGCGACTTTACACTAACTTGAAATGAATACATTTTGAAAATACTGTATGTCGTGTGTGTTTCTTTTATTGATAATGTTGAGAAAAGGAAAAGTGACTTCAAAATTTGAGATAATTTTGCTCCGTTGCTTTGTAGACATGGAAACTACATATGCAGAATATGAGGAGTGGTCTGAACATGGGGTGCCTGAGACGGTCATACATCAGTACAAAAAGGCTTTGCAGCAGATGGAGAAGTGCAAATCTTTTGAAGAGTCACTGGTAACATACTTGCGTTGATAATTTTTAGTGAAACATTATCTTTCACAGTTATCCTCCTCGAAGACTTTAAATAATGTTTTCCTTTCTGCAGCTGGTAGCAGAACCCCCTAAGCTGGCAGAGTATCAGGCCTACATCGACTTTGAACTTAAGGAGGGTGACCCAGCACGGATTCAAATAACCTATGAGCGGGCTCTGGCAGAGAACTGCCTGGTACCAGACATGTGGGCAAAATACACCACCTATCTTGTGAGTATTGGTCAGCGTTTGGTGTGGTGCTGTCTTTTAACGGGCTCCCAGTCAGACTGTGATGTTTGCTGTGTAGAGTTTGGACTCGTTTCATGCACCATTACCTCCCAGTTTGACTGATCTTATTTGGCGCCTAAACTTGCCAATTCCATCGTCTGCTAGCAAGGGCTAAACAACTATGATCAAAGTATTGCAGCTCGTGTTAAGCTTATCTCAGTAAAATGCAGATAGTGATTTTGCCGACAGCTTCTCCTGAAATGGATTCATGGGTCTTCTAACCGTTATAATGATGCTTTAAACACTAAACTTGGAAAATAACCAGTGACATATTAGGTTGATGATCATTTTACTCATCTGAAAAGGGTAAAACGATTCAATTAAAAAAACAGGCTATTTTTGTTGTTTTGGATTTTTCTTGTGGCCGCAGTGTCATTAGAGTAGCCACTATTTATATGGAGAAAGATTTTTTTTTTTCTTTTTTTTAAATTAGTGGCTAAGGTGTCCAGATCCCTTTTGGGTTAAATGTGATTCTGTACTAGTCATATTTCAATGTTAAGGGTTTGGCTGGTTTCCTCAGTGTTTAGCAGTGTGTAAACTTTTGCGATTGCACAAAGAAGCAGTTTATATCAGTATACTTTTCCGGAGGAAAATGTGGTTTCCGATAAAAGTGGCTCTTGACGTTTTCAGTAATAAATCTTTCAGCTTGTTCAAGATTATTTTAACCGCTTTGTTATTTGTCCTCTCCGGGCTCTTTAGGATCGTCAGCTGAAGATCAAAGACTTGGTTCTTTCTAGTCATGAACGTGCCGTCAGGAACTGCCCCTGGACCATGGGTCTGTGGAAGAGCTACCTGCTAGCCCTGGAGAGGCATGGAGCTGATCATCTGATTGTCTCAGGTAACAACTAGGGTGCAGCATGAAGCTGTTCAGATGATAACCCAGTTGCTGTTTTCAAGTATTTTGTGTGTGTATAATTTAAGTGTTGTCGCTATGTATTAGTGACAAACATTACTGAAATAGAGCCTATATATTTTGTAACACTAGGATATGAAAGATATTAGAGTCGTACCTATTTTGAATATGGGGGAATATCCTATGCCCTTTAGTGGTATGTTGGTTTTTGTTTCGTATTATCAGGCCATTTCGTTTTCTTCCACAGATGTTTTTGAGAAGGCGCTGAATGCAGGTTTCATTCAAGCTACAGATTATGTGGAAATTTGGCAGGCGTACCTTGACTACCTGAGGAGACGTGTGGATTTCAGTAAAGGTGAGATCAGTTGTGTGTCAAAAATAGTTAGAAAAAAATCTACTTCGGATCGTTCTTTTGCTGACAGCGTTGACCTCTTTTTTTGTGCAGACTCAAGTAAAGAGTTAGAGGAGTTACGAGGAACTTTCTCTCGATCTCTAGACTACATGAAACAAGATGTGGAAGAAAGTAAGTGGATTTCACTGAGAATTATTTTTGCGTTGTACTTGGTTTGGCTTTCATATAACTCATTGCGTTGTGGCTCTGTAGGATTCGGTGAAAGTGGAGATCCTTCTTGTGTCATAATGCAGATCTGGGCAAGAATAGAGGTAGGCATTGTTACTATGACGACCATTTTCAGGAGTTGGATTTCTGTTATGTTCAGTTGGGTTTAAAACAGTATTTAATCTGTTTTTGTTTGTTTGTGCTCTTTTGACTTACTTTATTTAGTAATGTCTTATTTTTCTGTGTGTTTACAATTTAGTAAAAAGTCCTGTGTGTACAACTACTCTGACATACTTGGCCTACTAAATTATAATCACTACTTTTCATTACTCATCATTACTTTTTTTTTTTGTCACAGAATGTGACAGTTTAAGTTTATTATACTGTTAAAGTTAATAATTTATGATTTAATCTTTATGTGTGTTTTAAAGTTCTAGAGGGGCAAAAAAACATCATTGTCACGTGTAATATGGCAACAGTCTGCACGAATGAACATTTCATAATTTTCTTTTTTTCTCGCTACCAGGCCCTCCACTGCAAGAACATGCAAAAAGCCAGAGAACTGTGGGACAGTATCATGACAAAAGGGAACGCCAAATATGCCAACATGTGGCTGGAGTACTATAACCTCGAAAGGTCTGTCAACCCATGTCTGAAAGGAGAAAAAGGTTATTTGAAGTGAAGTGCTGATGGCTTGATAACTGATCTGCCAAAATGTATAAATGTTTTTACTTAATCCGTAGGTCTTATGGCGACGCTGTTCACTGTCGGAAAGCTCTTCATAGAGCAGTTCAATGCACCTCAGACTACCCAGAGCATGTGTGTGAAGTCCTGCTCACCTTCGAGAGGGTGGAAGGTGAGCCCCAATATAAAAACCAAACTTAACTTGAAAATAAATGAGCTTTTCATGAATTACAGTGTGTCTTTATATTTTGCGTCCTCGCCTGCAGGTTCTCTAGAGGACTGGGACGTGGCAGTGCAGAAGACAGAGACCCGGCTGAACAGGATTAATGAGCAACGAGCAAAGGTAGGAGCGCATATCAGCTCTGTACTGTGCAGGAGTATCATTTAGCTGCTTTTGGCTAATGTTACTATGCTGTGCCCGTCTGTTAGGTGGCCGAGAAAGAAGCCAACCTGGCTCGCCAGGAGGAGGAGAGAGCTGAGCAGCGGCGGAAAGCCAAGTCAGACAAGAAGGCTCAGAAGAAGGTCCAGAAGGGAGCTCGATTCGGGGAGAAGAGGAAAGCAGAGCAGGATGATTATCAGGACGAATGGAATGAAGACTCAGGCAAGATAAACTACTTGGTTTGAATGATAGAAGTTTTTATTTTTGAGCAATACTAAGTGTGATGTTATTCATTATGTGTCTCCTAATTTTCCTATTTCTCTGTGGCAGAACAAGCCCCTAAAAGGCACAGAGGAAATGCGGACCAAAACACAGAGGAGTACATGGAGACCGAGACAGGACTATTTGGTAGAAATGCTCCCCCCGGCTACAAGCCTGCTCCACCTGGCGCTAAAAAAGCCCAGCAGGGAGCGGCGACTGCTGCCCAGAGGCAGAACGATGACAAGCCAGAGCTTCGAAATGACAACAGCAGTGTGTTTATTAGCAACCTGGCGTACACCCTGGAGGAGCCAGAGGCAAAGCTCAGGACGCTGTTTGAGACCTGCGGTCCCATCAAACAGATTCGCCCGGTCTTCAGCAACAGAGGGAGCTTCAAAGGCTACTGCTATGTACAGTTCGAATCCCTAGTGTCAGTCCCTGAAGCCCTGAAGCTGGACAGACGGGAGGTGGAGGGCAGGCCCATGTTTGTGTCACCTTGTGTGGATAAAAACAAAAACCCTGATTTTAAGGTGAATATGAACACAAGTGGGCATGGTTGTGTTTTTTATTATGGCCAGGGTATCTGCAGGTCTTGAACAGTCTTAAAAATTACTGAATGAGTTTCGTCAAAACAAAAGGTTTTAGAAGGTTAAATAATATAACATTTAATTTATAAATTCTTAAATATTTTCTTATGCCTTGAATTTAATTGAATTAATTATTTTTAATTGGTTAAATCATCAATTTTATGCCACTTATCAGGGTCCAAGTCATACTGCTGGGTGTTTTTAAAAAAAAAATAATTCATAAATCTGGGCCATATTGTCCCTGCTGGGTTTCCATCGTACTTTGTCCAATGTGATTGTGAAACAGGTATTAAATTCAATTCTATTTGGTATTAAAAAAAGGATTTAAAAAGTGTCTTAAATTTAAGTTGGGGAGCCCTGCATAAACCCTAAAATCGTGCAACAGACGTGACATGTTAACATTAATGTCCTTGTAGGTGTTTAAATACAACACATCGATGGAGAAACACAAAATCTTCATCTCTGGGCTGCCCTTCTCGTGCACGAAAGAGCAACTGGAGGAAATCTGCAAAGGTCATGGCACCATCAAAGATGTTCGTCTGGTCACGTATCGCTCAGGAAAACCCAAGGTGAGGCATAAAGAGGAGGACCATGTCCAGATGTTTGCATAAAAGCGGTGTTCTTGATGAAGCTAATGATTACCACCTTTGACCATGCAGATGCTGCGCAAAGTGCTGCTGATGTTAACTAACCCTCTCTTGCTGTGTGTCCCTGCAGGGTCTGGCATATGTTGAGTTTGCAGATGAAACCCAGGCATCTCAGGCAGTTCTGAAAATGGACGGCATGGACGTAGAGGGAAACCAAATCTGTGTTGCTATAAGTAACCCTCCTCGCAGAAACATGATGGATAAACCTGGTTCCAGTCGACCCACATCAGACATGATGCCTCGCCAGGTCTATGGATCGTAAGTTTACGACCACATTTATGAAAGTCTGTCATCCTCGGGTTTGTGACTGTACAGACACAGAGCGTTTTTTTTTTTTTTTTTCCTTTTTCCAGGAGAGGAAGAGGACGCACCCAGCTGTCACTGCTCCCTCGTTCCCTGCACCGACAAAGTGGGCCTGTAAGCAAAGTTGAGAATGGGACCGCAGCTGAGCAAGTGCCAGCAACAGCCAGCGAATCAGCAAGCGCAACTGCAGAGACGAAACCTATGTCAAATTCAGACTTTGCCAGGATGCTTCTGAATAAGTGAGAAGATGAGCGAGAGAAGTACGACCGCCTTCACACTGAAAGCCATCTTGTGTCCTTACAAATTAGTGTTGGTGATTTTTCTGTAATTGTTTACCTGACTTCCCTTTAATCTCAGTCTTGTTCTCATCATCCGTTCTGCGAGATTGCCTTAATCGCCAAGCATACGCCCTCCATCACAAACCCTTTTCAACTAAGACTTTTCACCAGTGTGATGGATTGTTTTTGTTTGGTGTGTGCTTGAAGGTGGCTGGCAGGCTATTTTATAAAAAAAGTGTATCATATTTGTGTGTAAATATACTGTATCTAAAATTGTAAGCCGTATGTTGCAAGGTGTTTTCTTTTGATGTGTAATGTGAAGGGGATCTGACAGAAGCATATGGGAGAGTATTTTTTTAAATATTCAAAACTGCCGAACTTGTGAATGTTGTTTTAAAAAAGGGTATATGCAAAAGTTTGACAGTTCAGGTGTGTATTATATGGTGTGTGTGTGTACATAAGTTGGATGTGCTACAGTGATGAAAAGACATTCTCCAGTGTTTTTAAGGAACCTACGACTTTTGTTGTGTAACTTATTTTGACCTCTGAGGGCACAGCTAACAAGGCTGTCAAAGTTTTTTTTTTTTTTTTTTTTCCCCTGACTATACTACAACTTAAATCATTATTTTTGCATAATACCACCTCTGAGTTACCATCTGCTAGTAATCATCAGCATTATGATGCTATGGAGTACCCTAGAGGGTCCAGCAAATTAGTATAATTTAATTGGCTTTATTTTGGCCTGAGAGTATGTTATTCCAGTATGAGAACTGCCCTCATGGCATGTAACACTGCTACCGCTTGATATCGCGTCACGATACAGAGTATACTGTCTTATGATTTATCTGTTTTCATACATCACTTTCATCACTGATAATGTGGCCTGTCTGTTCAGGGTAAAAACATCCATCATCAAATCACCTCACTTTGTTCTACACATCAGTCTGATTTATGTGCTGTGGAATGAAAGCGATGCGGAGGGAAATGAACCACATTCCCTTCATCTTTTTGAAATTCAAGGACTGCACATGTAAGCAGGGTGTTAATGAAGCTGAGGAAATGTGTCTGATCGACTGCTTTGGTGGCTGGACACATCCCCAACCACTGTGTCTGTGCTTTAGTTTGGCTTCTACAAAGTGTTTCCAGTGGTTTTGATCTTAAACTTCACACACACAATAATCAGCCGAATGGTGTTGAGCTACAAGGATTAGTCGGTTGACAGAAAATTAATTGGCAACTATTTTGATAATGAATCCTTTAAATCAATTTTTAAGGAAAATTTCAAACATATTCAATTTTCAGGGTCTCAAATGTGAGACTCATTTGCGTTTCCTTTTCTTACATTATGATGAATTAAATGATTCAGGATTGAGACTATTAATGTAACAAAAAAAGACATCTGGTGACCTGGGGCTCTAGGAGACTGATAGGCATTTTTCAGAGTTTTCTCAAGTTTTGTAGACCAAACAATTAAGTAATTGAGAAAATAACCATTATTTTCAGCCCTGTAACAGTTCATTGATATAAGAAAAAAAAAAAAACAATTTTAGGTGTTTAAAAGAGTTAGATTATAGCCATAAATGTTAGAAAGTACATGTGGACAGTAGTCGTACAGTTTTATAAATGTGGTCTGCACCTGGTTTTTCTCCATGTGTTCAGTAGAGTTGATTTCACCCTCTGAATGACCTTGGTGTTAGATGAGCCATAGTTTGCTGACAGCTCAGATGCTACAGTCGCATCTTCACATATTTTTTTGGTCTGCAGCTCCTTTCCACACAAGAGAAGAGAATCTATGCAGTTTTTCCATTTCTGTTTTCCTGTGTTAGGAGTCGACCATTTGTCCACTGTTCCACTTGCCTTGTTTGGATAGTAACGACTGTGTATGTAATGTTCAGTATGCTAATTTCAAAAAGGTCACCATAGTTTGTAATAAATATGAATCTAAGTTTTCAAAACAGAAGGAATACAAGCTATATGTATTGCTCTCACCAAAGTGGCCTAATCTTAAAAAAACAAAAACAAAAAAAAACAAACAAAAAAACAAAATATGTTGGTCTCTAGAAGTCACCTTCCACCTTCCTAAAGGAGGTATGTGTGCATTGCTGTTGTTTTGTATAATTTCTATAGTCAATGTTTTGAATTTGGTATAGAGGTGAATAATAAATGGCATTTTTTTTTGTTTTGTTCAATCACTATTTATTTTCCTGCTTGTTTCGTTATCTAGCCTTTTCTACCCTTGTGTTTTTGGTTCCTGTAAAAAAAAAAAAAAAAAAAAGTGATGTCTCTTTTTTCTGGTCTAAAACTTGTTTTAATAAAGTCATGTAAATCATCTTGCATCCCAGTATGACACTTGCAGCTTTGTTCATTCTAAAAGTTTATAACCTAAAGACATAATTAAAATTAATACAACACTTTTATTGTAAAATAAAATAAATAATCAAATACAGGAAAGTGCATTACAGTGTTACGAGACAACTTTATGCCAAAGATGGTGAATGAAATGTTGACAAACTGCACACATCTGCAGTGGAAATCACTGAAGCATCTCAAGTCAAATGACATAAGAAAGCTGTATTTCCTCCTCACACCACATCACATTTATTTTCATTGTGCAGGAAAAAGACTTGTATGTAAGCAAACCTAAACCAAAGCAAAATCAGATTTCAATTCAACACCCTGCAGCAGTTTCTATGAATCCAGCAGGTACAGAACTCAAACCGAGGCCCAGGGACAGTAAGGTAGGATACAGCCCATGGACAAGGCAATTCAACACATTTTCTGATAGGATTGTTATTACAAGAGATTTTAAATGAATCAAAACCTATCTCTCCATGCTAGTGTCTCATGCTTCAGTTGTGGATCGGGATGGTCTGTTTGCAGTCAGGACAGGCCTGGTCCTGGCCAGCTCCCGGCAGCCCCACAGCGTGCTCTGTTGTAGAAATCAACAATGTGTCCAACGTTATCTCTGTACATTTGGCTATAAAGCGAATGAAAGGCCGTACATCACCCTCATTGGCTGTGTCGAGGGCTGCATAATATTCAGCTCTTTGTTCTTTGCGAATTGTGATCGGTGGGTATCGTGCTTGCATGAGCACAAGGTTCATGAGCAGGCGTGATGTGCGTCCGTTGCCGTCTACAAATGGATGCACATACACGAGTTTGTAGTGGGCGAGAGCTGCGTGCTCCACAGGGTGCAGCTGCAGGGCCTCATCAGAGTTGAGCCACTGAACCAGCTCCTGCATGTGTCTCTGCAGGTCCTGGGGGTGGGGTGGGATGTGGTGGCCCACAAAGACCTGGCTGGTGCGCAGCCTCCCTCCTTCCACAGGATCCACATAGCCGAGCACGCGCTGGTGAATCTCCAGGATGTTACTGACAGTGATGGCTCCTGATCTGGACAACAGCGTGGTGTTGATGAACTTCATGGCTGCATCCACACCGATGGCCTCATTCTGCTCCTGCAGGCTCTTCCCAGGGACGGCGTAACGCGTCTCGATGATGTGACGGATTTCAGACAGAGTGAGCGTGCTGCCTTCAATGGCCACTGTGTGGTAGATGTGGTGGTAGTAGGTTTCCTCCATCACTCGGCGGAGTGCAGAGTTGCCCTTAGGAATGGACATCAGCCTGCGCACTTTACTGTCAATGATGCCAAAGTAACGCTGGTCAATCTCTTCCACCAAGGGAAGAGTACGGTCTCGGCTGACCAGAGCCCGCTCATTACATGGAGAGATGGCCAATGCTTTGGTGTAGAGGTGGTCTGCCTGGACGACATCCTTCTCCTCCTCCAGAATAGTCCCAAGCTCCGTCAGGGCATCCACAAAGTCGGGGTTCATACTCAGTGCATGCACCAGCAGCTTGTGAGCCTTCTCCCTCTTCCCCAGTCGCTTCATCTCCAGAGCCTGCTGCAAAGCCGCTTTGGCCTCCAGCTCCATCTCTGCAAACAGAACGTGATAGACACTGTCAACTTCCAGGTGAAACAAAACAGATGTTATAACACAACAGGTCTTTTCAAGAACAGCTGGGCAATATTGAAAGTAAATATTATGATATCCAGAGGACCATATATATATATATATATATAAAAACACACACACACACACACACACACACACACACACACACACACACACACACACACACACACACAAAATCACCTGTTATTTTACACTAAATCACAATGCAAGACAAACTAGAACTGGCCTTTCATCTGGCATTTCAAGAACCAATAATCATTCATAAAAATAATATTTAATTACTAATTACTATGACAGAGGGTAATGCTGCAACTTATTTCTTACTTGCGATTAATTGATAAGTCATTTGTACTGCAAAAGGTCAGAAAATTGTGTGAAAAGAGCCATCACAATTTCCAGGAGCCCAAGGACAGGTCTTCAAATTGCTTGTTGACCACACATCGAGAAATCGCAAAATAGAAAGAAAAGCAGAAAATCCTCATATTCATACATAAACTTATATATAACCTGGAAATTGTGAATGTGGGGATTTTTTCCTTGAATAGTGACTTACATGACTAATTAAATCTTTTTCAAGACGCCATAACATATGGTACTGAATTGAACTGTGAATCTAGTGGATCAGTACACCTGTTCTTGTTTGTACCTTTGCTAGGCTTGGACCTCTGAGGCAGCAGATCAAGGGCGGTGAAGGGGACGGTGAGGCTGGTGGACTGCACAGCTGGAGGCTGCTGAGAGCTTCCCCATAGCTGGCAGCGGAGCTGAGCGATGCCCTTCAGGGCGGCGCAGCACTCGTCCTCCACCCCGACCAGGGGCATCAGGAGGGCCACCAACGAGCCGAGGAGGACACACAGCAGCGGGCCCCAACCTCCGAGGACACGGCCGCTGGTGTAACGCCACACCGTCACAGCAGCCATAATGATCCCGGGTTAAATCGTCCATCCTCTGGTGAGGAGAACCTCCATGTATATCCACACCAGCTAGGAGAACCGGAGTGCGGCTTTCACGACGGAGAGCACGGCCAACATGACTGCGGAGAGGCACCGACACTGCCGAGGAAATTCAGCTGAACTTTTACAGCTCGTGACTTGACTCCCTTTCGCCTGTGTGTGGCTCTAAACAGAAACTAAAGACTAAATTAACGTTTAGTTCATTCAGATAACGACTTGTTCTCGGCGTCAGTTCCGTTGTGTACAAAATATACACATCATCGACTTCCTCGGGCTGAGCGTGTGAACATTCTCGAATATCATTGGTTAGAAGTTTATTAAAGAACGGTGCCGATTGGCTGAAAACGCAGCAATACAACAAATGGTTCGTAACCGTCTCTGATTGGGTGATTACGGGGAGAATTTTCCCAAAGTTTAGCCTTTCAGGAAATACAGGGTTCCACGGCAGCAAAGCACCATAATGTACCCAATGAAAAACATCCAACACATCTAATTTTTACATTCGAAAAGTATGTTTTTTTATGTTTATTTTTTTTCTATTTAAATTGTATTTCCCTGTTTTTAATGCAGTTTAAAGCATTCCCACTGTTTTTATCCACTTGCTGTGCTTATTTCTGTTTATATGTAAGTCGTTTTTTTTTTCTATTTTCAGCTGATATGGTGTCTTTTTTAAAAGATTTTTTTAGTATCTCCACACGCTTGTGTGTTGGTGTTGTTGTAATTTTCATATTTTTTGTATTGTGATCTGTTTCAGTGAAGTAAATTGAAAAAAGAAAGCATGCTCTTTAGCAAACAAATGGTTATGTTTGGTTCAAGGTTATAGTTGGTTGGGCCTGAGGTTGTGTCAATAGTCTGTTGGAAGCCTTCATAATATTTATCACCAGAAGGGAACGAGTTTGTTAGCCCATGCACAATAACAAAAGATACATAAATCAGACAACAATAGTTGTGACCCTAAAGACAAGGCGAAATTTGTGCATAGTTTAATTTGTTATAAAGAGGTGATGAAAATACACTTGGAGCTTCCGTGTTCTGATATTTTGGGGCCAATATTTACTTAAAAGCTACCGTTCTTGTAGGTTAGCCAAGGGTTTAGTCATTTCAATCAGAAAACCTACCAAGCAGACACTCCTTGCATTGGAATTGTTTATCACAGGTAGCTGCTGTCGATCCCATCTCCCATGACCAAAAGTAGGAATTAACTGGCTATAGAAAATAAATATATCAGTCTTGGATTTAGCCTATCACAGTTTTTCCTGTAATTCAGTATTAAAGGAAAGGAGAAAATACATATCAGAATAGTTACTGTGCCTTAATGGCGTTGTCCACCAACACTATTCACTTTCTGGGAGAGGGAAGTTAAAAAAATAAAATGTTTGATCTACTTATACATAATTTGCGCGAAGGAACTGAAAACACAGTTGTTTTGCCATGACACCTTTAATTGCTCAGTATTTTTTTTTTTTTGACTATGCAGACTATTGCTACCACTTGTTCTTCTTCTATAATTTTAATGTGGAAGAAACAGGAGGGGGCAGCATTGTTCTGTTATCCAAATATCACATTCATAGTGCAGCAAATCCTCTGAAGACAGCAGTAGCACTCAAAATCAGTATAATCAAGATTTATTCTAATACCATCCAGTTTTTGAATGCAATAAAGATGAATCTGTATTTGTATGAGTCAAGATTGATATCGGCCTACCCAGCCATTTGTTCTACCTCATTCTAGTAACATTTTGTAATCTTTCAGTTCTATATATGCTTGTCCTTCATGTCCTTGGTATTAAGTTTAGTTAGGCTTTATGGATTTTTCAAAAGCTTTAATAGCTTTAAAGCTTTAATTACTTCAATATGCGTCATCTATGTCTAGTGAAACAGCCTTTATAGAAATTACCACCAGCTGTGAACAGCCTGTGGGGAGGAGGACTGATTCCTGGCTGTGCGCCAAAGCCAACACTATTAGACATTATCAGCTCTAAATAGCCCATATTCACCCACAGACTGAAACTGCAGCAACCCACTATCGCCACAAACAGTGTGGGGAAAGTTATGTGTGAACAACCACGTAGATGATTGGGGGTGTAGTCTGAGATTCGGTAGGTCTGTCTGAAATTTGGGCTTTTGAATTTGTTTAGTCATATTGCACACTGTACTCACAGCGAGACCTGGAGCTGCACACTAACATCATTTACCATCACAGAGTCCCTCTGTGCTCCTCCGATCCACAGCAATTTCACCTTGGATTATAATGGAGCAGCCTGTTTGAGTGTGCTTGAGCTGCACTAACTCTTTATTCCTGTAATTCATGTGCTCTGTCACATACTTCTCAAAGCAAAGAGGGAGCTGTAGCAGTAGTAAGGAAAGAAAGAAAGAAAAAGAAAAAAGAAAGAAAGCTTGGGGGAATATTTAATCAACACGCTGCCAATGATTAACTGTGATGGCTGGAAAGAAGACTGCTGCCTGTGGGACACAGGCTCTGCATTCTGTGTATTCATGGCTCAAATCAGACTCGGTGCTGTATAATGTGCCACTGAACCAAGATATTTTTATTACTACGCTTTGGCTTTTACTTCATGATGCATGAAAGAAGAAAGAAGAAGACAGAGCCTTCACAAGTTTTTATTATTACATAGAGCTTCTTGCTTTTATTTTTCCCTTCGGACAAAAATGAACGTAAGATGATCGTCTTAAGATATCCCATATCCTGTAATGTATATCTTCATCTTTGATGGCTCAATACCCACTCACAGCATCAAATTGTGGATTATTTTTCCACTTAAAATATCAATTAATATGCACCACAAAAATACCATGATATGTGCAACATAATAAATTAGAGGAAAATAAGAGTAAAAGTCATTTGAAGAATAAAGATGACAGAAGCTCCATTGATGATTTTCCATATTTAGATCCTAAAGGAAGAATATATAGCTCTCAATTAGTTGAGACAAACAACAGACATGTGAATGGTGACATCACAAACCAAAAGTGTTCTGTTAAGTTTTTAATTTGTCAGCAGCGAACAGCATGTGGACGTGGACGTGCACTTAAAACAAAACCATACATCCTTATGAATGATGAAAGATTTTTTTTTTTTTTGCCTCATGTTGCTAATTGACATTTGGCTAACTAAGGTTTTCTGTGAAGCTGACTTTGTGATTGTGATTCAGAGCCTTGAAAGTGAAAGCCTTTTTTACTGGTTTACTGCTGTTCAGAAAACAGTATTGAGGAGGAAATTAATTAGAATGTTTTTTTCCTTAAATTGAGGATTAACAGAATAAATACATGCTGAACTACTGAGAGACATCAATTTTGCTCCTTTCTTGGATTCTGTTATCTGTCTGCAATCCAGTTGCTTACACTACAAACAAGTATTAAGGCAGTGCCATCCTGGCCACTTTTCCACGTAAGGCTCAACAAATATCGAGTTTAGATTCAGCTTTAGTTGAAAAGCAAGAACAAATATGGCAGAATGAGTGATCAAGAGAAATGATGGCATGAAATAAATGGCCCTCCGGTCACATTGTGGACTAATTCTATGCCCATCTGGCATATGCTCAGATGAACTAAAACCCCCTCAGCTGTGGAAACAGATAAAACTGCATGAGTCTGCAGTTAAAATTATTGATGATTACTAATTCTATTTTTTTTGGGTTGATGCAAATAAATGCCTCACGTCACATAGGGATTATTATCAGAATGGAACAGTCTCCTGAAAAGTATGCTTTTTTATCTCCTGTATCAGTGTTTTTAAATGACTGTGATGCGTGCAACATGAATAACAAGCTTTCTAATTAACCCATGTGAAAAAAACCCGTTATTTTCGCTGAATATTTTGCAGATTTTGTAAAGTAATAGGTTGCTACATGCAACAGTATGATCCTCACACCAGCTGACATGTTAACTTGAAGCACTCTCCAGAGATGACCTGTCAGAGACTATTAAAATAACACCCTGTCTTTTCACTACTTGCTGGAACTGTGCTTCAAGAGGTAAAAAAATCCATCTGCCCATCTGGAAAAAAAAGCGACCTGTCAGGGCAGGAAATAAATCCCTCTGGCACAGGCGCCCTGCCTCCTCCCCTACCAGCTCTCCTCTCTCCAGCCTCTGTGGAGCCGTCAGTCTGCTTGCCTTTCTGTCTGAGAAGAGGCTTTGTTCTGGGTGACAGAGCTGTGTGTCAGCGATAGAGGATCTCGTTAGACAGTCAGAGAGAGAGGGATGGTGGCTCTCTTTCCACTCTCTGAGTATGGATGGCTCAGAGATTAGGGATGAGGGGGGCCGTAAAATGGATGACAGAGTGAAGGAGAGCTACACTGGGAGCAACAACTGTCCTCAACTGTCAGCATCCAAAATACCTATCTAAATGGATGGTTTGCTCCAAGATGCAAGATCCACACACTCTCTGGCAGACTGACAAATGCTGTTAAAAGACGATTTGGGAGGTCAAGATGTCTTGTTTACTCTGGTGCCAAGACAGAGGGTTGTCTTTGGTTGCCCTCAGCCCGTTCAGGAGCTCCTCCATGAAATCAGAGAGATTAAAACACCTGCAACAATATAACTAGTTTACAAGCTCTAAACTAAAATGTTTAAACAACAACAGTAATCTGATGTTTCCCCTGTCTCCCTCCGATCCAGCAGCCCGGTGAGCCTCACAAAGCAGCTCTTTTTAAAGGAGCTCTGAGTAGGTCAGAGGAAAGTGAAGAGATGCAGCTCACCTGTGGCGGCCTCCCCAGTTGCCAAACAGGTGGCTCGTTACCGGAGCTCTGACCCTGCAGTTTTCACTGTACTGGGAGAGGGGCCACTGTCCATGGTACTGTCACATTGAGATGATAAAGTTTCCTCTGTTGGCTCTTGAGTAAGGCATAAAACAAATGATGGTGATTGATAAAACTCTGCAGTTAACTGGTCTGCTGTTTATTTGGTCGCCCATCCAGATGTTACCTTGGCAACAACCACCATTCTGGTCAATACTGATATACAGTATACACTATAATGAACAAATATTTATACATGCACTGCGTACAGTATAGAAAACAGTTACAGTGTCACTATTACACCCAAAATACATATAACACACCAACAATAAATACAATCAAGGAGAGCAAAATTAAAAACTATCATTTATAAATTAAGTTAAATAATACTAATTTTACAAATTTATTTTTGAAGCTCGTCCTCCAAAATAAATACTTTAGTTAATTCTTAAAACCAGGTACAGACCTTTTACCAGATTTTTACTTTATGGCTCCATACTTAACAACCAACATAGTTACAAATATAAGGGTTATTTTTAATACCTGGATGAAAATCCTTTGCAGTCAATGATCTGTCTGAAGTCTGGAACCCATGGACATCACTAAGAGTTTCCTCCCTCGAGATGCTTTACTGCAGCCGCCTTCAGTTGCTGCTTGTTTTCAGGTCTTTCTGCCCCTATGTCTTCAGTAAGTGAAAAGCCTACTCAACTGGGTTGAGGTCAGCTGACTGACTTGGCCATTGAAGAATAATTCATTTCTTTGCCTCGAGAAGCTCTCGGGTTGCTTTCGCAGTATGTTTTAGGTCATTATCCATCTGTACAGTGAAGCACCGTCCTATCAGTTTTGCAACATTTGGCTGAATCTGAGCAGATAGTACAGCCCTATACACTTCAGAATTCATCTACTACTTCTATCAGCAGTCACATCATCAATAAACAGCAGTGACCCAGTTCCATTGGCAGCCATACATGCCCATGCCATAACACTGCCTCCACCATGTTAGACAGAAGATGAGGTATGCTTTGGATCATGAGCCGTTCGTTTCCTTCTCCATACTCTTCTCTTCCCATGATTCTGATACAAGTTAATCTTGGTTTCATCGCTCGAGAGAATCTTGTTCCAGAGCCGGGCAGGCTTTTTTATTTGTTTTCTGGCAAATTCTAATCTTGCCTTTCTGTTCTTGGGCGTTACCAGTGGTTTGCACCTTGTGGTAAACCCTCTATATTTAGAGTTATGAAGGCGTCTCTTGATTGTAGACTTTGACAATGATACGCCTGCCCGCTCTAGAGTGTTCTTGACCTGGCTAGATGTTGTGAAGGGTTTTTCTTCACCAAGGAAAGAATTCTGCGATCATCCACTTAGTTACTTCTTTTTCTTTTTTGAGAATGTACCATATTGTTGATTTGGCCAATCCTAAAGTTTCTGCAATGTGTCTGATAAGTTTATTTTGTTATTTCAACCTAACGATGGCCTCCTTCATTTCCACCTACACCTCTTTGGACCGTATATTCAGAGTTCCCATGGACAGCTACCAAACGCAAATCAACACTTTGAATCCACTCCAGAGCTTTTGTCTGCTTAATTTGTCTTGAAATAATGAGGGAACAGGTGACACCTGGTCATCAAAATGACTGTCGGTAAATTAACCAATTACTTTTGAGCCTCTGAGAATGAGGGACTATGTATAAAAATGGCTGTAATTCCTGAACGCTTAATGCAATATTTTTGTTAAACCCCTTGAATTAAACCTGAAAGTCTACACTTCAACCAAATCTTGATGGCTTTGTTTCAAATCCACTGTGGCGGTGTACAGGGACAAAATTATGAAAATTTTGTCACTGTCCAAATTCTTATATACCTAACTATATATGTAACTTTGGCAAAAGAAAATAGTTAGTGTATTTAGATGCCTTCTATATTGACCAAATACTTGCTATCACTATTGGAAGGTTAAGTTTCCAACCCTTTGCAAGCTAAATACCTGGACTGTAAAATGGTTGAAAAATGTAGTTTGGTTCAGGCAAAGTTTTTTAGTTACATTGTGATTATTATTGCATGATGTTATTCTGATATCTGAGCTTCTGATGTTCCTCTGTTACTATTCTTGATAATTGGTTCTTTCTGTAACATGGCACCACCTGTGATGTAGTTCAGGCAGTAAATGTGGGTTGGGCTGCTACACTCACACATAAGAGTTCTCTTGTGGCTACAACATATCGTATGTCCTGCACACCCTTTACAGTAAGGTTGTCTATTCAAGCTGTTAGTTCTCCACCCTCGCTTTTTCTCTGGTTCTTTGTGAACTCTGCTGCAAACAATTTAAACACTTGCTGCTGCCACTACTGTTGCTCATCTGGCATTTCCTAAATAAGCTGTCCTACCCACAGTCTGTCATGCCCACGAGCTTCATTAAGACTTTGTGCACGAATGTTCATATTCATGACTGTGAGTTCATTCGTGAACATGAAAGACGGAATTGAAATTATATTTTACAGAGTATATAAAATGCAGCAATACATGAACCAAGGGAATCGTGGATAATTAATTTTAGTGAATGATTATGCAGTTAAAACCTCAACAGTGAGGAAAGCAGCATGGATGCTTTTTGCTCCTGATTTCTTACCTAAAAAGACTTGGTGTGATTTATTCAATCCATGCTTCTATCTCTGTCCTCTTTCTCAATGTCACAGTCCCCTAAAGAGCGTCATTTAACATAGTATCGTTCTTAATGAACGCATGTACAAAGAAGATGATTTGTATTTGTGTATGGGGCAGTACAACAGACAGGCAGCTTTTTTGCATCTGATCTTTGGTCTTGGTGAGAGGCTTAATATGTTCATCACTGTCATATTTGTTTGTCAGCTGTAGCATATAACCTCAGATTATAGACGTTGTCCCTCAGGCTCTGTCTCCTGTGCTTTGTCAGGTCCTGCAGGCCGGTCACCTGCTTGAGAGCCTCAGCAGGGCCAACAGGTGAGTAAATGATCTCGTGGAAAGACAGGGGACAGAAATAATTAGCTCTCCACTGAGAGGCAGCCATTACCAGGGACCTCCTTCAGGCGCCTCTTGCTGTTTCACTTATTATCTCACTTCCACACTGGCCTGTGCCATTCAGAGGAGTGGGTTTGAAAGCCTCCAGTTCTGTGAGATATACCAGTTTCAGCACTAACAGGCACATCTTACAACACACAGCGATGAATCAGCAACTGTGGGTGGCTCATTATTTTCTTCACCCACCAAGAGATGACAGGCTTGTGACTTTCTTTGGTTTCTTTGGTAACGCACAGGGGGAGTACAAAATAAAATTATAGCAGCTCATAATACGATTGAATACAACACAGTACTACTGGTTTGCTCATGCGTCCTCCCCTGAAATTGCTTGCCTTTGCTGATAATTTTCTGGCAAAGGAAAAGCAAATCACACTGTCTGAATATAATTGCTCCCACAGCCTCTGGCTGCATTGCCTTTTAAATGGGCCTGTCAGCAGTCAACCACTAGACACACACATACAATACTGTAAATATAACATAATTTCTGTTTGAAATGAATCCTGACTTTAACTTACAAATCAATGATTAATTGCCATTGTAGTTTTTATAGTGAAGTAGTTTGGGTGTTACCAATGAGTGATACCTTGAACTGAAATCTGAACTATATAATGATGATTTTATCTTATATACAGAATAATCCACAAGTGAATTCACAACACCTGTGTTTCTTGACCACGTGTTGTTTGTATCCAGGCTAGCCATGTGGCTCTAGCCTGGCTAATGGCATCAGTCCGCTTATGTCCAGGCTGAAATATTTCAACAGATTGGCCAGATTGCCATGAAGGTTTGTACAGATATTCATGGTCCCAAGAGGATAAATCCCAATGATTTTGATGGTCCCCTGACTTTTCTTCTAGTGACACCATAGCTCAAATGTTTATTTTGTCCAACTTTAATTTGTACCTGTATGTATGGTTTGTGTCCAGATACCCACAAAACTAATGTCATGCATCGTTGTAGTGCTAATTTGCAAATGTTAGCATGCTAACACGCTGTATGGTGAACATGGTAAACATTATTCCTGCTAAATATAAGCATGTTAGCACTGTTGTAAGCCTGCTGACGTCAGCATGTAGTTCACATCACGACTGTTTAAGTATAGCCTCTCAGAGTTGCTAGCATGGCTGTGGACTTTTGTTGCTGAACTTCAATGTTCCCATTTGAAAGAAAGGTAAGAATACCAAATGAAAAAAAACTTTTATATGAAAATGAACATGCCTCTTCTCATGACAGAATGATCAGTGTTGCTGCAGTATGTGTTTTTGCTCCAGAGGCATGTAACCCAAGCGGCAGCTAATTAATTATTGTGGACCCATATGGTTATCATACAAGGATCCCATCTGGAGGCTGACTTCAATATATTAAACAAAAACAAATAGCTAGCGGCACCTTCCTTTCAACTCTCAGCTTTCACATTTGCTAGTCCTGCATGTCAAGATTTTGGTTTCCAGAGCTTTGCTATCTGCTCTCAAAGTCCTGCACACTTCAGAGGACAGAGAGGCCTCAACCCAGCTACAAACTCTGGAAAGTTTCTCTTCTTATATAAAAATTCTACCAGACTTTTTATTTTAAACACACTAGTGTTTAAGAGTCTTGTTATTACTGTAATTTACAAGATGTCACTGTTTATTATCAACTAGCTAATATACAAATTGAGAACCACAACCTAATGCTGTGACACTGTGATTACAAGCAGAAATCCCATGATTATGAGCCAGGGTCACTTTGAGGATTAGAGTTCTTAATTGACTTTTTCAGTGGCATAGGATCTGTCTGATCACTGTAACAGGATTTAGATTGTTAAAAGCGGAACAGATGATCACATAAAACCACAGATCCAGGTCCATATTGGATTATCATAGCTGCATAATTTATGATATTTCTGTTCCATCCCATTAGATGGAATAGATTCTTAATCTTAAGCTTCTTTTCTAACAAATGCTTAAATGTAGAATATTTATTTTGGGGCACATGATAATCTGCAATAATATCAATAACAGATAAATGTTTAGTAAAGTCAAAGCTTATCTTTTGAATTTACTATGAGTACAACTGCAGTTGAAGAAAATCTTCCATTTGGTGTACCCAATAAGATAAAATATACTAGTATTATGGTGCAAACACATTCATAGGCTAATGTTCCAACAAGAGTAAGATGCCAACTGTGCAACATGAACAGTAGATCTGATATTCATTAGTTGCAAGAGTCATGACAGCTTGGGTTTTTTTTAGGTGCCTGTGCCCATTGTATTCATAGAGTGATGAAACAAGATACAGTACACATTGACTTGGTAACATGATAGAAGATATATAACCTCCCGATACATTTTTCCTTTTTAACGGAACAAAGGCAGTGTTAATAAATTAACAAGCCACTTTTACATTTTTCGTAAGAAAAGAAAGGTTATGTGGCACTGTTATTCATACATTGTTGTCGTGATTAACAATAAAAAACATCTAACAAGAAAGAGAAGGTAAAATGAGGGGGAAAAAAAGGACAAAAGGCAATAACATTTATATCTGCAGTATAAAAGAGTTTTCTTATCGGCAATGTATACAAAGCTGGCTTAGTAGACACATGCAAAATGAATGCAAAGGCATTTTCTGTGTTTTCCACACATAGACTTGTGCGGGCTGCCCAGGTAAATTTGTGACTACAAAAATATAATCCGTGACCCATTTTAGCTCTCTCTCTCTCTCTCTCTCAAAAACACATTGACAATGAACCCATCTTTCATAGTCGGACATTGTCTGGAGCACAAGGAGAAATCCTGCTTGATCGGTGGGCCTGTGCAGAGTCAAAAAATCCATAAAGTTTTTACTGTCCCTGTCTGTCTCTTCACCGGCCGTCTCTGTGTGCCTGTCATTCGGGGTGTGCATGAGAGCGTGCTGTGTACATGTGCCAGGACTGGGCTCACTGGCCAATTACAACACACAATCAACCGTCACCGAATCGACTGAACCCCCCCTATTTTGTTCCAGCCTCAACCTGCCTTTATTTTGCACTCCACTTTCCCTGCTGCTTTTCTCCGGACTTTCAATCTCTGAAGTGTTTTCTCTTCAGCTACTCCTGTGTCACATGACCTCCCCTCCTGCAGTAGAGTTCACAGACAGCTGAGCTCTGTTAGCTTCTTCTAGTATCCACCTCAATTTCTACTTCGTCATGATGACAGAACAGTGGAAAAAACATATTATAATATATCAAATATCAAATATCAATATCAATATCATATCAAATATTCTTACCTTTCTTTCAAACACAAAAATGCTTCTAATTTTAATAGAGAGTTATACTGTATGTATGTGGAGTTTTGTATATCAGCATGTTTAGCAGGTGTAATGTTTACCTTGTTCACCATCTTTGATTAGTGTGCTAGCATGCTAACATTTGCTAATCAGCACTAAACACAAAGTACAGCTGAGGCTGATGGTAAAGCCATTAGTTTTGGTTTTAGGTATTTGATCCTAAACTGGACAAAGTACCAAACAAATTTAAATTTTAGACTGATGATGGTGCTAGATGAAAGGTCAGGGGATCAAAGTTATTGCAATTCATCCTCTGTGGACCATGAACTACTTTTCCAAACTTCATGACAATCCATCCAAAAGTTGTGGATATCTTTCAATAACAACCAAAAATGTCAACCAGCTGGTGGCACTAGAGACAAAGTTAGGAGTTTTACCCAAAGACATAAGTTTCATGGCAGTTCATCCATTAGTTGTTGAGATATTTCAATCTGGGCCAAAGTAGTGCACCGATCAACCAGCAGGGGCAACATTAACCCTAGTGTCACGTTGCTAGCACAGCTAAAAATAATCCTATTTTTCCCACTGCAAACAAAAGCTAATAAGAGTTGCCAAAGCTTTAGAGGCTGACATTTTTCCACTCAACATCCAACTCTTGGCCTATTTCCAAGAAGGATGACTACTGTCAATGATACTCATGTTACATTCGGAGGAAATCAATAATTCTGCGGTCAGTACTAAACCGGGATTTGGTGATGACTTGCCTACTTAACTTGCAGCTGTATTAATGACACTGGGGAGGTTAGTCAGACATGAGCGCAATAATAAATAGAAGCACATAAATCTTGACATTTGTTTGTCGCTGCTCGGTGCAAAGGAGAGGTGGTGAAGAGTTTACTACATCAGGGAAATTCAGATACCGTTAATCACGAACAGATGACTTTTAGAAAATTTTCTGAAAGTCTCTAAACTCTCAATCATTGTCAATCAATTTTGCTGCTATGAGGATGGTAAAACAAACAATATTATTTGAAAAGATTGTTTCAGCCACACGTGTGTTTAATATACATGGAGGAATTTTACACCCAGAATTTAGCCATTACTGTTTTAGCAGATAATTGGGCCTTTTTTATATGAACATGTGTGGAGATTAGTGACTGTGAGAAATCTGTGTATGTGTAATGTTTGACTTTGAAATTTTGAGCTCTAAAGTACCTCATTTTAGTTTTTTGTCATCAATTTTTATTGTTTTTTCTATCCCAAAACAAAATAAAAGATGGGTAAATAACATATCTCCTTTGGTCCGCTACAGTAATTAATATCCATTTCCAATGTTTGTTCACAACTTGTGCAGGTTAGCACACACATAGTACCTACAAATTCCAGGTGAAAAAATACAAAATGAAAAAAAAAAATTCCACAAAGCAAAATTCCTTTAACTTTGCAAGAAAGTGCTACATGCTGTATCTAATTTCATGTTATTTTATTCCTCCCCTAGGAAACAGGACAGTATGCTGCTGCTGCAACCATCACAAAAATGCTGAAAAAAACAAATGTAGTTCTAATAATGACAGGCAGAATTGAGAAGTATGAAGTTACAATATCACTTCCTGAGGTTAATGCATTTGTTCTACAGATCATATCAACCCTTGATTACTATCTGTTTCTGATACCGTAAATTCAAAAACTCGGCCCATTTTAATCTGCGTTGTGGAGGTGGATTTTGGGTAAGAAGATTTATGCTGTTGACTGTTGCATCGCTGCTACACTCTAATCTATACAGTGGGTTTCAAGGAGACAACACTAACGTTGGGATGATGCTCAAGTTACTTTAAAATACCATTCAAATGGCACACTGGCAGGAAGGAGTGGAACCTGATACACTACAGCAGAGGACCCTGCATCAAACTGCAGGGGAGGAGGGGGAGACCATTCCTGGTTGCAGGAATAAATATACTGTAAGTGTTATGTGGCTCGCTGCAGTGTCTGAGAGCTTGAAAAACAGACAGGCTGATAGGTATTCAGAGGTATTTCACACAGGCAAGTTTCAAAAATGAGGACAGGTCTCTGCTGTTATTCTTCTACATGCTGTGACTCTCATGACCAAGTATAAAATCAGCCTATAGATTAGTAATACACTGTGAACTGTATACATTCATGGGTGGAGCAGAGTAAATGGATTAGTATTAGTATTATTGTAAACTATGATCAAGGGGTCACCATGGAAACAGCAGAGTTTAAGTCATGATGTCAGACGTTATAACAATAGTCACTCTGGTAATTTACGGAAACTGGACTTGTATTTTATAAAGAAACACTGGATGAAAATGAACATAATCTGTGAAAGACTGATAGGATTATTGATAAGCGCATTTGTTTTAGTTACATTTCACTGACGAAATTTCCTGCCGTTGGGTTCTGAGTGGCTGACGCTGAGAATAAACTTTTTTCCCATGTCAGCCATAGGCATTTCCTGTCAAAATGACAGTGAGTTATGCAGTTATTGCTCAGTGGAAGCATCTCTGGAAAACCTCACTTGAAAGCCTGAAAACGTAAATTCTCAGTGTCTAAAGATCACGTTCGACCAAAAAATGTTTTTGAAAAATGCACGTATTTCACAAAACACGAGAGGCTATAATTACAGTGACTTATAAAAAATAAAATTATGTTTACATCTGCCTATGAACTTCTATTTTGGCATGCAGCTCGTTAAATTCCTGTATCATAAAATGACAAGTGCAAAATCGTTAGTACCACCGTTATCTTCATGGGAGAGTTGAAAAAATTAAAAAATTATTTTTTTAATTAAAGAGCCAGTAGATGTTGCAAAAAAAGTGACATCACAAGAAAAAGTCAAAATAAAGCATTTCTATAAATGACAAGTCCATTTAAGTTTTTACAGTACTGTAGTTAGAGCTTGAATACATAAATAAATATGTGGTGTATATTGGACTGTATGTGCTGTTAAATACTTGTTACTCTGTTTAACAAAATGCGCTGTAAAAATACACTAAAGATTTGTTATTCAAGGGTTTGCAGCTGTAAAATTTGACTTAAGGTTTTAAGTTAAACTGAAACTGGGCTTTCGGTTTAACAGTATATGTTTGAATTCGCTTAAGATACACATTTGTTAAGCACATCCCCAGACCCTGCAAATGTGCTCATGGAAAGGGGAATTGAAAATAGACAGATTCTGTATTCTGAATCTTCATCTTTGTGTATTTCTCATTTTAAGTTAGAAAAATGTTACAGTACATTATGGCCCAGCAACACTCAATAGTAACAAGGTCATTCTTATTGCAGTACAGTGCTTTTCCCTCTTTACACTAACACTCTGCAGGAGTTATTGTGCAAAATATAAAATTAAAAATAATGTAGTGCTTTATTTTTCCTCATAGGGAAATTTTCTTTTCAGCATCCCTCCCCTATAGAGAGGTCAGAGTGCAGCACAGCTTGAGTTTTAGGACGCTCCATCAGGACACCTGAGGGTGCTTGAACTGAAGTCGTCTGTTGAAGGATAGCCTCCTTACTTTTACTGTGCCACCCCTGCTGAACCGAGAGTGTCACTGTGGTGCATTCATCTTAGATGCACTGGACAAAAGGTTTTCTCTGTGGCTATGTTACAGTGCAGAATGGATGAAGCATAAATGTGAATTTAATGCTAGTAGAGATTGCTCCAAACTCCACTGAACCTTGGGTATTATATTTATTAAACCAACAACATGTGTAGTGCTGAAAATTCATTATAAGACTCCTTAAATCACTTAAATCAACCATATTTGAATTACCTTTTAACTCCTTAAAATTTTTTCCTACATTTTGTGTGGAAGTAGGGAGCAAAATCCCCCATAGTTCTTTATCAAAGTGTGAAGCCTCTTCTGAAATATAAAGGATCCTCAGAGTTTCCTTAGAGAGCTTGGTATGCATTTCAAAGAGAAAGCCTATAACTTGCTATCGTGCATGTGTTTGATTATTTATTACCTCTGTCTTTAATAGGAAATTCAATCTGCAGGGCACCGACAGGTCTGTGTGCCCTCCGTGGTGAAAGTGATTTAGCTGAAATGCATCTAAAATAGGTCAGGTAGGCATGCTGCCTGCAAATAAATATCTCCTCATTTGCCAGAGAGCTGCACACAGATAAGGTTTACATGCATAAGCCCACTTCTCGAACATGCTGGGAAATTTTGAAACAGAGGTTCAAATTTCTCTGTTAATGTGCGTTTTTATGTGTAGAAATTCAGTCTCATGAGCATTGAGGTCACTGAATTTTGAACGTTAAAATACTGAGGGATATGGTTGATTCAAGGGATTTAAGGAATCTTATAAAGAAAAGTGGATGTCAAGTGGATGTCAATCAAGCGCAGTCTTCACAGGCCCACGCAGACGTGAGAAGAGGTCTATCAGCCTAATTAGATAAATTGACATGTAGGGTTTACCATGAGTGTGCAGGACCTTTAAAACAATTCTTTGGGAAACACAGCCAGATATATCTGCATTTACAGACACTGTATCACCGACCTGCATCAGCGTCATAACACAATGTCACAATCAGAGACTAGAGGACTTTTAGTGCTGTAGTACTATTATGAAGCAGACGAGAGCTTGGGGTTTCGTTTCTAGTTAGAATTCATCTGTTTTTGTGCTTTTCTGTCTCCTTTTTAAAAAAAAAAAAAAAAACATAATTAAGGTAGGGATGATGGTGAGGCATCTAGTTTTCAAATATTACATTTTCGTTTAAGTTATACACATTGTATCTCAATCTGGAATTTAATATACTATAAATGCAAGTCCACAAACTGATCCATAATAAGATGTATGTATCACAATTACTGTAAAAACAATCTAAATTATTATTATATACTACTATATTATTTTAGAAATACCTTTCAGGTCTTGTTCAACTTTTTTCAAGGGCTAATGTCTGTTGTCACAAAGACTTTTGTATTGTTGTACCACGAGTGTAGCCTCACATCCACCTCAAAGCATAACTAGTCAGAATGTGTCAAGTGGATGTGAACAGCAAAGTGACAAAAACATATAACAGTCCTGTTTTCAGTTTCACTGCCAACACTAAAATGGATTTTTTTTTCACACCTCAGGGTATGTCTGTCCTTTTTTAAAAATAATTTCATCCATTTTTTATCTTCTAGAAAAGAGAGAGTTTCAGGGAGGATCGGGAATCCGGTGTTGTGTTTAGGATTGATGCTGTTCTCCTCACTCATGATAACCTCTTCAAAACAAAATAGCTTAACTAAGTAACGTCTGTGTTTCTTCTTCCTGCAGCAGTTCTTGCTCCTGCTTCCTCATGGTCAGGAGAAACACAACGATTATGACTCCATGAAGCAGGACAACCATGGGGAACTGATTTAATGTCAGTATTGATGGCAGTGTTGTTCTCTCGCCTGAGTTTACAGCAGCTGTTGCTTTTTCTGCGTGTCATTAGAAACATCTGCATCATAAACTGGGGTCTAATTATCGAATCAGTGTGTGTGCCTTATAGTTTGATGACCACTCTGGCCTATCATGCTGCATGCAATTAAATATTTCCTCATTTGCCAGAGAGCTGCAGACAGTTCAGGTTTACATGCATAAGCCCGTTTCTCGAACATGCTGGGAAACAGAGGTGCAAATTTCTCTGTTAAAGTGCATTTTTATGTGTAGAAATTCAGATGCTGTAGAATCTAATGCAGCATTTCTCCTCTGACAGATTTGAACAGATACATCTGGCCAATAACATGCATCTGGCAGGGAAAAGAGGAACATCAGAGCTATATCACAAAACTCTGACACAGGGGTATATATGCATATGTGGTGATTAACATACTTCTCTTTTTCACAGGCCAGAGGACGATTGTAATGGGCCAAAACTACGTTACAAATATGATTTAAAGCTTAACTTGTAACCAAAAACAGTATGAGAATTGAAGAAAATGATTTTAATAACACAATTGCTGGGACCATGGTCAAGTAGAGAGTATCATTAGAAAGTAAGAGCTTTCTCTCAATGTATTCCAGTTATCATTGTAACTGAAATCATCAGTCTGCTACAAATGATTTGCCACATGGGAGTTACAAACACTGCCTAAAATTATTTAAAACATCGTCCACAAATACAAATAAGATGTCTCAAGAGTCACGTAAAGTCAAAATGCAGAACTGAAAGTATTAATGGCATGAAAGTGTTGGGAAAGCACTCAGTCAGCTGATGTTGGTTTTTGTCTGGTGTCAAATACATCTAGAGCAAACAGCTCAGCTCTGTGCACACTCAGCTCTGGACACCATCAAGCCAACAGCAGCAGAAGAAGTAACCTGCAGGTATTTTTTAATGATCTGAATATTATACAGGAATTCATTTAGATTCCAAAACATTTTATATTAATAAACTTTGTTGAAAAATTATGTTGGTCATTAAAAATGTTTTCCTTTTTTCCCCCCACATGAATCTGTAAGACAGCTCTGCTCCTTAAGGAAGAATGGATTATTCAGATGATTATCAGTATCCAGAGTATAACTACAGTTACGAAGACAATTTCACTTTACCGAACAAGCTGGTTTTTCAGCACAAACCAAAGTGTTTACAGGAAGTCCTGTGTGTGTCTTTGCTGGTGGTCAGTGTGATCATTTTTCTGCTGGGCTTCTGCGGAAATGCATTGGTCATCTGGATTTCTGGTTTCAAGATGAAGAAGACGGTCAACACCACGTGGTACCTGAGCCTTGCGATCTCTGACTTTATCTTCTGCGCGTTCCTCCCTTTCAGCATCACCAACATGGCGATGGAGGAGTGGTTCTTTGGCCGCTTCATGTGCAAGTTCACCTCCTCCGTTATGTTCCTCAACATGTTCAGCAGCATCTTCCTCCTGGTCATCATCAGTGTCGACCGCTGTATCTCCGTGATGTTTCCAGTTTGGGCCCAGAACCAGCGCACTGTCAAGAAGGCTACCATTGTTGTTGTCCTGGCCTGGTTTCTTGCTATCACTCTGAGCATTCCCTCTTTGATCTTTCGGGATGTTGGTAGTCACCTGGGTAGGACTATTTGCTTCAACAATTATACATTAAACCAACACAGTCACAAGATAGTTGCATTGAGCCGCTTCCTTGCAGGGTTTATTGTTCCTTTCATCATCATCATTATTTGCTACTCTGTCATCATCCTCAAACTTCGCACCAGCAGGATGACCAAGTCCTCCAAACCCTTCAAAGTGATGTCTGCATTAGTGGCTGCTTTCTTCGTCTGTTGGCTGCCTTACCACGTGTTTGTCCTACTTGAGATGAACTACCGAAACTATGACCACAGTATTTTAATCATTGGGCTCAAAATAGGTACTTTTATGGCAGCAGCAAACAGCTTCTTCAACCCAGTGCTGTACGTGTTCATGGGCAATGACTTCAAGCAGAAGTTCAAGAGCTCTGTGCTCTCAAAGATGGAGAATGCGATGGGAGAGGAAGGCCGCACCACCAGCCGATACCTTTCCAGGTCCAGCTCTATGGACGGCAGAGCTTCTACACACATCTAGAGGTGAAAAACTGCTTCATTCAGTGCAATCATTTGACAACAAAAATGAAATTAAATAACAGAAGCTATAAAATAGGACTTTGCTTGCGATAACACACTCATGAATCAAATTTTTACTGATTCATTCTGTAAATGAACATTTTTGTTGCACTTCTCTGCTCTTGGCAGGATAGAGACTCCTGCTCCCAAATTGTCCTCACAAACACATAATGTAGTTTAAAAATCTTCAATCTTGAGCCGAAATGTAAACATGTATTTAACTCATGTTGCAATGCAGGGTGGGTGCAATCAGTCTCATTCAGCAGAAGGACTGATTTCAGAACAGTATTTGTGCAAAAATTTTGCAGGCAATTTGATAGCAGCACATAGAGGAATTCTAGTTTTAAATAAAAAGACTATAAAATGTGAGGTATATCTCCTGGAACTAAATACATAATAAACATATTAGCATTATTTTGCTCATTTGACAGAGAATTGTTGTAAAGTCATCATTTACTTCCTTGACCTCTGAACTAAAATGTGAAGCTTAAGGCTAAACTGAAGATAACAGTAAAGCCAAGAACTGATGACTGGTATTTCTTTTTCATGCCGTGAAACCTCAGCTGGTCTTCTGGTTTACTGATGTCACAGTACATTTCTGTGTTGCAGAATATACTGTATGTGAGTTATATTAGACTGACCGAAATACAATGTGCAAATGGTTGGAGGTCTGTTGTTGAAGTATGTGCAGTTAAGATAGCTCTCTTATGAATTAGAAAAGTAGAGAAATAGCTGGACTTCTCTACTGCTAATCATACTATATGTGTATTTTTCTTATTTCATGTATAAGAACTGTACAGTGAATGTGATTTGTGCAATAAATATTTGAAAGTTTTTTTCCTAGTTACTGTTTCAGAAATTAAGTTGTAACTATTACAATCAGCTCTTTGATGTATTCTCTCATCTCTCAACATGTGGGCATTATCTGTATTTTGAAGCTAGTTTTTACAAATAAATTAACTAATCCCTTCTTGTGAAAAGTATTTATTTGTAATTTATCCATAGTCGTGATTGGAAAACTGTGGTAGAGACACTCAGAACTTTAACATTAGTTAAAAGAGTTAAGTCAGATTTCGAAGAATTAGATTTAGATTTTTTTTAAATTTGTAGTTATTTGCAGTCAGAAAGTATCACCAAGCACCAACATTTCATGGACAGCATCAATTATTTAATTTACTATTTCTCACTTGGAGTAATAAACATGCATGTACTGTATACAGTGTGATGATATCACCCCTATCACTGTACACCAGTGGTCAGTAGAGTAGGGTGACGTCTTTACACAACATGTTTTCAGGCTCAATTTTTCTCAATCAGAAATATGAGCTCATCATGCCATCTTTTGAAAAAGTAAAATGGTGCATCATCTCCAGGGCCAAAATTATTCTTCCCCTGGAGGTGTAAACTGCACACAGAGATAAAATGAATTTGTATCTGATGTGAACCGTGAACCTTTGAAAAGAATCTCTGTAAAGTAACTTACTTCCTGCTCAGCAACAATAGAGGAATAAGAATGCCAAGAACTAAGGTGACTGGTGATTTTTTTGATGTTGAAAGAGTGGAGCGCACAGAAAAGATGCAGACTCCAAAGGTTACATGAAACACTAGCGGCGAGTCACAATTAAACTTTGTTCAACTTTAACGTGCATAAACCACTGTTTTTACCGTAACAACTGGGCCATGTGCTAACATGAAAGGGCTCACTCAAAATTAACAACGCACAAGAATAATGATTCGACTCTGTGGTTCCCCTCAGCTCTAAAAAGCGCTTTCAACTCATTGTTTTGGTTTTACAGCACAAAACTTTGTTGTTATGGTTCAGACTCTCAACCATGTGTTGAGCTGCAGGAGGCAGTTGTGTCACCAAATGGCAGACACACAGTTAGAGACTAGCTGTTGAACATAGTAGAGAGGTTAGCAGCTAAAGAGCCAGATGTTGGTAGAGACCAAAACAGAGCTAAAAGGAACACTAGACGTACATTCATCAGGTCGTCAGAAACACATTTCTAACTTCTTAGCTTAACATCTTGTGCCATTATCAGGTTATAATATTAATTTGTCCAATTCTTTGGTTCACAGTCCATAATGACAGTCCCTCTGTTGGCCTCTGCTGCTTTGTTTCTAGTGGTAATTAGCATATGTCAGTATGCTAACATGTTAAACTAAGATGTTGAACATGGTAAACATTATACCTGCCAAACATCATCTTGTTAGCATTGTAACTGTGAAATGTTAGCATGCAGATTTTAGCATTTAGCCCTGACCATCACAGAGCTACTAGCATGGCTGTAGACTTGTGTTCATTTTTATTTCTTGGCCACCCAACCTTCTGTGTTTTTTACAAGAAATCCGAGCCATGCACATTGGACAATAACACAACTGCATGTAGTGGTAAATTACTTTTAATTTAGTGTATTTAAAAATGTTAGGGTATATCATATATTAATTAGAGAATAGTAAGTACTGCTTTTATTCATTCTATGGCTTAATGCGTTTAATGGAGGGGCCTGGGGGTTCCAGATATTCTTTGATCTCCAAAAACACGACACCTTTTTACTAGTCATTTCAGTTCCAACATTTCCTCTGAAAGCATGTGTAAAAAGAGTGGGCCATAGTAACTTATTTAATGTCCTCATTTATTGGGCTTTATCACATTACATTCATTCCATAGAAAATACATTCAAACAAGACACCTATGTTCAGAAAGTGCCTGCTTGTCAATGAAAGAGAGAGCCAATAAAATTTAAAGCATGTGTTAAAATAGAAACAATTTCTCCTGTTTGCTTGTTGCAATACAAATATTTTTGATGTGTCAGCATACACTATAAAAATATATTTATATTATACTGAAAATGGAAGTCAGTTAATGTTTTCTGTCTCTCAGTCACTGGTGTTTTTATGTATGTATATATTCATATATTTATTTATTTATTTGTATGTTTTTAAGCATATGGCATAGCACAATGAGTACCATTATAAGACGTGCTGCTTATAAAATCTGAGCAGAATTTTTCACTCTTTTGTGAAGATTTTTTTCTAATTATGAAGAGTAAAATTATCACCAGCTTTAACTTTCATAGCTCTTCTTACAACAAAGAAATAAAAATAAACAACAGTTTTACCATTCAGTATGATTAGCTAAAAATAAATCTATAACGATCACTACTACTAAAAGTATCCTCTAATCTATAACATGAGTGTAATGCCTAATTCCTCAGTGATCTTTGGGGCAAGTGTTGCACAGCAAAGTGCTTTTTGGATTTCTGCATCGAGTCCAGTGTTAAGAAAACATATTCACAACCAATTTAGTCACGTGTGCACTGCACACCAGAGATAAATAAATGCTGTAGAGATAAATCCTCTTCTCTCCTTGAGTCAGTGCCTTCAAGAGGGATTATTCAACTTCTTGAATATGAGGAGCTGAGAATTGAGTTTCTTTACCTCTAAGACATCAAAAACATGTTTTCTCTTACGTACAGTAAGTTGAATAACTTACAAAAACTCGGAAACACGCAGTATCAGCATCAGGTAGTTAAAGCCTGCATATTACGTTTTTCCCTCTAAAAAAGGGCTCAAAGTTTTTAAGTGTTCAGCGAAGTTCATGTATAAAATAGTAGTATTCTGTAACTGTGATAGCAGCGGAAAATTTTATGTTTTGATTACTGGTAATAGTTATTTCTCTTTTGCACAAAATAAGCTCACTTTGCAGTATTGTATCATAATTTGGGTCAGATGTTTTTTCACTGGCAACGCATCACCCAGCACAGTCAGATCTCTGTAGTCACAGCTATTGTACCTTCTACATGTTAAGGCATGTGCACATGCCTACACAGCACATGTGCATAGAGCAGGAAAATAAGTGCTTTCCATTCTTTTCATTCAGCCAAAGAGAAAAACAAACCCCCCCACTTAAAATGGTCTTCTGGTCTTCTATTAATGCATGAAAAAAAAGAAAAGAAAATAAGAGGGTAAATACACTGATTTCTTCTCACTACAGCTTCAACCTATAAGACTTCACAGAAAAATAATTGAAAAAAGTATTTAAGTCATGTAATCCTACAAAACACGGTGCAGAACTTTTTGACAGAACAGTCCAATTAAGTGAGAAAAAAGAGGAAACATGGGGATCACATACTGTGTATCATCTTGGCATATATTCCTCTGGAACTCCAGACATGTTCCTTTTCTTCAATGCAGCGTCTACCGTTGCGATCAGTTCGTTAATGTTTGCTCGCATTTTGCTCGTATACGGGTCATATTCAAGTTTTCGCAGCCCTGATCGCTTGAAGTTCCCATCTTTCTGGCCCTCAACACAGAGCAGGCGGTCCTCAGAAACCTTCAAACCCAGAAACTGTACCATCCCCTTGAGCTGGGAGAACAGGTCCCTCTTCAGGTCCTCAAAGTGGACCACATGGACGTTCTTCCCATAATTCAACCAGTCCAACGTGTGGGACGCCCACCAAGGGGCATAGTTCTTCACAAACTCGGGCCACTCTGCAGGACAAATGAGAGCACACAAAATAATTTTAACAAGGACTTACAGGTGCCAGTCCTCTCAACAAAGGCCATGATATTTTGTAAATTGAAAAAAGGGAGACAACTACTCAACCACTCAGTTTGTCTGAATAAATCTGAAGGGCCTGTGTGTTACTTTTAAGAATTACACTTGAAAATACTCTAAAGAACCAGTAAAAAGTACATTTATCAATCCACCTACTCCTAAGTAGAATGAAGTGTAGGAGTAACGTTTAAGAACCGTTGTCAAGTGTTCACATGATTGATTGGATGTATGCTCAGAGCAGGGATAGCCAATCCAACACAAGGATTTACTGTCATTTCTGCCTGATTGTTCACTCCTAAAATTCTTTTAGTGGTTATTCTTTTATTTGTGTGAAAACTTTGATATTATCTAGCAATTGATGTGTGAAATTAACAACAACCCAACAGCTACTGGAGCAGCAAAGAAATTTTACTGCTGGCAGAGGAGGTACATCAGGGAAATCATATAACAATGAGAATTTAGAACCCCATGACAAAATCCAGAGAATGAAATTGTGTGGAAAGTGATTGCAAACAAAATGAATGGCAGATCTATTCTTGTTGTCTGCTACTCTAATGAATGAAAAAAGTGGTTTATCATTTGGAGATAACAGCTTACAAAAGAAAGCAGAGGCTATAAGATGAGTGTTTTTAAGTTGCGAGAAATTTGATCAGTAGCTTTAACTTTTAGATTTTCCTTAAAGTCTGAAATTTCATTTTTTTTCAGATTGATAAATACAGGCCCTGATCTCTAAACAAAACAACAAAACAACAAAACGCAATAACTAAATAGGGAAATAAAATAAATAACAAGCTAAAACCACCAATGTGGGAACTGAATGAAGGGGAAGTGAAAGACATGATATTCTTCACTGATGTAATTTAGGTTGAGAGATCCGGTGCAAGTCAGGGCAGGCTACATTAAGTCACTTCTGAAATGTTTGCACATTTAAATGGACATTCTTGGTTGCCAAAAAGACTGCAGAGGTTTACTCATTGATAATCTACTGTCCTACAAAAGCAGCAGCTGGCAGGAGCTGTGCTTCATTAGCATGCATCTTTACTGTTAGGAGAGGTTGTCGTTAAAGTTTAAAGCCTGCTGAGTTTGCAGTGCTGTCTCAGAAACCAATGAGAGAGGCAACTTTAGTACCAGAGTTGACAGAATATTATATACTGCATCTAAAAGCACAACCGGCTATATAGAAACACTGCAGAACTGCATCTCTGGCCACACTGGATCTTTTCCCCTTCTTTATCAGGCTTTCAACAGACATATGAAAAGATACAAAAATAAACTGTAACATGAACATACTGTTCTGCTGATGTTTGACTGAATATCAAATTTAGTTAAGAGACTTATGTTCTTATTATCAGAGGTTTGACTTCAGAAACGCAAATAAAGGGGTTTATGTAAGAGCATTTAACTAAATTCACCAGATAACTCTGGAAAATAGCAGACTGTGCTTGGTTTTGTGACGTGCCCTCCAAAATAAGTTACACTAGTCCCATGATTTCACTTTATGCGGCCACACTGGAAGGCATCAGTGTCTGTAACATCATCGGAGCCCCACAGTGTCCCTCCACAGAGATGAGTGTATCTAATTGTACATGTGGGGCCCTGTACACAATGTCACACTGACTCTCAGACGGGGGCCTCTCTCTGTATTCGAAGTGGCAGCTGTCAAAAAGCTTTTCTCTTTACTGATGTGACTGCATTATTTCCCCAGCCGCACAAGGAATAAACATTCATTGGTAATGGCAGGCCGAATGTGCTGATGTTTCCACAAAGAGAGGCAACCGCTGGGTCAGCAACTCTCCAGCCTTTGGAAATTCAATGAAACCTCACAGCAAGTCAGAGATATGACAGTCTGGTACAAAACCAGTTGCCATGGCTACCAAGGCACACTTAGGTGGTTGGATGTAGTGAGATAGGAAATATAAAGATTTATTGGCATGGGGTATAAAATGTGTCTTTAATTTTATAAACAAAGAGTTACTGGACCCAAAAGGTTAATTTCCTTAATTAAGTCACCAACAATGATTTTTTTAATAACCACTTTTAATCATCAAGTAGGAGCAAGAGGAAATCATCTTGAATTAATTGTGCTGACAAATCATTAAATGCTTCCACATTGGAGGGTGACACACTGTATGTAAGACAAAATGTCCAAATAAGTCACACAACAAATCGATAAAATTGACAAATTAAATCATTAAAATTGTCAAATCACTGCATTCAGCACTTTCTTAATATAATATATTAATTTCAACTACAATATAAATGAAGCAGCTAATTATCTCAGAAACCTTAGGATTATTTTTTTTTACTTCTTGAGCATTATCTTAAAAGGAAGTTACTTGGATACACATCCAGTCACTGTAACATAAAGGATCTATGCACAAAGCTAAAAAATGTTCTTTTCCCACATGCCAACAGCTTTCTTAAGTGCTTTTCCTTCACTCAGATCAATTAAGCCGCCCAGTTGGCGGTGGTTTACTTGTACCTGCAGAATCAGTGGGTAATTATCAGAATATTCTCCTAAAAATAAGTTAAAAGGAAGTAAAGGAAGTAAACAAAGGACCCTACTGTCCTAGTGCTCTTTGTAGGAAAGATGCATGTACATTATTTATCATTAACTATGAAACCTCTATTTACAAAAACCAAATGTGATGTTAATTGGCGTTAGTTTATTAATAATACCACAACAAACATAGCATTTCTACTTTGTTGTTTTTTGTGTATAGTATTAGACTACCATTTGTTTGGAAAGCCTCAACACCAGTTTGATAATAATGTTTATTTGCTAGATTGATGATGGGTGGAGGAATTATTGACCCAATGAAGTTTTAGCTGGTGACACAACTCATGATCCCACCAGATTGACTGCAGCTTTGGTTGGCTGGTTAATAGTTTCATTTTTTATTTCTCCGAACAGATACTTAGATTGTGCCTGCTATCATTTAAATGAATTTGCAATGTCTTCACACTGAAAACTTTGTGCTTAAACACATTGGTTTATACGGTCAAAACCACTTCAGCAACCATGGGTTTGCTTCCTCCATTTCCTTACCATTGTAGGCCACTGTAGATAATTATCCAGTACTTTGAACATGTTTTTAAACATTTGCTATTTTCACATTCTGTGTTTTTTAGTCAAGATTTAAAATTAATCTTATTATTACCTTCCCACTGAAGACGTTGATGGAAAATTTCGTTTTCCATGTAATTTTATTAACTAGAGCTGCAGTTTTTTTTTTCTTTGGTATTGCATAGGTTGTGTTCAAAGGTCCATCTGTGAAATTTCAATGTATTGTTTTGGCTATATGTTCACAGATTCTTGCATTTTGCCATGTAAAAAACAAAACAAAACTGTCTTACCTTACCTATAGTTTTCGTATGAAAGCTTTTAATAGCATGCTTGCACGTCAAAATCTCATCAGTCAGTTTGAAATGAAACGTCCTCAGTGGTTTAGTTTGATCAAGGTCTTTATGTTTGTATACCTCATGATTACAGTGTGTTCTTAAAAACACTGTAAATAAAGTAGTTACTTTCTTTATTTCCTCACCTTTCCCTCTCCAGTGAGCCTGGGAGGCAAATCCAATGTGACCGCCATATTTTCTGTTAAATTCTGCCATGAGGGCTTTGTAGGGGTTTCGGATCATGAGGATGCTGGAGTCAAAGGCTTCGATCTCCTTCCTGCCACTCTCATGTGTCTTAATGCAGATCGTCCTCCCACTCCGCCAGTGGTCCCGCTCCCCTTTAAATCCTGCGAAACAATGATGTCCCACAGTGAATATTCTTAATCCACAGAGGTTTATTCATGAATTAATGCGTTTGTGAATCATGTCAGATAAATATTTAGGGCCTGCCTTTATTGTAAAGAGAGCCATCAAAGTAATAGCTGCCGGTGTAGAAGCCAGTGGCGAGCTCTATGAGGTGGCGAGCCCAGGTGTTGCCGGCTCCAGGGAAACTGGCGAGGGCTACCAGCTGCTTAGCACGACTTGGGAGGAAGTGTCTGTCCATGCAACGGTTATCTGACAAGACACAAAGACCAACGGGCTATATTACTGATTTGTTGTATGTACAGAGTTACAAAAAATTCTGCAATGATAAACGTGGGCCTGATCTTTGCCAGTTTTTCGAAAATGTGGGGTTAAGGATAGTGACTCTGCAAAATACAAATTGCTCAACACAATGAAGATTCAAACAGATAATGAAACTTTCATTTCAGTCATTTTCCTGCTTCTTAACACTATTTTTTCTAATAAAAGGGAATAAGAATCAAGATTTTTTTTTATGTGGAAACATTGGAAATTGGTGGCAAAGACATTTGACATCATTAGAAAAAGAGGAAATGTCAAATATAGAGGTAACGACATGCTATGGTTTTATTTTTTCTTGTGTGTGGGTTAGCTTGACTTATTCCTGTTGCTCAATAATTGCATAATAGTGCCCTCATACTGACATTAAGGTGTTGGTAAAGATGTTTACTCAGTTAAAAAAAAAAAAGATAGATACATTATAGATTTCCAATTTCAAGAATATGCTTTATGTATGAAGATCACTTCCCACTGCAGCTTGTTTTTGTCTTTTTTGTTTCACAGCTTTAAACTTCCCTTTTTGTTTACCGGACTCTGTGGTTCTGCTGAACTCGAGGAAAAACTGCTCACAAAAATACATAAACCAGAAACTGACTAACACTGGCTAATGATATTGAGAAAAATAAAAATCTAATAGCGACATATCAGCTAATATCTGTTTTTTTTTTTTTACTTAACATATACCAAATATTTTTTGGTAAGGATCCCTCAAATTTGGGTATGAAAGAGTTACTGTGATAAAAATACACAGTAATGGTTGAAATTATTGGCACCCATGAATTTTATGTGAAGAATTTAGAATAGCTTCAGAAATAAATGCAAATTGACCAATTTTGTATAATCAGAATATTTTAATAAAATGTTCAAAGTTACTGAATGACAAAAAAAATGCTTTTATATGGTTAAAAATAAAAAAATACAGATATAAAATGTACGCTTCACTTAATTATTGGCACCATTTTGATGAATTTAAATTAGTTCCTCAAACAAAATAAAAAACTAATAAAACTCATCTGTGCTTAGTTTTCAGTGTCCACATGACCTGAATTAACCAATGAATGATGGTTTTACGGCATTAAAAAGGGGCTGACTGTTTCCGGTTTCTTTTTCAAAGTGGCGAAGACAAGAGAGCTGTCTGAGAGCATCAGAAATGTTATTATCAAAAAACATAATAATTCCAAAGGCTACAAGGAAATGATGAAATCAGAGGATTACCAAGGCATTTTAGAGCGAAATGTGTTACCCAGTGCCAGAAAACTAGGTTTCAGGCAAATGTCTTGGATCTTTCAGCAGGACAACGACCCAAGGCAGACATCAGGCAGCACAAAGGACTGATTGAAAAGTAAAAGATGGACTGTTTTAAACTGAACAGCAGTGAGTCTTGACCTAAATCCCATTGAACAGCTTTGGAGAGAGCTGAAATCTGCCGTTGCAAAAAGGTCTCCTGCAAGCTTAAAAGAGCTTGAACACAAAGCAATGGAAGCGTGGCAGAAACTACCAGTAGACAGGTGCAAGAAGCTTCTAGATGGCTACAAGAAACATTTAGAGGTTGCCATTGTTGCCAGAGGTTCTGCAGCCAAATACTAGTGAAGGGTGCCAATAATTGTGTCTGGGGTAGATTTTGTGTTTGTATTATTTCACTATTATTTTTTTCGTTTTTTATTTTGACTTTTTTCAGTAACCTTAGACATTTTATTCAAATATTTAGATTATAAAGAATTGGTCCATTTGCATTTATTTTTGAAGATGTTCTAAATTCTGCCCTTAAAATTCAGGGGCACCAGTAATTTCAGCCTGGACTGAAGCTGAGGAAAAACATTTTTCAGCTTAATAATAAAAACTCAAATCTCAAAGAACAGAACAGTAAATATAAGATGACAGTTTTGAACAGCTATCGCCATTGTAGGGTTTAATTAGTTTAATGAGTTTCTCAGTTGACTATATAACAAAATATATCAATACTTTTGATAATTATAGAACTACATATATGGTGATGGAGGATTTTATACAAAATATATTATGAGAAATAATTAAAGAACATAAAATATGTTAAACTTGAACTAAGAAAAAATCAAGGTGAAATGTAAATCAAAATGTAGCCTATATAACATTATTATATTATTATAATATTTTTATTATTGACATATACCAGTCATGTACACATAGAGAAAAATGGGTTAAAGTCACCTACTTAATAATGTATGACTGTGTTGTTAGTGTGCATGTATATATGTATTTACAACAAAGAGGAAGTGGCTTGAGCTTCCTGACATGCCTCTGGTTCAAATGTGCCTGTGAGTGCGGTGGCCCATGTGAGCTGCCAAACTCTACCTTGAACCTGCGTCTGGTACACCACAAAGTACTCGTGATTCCCGCAGCTCTCGAACTCTTCCCCGTGGCAGCGGTGGAGACACATGTCCTCGTCCTCCAGCTCATGAAGGGAGAAAAGGGATGTCGGGAAGCCGCAGTAACAGCGATCTCCAGCCAGGACGGCCAGCGATTTCTCCTGAAAATTCAGCTGCCATTATTCACTGCAGAAACACTCACATGTACAACAGTACAATGCATGAACACACGTATCCAAAATTCCCTCACCCTCTCTGTGCACATGTCCACACACTTGTCCACAGACATGTTTTGGATGACTGTGCTGAAGGGAAGTGCCAATGTGACATTGTCCGGCCGGTGGAAACACCCCTTGAAAATGGCACTGCCATCTGAAAAAGACAGAACAAACCAAACTGTTATTCACCAAGAGGGAAAAAAAACAAAACAAAACACAATGTACTCTCCAATTTCATAGTTACTGAGCACAGGTTCCATCAGCTTGGCCTCTATCCACTGACCCCTGATGAAGAGATCCCACTGGACTCTCCTCCAGTCTACTGAGGCCCTGACCTGCCAGCAGACTGAACCAATAGCAGCACTCATATATCCCTGCAGTGTGATGATGACCTTTAACCTCGGCTTCTCCCTCTGGTCTGATGGATAGTCCAAAAATCACAACAGCAGAGAAGACCCTCTTTCACTGAAGGTTGTATTGTTTCATACTTTGATTGTTGTTGTTATCTTAGCTGCTTTGTATTTGCTATTACGGCAGGTACATTACAGCGTAATTACAATACTACTGGACAATAATTCGTTCTCAGCCTCCAGGCTTCTTAAAAGCATTAATCAAACAAAACCGACTGGAAAGAGAAAGTGATTTTCCTTCATGGTTGGAAGTGTTTCTCACAGTGCGGCACATCTTTAAGGGGTTGAGAACCTAAAAAAATCTTAACACCTATTTCACATTTATTTCAGGCTGTCAAGATGTCACCTGTGCTGATATACAAATGAGGCTGTCTCGCTGTCAACAGACTGTTATTAATAACAGGGGAAAGAAACCAAACACTTAGAGCTTTTTACTGTGACAGATACCATGATGAAGACAGCTTGCTTGCTCATACATAGCTGAATAAAATATGCAAATGGAGCTGTGTGTCTGCTTTATTCCTTCCTATTTAAGTTCACGCTGTCAATACCAGCACCTCAACAGGACTGTTGTCTGAAAGTATTAACTGTCAACGATGTTTTTGAAACACTCCTTGTAAATTAGCTCTTGCAATGTGTACGTGTCTAATGTTTTATTTATTTTTTGACCTTTTTTTCTGACTAAAAGTTACATTTTCAATGTTGTGTCCATGTTTTTTACTTCCCTGCAGTATATCTTCAATGGATCCACTTTCTGTAACGCTTCTTTGCCCTCACATGCAGCAGAGCTTTTCAAATCAAACTGAAACGCTGTATTTTGTGCGCCACTGACTTGCACATGTGCAGCATCCAAAAATATATCATATATCACTAACGAGTTCTTGAGAAGCAAATAATAAATCGTTGATGCAATCGCACAGCTGAGTGAAATCCGGAGGATTAAACAATCTTCAGGGCTGATAGCAACAGTGAGGCACATGAATAAAAAATGCAGGACAACATCCACGTTGGATTATCATAGCAGTAAACTTAGCAAAACAGTCTCTAAGTGGAAAAAAACCACAAAACAGCCAATTCAACACATTTCCTGCATTTCCTCTTTGATATTCTGAGAAGGGCTCACATGACGGAGATCAGGGTTAGAGGTGAAGACACAAACGTGGAGAGCGGACTCAGCAGTCTGATAGATGGCGAACAAGAAAAAAAGCAGAAATGACAATAATAATAAACAAACAGTACTGAACTGAACTAGGAAAGTAAGACCATTTTAGATTGAAGAGTTGCTTAAATATTCGCCATAGATGTGTAAACTAACTGGATCCTTTCATGTTAACAGATTATTTCTAAGAAGTGGTTGGGAGATGAGAAAAGAGAAGCAGGAAAAGGTGTAACAAGTTACATCACCTCGTGAACGGGAGTTTTTGAAATCTGACAGCAAAAAAAGTACCAAAGGAAACTACGACCTCTTTCAAAAATTTTTAAAAGACAACCTCAACACACAGATCTTTTTCACTTCTGATAATCCGGCCCTCCTTCTTCCTTTCACTTCAGTTTTCCTGCTGGCAGGCAGGGAGTGTTTAGAATGCAGCCCACGGCTGGCTGGGCTACGTAGGTAGCACAGCTCTCCAGGGAAAGAGGTAAACACAACACATCAGCCTGCTCCCAACTGTGGCACTAACCCAAAATAAAACAAATATTTTCCCTCAAAAAAGCCAGGCTAGTTACATTGTTACATCTGAGTCAAAATTGTATCTATGTGTCTCAGTGTTAGTATACTGTTAGTTACCCAGTATTCTCAGGTCTTTCTCAGTACATGGACATAAATTCAAATTTTCCCATTTTTACAATATAACTTACAATTTTTATGAACAAATTTTGTTGAAGTTCGAACAAATTGTTAAAATATTAAAAATGCCCGTCGCATCTCTTCCGTTCACTTGATAGCACTGAGATCTTGTGAGGCTGTTGCTGAGTGTCAGACTCACAGCGGCGCGCTGACTCCTGGCTCAGCTCCAGCCTATAGATGGAGAGTCTGTTGGCTCCTCCACACAGGTTGCTCTTCTCTCCTTTACACTCCATGCTGCATTCGCTCTCTGAAGCGTTGGGCGCCTGGATCTTGTGACCACAGTAGCACTCGGCTCCAAACTCCAGGCCTGCGTACATGTATCCTCTGGAGGAGAGAGAAAGAAAAAAACATTAGCATCAATACTGAAGGAAGACAGGGAGGATCAAGTGATTTTTCCTAGCCTTCATTATGTGTCTTAATCCCTCAAAAGCCAATACAGCTTACCATTCTGAACAACTGGATAAGATGTAATCAATAAAAATAAACAAATGATGCACAGAGGATGCTGAGGCAAAGATGAAAACAAAAGCAAACATTACTCTAAAATAACATCTCTCTCTTTGGTGATTGAAGATGAGAGAAGTTACACATGCTGCAAGGCTCTAAGGCAAAGCCAGTTATAAATGAGTTTGGTACTGAATCCATCACACAAGGCCTCTTCTCTCCTTTCTATTGCTTCATGGAGGACTTTACTCCCAAGATGCCTTTCGGATGCAATTAGAAATCTAACACACCCCTCGCACAGGACAAATCCCCCGGGCTGTCAATCAAACCCAAACCTCTGTGTGCTGCTATGTGCTGTTGCCCTTCATTTGTTTGTCTGTTTTCATTAACCCGCTGCTCTGGCAGAGGAGACTGGCAGGCTCTAAGAGGCAAGAAGCAAGAGGAGGAAGGGGATGAAAACAAGCATCTCTCCCTGCTCCTATTCCTCGCTCTGCAAATCAGTGATGGGTGTAATTCAATGCATTCGATAGAGCTGTCTCTGGTAGTCCTCGGGGAGAAAAAAGAGGTGAGAGGAAGATGACGAGGTCGCAGAGAAAGGGAGTCAGGATATGAGGAAACAGGAGACAAATGGAGGAGAGGAGCAGAGAGATAACGCTTTGAAAACTGGCACATACATAACTGTTTTTTATGTTTTTCAACCCCATACAAATACCAGGAACTGACGAACAATTCAGTTACAAAAGTGATATGAGAGTGTACTATAAGACCAAATGTATGCAGACACTTGAACATTAAACCCTTATGTGACTGTTGAGCATGTCATCTCAAAACCACACATACATAGTAGGCTGATACAACATCCTCTGCTCTTCTGGGAAAGCTTTCCACAAGATTGTTGGAACCTGGCTGCAGGCATTTGGTCCCATCTAGGCACAGGACCACGAGTGATGTCGGGTGATAAGACTTGGCTCGCAGTTGGTGCTCCAAAAGCGAACCCAAAACACCCAAAATGTGTTAGAATCCAGGCTTACCATGCGTCAACTGGTTTATCCGAAATTTAATTGAAAATTTGTTTGTGACTATGCAGCGCTAAACCTAAAAATCGGCTGACATGATACGGGCCTTAAAGTGGGTCCTGTTTTATAATGTAATCTCAAGGCCCTGTCTTGAAGAGATAGTTGGAGAGTGTAAAAATCTAGCTGTAAAACCTTCATTATTTTGGATTTGTGCGTTGCATATTTCCAAATTAATGTGTTTAATTAAATTACAACACAGAAAATCTGCGACCACGTAGTATTTGAGCGTAGAAAAACCATTCACAGTACACAGAGATTAGGAGGAATCTGTGGTTAATAGGGGCCCAGCAGTTTGTCTCTGCCCTGGGGCCCCGTATCAGGTTAATCTGTCCATGGTTGGCTGGGGTTCAGGCAGGGCCTCTGCAGGCCAGTCAGGTTCCTCCCCAACAAGCACAAAAAACTATCTTTTTATGGACCATGGGGGCATTGTCGTGTTGAATCACGAATAGGGCTTTCGCCAAACTGTTGACATAAAGCTGGTAGCACTCTTTTGTCTAAAATGTCATTTTACCCTGTGGCATTAAGATTTGCTGTCATTGGAAATAAGGGGCCTAGCCTAGACTTTGCAAAACAGCCGCAGACCAAAAGTAGACTAAAATACGTGAACGGGGGTGCCAGCATACTTTTGGCCATATAATGTGTTTTAGTTGGACAGAAATCTTATTCTTCAGTGAAGTGTTTTAAACTAGGATAATACAATGTAATTGAAGTAAACTTTTGTCAAATGCTGTTTCCTAGTTCAGAAATGAACTCTGAAACTCAAAGGATTTGAGATGAGATTATTTGCACAACTTCAAGTGTTGTTTTTTATATAGTCTTTTTTTTTATTATCATAATTTTGCACATCAAGATAATGGCTGATGTTAATAACTGTGACAACGCTACTGATAATTAACTGGTGATTAGATCTATAGTATCATTCTGGCTCTATAAAACATCACAAATGAGGAAGTACCTCCCAACAACCATCAAGTTTTTTATTTCCATATCAGCTCTTCTGCAGTTCTACTTCACTTTCAGTCGTAATTTATATCTAAGCCTGTCAGTGAGCGTAAAAAAGAAGAAAGAAAAAGGGATATCTAATGGAGGAGTGTTTTTGTTGTCTGCTGCCATCATACCTTTCTGCACAGTTGTCCTGGCAACGGAATACAGACATTTTTTTGTAGTCAAAAAAGGAAACTCCTCTCAGCGCTCTTTTCTGTGTGTCATCAACATAGCAGCCAATGTACTTTGCTGAAAAAAAGAAAAAATATGTTAGTCATGTACACAACACAAAAAAAAATAAAATAGGATAAAATACATATAAAATACATAAAATACATAGATATATATAGTATATGGATAGGTGTCTAGCATAATAATGCACATAACTCATTATACAAGAGTCAAAATAATTTTTGAAAAAGTTGTCTGATCATAAAAGTCTCTAAAGTGAATATTATCTGCAACGGTATCTTCTTCACAAGGACACACAGTGTAGTAACAGAGCACATGAGGAGTCCTAACTGGGGCAGAATCTTTATTTATTTATAAAGACACACATCTCCTTCTAGTGGCCTGTAACTGTAGTAGCAGTCATCTCTGCATTTGTCAGTTTGTGTGTGGGGGTTGGGCATCAGGGAGCCTCTGCAGAGGGATATAGCAACCCTTCAATGGCTTCTTGCCTCTCATTAAAACATTATTCCTCTGTTTAACCAAGCTGACCAGGCTCTACTGTACCTTTAACAAACAAACCTCCCGCCATCTGTGCTGTGCCATTACCCCTCTGAGCCTCTGTTAATAGCTAAATCGGGGAGGCATAGAGTCCTAGTCCCCTGCATTACTTTAATTGTTACGGTCTAAAGGTCTGCATTTGAACTGCGTGTGGTGGGCTGCAGGCCTCAGCTATAATCTTCATCCAAACTATTGTTGAGCTGGAAAATAATCTGCTTTATGATGAAGGGAAATGCTGGTTTAAATGACGCTGCAGCTCAATTTCCGGCAGTATATATTTGCTTAGCAAGACATGAGGGTAAAGGATGAAACGGCAGACACAACTGATGTGTCCATACAATTATTAGCTTGTCCAGTTTTATTTTCTTAACATTCAACCTTCCAAAATGACCTCATTGTACCTGGTGGATCATAGAAACTAATGTCAACAGTGTTTCAGCAATATTCTTTCTCCTGTCCACCCGTTTTCCCTTCAGTACAGTATGCTTCTGTGCTCCAGCACCACACAGTACAAATCTGTTTATGTGTTGCTGTTTGCATCTTATGCTTCAATATTCCCTCCGAGTGAAATTTGAGCCAGAGAGAATGGGTGCATTTGTGGTGAGAGGAGGGCGGAAAAAAAGTCTCTCAACCGGTGCTGAAGATGAGTGGTGATAGATGCATGAGAGCTAGCGAATGCTTTGAAGCTGGTAATTACTCATTATCACGTTTAGCTGCAGTCCTGTGAGGTTAGCATTTCAGAGAAGGGAAGGGTGGTAGGGGAGGAGGAGGACTGAGCCAGACTGAGAGACCGTCGTTTGATAAGATAACCCAAAGCTCAAATGCACATTGTAAACATGTTTGTCTTCCTGGCCGTGAATAGAAAAAAAAAAAAAAACAGCTCATCTCTGTAGTAGTTAGAAAAACATTGTTCTTTAAAATTTTACACCCTAATGTGCAGCAGGGTACCATACTGTACTGGGACTCCGAGTTTTGTGATAGAATCACTTATTTTCTTTCTCTGTAGGTTCAATTCTCTTCAAACTCAGAGGCTGGAGTCTGTTTCAGAGAAGAGTGAGTTAAAATCAGGCAACCAGCCCCCACATTTCGTCATCGCACAGACGGAGCAGCAGTTACTCGCACTTGGAGCATGTTTCATATTTAGTACAGGCAGTTTAGATTCCCCACCTGCCTGTACTGCACTCTGGAGGGAAACCGGCGACCCACATAATCACAGTGGAGCTATAGTAAAATCATTCAGTGTCTATTTTAAGATGTGATGGATGAATAAACAGAAACTCCCAAACCAGTCGAGGACTATCCGGACCAGATGTTACTGTCGAATGTTTCTTACCGGTGGAATAATAACTAAAAACATTTGCTCAAGCACTGTACTACAGTTTTGAGGTATTTGTCCCTTATTTGAATATTTCCATTTTATGCTACTTTATACTTCTACTACACCGCATGCCAGGGAACAAATACTCCAGGGGACTCCACTACATTTATATGACAGCCATACTTACCAGTTACTTTAAAGATACAAATTTTTCATACAAAACATATGCTTAAGTTTTGCGATATGATGGATTGTTAAACTTCCCAACAGCACATGAAGTAGTTAATTTAGCTCCACATCCACCAGCTACAGCAAGTAAATGCTGCTAAATTGCAGAATCATGAGTGATAATATTAAGTGAGTAATGATGAATGCTGATTTATACGATACATATAAAGTAGTTAAAAACTAGATCCACCTCAACCACCTGAATTATTATTATTATGATGATTAAATGTGAATCCATCAATTTAATCTGTATCTTATTTAAAGCTCTGTAAGGAGCCATTTTGCACCACTGCTAAAGAGAGGGACAGTGGAACTGCTGTGGCAAAATGACTTTGGTTGAACATGGGGTGTCTTCTGAAACACATGTGGGAAACATCCACTGTTGACTTTGTTTTTAATAATTTATACTTTATCCAATAGTGCAGAAAGTGTTTGACAGGGAAAGAAAAGCAGAGAGGCAGAAGAGAGAAGTGAGTCAGGAGACAATTACATCTTCAAATCTTCTTATTTGATCATTATTCATTTGTAAAGGAAAAAGTAGAAACACCGGCTATAGACAGACACTTGTTGTCGTCCTCCCGCTGGTGCTTTCAAAACATTTTGTGATTTGAAAAAGACATCACATGCTAGTGAGGGAGTTTATATGTAAACCTTTTCTGACGGGATTATGTAGTTAAATAGTTTTTGAAAAGACAGATAAAACCGTAAATCCTGCAGTCATGAAGTCTGCAGCTCCAGCCTGGCTGAGCATGTGCCAGGTGGCGCAAAGCGAAGCTACAGCTGAAGCATGAAGGGTGAGATCCTTGAAGGATTCACTCTGAGAAAAGGCAGAGGACTTAATCATAATCATCATCTTACTCTACTCTCGAGGGAGTTCCTGCGTGACCAATTACAAGCAGAAGTTCTCGGTCATTAAAATGGTGCAGTTTGTAATCAGAGACTACTTTGGATCACTTTCATATTAAAATGGCGTGTCAGAGGAACAAAAGCTGCTTGTATGTTTGCCAGAGGATGTGCATGATAAATCAGCCTGGCCTAAAAGGTTTTAAATTCTTATAATTTGTTGAATATTCTAATTGGCACCTATGACGAAAACATTGGGATATTATTATTATTAGCCTATAACAACTGTTATAATAATAATTTACCCAGGAACTCAGTATTACACACTGAGTTCTCGTTAATGTTACAACACTACAATTATTTTTGCAATTGTTGGCATTCTTGTCATTATTCTCTCAGTTTCAACTGAGAGAATAATGTATACCATTGCTGATCTGTGCAAATCTGCAATTTTATTTATTATTACTTGATTTTTTTAAATAGATTTCATGTGTGGGAGAAGCCCACGGCAAATTTAAACCACTGTGGGCATAAAACAAATCTTATCTTTTCTAGTTTCCTAACTCATTTTGAATTTTGAGATGTGTGAGAAGATCTGACAAGGCTCAGATGTTGAATTTGGAAATCTGCAAGACTGAAAACAATACCACTGGAACAGTATAATAGAGCACGTAGTCTCGGTTTAACCCACCTCTTCCATCGTCCACGTCTTTGGCATTGCGTCCTTTAAGTGCACGGTTCCAGTTGCTGGTGTAGTCTCCCCCACGGCCCTCTGTCTCTGGGCCCTCCTGTGCGGTCTTTTTCATCCACGGAGGGCCATACCTCCGGCCAGACCTGCGTGTCTCCTTGAACACTCTACTCATGATGCCATGCCCCCGAGTGTCTGACGATGACGTCCGGCTGCCCGTCTCTGCAGCTGCCACAGAGTCTCGGCCCCCTCGGCCTCCAGGGCCACTGTCGCCGACAAAGCCAGAGTGCAGGAAGACAAGGCTCCCGGCGGTCAGGTAGAGGAGGATGAGGGAAAAGAAACGGACAGGTTTCCTGCGGAAATAGCGCTGTATCTTTAGCAGAGCCTTGGCCATGCTGGCTCCCCCTGCCACTCAGACACACTCTCCCAGTAATGAAAAGTCATAAAGCAGAAGAGTCAAAACCAACTCCCCTTGCTCCCACCAAACAGCCCCACTGGGCAGCAACTAAAATGAAGAAAAAGTTAAGTGTCTTAATCCTGTATGAAGGTCATCCGAACAATAGCATTTTTTTTCTCTAGTATGCCTCTTCAGTCTCATGAAAGATGCTTTAAACCTGTGTACTGTGCAGCTCTGCAGATCATGGCCACGTGAGAGTCTCTCTGCATTCCCACTGACAGTCCAGACGTGAGCGCTGGCTCCACGGCCACGGCATGAAAGCCGAGTGGCTCAGAGTGAAAGATGATCGCACAACATTGCTTTCACTCCACTTATCAGCCCACAGAGATGCCGCACCGGCACCGCTGTGGCACTTTCTCCCACGCTGTGCAGAAGGGAGAGGGTTTTATTTATCAGCTGAGCTGCGATCCTTTCACCTTTGTGCGGCCAGCTATTCACTGAGACGATCCGAGAGAGAGAGGGCGTGACTCACCATCTGCAGTAGAGACATGCACAAAGAAAGGAAGAATAAATGCACACCTGAGTAAGCTTTATCACATGTGGGAAAGAAGAAATTAAGTCATCTCCTGCAAGGAAATACATCTCAGAAACTCACCATTTAAACAATATGACTGTTTTCTATTATAGTATTGTTGTTACACGGAACTTTCTTGTGAAGCACAAGCGAAACCGTCCTCATTTTTTTGTCTTCTTTCAAACTCACATTATTGGGAATACAGATGGATAAGCAAAGAAAAATAAGCAATGAAGTATCTGGAAAACTTATTTCTGTTGTCATGCACTAAACAGTCAGAAATGCTTAACTTCACAAAGCTCAGAGTTCCACATTATATGTAATAAATTAGGTTAAGCTGAGAGGGCGAAAACAGAAACAAAATTTTTCCTTGCAGCATTTTCACTGATGTTTGTGGGAATTAATGTGTGTGAGAGTTGAAGGAAATTAAAAACATTATTCAAGATGATCTAAGGTGATGATAAGCTGCCCATTACATTTTGAGAATATGCTGTAATGGAATGTCTTTTTCTCATCATAATTCAGTTTAATATTTTATTCAGATTACTGCCTTTTTTTGGGATGATTAAATCCTGACTTCCCAAATTGTCAGCAGCCTCTCTCAAAAAAGTCTCTGTTCGGGGACAAGCCCAGGAGGCTACAATTGGAAGGTAACACAACATTCCTCAGGGTCAGGGAGCTTTCAAGAACATTCAAGGGGACACTCGCCCTTGTGGCTTTCTGTCTGCCCCGGGACAGAACCGGGACAGAGTACTTGTCATCTGAAACCTGAATGGCACCGCAGACCCCCCATGGCTTTCCGCCCCTCTACTTTTCCCTCCGGTAGTCTGGGAAGAGTCTGGGACTCTCAAGGAGAAATGGATCACATTCCACAGCATGTGGGCACAAAGACAATCCTCATCCTGTCTGATGTCTCAAAATTTAGTCTCTGTATCCTGTTCAGTGTATTTTAAATATCTGCAGGAGGGTTTTCATTACTGGCGTCTTTGTCTGCAGTTTAGTTATTCAGTGTTTTGTTTATTTTACAATCAAATGTCTTTTTCCAAGTCAAATTAAGTTCCAAAATGACAAAGACTAAATGTTCTGAGGTATAAATGACAGGTGTTGCTGCTGATAAATCAAAGTTAATAAGAAAAAAAAGTAAATCAGATTAGTGAGGTTCACACTCTGAACATAAAATAGTCTCATTTATCCAGGCAACACAGTTTCAAAATATGGAGGAAAACACTGTCCTAGAAATAAATCTGTTACAGTCTCTAATTGCTGGAATAGTGTTAAACCTTATGAATTACCTACCAGAGCCAACAGCCGGTTAGCTTAGTACAAAGACTGGAAACAGGGAAACAGCGAGTCTGGCTCTGTCCAGTTCAAAAATACCTCGGTTATCCTGGTTGCTTAATCCCTACAAAAGCAGAAATGTAAAAATGAATGGACATAAGATTGGTATCGATCTTCTCATCAAACTCTCAGCAAGAAAGCAAATAAGTGTATTTTGTAAAATTTTCCTTTAAACATTTGTATCTGAAATGTGAATGAATCTCTGCTCTTTTCATTCTCATGAAATGCCTCTAATCCACGGGGATTCATAGAAATGCAGTTACGCAGTATAATAATTCCCTATATTTGCTTCTGCAGCACAACAGCTGTATAAACAATATTGAAATGTGACTCCTACACTCTATCTGTAACCATGACAATTTTTCAGCCTTGTGTATTTTGCTCCCTGTCGATTCATATTTCAGTACAAATGAAATACAGTAACTCTCGAACAAGCTAGTCTTTGTTTCAAAATGAATAATTTGTTTTCTTTAGAGAAATATCATATCTAGGTTAGGTTCCCTACAGAGTTACAAGGTCTAAATAGAAAAATAAAACTGAACAGTTCAACATGCCTCTTACTCCTAATACACTGGAAGGAAACAATATCCTGTAAATGTGTAGTGGTCCCCACTATGATTTAGATCCTTGAAGGTCATGAGCAAAGACGCACAGGAGAGCATTGTTTTAGTCTATGTGTGCACAGGTCATATGATGGTAGCCGTGCGGTTCTCCTGTTCTGAAAATGCAGTATATAGGTTTATGAGGGTTAACAGATGGAGACATAAGGTTACAGGACATGTGACACCTACCATTCTGCCTCTCACAAATGCAACAGGGTTAATTACTGGTGTTAATAATTCATATCCCCCCCAGTTACGGAGAAGAAATCGAACTATACTCATGGCTAATTTGCAGGTTCAAATGACAGTAACAAGAGCATGGACGGACTCTTGTCGCAACTGCACGGATCCCTTATGTTGTATGGGTTAAAAAGGAACGACTTTCTTTTTAACACTCTGCACTCATGGTACGTACCCATACGTCGGCTGTGCTGTTAGTTACTGGTTCACATACTGTAAGTTTGTTCTCCAAGGGGCCAACACGGGTGAGTTTCATTAAAGGCAGTGGATAAAAATCCGGAAGGACTCTTGTAAACAGACGGTTGGAGGAAGAGGAGGAAATGCAACGGACAAGAGACCATGGCAGTTACTCAGGTGGAGTGGACATGCACACAACTGACTGACCATTAATTCACAGTCATACTAAATGAGCCAGCAAATATCTTATCAGAGTGGATTTAAGGGAGGAAACGTCAGAGTTAATCTTTGGTGAGCAGGCGGACAGCCAGCTCTGCTTGTGCTGCAGGCAAATAGCTCCACAAGTCAATCCATAAATATTCTTCATATCTGTCATGGGACTCATTGACCAGGGACGGGGTTGAGCACGAATGAGCTGTGGTCAACTCTGTGACACCTCTTCTGGCGTGAGGTTTCAGAGAGGGAAACAACAGTTAAGTGTGGCCATTTAACCGTATGATTATGTATCATTGGTTCAATTTTGAAGGAAAGCCACTGCCAAGAAACAGACAAAACTGACAACGTGGTATGAGATAAAAAAGGAAACTTTATGCAAGATAGAAAAATATAATAGATACATGTTTCTGATATTCATTTTAATCTCCTAAAAAATGTCAACAAGATCTAGAATCTAGAGGGTGGATGTAGAGGTGCTGGATATTTTGGCATGATAGAAGCAGATAAAATGTTCACTTTTGTTACTTGTTTCTGCAGATGTGATCAATTTCCATTCCCCTGTCTTTCTATTGCCAAAAAACTTTCTTTTCACTAGAACGTGGGTGAGGTATTTTAATGGCTAGACCTCCGGATCCCCAGCGCAAATCAGACCAGCTGAAATAAATTAGTTGTGATATCCTCCCATGGTTTTGACTGCTGTGTTTTCACAGTGGTATAAATTAGAAAAATACAGGAAAACAACTGTATCGTGAAATGTCAGCGAGGTTATGTTTGGTCCACAGTAAAAGCAGCACTGATAGTCATTAACAGTGGGCTTCTGGAGGGAAGAAACAAACATTATTGTGATAGAAACAGTCAGCAACAGTGGCAGGAAGGAGAGGTTATCTGGTACACCAGTGCTGTTTGTGGGAAAGGAAACCACTTGAATCATCTCTCTTTGTCCTTGTTTCTACCTCCCTGTTTGTGTTATGTGTACACACCGTCAACCTTTAGTCCCGTCCTGTAAAAGTACCGTACTGCAACATGTAGGATGCCTGTGGTTGTTCAGCAGCAAAAGGGTTAACAGCATTAGCTGCAGCAGCCTTGACCCTCCCCTCACCCTGGGGCCTGTCTTTCCGCTCTCCTGGTGTGTTTTGCCTGCCAGTGCGCATTAGCCATGTTTGTCAAATCAAATCAAACTAAAGATCACATTCCTCCCCAGGTGATAACTCTGCCCATGCTTGCATTCAAGTTTACACAGATTGTTACATGGCCTTGTTGTCTGATGCCTCATTACAGGTCCATCAGAAATTGCAAGACCACCAGAAGGCAGCCAGGCTGTTTTCTAGGCATCTCTGAATGAGGATTTAATGCATAAAATATCTTTAATATGTAAACATAAAAACAATAAAAATTCATTGTACCAACAGATTAAGCAGTGTAGCAGGTTTAACATAAGAAAAAAGGTTTAGAAGACATTTGCAGTCTAGAAAAAGACAGCAGTTCACATGTAACACTGAGAAAGCTCAAATAAACCAGTTAGATGCCAAACTTTTGCTGCTCAGCAGAACAGATTCAAGTGGCTCGCTCAGTGCAGACGCCAACTCTTAGGAGTGCATGACCCCTGAAAACAGGAGTGCGAACATGACTGCCTCCAATAACATCATCAACACACTGCCAAAGCAGTTTTCTTTGCTTCACGTTTGGCAAAAGTTACCACAGTATGCTCCACAGTTCTGGGTTCCCGTTTTCATGTCAGCCATTTTAATTAAATCTGTGTTTGATCTCTGTGTGTGCCAGCATTAGTGATTGGCTCATTGCCCAATAAACTTAATTACTGGTGGCCACTCAAATGGAAGCTCATCAGCAAAGACTTTTGCAAGAATGTCTGAACAGTGACAGATTACATAAAGCTAGGGAAGCAGTTTTAAAACTCCTGATGAGCTTTTTGCTGCAAATTGCTCCTTATTATACTTTCTCCCAACCCAACAAACCATTTATTACAGACAACATCCATCTCTGCCTCAGGGTTGACACTTAAAAGTGCCAATTCACATACCCTGTGATTAAGTTTCTAAAAACTGTTTTCCATTATACGCATTATTGCTTACTGTATTTGTTACTAGATCTTTCTGTCTGTAATATGTCAGGGAGTCTTGAAAATGTGCAACATGTGATAAAAGTAAACAAATATATGCTGTAATGACTGTGGACAAGCTGGAGCTTGGTGGCAAATAATATATCCAGTGCCCTCACTCTTCTTTCATTAACCTCTCATTAATGGCCTGCTGGGAGGTCGATGATACAATGAAAATGTTTAACTTTTCATTTTTGATTTATTGTAGATTACCTGTGTGGTTTCATTTTATGAGATCCCTCAAGTTTGGCCACAAAGCTGTTGATCAAAATTTTGTATAATTTAAATATACATAATACAACTAAACAGTAGCTTTTATCCACATTGGCAAACACAGTTACACTGTGAAGTTCTATTTTAACTGCCTAACTACAAATCCCACCAGTTATGGCAAAATAGCCCTAGTGCCAGCTGTAATTCCAATGTACACAGATATATTTTCCACAACCAAATGATCTGACAGCAGAGGTTTTTTCGTAAATTGTAAAATAAGGCATTTGAAACTCCCAAGCTATCAAAGCACAGCACCACTATGCAGTCAAAACATTGTTGGGTCTACATATTTTTAATTCCTTCAGCAGCTGGGGAGCCTATCATTCTCTAGGATGGGATGGGAATGAGAAAGGATTGGAGAACTTGAATTATATACACTGCAGGAATCCTACGTACAATATCAGTGTCAGCGTATGCGTCGGCTAATAAGTAATTATGAATTGCAGTACAGACACTGCAAAGATATGATCGAGTTCATTTACTAGTACAGTCCGAAATACAGTATTAACACATGTAAAATGTCTCGCTGTAAACTTGGCATACAGAAGAAATAGAAAATGCACCTTAAAAAACGTATTTGCTTTTGCAGTTCAGTTGTATAAAAACGTAGTTTTCCAGGAGACAGGGTTAATGTTGTTGCGGTCATGAAATGATTGTAGTGTTTAGCCGTGTTGGTTACACCCTCCCAAAGCCTGGGGGTAATTACAAATAGCGATGCATTTGCCATTGGAGAGGCTGAACAGACCAATCACAGGCAGAGTTTTAAGCACAAACTATGAAGCTTAAAAATTAAGCCCAGGATGGCAGGGAAAAAGCTCATTGTAATCCTGATAATACTCCATGGTCCATTAAGATCAATGGTGACCTCTTACTCTGAAAGAGAAGAGGTAAATTAAAGGGTCTAAAAATAATGTAATCCTCTTCTTTTAATGGTGCACAGTAGTGTTAAGCCGCAGCATTGTAATGGAGTGACTGATCATGAAGGTTTCCACCAGTATACAGTGATAAGCAACTGAGACAGTCAAAAAGAAAATGGGAGTGAAGGAATAATAGCTCCATTGTGATTGAGGACACAAAGCAGCAGAGTTCAATTAGGCACGAGCAAAAAGACAAAGACTGCATAAATCATTTGCACAAAATCTGGATTAGCACCAATTCTACTACTTGTATAACACAGTATGGAGTTTCTTTGTCAATCTGAAGGACTGGGGAAGAGAATGAAATGGAAAAGAAAGACATTTGACTATTGTTGGGGAGAGAAATGCTGAAGAAAATCTTTAATGCCAACACAGTCCTGGCACTAATGATGAATTACTAGGCTCCAAACAGAGAGAAATATCCCTGATTCCTGTTGTGTAAGTTTCAGACCCACAATCAGGAGCTGCCACTCCCAGATCCCAGTTGGCCCGAAGATGGACATTTAAGAAACAATCACTTGAATCGGTCCTCTCTAGTGGCTACATAAAAGAAGCAATTATTCTGTAGCGGGGAGATGCTGTCAAAGGGAGATCGAAAGATGTCTTACACTATCCAACCTTGACAAAGCTCTTCATTCAGGGCCTTACAGAATATCTGCTGTTCCGTTTTTTTCAAAGAGGAAAGGAACTTTTTCTCCTTCTCCTCTCCTGCCTTCACTAAGCACAGAGGATCCTTCGCTTTAATTAAAAGCGAATTCTCCCAGCTCAATTCTGCTGTGAATCTCAGTCCTCTCTGCTTGAATACACTTTAGAGGGGTTTGCCAAGGGTTTCAGCAAATGTTTAGTTGGTGATGAGGAGGAAGGATGAGGGGACATAAGAAAGCCTTCATATGGAACTTGAGGCAATTTTCAACAGCACATCATTAAGTTAAACTGCACAACACAAGCAGACACATCTTAACAACATGCAGCTAAGAAATACAGTTATTTATTAACTGAGAACAAGGCACTTTCTTTTTCCATGTTGGACAATGAGAAAACCTTCATTTCACCAACGCAGTACACTCAGCAGCACCAAAGAGTGGGTGTTTGGCTCAGATATATTTGGAACCACTTACTATTAAAGATATTTAATATTAATGTGACTCAGTATTTACTATTTGTACACTTGAACCACTCTTATGTAAAACAAGAGGCCAGAAAAAGATTCTGTGATATTCATGTGAGACCTGATTATGTCAGTAAATTTGCGGATGCCAAGTATTAGCTCATGTATCCAAATCTGAAAATGGGAAATTGTGCGCAATGACCATGAAGCATACTTTATCAGTGACCTTCTATATTTTCCAGGTAAAAAAATAGTTTAACATTTTGGTAAATGCACTTATCTGCTTACCAAGACCTCTCAAGCTACCTGATTAACACATACTGTCTCATCTGTTCAATCCATACACAAACAGAAATGTGTGAATGACAATTAGTGGTTTTAAGGTGAGTAAATTGCTTTGTGACGTTACTATTTCCTGTTTCCATCTGTCCAGTGCGAAACTCCCTATAAAACCACAGATTGCTGGTTGGTGTACTTTTGAACTTTGGATGGAGCCAAGCTGGAAGTTTCCCCCTGTCTCATGTATTTTTGCTAAGCTAGGCTAATCATGCCCTGATTCCATCTCAACACTCAAAGCTGCTCTAACCAGTATTTTTGTATTAACAATGGAATAACTGACTATGTGTAATGTTAAAGGGCTAACCTGTAATGACAACCCACAGAGTATTTTCACCTAATGGAGTTCCCATCAGCTCCACAGAGCATTTTAGCATCTTTCTGCTCATTATTTTTATTTTACAATCCACAACTTTACTGTTTGGTTTAGTACCATTTCCAGCAGCGGCCGCTGTTTCCACTGAAAAAGTTCTGATAAACCCATTTAACAGGTGACAGGAAAAACTAGCAATATTGTCTCAGGAATTTGGTGTATACCAAAAACGAAGCTAAAAGAGAGTTAATATTGGCCACATGGCCAGAAAGACGAACTGAATGCATAAATGCGCAACCCTTTGCTAATATGTTCTCATGTTATAAGGTGTATAATAATATGTCAGTGTTTTGTTTGTAGCTTGTTGTGCTGCCCCCAAGTGGCCAAACAAATCAATTAAAGCTGATTTAATGCACAGACATAAGAGTGGTGTCAATCTTTTCATCTCATTCTCAGAAAGATGTAAATAAGCTTACTTCCCAAAATGTTGAACTACTCTTTTAAATCCTGATGCACAGATCAGGAGGCCACGAATATTTTTTATTTTGCACTTAATAGAGTAATATCCTCTCATAATCATGTAGACTCACTGTTTTTGTTTTGGGGAACTTATTCTCCGATAAGATGTTGACACAGCTGTCCCTCAGTATCCCACAGCTTCCTCTGGTCTGTTCGGTAGAGGAAGAACAGAAAAACAGCAAAGTGTTCGACGGTGCAGTGAGAGGGGAGACAGACCCACTACTGTAGGAAATGCATTCAGGCTCCTGTGTCAACGAGTATCCACTCAGCTCAAGTGTCCTCAAGCAAGAAGCTTAATCCTCCAGCGCTATTGTTCTGCAGCTAACCCTTCTGTCTGACCTCCAACAGTGGGAGAGGAAGAAAAGAGCATTTTGTCTTTATTTTAAAACAATATAATGAATTGTGGGTCAGTCTGGAATTACTTTGCGAAAAGAACCAGCCACTATAGTACATGTGTGCTTCAGAAGCACTGAAGACATGGTTGCATTTGAAGTGACCAACACTGACAAAATCTCACTTCCCTCTTGCTAAAATCCCTTCTCCTTTTAGACACCATGGTGTGGTCTCACAGGTGAATCCCATACAGCTGAACCAATGTTCAGTAGAAAAATCATTGCACTTGCCCTTTGCCTTGTCAATGTCCTTATGGTTTAACATTTACGATTTTAACCAATGTATATCTTTTGGGGCTCGGTGAGTCTGCAACAAAGCTGGGAAAAGAGAGTATTAGAAAGTCTACTAAAGATGTTATCTGGAGTAAAGGAGTGACCCTACTCACGGCACAACATGCTGGGATCAGTTCAGACAATACCAGACCCTCAAACTGCAAGCTGTTGTCTCAGCATGAACCACAGTTAACAGTAGGTATTCAGTAAAACAGTCACGTCTTTTGTATATTCCAGAAAAACAGAAAGGTAATCCAATGTATCCAGCTGATATTATCATTGCATGTGATTTTGTGTGGAAAAAAAAATTCCAACAGAATGAAAAGTACAGAGTTGTTGGTTTAGGTTTAAGATGCGTACCATATAAATTCAGCATCCCTTTTCAGTTTCAGCCAAGATAGTAAAAGTACAGAGGTATTGACAGAAAAATGTACTGAAAGTATCATAGGTAAAAGGGCTTATAATGCATTATGTTGTATTATCATATAGATCATATTTTTTAATAATTATTATTTATGCATTAAAGTGTAAGCAGTATTTAAATGTTGCAGCTGGTTAATATGGAGCTAATTTTAACTACTTGACATTCTGTTATATAGTTTAATCTATAAAAATGAATTATATTGCATCTGTTGATACAATATAACTCATTTAATTCATCATACTTGGTTTTTTTTCCCTCACTGACTATAGATTACACTGTATCCAAATGGAATCCATATGACAAAGGGTTAGCTGTCCTCAGAAATCTGAAGTGTACTGGTAGTTTTGGATTGAATGCAGATTTGAATACGGAGTGATCCAACTTCAGACACTTTTACAGTTTTATAAATACTTAGTGCAAATGTGAAGTGCATCTTTGGTCCTTTTTTTTTTTTTTTTTTGGTTGAGATAGAGATGCTGAGAGATGATTGGAGATAATAGTGGAACTACAGCATTTAATAACGAACATTTTCAGCGTATTTCTTCGCCAGAGTGCAATCAAAGTTGACAGCTATGTGAGGAGAAATCAGCCGCAACAACAGCAGGTGTTTTCAATTTTTCCACAGGCCGTGGCCTCAACCAGGATAATACAGCCAAAACATGTGTTCTGAGTCATGACATAAATCTTATTTTTTTTCTACTTGAAAAATATTCTCTTGCTATTAGTATGCAATCTATGTTGCTGTCACCACCTACACATACAACCCACAGTGGAATCTTAAGCATTTGGTGCTCTTGTTTGAGGAGTTTTTCAAAGTCTGTCAGGGAGATTAACGCTGACTGAAGCGAAGGAAGACGGCAAGTACAACAGAAAGAACTTTATCACAAAAGAGCATCTGAATTGCACTAAACAACATCACAGACCTTCTGACTTTATTTTCCTTTAATAATAAGAGAACAAAAGGATCACAGGAGAACAGTCGGCTCGATTGTTACTTGGAGTGTGGATGTACACAAGCTATTTAGCTCTTTTTGATGAGCTGTTCGATGTGCACAATCACGCAGGGCAGCGAGTTGGGCGCAGTGGTCTGGACACATTCATCTGAGGAACATGAAGTGTGTATGTAGCAGGGTGCTCTGTAAGCATGCCTTGCAAAATGTGTAGTGAACCGTGGGCATCATCAGCATCACGCAAATCTGCCTGTAAAGGTCGAGCAGCACCAGAGGCCTGCCAACTTATCCTTTCCAATTAAATATGAACATCATTACAGGCCTTGTTGCTCACACATGCTATTTTTACTCAAATGTTGCTGCTGTTGATAAGTTGTTGATGCCATTTTGTCCTCACTGGTGGTCCCGTCAGCTCGTTATGAAATGACAGGACCATGACTGACAATAAACTAACACATTTAAATCTGCACTGCTCTACTTGTAGCTTAAGATGGATTCTTATCGACCCCTGTAATAATTTATTTATTAAATTCACATGTATTTTAAACTTTAATGTATTAAATGTATGTTTGAGCCAAATCTTGAAGTGGTAAGAGTAGAATATACTAGTACCTCTTTCCTTTGTCTGCATTTTTTTGGGGGTGAGTTACTCATGTATAAGTGTATGTACTGTACTTTATGTATTCGTATATACGGATACCTGTATATTTGGAATATGTAGGTATGTTTGTGTCTATTTCAGGGAATGTAGGGGTATGCAATTTTTTTCCTTATTTTCTTATTTCTTATTTTAATGTTCTTATTTTATAAAAATAATGTATTATCGCATACATTATTTTAAAATTCTCACTTGATTAACTTATAAATTAGTTTATACATTGCCACTACTTCCTTCTTCAAGTTATTTTCTTTGTATAGAAGACAAATAAGAGAGCAGAATGTCAGACAAAGTTCAGGACAAAGACTCCGTCTGTCTGTAAATTTACACTACTCTAAATTTGCTCAAATACTTTCTTTTGTAATACTTTCTACAGTAATCGTATTATTTTCGAGAATCTGACCATACAGCGTTAAAGCTGTTGTCGTCAGTCACAAATTGAACCTAAAAAGGAAATTGAGAAAATGTCACTTCTGCAATAATGGAAAGGTTACACGTCTACGCAGGGGAGCAATGCAGTTAAATGTGCCTACAAGTATGTGTGTGCACGTGTGTGTGTGGTGTTTGTGTGTGCATGTGTGTGTGTGTGTGTGTGTGTATGATTGTGTGTGTAGAAGTAGAAATAGGCAAAGTATCTGGGGATTCAGGCTTTCTGACAGCTGCCTGCTTTGGGCTCACAGGAAGGAGTGAGCCTCAGTGCCGCAGCCTCTCCTAAGATGAATAAAATATGACGAGCGCATATACTAGCGTTTCACTTTTGCTCTGATGCAACCTAGAATAACATCTCCAAAGCAAAAGAAAAAAGAGGAGGACTGTGTGTGCTTGGGTTTTGTGTTTATGACTCTGTGTGTGTATGTGTGTGTGTGTGTGTGTGTGTGTGTGAGAGATGCAGACAAAAATCTCTGAAATAACAGAACAAGATGACTGATGTGCTCAATTATTTTCTTAAAAGAATACATGCACCTCGGTCCAGTATGGATGTGGTTACATTTATTTACATGGTTACTTCACCCAGTTATCCAGAACATATTTTCTCACTTCCCTCACGCATCTTGCCATGCAGATAGTTTTGATTTGATGTTCCTGGGTTTTAAATTTCTGCCCCTGTTCTCGGTAGAAAGAGGCGCCAAAGAAAACTGTTCTCAGTGAGGCCTCTGGATTTTCCTGAGGAACTGGGACATTGTTTATGGAAAGACATGTTACTGCTGAATTTTCCAAACGTTATTTTTCAACACTGTGAGCACAACAAACAAATCAAACAAAGTTTTATTGGGGTGAAAGGCAGAAATCACAGAGGCAGATATCTAAAAATGCCAAAAGAGAAAACTAAGACTATCTGCATGGATAGCCAGCAGTTATTGTAAGTGGAAAACTTATTTAACATAGAATGCACTCACAGAAGGAAACAGAGTTTAGCCCCTCAGCACGAAGTGACTCTAGTAGATTGGCATTAAACATCAGAGCAGTGACTTCAAACTACTGAGTATGTGGAAAGATGGAGAGGAGATGCTTATTTAATTTTAAAAACAGAAATTATTTGATAAAAACATACATCCACATGTAGAAAATGTAGAAAATAAACAAACAGATGCTGATCCTCAGTATATTTATTGTCACAGTAAGCAGTGAATGTACAGTTATGATAGGCAGACTGTACGGGACACAATTCCCACCAACCACAGTCAGTATTCAAACACCTTGACAAACTCCAAATTGAGAGTGTGTGTAAACTATTTAACAAGCCAGCAGAAAAATCTAAATGAACAGCTACAAGTAATGGATAAACGGTTAAAATGCCATGGTACGAACGCAAACTTGACAGAAAAAAATGGAAAAAAAAGAGACCGAGTTTAATCATTAACAATTCCAGGATGTAACAGATCCACAACAGCCTATCTGTGTTTTCTTTGTGGTGAAATATTATTGAACAATTGCATGAAGCCATCCTAATCCATGAAGGGATGCCCGATGGTGCTGCGGTGGAATGAGAGAGAGAAAAAAAAAGGGTTGGGAGCCACTACACTGTGAATACTGAAAGCTGTGCTTGGGCCTCAGTCTAACAGTGCAGCCAGATAGTGTTTAAGTTGTTGCGGTTGACTGAGGAGAGGGCTGAACCGGGAGTCAGCAAAGAGCTGAGTGGGAGCTGGAGCTGAGTCATCCTGCCCCTAAGCAACCTGGGAAAGACATCTGCACAGTCACCAAGAGAGCGGAGTCGATGAGGGCTGACGCGGTGTGGCGATGGGCTCGTGGCTGACCAGGTGTTCTCTATTTACTGTATGTAATAGTTCCTAACATCAGAGCCAACCTGGTCGGCTTTACTGACAGATGGAGGATATTAGCTCGGCGGAGGAGCTCATGTAGTGTATGTGTTCTGCTTACCGCCAGATACAGAAAATAGCTGATAAGGGGATAGACTTAGGCACTCATCCTGCTTGCTGCTGGAAATGAATGGAACAACATGTAAGGCTGGGTGTAAGAATAATAAGCCCTTACTTTAAGTGTGTATAAATAGACGTGGCTTGGTTACTGTTGCACATCTTTCCGATGAAATCCCAGTAGGTGCAATTACTGAGCCTAAAACTATCATGAGAATCTTCTGCCATTTACCCTTTAATGGCATATTCCCAGAAGGAAATAAATATCCATTTAAAAGCTCGAGGATCCTGTTATTCCATGATAATCACAGCGGTAGATGGGTGGTTGGGGGAGGAACAGAGGGATGTACATCTTCATTTGGCCAAGTAGTTCATTTCACAGAAACCTGACAAATTTCTCTTGCAAGTGTGACAGCCCAATTAGGGCCTAGCATGCTGAAAGGAGATCTGAAGCTGCTGCTGACACTGACTGCATGGGCTGACAGACCCAGAGAGAGGGCTCCACTACCTTCTGATTCTTTATCACACCGGGGCCCCTGCTGCTGTACTGCAGTATTGTTAGGAAAGGGTTTATCAAACTCTCCTGACATCCTCTTTAAAGAAGAGGCCTGTCTAATTCTTCACAGTGCAGTTTGGATGTGAATGGATGTGTTTTCATAGATCGACTAACGCTGTTCGAAGTGATGTTCACAACACCACAGGGCTGCTCACTAACAGGGTTGTAATATCTACTTTATTGACCTGATAGTGCTTAAAAAAGAAATCCTTTATATGTTTGCTGTCAATAAATAATGCTTCCCAGCCAAAATCGTTAAAATCACTGGAAACACATTATGACTTGACATCTTTATTCCAACATTATTCAGTTTTCTTTGACCTATTAGAGTATAAATACCTTTAGTGTGGGAACTCATTTAGGAGTATAAATGGACTTCAGTTTAAGGTCAAGAGCATTACCCAAAGATAAAAGCTTCTCAGACTGACACACAGGCAGCACTCAGTTCATTTCCTCCTCCAGTTTCCTAAAAGTGGAGTTGTTAAACTACATTTCTCTGTTTAAAGGCTCGGCTGTTGCCAGGTTAGAGCTCTGTTGGTGAAGCAGGTACAGAAAACCGAGCCCAGCAGTTTTTACGCCAACAAAGGGCTTTTTATGAAGCAGGGACCAAGCTGAAGAAAGGACAAGGGGGTCTGCTAGCCGAGGTGAGCAATTACAGTGGTGATGTGCTAATCTTGGCGATTGGCACCGTCTCAAGGTCAGCCGTGAGCCACGGAGAATGTGGCTCTTATATTCAGTGTTTCCTCCTTATCTTCTGCTCCTCATCATTTTTTCATTTTCCCAGCCGCTTTCCTTCTCCTCTCCTCTCGTCATTCTCTCTCTCACACACTCATACGCTGTCAAGCCTTCTGTCTCCCCTGCGCGGATAGTTTGGGACATTCAAACAGTCGCGAGTCAGTCTCACAGTCAGACTGAGGGGAGCCAGAGTTGATGCCACAACCGGGAACCGGACCTGCAGCTGAATGCTGACTGTGATAATCAATGTTTGGGGACGAAATCATAGAGGGAGAGAGATGTTTTTCTACATGTCGCAGCTTGATTGCAGTAATTAGTGTAATTGTGTTGGGAGAGCGTTGTGCCTTTTGGGTATAAAAACTCAGTTTTTAAGTTTCATTTTACATTCCCGTCACTTACCTAATGACTAAGTAGCAATAGTTTTAGTGTCCATATGTCCAAGGAAAACTCACTTGGGCTAGCCTTGCGTTTGCATCCCAGCATTTGGAGATAGACAAGATGTAAGCACACGACCTTGCGCTCTGACGCCAACAGATACACACACACACACGCACAAACACGCACCATCTCATGCCTCCTATTAGACTGGGTTAGATTAAACAACACCCAGTTGCTCAGCAGGGTGCCTGTTTCTGTCTGAGAGAAAAGTAGAGCAGCAGATCTGAGTTCAAAAACATAATTGGCCATTTACCTTTCCTTCAGTCATTGCTAACTGCATCTACTGTAAGCAGCCTGAAAAGTTTTCTTTACAAACTGCGCATCAGGATGGAAAACAAAGGACAATAAGAAAACTTAACACATGGCATCCAGTTCATACAGCAGATGGACTACCATCTAATATATGTTGTCGGCTGTGTTGTGTCCACTCTGAATCTGAGTTTGAGTCATGTAACATTTTTGAAATAAATGCAAACCTACAGTTACTATCTATGAACAAAAACCGTAAGACTTGAGTTTAAGTTTTGGTTTTGGGCTACCCCAGCTTTGTCTGATGTCTGCCTCCCTGTATTATCTTACCACCTGTCTAGGCAGTGATTATCTGGCATGCGTCTTACGGAAGAGGTCCAGTGTTGAGAATAATCCCCCTTTAAGCTGAAAATCTGGCTGAGATGTGCATGCGGCAAGGCTGACCCACTCCTTGGATCTGTGTAACCATAACACAGTTTTAAAGATGATCCTCTTTCTAAAATCATCTTCTCATTCGAGGAAATGGAAAATGAGTCATTGCAAAATATAATAAATTAAGGAATACCCTTTGTGTTTTGAATTCGCACCAACAAAAACAGAAGTTGATGCCACTGAATGTGAAACTACTACTCCGCTTCTCGGCATCAGACGCTATAAACAGGCTGAAACTTTCCACACGTCTGTGGACAGCAGAGCATTTAATGCCAAGCTATTTTTGTAAGAGCTCTAATGAGGATCTTGACATCCTTTCTTGATGGTGATATATCAGGAAGGAGTACACCATCCAACCTACAAACAGCTCCCACTGCACCACTGTTATCACACTGTAATGGCTTGCACGAGCATGCAAACTGTAACTCCTGTCAGTTCCTTGGGCGATCTTCAAAGCCCCCAGCCATTGGATATGATCCACAGCCCGTCCCTGAGAGATTGCCCAGAGGATGAAGAGATAAGCTCTGGAGGAATTCAAAGCCTTCTCACTCTACTGTCGGCCACCCCATGACTAAACAAAGGACTTCATATCTGAGCCACTTTCAAGTTCTCCTCTGAACCCCCAGCTGAGCTTGCGTGTGAAAAGCGCCTCTGAAATTCAACATCAAATTTACAAAAACACTGCTCTCTCTCATGTTTCAATCTTTATGGTGCAATCATTGAGGCTGATTCTCCGCTTAAGTACCAGGGCGCTCCAGCGGATGCAAAACGCTGTGACTTTGACCATGATTATTCATTAAAAGAACAGCAGCAGCCAGGACAACGTCCACTCATTTTTGAGTGTACAAATATAAACTTCAGTTGTTGGCATATTTCTCTGATGTCTGGTCACTTCTGCCTTTAGGGAGGACTGCGCTCACAGGAGACAGCCACTTTTAGCAACAATAAAATCTATGTTATTTCATTTTTTTATGCCAGTGTCCACCAATTCCTGCCCTGCACAGCTGAAACAGCATCGCTATAATAATGTCATAGAAACTCCTATCACCAGAGGCTTAACTAAGAATCGGGAGGAAGGGGGGCTTTGGTTTTTATTTCACAGTGACGTTAATGGTATTGATCAATTCAGCCTGGTCTAGATTCAGGCGCTATGAACTGCGTTCCGTGTTCCTGCTGCCATAACAAGGGGTCTGTCATGCTCTATGCCTTTTATTTACTGTCATACCAAGTGCTGAAATAGCAGCAGCATGACCAATTACTGCCATTCATCAATTGATTTTAACGGTATTGTGATCAATCTTAACAACCATTATGTTCTTCTTCTACTTCAACACTTCACTATGAACAGCTCAATACAGCGATCTACAGTACACTGAGGTCATCAGAAACAATGAGGGGGAGTGGAGGCTGCTGAATTGACATAATTTCATTAAAATCATTAGACGTTACCTTGTAAAAAATGCAAAATGAAAAATAAATAAAAAATTAACATGATCCCAATTATTGATTCATCTGCCCACTATGTTCCCGATTAACTGTTTGCTTTTGTTAAATGTCAGAAAATAATGAAACATGCCCTTTCTAATTTCTCAAAGACCAAGGTGGCATCTTCAGATGTCTTGTTTTATCTGACCAAAAGTCCAAAACCCAAAGACATTTAGGTTTTACAATTATATAAAACAGAGTAAAGCAACAAATCCTCACATTTGACAATCTGGATATGGGTGTGTTGGCTTAAAAATGACTGAAACAATTAATCGATTGCAAAAATAACTGGCAGAAACAAAAGACAAATACTCTGAGCTCTTGTTCTAAGACCTTAAAAAATAAATGGGCTCAGAGATTTTTATTTCTTTATTGCCTACAGGATAAAATGAGGGAAGGAAGTGCAGGTTAGGTTCTGCCTGTTGTCTGCGTCTGATTTACAGCTCTGGTTAAAAATAAGCAGGAGGGCTCTAATGAAAGTCCAGCGACTTAGAGAGGGCGTTCAGCCTGCGGACCACCAACCATGCACCTGGTTGCAGACATCTTTTCCGCTTACTGACCATGACAGTGAACTGTGCAGAGGAGCAGGGACACCTAAACATCTGTCACACGAACAGCACACAAACATTGTAGGTCAAAATACTACAGAAAAATGTTAGGATGAACCTCTGCATCGGCTTAGCCAACCTGGAGTCAAATAGATAAAATACTAAAATGGAAACAGACTGGGCAGATTAGAGCGCTACCTCTACTTCACTCAGGTATTTTTGTCACCTGAGGGTCAGTCTAATCAAAACATATGGCCTTTCAGTAGACAAAGCCTACAGCAGCTACAGCACATTCTCTAATTTAATAAGTGACAGCTTTTTTTTTTTACTCTATTCCTTTTCAAAGGCCAGTGATCATTTAAAAATAATAAATAGATCAAATAAATCCTTGAAAACTGTTTTCTAGGCTTGTGGGTTTTGGTCTACTTCAGTGATGTAAACAAGCAGTGTTCATGTCAGTGCAGCTGCGTAGCTTAAACTGTGCGACCGTCCCGACTTGTGCAACGCCAACTCACGCATAAGCAACCTCTGTAGAAATTTTACAGGAGCGATCTTAAGCTGCTGCGCTGAAGACAGATTTCCCTCTCGTTTTTCACCACATCGGAGATAATATGCGGGAAGTCCTCGCCTTACCTCAAATTTGAGTAAAGCTACGGCTCAGGCAGACGGTTCCGATGTTGCGGTTCTCGGGACGCAACTCAGCTCCGGATGGTCATCTCGCAGGCGCATGCAGGTTTCATCTCCACGACCGCTCAGCCCGACGCGGGCAGCAGCGTGCTCTCTGAAAAGCCGCTTTTCAGCCGCGCTCAACAGACGCTGGTCTGTCGGTCCCGTTAGCTCGCACAGTCCTTCGGCGCCGTTCAATAACACCGGAGGCTACTGCGCCGCAGATGAACCTCTACTCGCTTCTCGCTCTCAGTCGGAGGAGGAGGGAGCAATGTCGATGGCCCGGCGGGCTCGCCGCTTCGCATCAGACAGTCCCATCTTCGTTTCCCCCCCCCCTTCCCAGTCCTCTGCTCGGGTCAGAGCTCGGGCGTGAAGCGGGCGGGTGGGTCGACCTGTCCGGTCTGTCGCCCGTCCGACGTGAGGGAAGCCTGTTCTGACGCTGCGGAGAGGCAGCGCCGCACCGTGCGCCCTGCGCTCCCACGCGGACCAACAGCACTGCCTGCTGTACTTAAAGAGACACAGCAGGGCGAGCAGAGGCGCAGTGTCCGCCGCACTCCGCGCCGCGCTCCGCTGCTCTCTGGGGCCACAGGGGAGAGGTTTGGCGCAGGTGACTCACTCCCCTGCGCAGAGTGTGTTTTCGTGTGAGGAACTCAGTCGGGACCAAATTCAGGGCCGGGAGTCATTTGCCTGGGTTGTTTGCTGCCGTGCAGTTTTGAAAAATGATATATATACACATATATATTGATCCCTTTAAACTAAACTATAAATCACAAAATGTGTGTAAAGTATGCAGACACTGTTGATTTGAAATGGAAAGTTGAACCATCAAGACTTACAATGCTCTATCCAATTGGCCTACGCACTAGTTTTTATTTATTTATGTTTTATATACCTCGTTTATATTGACCTAATTTGGGTCAGTATAGCACCAATGTGCTAACTTGGCTAACTTTGCCCAGCACCCATGGGTAGAGAAAAAAATCCAAGACAATGACTTGTTTTGACCCAGTCTTAGTTATTTTCTATAGTACCATTTCGCTGCAGTTTTGAATTTCATATGCACGTTATTTTGAAAAACTAAAAATATATATTTGTGACAGGTTTATGGTGAAACCTGAGTTTGTTGTGTTTAAAAGTGGGCCAATATAACCATATTAAGTCTGGGCAAATAGCCCAATAGTAATATGAAAAGAAATACTAATACTAGGTCAAAGCAACCCACTGGGTAAAGTTCATTGGGTCAAGTCTCTCTCTCTTTGTGTTAGTGTGTGTGTTTGTGTGTGTGTGTGTGTGTGTAAATAGTATCCAGGATTGTTCCATCAGAGGATGAATACAAGAGCTTTGAGAAAACAGCACATAAGTAAATACATGGACAAAAACTCACTGTTTTCGGCCTCTCTATGAGTCAAACATTACACATTAATGTACCACTCTCATTTCAATTAACACTGAGAGGTTTTTTTTTTTGTTTTGTTTTTTTTGCCCACTTTGCATGATTTTAATCCTGACTTCCGTTTCCGGTTTCACCCCTCTCAAACCCACCTCATGATGTTTCACCTGCTGTGTGTTTCCCTGATGCACACAGGATTTCTAGCGTCAGATTGGGGTGATCATCCATTCTGTTTAACTGCAAATCTCCTTGTGTGTAAACTCTGCTCTTCAATCAGTTTTATCGTTCTGTCCCTGACAGTCACAGCTGTTAAATCAATGGCTTAAAGCAACTGCATTACACAGGTCTCTAAAGGGCATGTACACAAATAGACATTCATGTGCAAGCAGGGTGCCCTTTAGAGCACAGACGGATAGTATAGAGGGAGTATAGAGTATCCAAACCCCCTGGCCATTGTGTTTCTAAAATATAAGGGGATGTCTAATTAAAACATTAACTGTTAATGAAAGAATACTTTGGGTTTGTCCCACCTGACAAGTTAGTCAAACCCTACTTAGTCTCCTGTAGCTCTGAATAAGCCACTCAGTAAGTTAGTCAGTTACAAGCTTAACTTTGGTCTATCCTTAAGGGATAGTGTGCTGACACGACAGGGATGACTCTGCATATTTCAGCAGCGTCAATTCATGGATTGGTTGCTGTCTGTGCTGTTGCCTGTAGCGCTGTCACCTACAATTACTCTCTTCTACATGGTGACTCAGCGACGGACTCCAACTTAGAGGGGCATTCTTGAAATCACTATTGTGCCACGGTGGTATTACTCATGCTGAATCAGGCAGAAAGGATGGGACAGTGGAAGATTCCTAAAACTCTCAGGCAAGGAGGGCAAATGGATTTTGTGGGTTTGTTTAGATATATTGTACTTCAGGGTGTTGCAGATAGATGCAAAACATCTTTCCTATTTTTATGTCTTTTTCAAGGATATACATGCATGCACTGTTAGAGGTCAGAAATGGGGAATGATCATGTGTTGCAAGAGATAAAACTCCAGGCCAGCCAACACAGCGTCAAACTGTCGTAAATCTGCATCACAAGCCAGCAGTCGCTGCATTGTGCTCATGTTGTGGTGGCTTGTGTGTGACCACCACTGGTTTCTCTCCCCCTCAGATGCAGAAGACAGAAGTAAATAGACGACAGTGGGCTCATTGTTTAAAATCTCTGCTCTCTCAATGGGTTACACTGGCACTGGTATGAAGGAGGATGCAAAGAATGTTCCTCCATTTTCAGATTGTGACCAAATTGTCCTTTTGATGGTCGTGCTTCATGTCAAGAGCTGACGAATTGTGGGCACAGAGTCCAACAGAGTCCAACAAATAACTCATGTGAAATTGTGCTGCTGAATCTCTCCCTGTTTCACTGGAATATTCATTCATACACTGTAGTACAACACCACATATTGCAAGCAAAAAGGACAAAGTCTGTTAAAGATAATTTTATGCATAAAACCTCACATCACCTGTTTATATTCAAAGGGAGGTTTCACCCAAAGGACCAGTCTGTTTTTGTGCTGTAAGCAGAGCCTCATGAGAAATCTGGAGCTACAGCATGGGAAGATCTTAAATATTGTGAGTTTTGTTATGAGAAATAGGGTTACTACTCATTTGTCACATCGTGGCAATGTGACAGGGATAGAAAGAAAGATGTCCAACCCCTTATATGCTGCAAAAAGAATGAAAGCTATTCCCTTTAGGTTAGCTGTCAATGTCACATCACGTGCAAGAAACAGGGACCTCATACTGATGTAAGAAGTCAACATGCGCCTCACTGTCACTGACTATTATTCAAGTTTCTTGTTTCTTAATGGAAACTCTAACATAACGAAAATCGAAAAAACCATTTTCAGGGAGCCATTGTGGCTGTTTTTATGTGCTAAACCCTTATTAATTGTAACATGAATTCCGAAACAGGTAAAATGCACTTGGGAATGTCAGTGTTGCCTCCAGAGCATTGGGAACAAAGTGCTGCAACTTGAGCAATGTTGTTGACAGTAGCAACGCATGTAAACATCTTTTTGGCGATGATGTTTAAATATCCCGTGAATGTAGCGGAGAGGCTGAGGAAGAAGTATGACGTTGTGAGGAAGAGGCAATTATTTCCCACATCTAAACTGTGTTGTCTGATCATAACTACCTGTGAGTAGGTTATCATCTTTTCACTGTCATAATCTACTTTTCTTGAGTAATCAGTTATTTGTTTGGTGTATAAAATGTCAGAAAATATTTTAAAAGATGTGCACTGCAATTGCACATCTTTGAAAATATTGCACATCTTTGTCCATTGGACAATTGCAATTGTCCAATGGACACATCTTTAAATTCCAAATTCCAAGTTTTATCCCACCAAAACCTCAAAGTACCAAATTTTATAGCAATCACAAGAGGAAAAGTCAGAGAATCCCCAAAAGGATTAGGATTAGGATTCATCCTCTGGGGAACATAAATGCAAAACTTAATAAAACAATTAATAGATTATCAAAATAGATGCAGATTGCAGTACTTTTCTGTCAACTAATGGATTAATCAACGAATTCAATCAGGTCTACACCACTGTAAACATAAGCATATTTACAGTATTACAAATGTATTTATTTTGAGTGCTGCATCTAAAAAGTCTTTGGTATGAGGCAAGGCAAAATGCGCTCTCTGTTTATGTGAAAATTCTGCCAGATAAAAAGCCCGCAACTGCACACACTCATTTTCCTGTACATTTGTTCCGTATAATTAGAGAAATTATACATACTAAAGTAACTAATATTGTTGTTTTAGTTTAATGTAGCAGTCTAAAATAATCATCCAGTTAACACTATGTAGGCCCTTATCAATACAGTCAGAGCTAACTGCCACAAACAACAAACCTAATTGATTCAGTCATCCTTTTCTCATTTTCTACTGTGATATTGCTGATTGTGCTAGTTTCTCATATCAGTCAGCTGATAATTATGTGTCATGTTTATAGATCCGCATAGTGATTTATTATCTGCCTGCTAGCCACTTTCCTATGGGACCAATCAGTGATTTTCAGTGGGATTGAGAGTGAAACCTCCCCCGTCTGACACATTTAAGGAGGACTGTGCTTAACTGTGTTTAAGTTTTTCTGCACCGCAGTAATCATTTCTAGCTGATGAGAAATCTTGCAGTTCCTTTCTGGAATAGTTCTCATTGATTTGACACAGGAACAACACGATCAATAAGTGCAGTTGCTGTGCACTCTGTTTGACCTTTAAACCAGTAAACACTCACTTCCCACTCTACAGGCAGCTTTTTTTGCAACTTCCGCAATTACATAAGAATGTTTCATAGCTTTATATTGTGGGTAATTCTTTTGTTTGGGTGTTGGGTAAAGTTCAGTTAAATCTGCTGTGATTCAACAACACCCATGAACATTTTCCTTGTATAACACTGGAAGGATTTTCAGATCTTACTGCTGAAAAACCACCATGCTGTCACACATGCACAGCTCAATCACATAGCACGAACAACTTGAAATCTTACTTTATGAAACTAAAAATGTTTTTTTAAATGTTATTTATTTTTATTCCACTTTCTTCTGACAGTGATAAAGATGTATGGCTGCAACATGCTCCTGTTCCAAAATTTTTTTCCAGATGACCTTATCATTGCACAGCAATTCTGCTCATAAACCGCACGATGAGTGATTGAAGAGCAGTGTTGCTGCTGTTGTTGCTGCAAACAACTGTGCTCTTATGACGGAGAAGATGGTTTCAACGGTTTCACACATAAACATCCTCTGGCTTCCCATCTCCAGCATGTAAATCTCTAGGGTCGGCTGCACCCACAAAAACCTAGATGCAGTTCAAGTCAGTAAATACATGTCATGTAGGCAAGTGAGGAGCTGTTTGCATGACAATTTGATCCATCTGCACTACTAGATCACTGTCTCTCTATATTCTGTGTGTTGATAGTGACAGTCTGGATAAACTGCTGTGACTGCCTGGAAATCGTACATCAAGTATCCGTGACACTGACTTATTTTCTGACAAACTGTGCCCTTCAGAGAAGCCTTGTGGGCCAGGGCTAGACTGATAACCCTTCCTTGGTTCCATAAACACAAACAAAAGTCCTTATGTTTGTTGCATTAAGATTTTATCTTAATCATGACCATGTTTTTGTGAGTGCGTCCTGTTCAGAAGGATGTGCACTGTCCCATCTGAGAAAGATGTCTGTTTTAAACACTAGCCCCCATTTAACATATGCAGCACTGTGAAACCTGATTATGGCTCTTTCAGACAGCACATGGCAGCAGCATGACATATTGGGTTGTAGTATGACGATTGGTGCTGAAATGTCCTCAGGTACAGTTAATGTAGTAGACAAGGGTGTAAAATAAAGCAGGTTGTGGCAGAGAGGTAGGAGCAGGTGGAGCAGGCTGTGAAATCAACCACATTGTAATTGCTATTCAGGAAGCGTCTCAATGTCTTTGCTGCAGCCCAGGGTTGGATTACTGGAGACCTACATCTTTCAGTCACCATAAAAAAATAATGATTCTTTCACTGATTTTCATTTGATCCTTTTGACTCTGCTGTCTGTCGTATCTCATTAGCGACAGTTTGGTCAGTAGTCTCCTTTCCTTGTGTCACACACAGTGCTTTAAATTAAACCCCATCACACTCTTAGGAAAAACACGTTCTTACATGTGTTTTTGATTACCATTGATTCATAAGAGGTGTGAAACGTCTTGCCTGCCAATAAGCCTCTATATTCAGTACAGATGTTTTAAGTAAGGCTCCAATTTCACATTCCTGTACGCTATTAAAGGCAGGGTATGCAGATGTTAAGAACAACAGCCATCCCATCTAAGCTACTTTCACCAGCTAGTAAAATACAATGATACTTCCTTCAGTTCATAGACCAAAACCATAAAAACGGGGAACAACTGCAGACATTTATAAATGACTAGGATATCACACATGCTTTCAAGTAGCTTGGTTGCAGTCCTTCATATCTGCCAAACTGTCTGAAAGCTCCACCTCTTCTCTGGCTGCAGTGTGGATGATGAGTGACAACTCAGACAAGGAATAGTTGTTGTGTATTTGTATGAGAAATGACAGGGGATGTTCAATGTAGTAGATCTCTTTTAAACATTTTACGCTTAGAAAGCTGAGGCATATGTTACTAAGACTACTCAGTAAATGGGTTGAATTTGTTTAGATACCCATGCTTTTAGGAATTCATCTGAGTCTGTTTGTTGTTACTGGATGAATTCCGATGTTAAAATACTTTCTAAATTTCCTTTGGGGATAGCAAGTAAAAATAAGTAACCATCTTCCTGAGTAAAGTTGAGCAATAGTGTCAAATCCACTTAAGTGAACACTATTACAAAACACTGCTTTACATTATATTAACCCTGACTGGGAAAACATAATGAAGTTACCAAAATCTAATTACTTCATGTGTTGTGAAAACTAATTGTGATCATGCTTCCTGATCCAAAACCAATTTGTTGACTTTACACATTTGTTATTCCCAGACACACAGTGCATCAAATTACTTAGCGGAGAAGGATTTTCTTTCTGCGCTCATTGGAGCGTTTGTTTGTTTTTGAACGCCATGTAACGAAAACTCACTCTGGTAATTGGAGGTTGTGTCTCTTCAGGAAATTGCAGGGTGTCAAATTGTTTAGTCAGGCCCAGAACACCAGACCTTTACTGATAATTACAGATCACTGAAAATAATTCAAACACAATCACCCACATACAGGCATGCGCAAACAAACTCAATGCAATACACACAACACATAATGATCTCGGGTGTCCAACTTTCAATTTGTCACCTTAATTTTTAAAAATTGCTTTTACTGACTGGCAAAGTCAGTGTTTTTGTTCTGAGCACTCACATTCCACTTTATGTGTGTGTCTGCTGTTTATTTACACTGACTGAAAAAAAAAAAGGAAAATATAGATTTTATAGGACCTGTCAAATGGCTGCTCAGTTGTGTCGCCATCATCCATTCTGAGCGTACCCAGGAGAGTTGACCCACTTCATGGTGCAATTCGTCTCAGTGACATCCTCCTTCACTTCTGTCTTTTACTGCCACCATTAATATTTTCAGATGACCCCAAAAAGAAAGTTAACTTCTGTTCTTTTTTTTTGTCCATTGTCCATGCTGACACTGTTCTAACATCTGTAAAAATCGATAACAATCAACAGGAAATGTTTGACACAGTTCATGGTTAACACATCACTGACTCTTTCAGATGTCGGACTAACTGCACCACTCAACTTCAAGACTGGGTTGTTATTAATGTTGATGCTCTTAAATTATTTCTTTCCATAGGACTCCATAGTGAGTGTGGTGCTGAGCTTTATGCCGATGTTTATGGACAAATAAGAATCTCTCTGTAGGAAGAACATTACAAATAATAAATACATTGAAAAAATCCAAACATGTTTATTGTTTACGTGTTAGTTTGCATGCTCAGTAGCAATCTAGCTATTCTTACTACCGATAATGCAAGTGAGCTTGCTGTTTAGCTGGGTAACGTATGTTGAGAAAAAAGTAACCCTTGTTTACAGACTTCCATGCGCGGTGGCAAGATGAGCAGCAGGCTAGCTAGCTGCTAGTCTTTGGTCTTTCAAGATAGAAAGTACTGGGGGCATGTGCAAACTCACGCATGAAGAAGGCAAAGCACAACAACCCATTTACTACCTTGTCATCCTGGTCATACAACATCTACAAATATATATATATATATATATATATATATATATTAAAATCAACAGGACACACTTTTAAGTCATCCTAGTGGCTTCAGTAGTTTCTTGCGATGTTCCCCATGGATCAATGCTCAGACCCTAGCTGGTTTTACCTTTTATGTTACCCTGGCTTCAGAGTTGTGTGAAATCTGCAACAATATAAAGCAGGCTTTACTTTTAAAAGCCCAATGCAAACCAGCATCTGCATGGTGCCTTAACAAGTTCTGTGGTGTGTGAGGATCAGCAATCAATTCCAAAAGTGGAGAATACAAGTAGCAGATGACAGTCAGGTTCACACTGAGTGGAGGCAGAGCAACAATGTGGAACAACGTGGTCATTGTTGTAAGATTAGATGTCCTTGCATATCACAAGTCAGGAGAATGATTTATAAAAATTAAAAAATAGATAATCTCAGTTACAAGCATAATGTTGATGACTAATCAAGTCACCCAGTATAGAAATATTCATGAAAAACAGTCATTATGTGAGGGATCCAAATGAGTTGGGTTGGGTAAGCATTTTTCAGTATAGTACCTTCCGATTGAAGCAAAATAAATCACAACAAAGAAGTTACTAATAGTCTTGGGACCAAGGGGATCATATATTGGGAAATTGTAGAAGAAAAAAGTGCAAAATAGATTGAACAAGGATGGTGTTTTACAAAAATCCATTTAAATTGGATAAAGGCACACACAACAGCAAGCCTAAAGGGGTGCAAATGTAGGAAGGCATACAGAAGCTTAATAAACCTCAGGGCCAAATTCAATTCGCTGCCAGCTTTATGAAAGCAGACCAGGCATATTGAAATTTCTGTGCGACCTTATTACATTAGCATTGGAAGAAGCAGTTTATTCCTGCATCCAAAGAGACAAAGAAAAAAGATTTTCTTTATTGTTGTAAAACACAAAAAAAACATCAGACATTTTGGGAGATAAAAGACAGACTTTCGTCATACGCATCCCTATCTACTCCAGCCTCATCCAAAATCGAATGAAATTCTTCACCGGAAGTTCCTTTGAATGAGCAGAAGCTCTGCAGCTTTTTATGCCATTCTCCAGGATGCACAAAGCAAGACATCCTGTCTATACAGAAGCCATTATTTTGTAAGCAGTTCTGAGCTGTGGAGTCCATGCATATTATGTGAGATCTGCACGGACACCACACAACTCCAAACTCGTGTCACATTCAGCCTCGAGCTCAAGCTCAATCGTTGGACTTTATTTTTAAGACATTATTATTATCTATAATGTCTGTATGTGTGTAAAAAAGCGAACCTCACAAACCCAAAATGGATGTTACAAAACATCATCTACCACAGGTCAAATATTATGATTGGAACAACATGTTTCAAAATATTCCTGTCAAATATTTTCATTTCAAATCATGTCTGATAATCATCAGTAATTAGACTGTGAGACTGATGTACAGATTAGGTAGCCCTCAATTCAGGGAAATCTTGATTTACCAGTTCTTTTGCAAGTACAATTTGGTGAAACTGTGAGCAAACCTTTGGAAAGTGAAAGTATATTGCCAGGAAGCAATTTGAAATGCCGTCCTCACTCTTCCTGGAAAACTGACTCTCTATAAGCATCTAACAGCATTTCTTATTTGGGAGAAAGGCCAACTAATGCCGTGAGCTGTGGCCTCATTACCAGCAGGAGGTGAGCTCTATTGAGGGACAAACTTGTTATATATGCACATCCCAAACAGCCTGAATGAAAACTCCAAAAAAATCCTCATTAAACAAAGGCAACTGCAGCAGGGGCACACTGTAGAATCCGGCTTTAAAAGCTCTTATCTGCATATGAATAGTTGGCAAGATATACTCATTAGCATTTTAATGGGTTGAAATTGAAAATATACAAATATGCTTATTCAGGCATACTGGACAAATCCTATATGTATTAAATATAAAGACTGCCTTGTTAAACCCCTAAATAGGCTGAGCATATGAGGTTGAAAATCAGTTTACGTCCACGTCCTCTGCAATGTAAATACAAACCTCTGAACCTTTGTTTTTCATGTTTTTCTATGCTGACTCCGCTGCCTCTCTATATGTTACTACCACCACACTCTTCAGATGTACCAGTTCTGCCTGGAGACTGCACAGCTAATTGCACATCAAAAAAACCACAAAAGAGAGCAACACTATAATGAGCGCTGCAGGTGCAGTCAAATGTCTACAAACTGAAAACCTGTTTCATGTCAGCAACCTCAAGAAAATAGCACAGTAGATGTCTCATCTATGACATAGATTCCCCTTGCTGAAAAAATGGCTAACCACCACTGAGGTCACAGGAAAAAGTTTACAAGAGAAAAAAGATCAACAATTCTATGTATTTTTTCGTGGTGTACACATGACAGCTGCAGTGCAAAATATGTTTTCAAATTTGCTATCTCAATGATTTTTTTAATACTTTTAAAAATAATTTTTATACTTATTTGAACATTTCCTAAATTCATTGACTACGTACATACTGGATTCATAGCCCCTAAATTAATCATGTTTTAAATGATACAGGTACTATAGTGAAAAGCCTAATAATCAAAAAGTAGTAGTAGTAGACTTAACTTTTGGCATTTTGGTCCCAGATGTCCAGAGGAACTATGGCAGTTTATCTGATCTTTCACCCATTATGTTTTCCACCTCACTCCACTCCCAGACTCCGAAAACCGGTCTGCCAGGAAACAATTTCAGGTCAATTACCCCTCTCTTTGCCAGGCAGTTCTCGGATGCCTTCTTCTTACCTGTTTCCTAAGATTCTTTATTAGCAAAATTGACACTATATGATCTCAGATCTCACCGCCCTCCTACGATCCATCAGAGTTAAGCTCCTGCTCCTCAGTTCTCATAAACTTTGAACCAATTTGTCTCTCCTCTTTGACACCTACAATCTCACATACAGTATGAACCCTAGTACATGTCCCTTAGAAATTATTCCCTCGCACCTACTTAGGGAAGTGCTGAACTGTGTTGGGCCTAGTATTTTATCAATAATTAATAACTCCCTGGTCAATGGTTATGTCCCAGCTTGCTTTAAAAATGCAGTCATTCACCCTCTGATCAAAAAACCTACCTTAAATCCGTACGTTTTTTAAAATTTCCGACCAATCTCAAAGCTCTAGTTTTTATCCAAAATTCTTGAAAAAGTAGTCCTCTCTCAACTCAAATTCAGCATACTGGACAACCAGTATGGTTGGTTACCTCACTCACATCCTATCTTGCAGACAAAGATCCTGGATGTCAAGTAACTTTCTGAAGTTGAATGACAATAAAACTGAAGTACTGGTGTTTGGACCTAAAGCATACAGGGACTGTATAAATCAACTATAGTTTCACTATGCAAATGAGGCCAGAAATCTCGGAGCGGTCTCTGAGTCAGATCTGACCTTCTCTAAACATTTTAGCAATATCACAAAGTCAGCTATCTGTCAAATCAGGAACATTGTTAGGATTAACTTGTTTCTTTCATTTAGAGATGCACAAGCTCTCATATATGGTTTTGTCTCTAGCCATCTAGATTACTGTACTGCCCCAAGAATTGATCAACTGTCTCCAGGTTGTAAAAAAACACAGCAGCTGCGGTTCTTACAAGGACCAGAAAATGTGAGCACATTATCCCCATTCTCGCCTCCTAGTGTTGGTTATCAGTAGTGTTCAGAACTGATTTTAAAATTCTACTGCTTGTCTGTAAGTCACTGGTCGGCCTTGCCCCATCCTACACTGTTGACCGTCTGCCCTTTTACATCCCTGCTCGTAGTCTCAGATCTGCTGACCTGCTACTGCTGTCTGTCCCCAGGGTGAGGTTTGAGACAGAGGGTAGCAGGGTATTTGACATAAGAGCTCCACAACTCTGGAGTAGCCTTCAACTGGAAATTAGGCAAGCAAACTCAGTGTCTTCTTTTAAACCTCTTTTAATATTGGGCCAATTTAGAATACATTTTGGTCTTAATAACATTGATAGCTTTTTTCCATTAATGTTTAATCTGTTTTCACTAGAACAACTAGACTTAGTGATTGCCATCTGTCACAGAAATGGTTTGGTTTTCTTTTAATTAATTCTTTAGACATAGTTGGGGTCGTCTGAACAAGCTTATTCTTGACCTCAGTGGGCTCGGAGAAAGTCTATCGCAGCTGCCGTGGCTTCCTCAGATGAAGAACCAAAGGCTGCAGTCGCATCATCACAATAAAGTGGAGTGGTTAGTGATGAGGTAAAACTCCCCCTTGTGGATGTGGCACTTCATATTACTACCAGCACCACACCCATGACCAGTGGCAGTATGTAATCAACCTTGATCTCTGCTTCCTTTACTTAATCTTCTTCACACACAAACACATGCATGCTCTCTCAAATTAAAACAGACAGGATGTTCATGCAAACTGCAAGTAAAAGCACATCATGGCACATGGTTGCCCAACTCTTTTTTTTGGTAATAACCAGGACTTTTACATTTCCAAACAAGATTATCACTGTGGACTTATCACTCAAAATTGCATCAATAGCCCATTACAATTTGTATTTAGTTCATCTTAAATTTTCAATTAGTAAAAAGCATTAACAATGACCTATTATGTCATAAAAGTGCTTCTAGATCATCCCTGTACATTCAAAAACAGCTAATACACTTAATGACAAAGTAGAATAATGCAGTTTAAAACCACAACATATACAGTATGCAACTTTTTAAATAAAAGTTTTGGTTGTCTGATTAAATACATATTATATGAACTTTAAAAAAAAATAATGAAAGGCACTTGAGGCAGGTAACATTAATTACTATGAGACAGATGCTTTTCTTGTGTAATCTTCAAAAATTATTTTCTCAACCTACAGGTTAGTTTCTTGAACAAATATGAAACAAATGCAAAAACTGGAGTGACAGCATGTTTACCTCTAAGTAGGTCATTTAGTAACTTGAATTGTTCCTTACATGAATTTAAAACAATATTTTCATGTTTTGACAGAAGAGGCCATGAACATACTGTGCGATCGGGCACAACTTTTTAGACAGTCTCGCATCAAAGTGTGACCTTGCTATTTACACATACTCTATCTCCTCTGGTCATTGCCAGGTGAGGTAGTTCATCTACAAAATATATTACCCCAAAGCCTCTAGTTTCAACACTGACTGAACCCTTTTCTCCGAGTGCTGGACAGAATTCGTCCTCAGAGACATGAGGTCAATCTTTAAAAAAAGCATTACTTAACACTACTGTACAATTTCAAAGTTAAAGCTTCAGTTACAATGAATTCTACCAAAGTGAACTTTTTGTTTTCTTTCTCTAAGTGTGAGATAAAACAGTCAGTGATTAACTAGAGGTTTTGGGTCAATGGAATATAAAGCAGAGCTGAATGGCGAGTTAACCAGATTACCAGATAAATGTTGTTCTCTTGAAGATTATCTACCCTCATTAGCCAAATTCAGCTTTATGGCAGTAGATTAAAGGCACTACTTATAATCTCTAAAACTCTTGCGAGTTACCTGCTCCAAGATAGTTGAAAAATAATGTCAAATGCATTACTGAAGGACAACATGAGGTCATTCCTCAACTGCAGTGAGCAGACAAAAATCCAAGCACTGATTCACACATTCATGTTTGCGCTCAGTGCACATGGGTATAACATTAACGTGCTGCCCTGATCACATCACTCAATAACTCAAGGGAAGTGAACACAAGTGATGGTCAAATGATTCTTTCTGAAGTTTTGGAACAAATTGTACTGAAAAAATATGTCTGTAATTTGAACAAAAAAATGCATATTTGTCTTTATTTTTGAACACCTCTGCTTTTGTGCGTTCCAGTGTTTTCACTTTAAGTGAATGGTGTTCATGACAGGCTAAAATATTTCTGAACACAAACACTAAAGTGTCATTGTTTGCAGCTCCCTTCTACTCAGACTCAGACACAAACTGTGTCCCAGTTCAGTGGCTAAACATTTCCTGAATCTGCTCTTCCTACCGAAAATTAGACGGTCAGACTCTCAGAGATCAAAACTAATGACGCATTCAGGCAGTTCACGCAACTCGTAAAGTCAAACATTTCCAGGTTTGAAGCCAAGCATCTCCCTCAAAAGGCAAATGATATGTATATACCAGCGACAAACTAAAACAAACTTCATAATGCCTGAGTTTAGATTGGCTTCAGCTCAACACAAGAGGGTAAACTAGCAGTGTTAAAGTGTAATCGCAAATAAATAATATGGTAAATTTTAACCTTTATTTTTCTGTTATGTCTTGGGATTTACAACACGTCCAGGCTGCTATAAGTAACAAGCAGTGGAGAGGTTATGTCTAGCCCTTATCGTTTACATACTGCAGTGGTTTTTATTGGTCTACTCCAGGTGATGATCACTACAACACATAGGAAATGTGATAAGGTAATTTCATGTTTCTCAACATTACAAGTAGAGGACTGCCTGAATGCTACATTAAACAACAGAACAGAACAATGTAATATGGGTTTGAGGGCCACAAAGAGTTTGATCACAAAATGTGGCATTTAAAGGATTTAAACCATAGATGTATGAAGCTAAAAGTTAATAAGCCTCTGATTGCCATAGAAGCAAAATATACTCTTACACTACACAAACTCACTGACATGTAACACAATTTGCAAGAGAAAGCATCACTGTATACACCTAGACTTCATCATTTAAATTTCAATCTTTGGTTGGAAGAAAAACCTGCATAGTCTAGTGGGTGAACATGATCATGATACCCAAGTTAAATTATATTAAATTAACCTTTAGTTGATGGACAAAATCTCAGATTTTCAATATACACTTTGTTCAAGGTGCAAGGGATATTTTCATGCTGTTGAAGTAAACTGCAAAGAACAAGTGGCTTGAGTATTAAAGTACTACAGTGGGCTTAAGACACATTAAAGACTCCGTTCTTTGGTAGAACAAATTGGAAAAAAATATAATTTTATAACCATAACCTAAAGACTCTGTATCTCAAAGCAAATACATCACTAAACAGCAACTTTCATTAAAAATCAAACTGTATCACTGGGTTTGATATGTACAGATGCACAGATGTTGTTTCGGCTTAATCTCCGGTCATGCCACTGAAGTAATCAAAGTTTCAGATGCCGGGTTGTCTAGGTTCTGTTTTTCCTGCCAGGGATCCTCAGCATCCAGGTCTATTGTAGGAGTCATAGCTGTTTTAAGTCTCTGAAGGTTAAAGAGGGCAAAGTTTTGGAGAAGCATCCTTTTAGAAAACTATGTTCAAGCACGTCCGTTCTGCTCAAGCAGTAATACAGAGAGGTAAAGACACAATCAGTAAAAAGAACACCTAGTTTTATCCAACGAGTATAAAGTACAACCTATTTAATTTATTTCTCGTTCAAAAGTCTCAGCCATTAACCCAGCTCTGCCCATAACACTCTACCCTCTCCTGTTAGGAATTTTATCCACAGTAGCAGCGTGTTGGTCTCTTGGTTGGTCGGTCCACCACTTTGGTTCAGACTGAATTACCTCAACAGTTATTGAATCGATTGCCATTCAACTTTGTACAGACATTGTCCCCAGAGGAAGAAGCAAACTGACTTTAGTGATCCCTTAACATTTCACCTGGTGGGATGATGACAACTATCAAATGCACTTCCATTAATTTAGGTGCAGCTATCCATTGTGCCCAGATGATGAATCCTATTGTCTCTGGTGATCCTCTGACTCTACCTCTAGCTCCACCAGCAGGTTTAAGTTTTCACCTATCCAGGAAAATATCTTAACAACCACGAGATTCACTAGCGCAAAATTTTGTAGGTTTCGACAACCATTGGATGGATTGATATGGTACAGATATCAATGTTCCCCTCAGAATGAAGCACTACCATCAAATCCAAATTTCAATTTTTCCGACTGCTGGTTTATAACCAAATACCTGATAGGGTAATGACATTCCTGTCAGCTGCACTTTGTATTTAGTGCCAATTGGCAAATGTTAGCATGCTAATACACTAAACTAACATGGTGAAAATGGTAAACATTATACCGGCTAAACATCATCTTTTTAGCATTGTCTTTGAATGCATTTTTGCATGCTAATGTTAGCAGTCTGAATAATGAGTCTTATTCTCACCTGAAGAAGTGAACCTTTGTTGCTGTAGAGCTCTTGAATAGCACCAAGTGGGATCCACACTATAGAGAACAGTGAAATGCCCCAGCCCACCCATTCAGCCCACATGGGATAAGTGTACTTCCCATAGCGAGCAGGAGTGTACTGGACAATGCTGGACGTCAGTATGCACTATATAGAAAAAAAGGACAGTCTTATACACAACCTTTAGCTTTAATTTGATTACACTAATAATTCCTGATAATTCCTGTGGAGATTGTATTCAGACAGTTAAAACCTCACCAGCACCAACATAGGACTGAGCAGCAGCCAACAGAGACGGAAGTAGATGTTGGGAGCTTTTCCTTGCATCCTTGTGACCATTAAGGAGATTCGTTCGACACCTGACGGAAAAAGACGTGCTGATTTAACACTTAGAATATTCACAAACCCCTAATACAGTTTTCCTTACCTTTTAGAAATCAAATTTTTTTTTTAAATTAACCAGCCACAGCAAGTCATGGGGCTCTAAAGGTCTAAAGCATTTACCATGTAAACGGATATCTGGGTTTGACGTTATGAACTTAATGTGGAACTTACCAAAGATCCAACAGACAGCTACGACTTCAAAGAAAGCCAAGAACACAAGGGAAACCACAGCAGTATAGTGATCCATCAGCTGAAACACATAGATACCTCCCTGTGCAGAAATGAGAATAGACAGAGAGAAAGGAAAAGAATGAAAATGACAAAGCATTTATCACCAGTGATGTAACTGTTGCCACATGTAGTCTACCAAATATCCTCAAACATTTTTCTCTGAGAAGTAAGAGTTTTGCTGTTTCTTACTGTACCTTAGTAATGTCAGGAATCCCCAAGACAAAGCAGGTGATGCACACAACCAGGGTTAGCAGTTCTTCTCTTTTTAGGAAACGCAGAACTTGGGGACCAAACTCATCTTTTATGAACGTCACAGCCACCTCAACTGTTGCAAACTGCAGCACAGACAAACATATCCAGAGTTTATGATATTAATCCCGTTTATGTGTAAAATTGGTTCCCTTTTGACTTGTTCTGACTTTAGGACATCCTTGCTTCTTTGTTTGGGGCTGAGCTGCATCTTACACGCTTCTCTGCGCTTCCATTACAGCGGTCACCCACCCAAACCCCCATATAAACTGTGTCTGCCCCCCGACCGCCTAAATGAATCCACCCCTCCCAGTCATATTAATACTCACTTTCCAAGAGGTGCCGGAAGGAAGTGGAGCTGCAGCCATTTTTAACTCAGGCCTAATAATCTACCCTAAACTTATACTCAATTATAACTCATTCGAAAGCCCGGTTCTTAGTCTTACACATCCATCTGGGAAAACTTTAAAGCCTATTCTATTTGTTATAGCGTACTGCACTCCTGGCCCATACTTTTTATCAAGTTTAGTCCTTAGTACAGATAAAGTAATTATAGTAAGTGATTTCAATATTCATATGGATGCTGATAATGATAGCCTTAGAACTGCGTTTCTCTCATTATTAGATTCAATTGGCTTCGCTCAGGGTGTAAATAAACCTACTCAGTGTTTTACCCTCACCCTCGACCTCGTTCTGACTTATGGCATCGAAATTGAACATTAAATAGTCTTTCCAGAGAAACCTCTTTTATCGGACCATTATTTAATAATAATTTTGAATTTCTGCTACTTGACTACACACTATTAGGCAAAAATGTATTTTCTAGATGTCTATCTGATAGTGCTGTAGCTAAATTTAAGGGACTGATTCCATCAGCACTTAATTCACTGCCATATTACAATATAACAGAGGACTCCTATTCTAACTTTAGTCCCTCCCAAATTGAACATCTTGTTAATAGTGCTGCAGCCTCAATGAGAATGACACTCGACTTTAATGCCCCTCTAAAATAGAAGATAATAAAACATTTAAAACATAAAACATGGTTTAATTCCCAAACCCACATATTAAAGCAAACCATGCGAGCACTTGAAAGGATATGGCATTCTACCAAACTGAAAGAATCCAACTTAGCCTGGCATGATAGTCTTAAAACATATAGGAAGGCCCTCTGTAATGCCAGAGCAGCCTATTACTCATCTCTAATAGAGGAAAATAAAAACAACCCTAGGTTTCTTTTCAGCACTGTAGCCAGGCTGACAGAGAGTCATAGCTACATTGATCCATGTATTCCTATAGCCCTTAGTAGTGACGATTTCATGAGCTTCTTTAATTACAAAATTCTAACTATTAGAGACAAAATTCACCAAGCCCTGCCCTCAACCGGCAACGATTTATCTTCAAACACAGACACTGTAGAAACAGCTGTAAAAACCTGATATATACTTAGACAATTGTTCTCCCATCAACCTTCGCTAACTAACTTCAACAATGTCTTCATCTAAACCATCCATCTGTTAGATCTTAGTGCTGCATTTGATACCAATGACCATCATATCCTATTACAGAGACTGAAACATTTAATTGGCATTAAAAGAACCGCTCTGAGTTGGTTTAAGACCTATTTATCAGATCGATTTCAGTTTGTGCACGTTAACGATAAATCCTCCGTATACTCAAAAGTTAGTCATGGAGTTCCACAGGTTCTGTGCTTGGACCAGTTCTATTCTCCTTATATATGCTACATTTAGGCATTAGGAAACACTCCATAAACTACCATTGTTATGCAATTGTACTTGTCATTGAAGCCAGGTGAAACCAATAAGTTAGCTAAACTTCAAACAGGCGTTAAGGACATAAAGACCTAGATGACTAGCAACTTTCTGTTGTTAAACTCAGACAAAACTGAATTTATTGTGCTTGGCCCCCAACACCTCAGAAGCACATTATCTAATGATATAGTTACTCTAGATGGCATTGCCCTGGCCTCCAGCACCACTGTTAGGAATCTCGGCGTTATCTTTGATCAGGATTATGTCCTTTAACTTTAACATAAAACAAACTTCAAGGACTGCCTTTTTTCACCTATGTAACATTGTAAAAATCAGGCACATGTTCACAGTCCATGCTTTTGTTACTTCAAGGCTGGATTATTGTATTTCTTTATTATCAGGCTGTCCCAACAAATCTTTAAATACTCTCCAGCTGGTCCACAATGCTGCAGCGTGAGTATTGACAGGAACGAGGAAAAGAGATCACATTTCTCCTGTGTTAGCTTCTCTGCATTGGCTCCCTGTAAAATCCAGAATAGAATTTAAAATCGTCCTCCTCACCTACAAAGCCCTTCATGGTCAGGCACCATCATATCTGAAAGAGCTCATAGTACCTTATTACCCCACTAGAACACTGCGCTAACAGAAGGCAGGATTACTTGTTGTTCCTAGAGTCTCCAGAAGTAGAATGGGAGGCAGATCCTTCAGTTATCAGGCTCCTCTACTGTGGAACCATCTTCCAGTTTGGGTCCGGGAGGCAGACACCCTCCCCACGTGTAAGAGTAGGCTTAAAACCTTCCTTTTTTGATAAAGCTTACAGTTAGGGCTCGTTCAGGCTTGGCTTCAACAACCCCCTAGTTATACTGCTATAGGCCTAGACTGCCGGGTGACTTCCCATGATGGACCAAGCTCCTCTCTCCTCCTCTTCCTTTCTATCTGTACGTATTCACATGGCATCAATGCTCGTTACTAACTTGACTTCTTCTCAGTCCCGTAGTTTTGTGCTTTCTCGTCTCTCTGCTCTCTCTTTCTGCAGGTATTTCTGCCCCTGGTGCTGCAGAGTCTGGATCTGTGACTGCAAACCACCTACTCCCCCCATGATCGTCCTCAACACCCACTGCTTCAATTATTATGATTATCACTACTATTATTATATTTAGTTTTATTAGTATTATTATTCAGCCTATTATTATAATTATTAGTTTTATTATTACTCTCATTATTGTTATACATCTTTATGTTATACCTGTACTGTGCTTGGTGGACATTACCTGCTAAACATCAGCACATTAACATGTTACATAAGCAGTTAGCTCAAAGCACTGCTATTCACCCTGACCCAGCTACTTCAGTCATTAGCTCTTGAGACCGTGGAGTTTGAAAAGTCTGAGAAAAACTTAAAAGTCATAATCACAGTAATTCTGATGTATGTTTGTACAATTACGGAAGTTAATGCCTAACAGCACTGTTTCTACTTTAAAGCGGAGAGGAACTTTATTTATTTTGACCACAGAAACCTCCCAAATTGTATCTGAATAATCTTTGACAAATTCTTGGCCAAAAAAAAGGACACAATTAGGTAAACAGTTACAGGCAAGTGGTGAGCAACGTTCGTTGAGTAATAGAACATCCGTTTTGTCCTATTTCACCATGTGTGTACCTTTCTCCTTACAAACTAAAGCCAGAGACAAACAAAATCTCTCTGACGTCAGTTTTACTGATAAACATGTGTCAATGTTTCTTACAAATACAAATTAAAATCTGCAGAAGTCCAAATTTGTTGCTAAAAATACAGATTCGCATGTGCAGAGCTCCAGTGATCTGCTTCATCTTCACAGATGTCCTCCACCTTCAACACACACTTATGTGAGAGGTAGAGATGTTTACCTGGCTGTCCAGGCCCAGGCACAGCAGCATAAAGAAGAATAGAGGGGCCCACAGCTGAAAGACTGGCATGGTGGAGAGGACTTCAGGATACACAACAAACACCAAACCGGGACCTGAAAACATGATGTAGCAAAGGTGTTGTTAGTTCTACAGAATAGGATGCTTATATACATAAATGTAGACAAATTCAGGCTGCTGTGCTTCCATTAATTGATCTGCACTTCAAACCTGTGTTGTCTGGAAAAATGTATATGTTCCCTTAAAGGAATAGTTCAAAACTTTAGATAATATGCTTATTAGCTTTCTGGCCAAGTGTTAAAAGAGAAGATTGATGCCACTCATGTCTGTACAGTAAATATGAAGCAGGTGCCAGCAGCCAGTTAGCTTAGCTTAGCATCAAGCCCGGAAACTGGGGTAAGCAGCTAGTCTGGCTCTGTCCAACGGTAATAAAATCCACCTAACAGCACCTCTAAAGCTCACTAATTAACATGTTCTATCCAATTTGTTTAATCCATTAAAAAAAAATAAAAAAATAGATTGTGCAAAAATGACAATTCATCATTTCACGGGGGTTATGTGCCAGACTATGTCTTGGCCAGGAGCCCTATCCACATATTGCCTGGCAGCTGCCAAGAATTACACTTCAGTTTTCTGTAAACAAATGAGATATTGCATATAAAACAATGTGATGACCATTACCATTTGCTGAGGGAAATAAGAAAACGGAACCTCTAGTATCATCACTTTATGAGATTCCTTTAAATCACCTGTGGGGCAGCCTGCATAGTACATCCAGTTTAACCACAGTTTAATGCAGCCAGACATGAACCAGTTTAGCTGAACCCTATCAAAATATCTAAATCGGTGAAATATTAAGCCTAACATAGCAACAGCCTTGTGTAGTGTGTTTTCGCAACCACTAGTTTTCCCTGTAACTGCTTGGACAGGCTACTGAGATATTGTAAGACAAGTTCATTTAGAACCCGGCAGGATACTATTTCACGGAGGAACCATGTGACCAGGCCAAACAATACTTTGTTAAGCTCTTTGGTCAATAAACAATGAATGGTGCTGTGAGTTACAGCTACTGGAGGAAGATGGAGAACAGGATACTTTTACCTCGTAAATTATTAAGGGAAGTTAATCTACATGTTGTCTTTGCAACACAGTCTCAAAATATTTATCAGAGAACACCCATAAAATCGATTAATTTGTTTGTAGTTGATATGGCATTTAAACATAGTACAGTCTGTGCAGTTGCTGTAGTGTGGTTGCGGGGATCAAAATAACTCATGCTATCTCTTGGATTTACATTTCATTAATTGAAGTCTGGATGAATCATTAACTAACCCACTAAGCAACCTGCATGTAGGAGAACTGGCAACAGATAGTAGTCAAGAGATCGGCAGCCATCAAGACAAGACTGAAGATTAAGAAAATACAGTATGATGAGTGGCCAACCATGTCCATATGGACAAATTAAAGATTACTGTTGAAGAAAATAAAAAAAACAACTATCAGAAAGGGAGGATCAGTTCAGACCATAGGGAAGTCATCATTTGATATTGTGATTAGAGCTGACGGATATACAGAGTTTGATCAACTCATGAGATTCTTGTCTGACCCAGAGGCTGAACACATGTTTCTCCTGTTTTTAATAATGCATTACTGAACTAACAAAGCTCCTTTTCAGATGGTATTTAAGCATTTGGTTACTGAAGCAAAAGTCTGCTCTGTTTTTTTTTGTTTTTTAAATTCTGCTCAAAGAAGTGCTGTTTTTTTCCTAACCTGCAACCCTCACTGCTGACCCAGACATCTGCCATTTTTGGTTAAGTTATTTACATGTCACTACAGTACACACACACACAATAAACTTGTGTTCATGCTAGGTATTTGTGACTATAATTCATAACAGCTACTTAAACAAGTACTGGATGTAGTACTGCTCTTCCATTAAGCTGGATGTTCACAAGAGACAGATTAAGTGCAAATGGTCAAAAGGCATAAGAAGTTGGAATATTCTGATTTTTAGTGACTAGAATAGGTCGAGCTCCAAAAATGGTGGATCCTGCAATTCCAATAATACGTATTGTAATGCAGGTTTTCTGTTAAAAATGTTAGTAGTCCTAATGACATGATCGGGGTTATTTTTTCATATGTTAGAAAGCTCCTCCAGAGCCACAGAAGACATTATACAACTGTTTTTACAGGCTGAGTAGTACTCCTTGTGATGACTAAACTGAATGTGTAGAGTGTTGCTTTAAGAAATTGTAGATTTCCACTGTAAGTGACCTGCATATTCATTCTTGTTTAGATACTTGAAATCAAACAAAGATATGTAATTGTGATGCAATGGTCTTTGCAGGCTTGATGCTTACCATCTGTAGCTATGTTGTCCACTGGGAGGTTATGTATATGAGCCATGTAGCCAATTGCTGAGAAGATTACAAAGCCAGCCAGGATACTAGTGAATGTGTTGGTACATGACACAATCAGGGCATCCCTGGGAAAGAAGGAGGACAAAATAAACAATTTCAAATCCAGTTCCAGTATCCGAGAAACTCTGTGAAAACAAAGTTACTAGAATACAGCCATTAGATCATCAGGAGAGCTGTTTTATTTTTTTCTACTAGGTCACCAAGCACTCGTACTGTCAGAAAAAAAAGCTAACTTCAACAGTTTCTTCATCTAGATCATCAACTTGCCTTTTAGACCTTATTCAAACTGGACTGTTCAAGGATGCTTTACCTTTAATTAACACTTCCAAATTAGATCTGATCAATTTATCTTTATCAACAGGCTACATACCACAGGCTTTTAAGGTTGCAGTAATTAAACCTCTACTTAAAAAGCCTACTTTTTATCCAGATGTTTTAGCCAGCTATAAACCCATATCCAACCTCCCCTTTATTTCTAAAACCCTTGAAAAGGCTGTTGCAAACCAATTATGTGATTATTTGCATAGGAATTGTCTGTTTGAAGATTTTAAATCAGGATTTCGAGTACATCATAGCACAGAAACAGCACTGGTTAAAGTTACCAGTGATCTTCTCATGGCCTCAGACAATGGACCCGTCTCTACACTTGTCCTGCTAGATCTTAGTGGTGCATTTGACACCATCAATGCAAGTATTTACTACAGAGTATGGAAGATGTCGTAGGGATTAAAGGAACCACACTTGGCTGGTTTAAGTCTTTTTAATCAAATAGATTCTGGTTTGTTCATGTTAATAATGACTCTTCCATGCACACAAAAGTTATTCATGGAGTTCCACAGGGTTCTGTGATAGGACCGATACTTTCACCATGTATATGCTTCCTTTAGGCAATATTATCAGGAAGCACCACATAAATTTCCATTGCTATACAGATAGTAATAAGTTAGTCAAACTTCAGGCATGTCTTAAAGACACAAAGCCCTGGACGACCTGTAATTTCTTACTTCTAAATTCAGAAAAATCGAAGTTATTGTACTTGGCCCTAAACTTCTCAGAAAAACATTATCTAATCATATAGTTAATTTGGGTGGCATTACCTTGGCATCCAGTTCTCCTGTGTGGAACCTTTGGGTCATTGTTGACCAGGACATGTTCTTTGCCTCACACTATAAAACAAGTCTCCAGGACAGCCTTCTACCACCTTCACAATATTGTGACAATAAGAAACGTCCTGTCCAAAAAGGATGCTGAAAAACTACTTCATGCATTTGTTACCTCTGAATCGGACTACTGTGATTCCTTATTATCAGGATGCAGCACAAATACTGACAGAAACTAGAAAAGTAGATCATAAAATCCAGAATAGAATTCAAAATCCCTCTCCTTACATACAGCAGCCCTTAATGTCCAAGCTCCATTGTATCTTAAAGAGCTCATAGTACCCTATTACCCCACTACAACACTGCGCTCCCAGAAGGCAGGATTACTTGTGGTTCCTAGAGTTTCCAAGAATAGAATGGCAGGCAGAGCCTTCAGCTGTCACGCTCCTCTTCTGTGGAACCAGCTCCCAGTTTGGGTTCAGGAGGAAGACACTCTCTTTATGTTTAAGAGTCAGCTTGTAATTTTCATTGTTAATAAAGCTTATACTTAGGGCTGGCTCAGGTGAGCCCTGAACCATCCCCCTTAGTTCTGCTGCTATAGGCCGAGGCTGCTGGAGGAGCACCCATTACACACTGAGAACTCTGTCTCTCTCCCCATATGCATTTATATGACACTACTGCTGCAGGATACAAATTTGCCAGACATCATCATCATTATTGATTGAATAATGATTATATGATTATGATTACGATTAATTTGTGCTGCTATAATTGCTCCTGTTATCATTAACAACCCTATTATACCTATAAGTATCACTATTATTATTACTATTATAATAACCAGTTTGATACAACAGTATATACAGCTGTCCCTCATCTCTCTGACTTATCTCTCCCCCTCTCCCTCCCCTTTCTCCTCACTTCTCCATTTCTCTCTTCTCAGCCCAACTGGTTGAGTCCAGTTCTGTCAGAAGATTCATTTCCACTGTCACCACATGCTTGCTCATGGGGGGAACAGCCATATGAAAGGTGCATTTACAACACAGAAAACTGAGAGCACTGCTGTTGAATGGAAGGGTCAATATGACATTTTTTCATGTATTGTATTTGTAATTGAACTCAGTTGTATTTTGGAGGTGACCTAAAATGTATTTTGAGATAACCAAAAGAAAACAAAGTCTTTACCTGAGAATATTGTTATTGAACTTGTTGTAACTAGCCATCGAAATCATGGAGCCAAATGCTATTCCAATGGAGTTAAACACCTGGGCAGCTGCATTAACCCAAACCTATGATGGAGATAAAGGAGAGCATGAAAATGAACTTTAGTATTGTTTCATTTAATATTGTTTTAAAGGCCCCTGGAAAACTTATTTTCTCAAACAGCTTTTTACCCTAAATAATGGGATCCTACATGAACAAAACATTTTCTGCTAAAGTTTGAAGAGTCTTTGTTCATTCACACAACAGATTTCTGTATTTGTGTTTTTATCTGAGCCTTTCTTACGGCTTTGCAAATTTGATACATAATGATCACTGTTACAGAGAAATACCTAAGATCTAAGATCTGAAATAATGCTTTAAATGTATGTGTTCTTTTTCAATGCACAGAATCACTGATGTTTAAAGTTGAACTATTCTACTACTAAGTTGAACTATTCTCACTGCAGTAAGTATTTATTCCTTTGCTATTAAGGGGCCGTGAGAGACCCAGCTGTAACTGGACCAGACTATTCTGGGAGATTGAAGCTCCTGCTCTGGATTTCACTTAATATCTCAGGGAAACTATCGCTCTAGTTTAGCTTTCTGTCCTCAAAATTTGTCTGGCATTTGTCCCTAAAATCTTCAAAGTAAAATTTTCCACTGCTTAACTTGTACTGAGAACCACCTAAGCAGGGTTTATTGAGTTCATTCCTGAAATGACAGCTTCCCCTTTTTTCTCTTGCAGTTCTGGCTTTTGCTGAGTTTGAACTTTGAACGAAATACAAGATAAAAGCCAATTGTTTGAAAACAGAGACTTCAGTCTAAGAAAATTAATAATATTTGCATTAACTTCCCTGCTGTTTCAGATACACAGTCAAGTAAAATATGGGATTGATATCATTTGTCAACAACTAATGTGTAAGATAAAAATGAATTTGATTTGAACATATAAAAATTGGTTTCTACTATCTGGAACCAATGTATAATCAAAGTCCTTAGGATTAGCCTGCTTCTTTCCATTATTTATTCATTAACAGTCTCACCTTCACTTCAAAAAGTTTGCTCCAGACAGGTGTCACAAAGAAGAGGATACCATTTTTGGCTCCAGGAAGCTGCACATTATTGATGAGCAGGGCCAACAGGATGAAGTATGGAAATACAGCGGTGAAATACACAACCTGTGTGACACAAACAATTAAAAGCATAAATTGATCCATGTGTGGAGAGTGCAAATGCCAATAGATTGGCTGAGGAGTGCTGCTTCAAAAATCCAGGTATCAAAAGATGGGTGCTCTTTGAGCTATCATAAAACTAAAAAGGAGAGAGGTTAGACTTGTACTTTGCTTTGTGATCGATATGTTCTAGCCAAAAAACAGCAGGATGATTTGTGTTTTCATTTCAAATAAACATTTCAATGTGGCCCAGACAAGGTCATTTTAACAAGTCAGGTCAAAAATTCCAGATAATGAATTACTGCACAGTATAGCACATGAAACTGTATGAAGAAAGGTGCATGTTGACTGATTTTCCAATTTCAAAGCCCTTCTCTGTTTCATTTGATCATGTCCTGATCCTGAGTTGTCTGAGCAAACATGTTTGTTTTGCATCTAAAGCCTCTCTTGTATGTTTTACACTAAACTATGTGTCTACTCCCTGAGCATGCAACACACACTGGAGAATATAGTGCATAAAAAGTGAATTGTACAAACATTTTAAAGAAATACATATTTTTTTATTTTTGATCTCATTCTGAGAAAAAAATGACTTACCCTGCAGACTATATACTATATTCCTGTTATCCTATAAACCTCCTTGTCTCCTGTCATTAACTGTGACAAAATGTGAAAGGACTTCAAATAATGATTTCAAATAATAAAATCAAAGAATGGGACCAACACACACACACAAAAATTATTATTCTGACCTTGCCAGTTGATTTGACTCCTTTAAATATACATAAATATACAATGACCCAGGCAATAAAGAGATAGCCAAAGAGTTCCCAGTGAAGGCCACCAACTTCTTCAATGCCACTAGTTTTCTGCAGAAGCCTGTGACTGGAAAAATGGAAAAGGAAGAATGAAAATACAAATACAAAGTGATTCCCATTACAGTATCCTTAAAGCCCCTGGAAACTTGGTTTAAAATCTTGAGTATTTCTCAAAAGCCCATGAATAAATGATTTTAGTTTAAAACTGAAGAAGACTTAATTGTTGAGACCTAATTTTTTAATACTCAAAAACTAAGCTAATCTGCTTTATCAGGACCGTGTGGGTGATGTTTGATCAGATTTGATGGACAGTGGCCTCATGAAATAAAAACACCATCCTACAACAATGTTTCAGCAAATTTTGATTCACATGTCGCTAAACCCTGATTTGTGTACAAAAGGATGTGATATCACATTTTTCCAGCTTAACCCCACACAGAGAAAAAAGAAATATAAAAACATACAATAACAAAATCTCTGGGAGAAAATTTCGCATTCATGTAAGACCCACATCATTCCATCAAAAAAAGATGATTACAAACGTAGGTTTTTCAGGGCCTTTAAGAAAAACACCATATGATTTTAGTGAGAGTTGCTTCTGCAGCTAGAGTAGTGCAATAACTAATGTAAATACATAGAAAGAGCATATTTCTGTAGTTAAAATGCAGTGAAGTTTTCTCACTCAAAGAACTGTTGACTGGCAGACTGCAGGTGGGTGTTGTTGCCGGGGAAACCACTGGAACAGTTTCCGATGTTATTCCAAGTGTTGTTGCAGGACTTCCACGGAAGCACTGCTCCGAACGAGTTGAACAAATAGTAAAGTGCCCAGCTCATGAGCACATTGTAGTACGTGGAGAACACAGAGGAGATAACAACTGTGGCCAGACCAACACCTGCAAAGTGACATGCACCGGGGAAAAGGACACAAAGTAAGAGACGACTCTGCAGAAGTCATGCCATCTGTAGGGGAAAAAACTATGCTTTACTTCTCAAAACTATTACAAAATCCCTCTCAAACCCCATATTTTGCAGTGAGGTGTCAATTATAAGACCTCTATGCTCAACATCTTTGGTTATATTATCTATGAAAAAGGCAAAAAGAGATCTGGATAGATGCCTCAGAGGAGGATCATTCCCAAGCAGAGCAGGAGACGGGAGAGAGAGATCCTCCAGCTGATAAAGGAGCGACTCCTTTTACGAAAATCATAAAGGAAAGCCAAGGACCAGGGGGGCTTGAAGAACCTGTGGAACTACATCAATGAAGACTCACACACCTGATGCGAGCTGAAAGGAGAAGAAGACCAAGACACTGCAGACCACTGAGCAAGGGCTGGAGGACTACATCAAAGACCAGGTAAGTGACAGCCAAAAGGTGAGCCCCCTTGGGTCGCCAGGGCATGTACGTTGTTAACCTGAACCCTCCTCGCAGTTTGACACTACTCACCCCAGATGGTCTGAGGTCAAACGGGTGGCAGAGCAAGCGAGAGCTACATCAGCACCCAGACCAAATGGCGTACCCTATAGGGTGTACAAGAGCTGGCCCACACTTGTGGAGATTTTGCTGATTAGTGGTCAGGAGCCCAAGATGTCTTATGTTGAAAATACTTATTGAAGCTTGGCCAAGGAGAATGGAGAAATTGTAAATACAAGTTTATACACATGAGGCCATCTCCATTCTGAAGCTCATTCCCCTGTGCTCAGACTTTTAACCTTTACAGATTATGCTGCAAATACTTTATGCCCAGAAATGGTCAGGCTCAATGCCTCCACAGTGTGTGGAGTTAGTCTATTGACTACTCTGTAAACAGGGAAATATTTTTACCCATGACAGTTCCGACCACGTTGCATGTAGCCTTCAGTATAACATCAGTGCATCCTGGTCTGGCGCCACTGTTATCTGGCTATGCCCATGGATTCTAGCAGTCCCCAATCTATGGCATTTAGGCAGGTAAAAACAGCCATCTCCTTTGACTTTGGCTCCTACAGCAATGCTGCTTCACTTTTATCAGAAGGGCTCTGTTTTCCCCAAATGTCATACAGCTGCTCAACGTCTCAAGGAGAGAAGACAGTGTGCCTTTTAGAAAGATTTGCTTCTGTTTCGCTTGAGACCTCAAGGCCCATGCTTGACCTGCGTAACCCAAAAGAAAATTCCCTAACACCAGTCAGGTCAACAACTCCCAGCCCTACGGAGTTACATGGATGACTTCACCAGCCTCCTTCAGACAGCAGCACCAACCTGTGCAAAACCTTGGAAGGCTTTAAACAGCCTTGACGTAAGCCTGGCATGGATGTCGCCATGACCGGGTCCTGCGTAAGCAGGCCAAAATCCTTGAGGTACGCAGGCTAGAAGCAAATAGGACCAGCCGAATCCAGTTTTTCAGGCAAGAGGGTGTGGCTCAGAGCAACAGCACAAGCGGGCGGAGCCTCTTGGCAACCGAAGGTGAGTGGAACATGACAGTGGAACTTGACCGCCCAGTTGAAGTTCCCACAAGAGATCACCACAAACTTCCTATAGCCAAATATTGGACTCTGGTCCACCTCTACTAGGACAGTCATTATGGCTGAATTGTGTCTTCCATGGAGAGAGGGAATGGATGCTGCCTTCCAGAGAAAGAATGAAAAGATCACAGAGCTATCAGCTGTGTGCTTGCAAACAGGGTGGAGTCCTCCAAGAGATGTAAATTATTTAGTTTTTCAAAACCTGTGGTTTTTAACCGTGTATAAGGTTTCAGGTTCTGTGTGTATGCCTGTGTGCATGTGCGTTTCTAGTTTTTTCACCTGTCTCCTATTCGGGAAATTCAGAGCAATGACTAAGCTCAAGAGCCTGGCCTCTAGGATGCCTGCTCAATGACACTTCAGTAGAGTGGTAAGGTTCAAAACTACATCTTTTTAAATACAGGAAGACTACTTACAAAGTATCTAGGAGAAAATATTTCACAACATTTGCTTCTTCTGTATAAAATATCATTTCTGGGAAACCAGCGCTAATTTTTGTACTATCTGACAAAACAAAAGAACTGCAAACTATTATATTCTCAGAGCAGTAGTTTAAAGAAATATTTCAACATTCTGGGAAATTCGCTTATTTTCTTTCTTGGGAGTTGGATGAGAAGATTGTTACCCCTCTCATGTATGGTAAATAAAGTGTGTAGCTGGAGCTAGCAGCCAGTAATCTTATTTTAAGCAGAAAGACTGCAGATGACCCTATCTAGCCTGCCTCTGTGCAAAGGTAACAAAATTGCGTACCAGCACATCTAAATAAATTAACACATTAAATTAACACATTACATCTTGTTTGTTTAATCTGTATAATACGTGGGAAAAAACTACAAAGTTGCATGGCAACTAGTCCTGGCAAAGAAATAATCTAGCTATAACCCCACGTAACAACTAACTGTCATGTTTACTTCATGTTTTGTATGAAGCCAAACTAGTTGATCATGTAAGCATATAATAAGCATATTTCCAAAAACTGCTTAGTTATTCCTGTTCCTGAACTTTTGCATCAAATTAGTATCTTTGTTACATTTGATGTTTGAGAATGAATGAGATCTGTTTTACCACTAATGGCAACAAAATCTCTGTCTTTGAAGGAAATGTCTCTCCGCTGTTTTTCAGAGGTACATAAAAACTTTGCTTCCTGAAAACATTTTTGGTACTTGTTGTGGAAAGAGGCTGGAATGCCGTGCTCCACTGGACCCAATGTCAGTGTTAAAATTGAAGGAGAGGCAGCTGAAAAACAGCTCTGTGTCAACATAATGAAAGAGGTAAAGGAAGCCCCCTCTGAGCTCTAGGATCAGCTAGAACCACTGGGTATGGTCCACGTTAAGCACTCCTTCCTTTGTTATTGCCTGTTTGCCTCTTTCGCTCTACACATCTAGCTTACATGGCTGGCTGCTCCACTGGTACACCAGACACACTCTAAGTAACTATAGTGATGTGTCATTTCAAACTACCTAAACATTTCAGTCTGCTGGACCCAAAAACGAGGCAGAGCAGACAAAGATGGAAGAAATCAGTTCAAGCCATCCTCTTCTGTCTCCAGTCATGCCTCTCATGTCCACTAGATGCCTTCAGTGGGACAAATTAGACAACCAACAAAGAGTGGCAGAAAATTTAACCAGTAAAGATTTCATATGCTACGATTAATCCTACAGCAGTAAATTAAACATGAGCGTATTCGTTAATTTGTGATAGATATTTGTGGGCATCTAAATCACTGATCACAGGTACATCACAGTAAACTGCACTTGAGTTGCATAGGGAAATCATTCAAAAGAACATACAGAAAAAAACTACCTGCTTTTGGCCCTTGTTTAGCACAGAGCATTAACCAGGAAGAAATGAGCGATAAATCAAGTGAAGGACCCATACGTTTTGACCGGGTAGATAATCTCTGTCTTTAAGGAGATAAGAAAACTATGGAGAAAAATCTTAAATTAGAACAAGACAGACAGCATTTTCAATTCACACCCATAAGTACTGATTGTTGATGGCTGGGCTCTTGTTTGATTTTGACAGTGATCGGTTTGATAAGCTGCCAAATGACTGTCGGTGCTCTCTGAGTCCACACATCCCAGTTCACTCATATGATTGACTTATAATTTTGCAAACACCTCCTTATGTGAGGGATTTTTTTCATGAGCACTTTAAGACTTTAAACAAACAATCCATTACACTGAGCCATGATTTGCCAGATTTTTACAACTTGTTTAAACAACTAATGTAGACTGTAAGAGCACACCTTCAGTCACCCACGTTTGATTTAACTATCATTCAAATATGCAGAATTTTACGAATATTGGTTCATGTTTGAATTATTTGACCATCTTCATTGTGAATTAAAATACATTGAATCCCAGAGAATTTACTATTGAAATAGATAAAGAGGTCAAAAAAGACAATGATTTTAATGATTGTAAATTTTGCTTAACAAGTTCTCATCCATCAACATGTGAAAAAAAAATTCATTTATCAAACAGAAAAAAAACAGATTATATTACAAATTAATTAAAAACATAATGACAGACATTAATAGATCATAAATGTGTAAGATTTTTTTTTAAAAATGTCATTAAAGCAGTAGGTCCTGAGAAACTAGTGAAAAAAGGGTCCGAAATTTCCTATCTAACAATGTAAAAAAAAAAAAAAAATTTAAAGGACTCCTGAAAAAGCTAAAAGCTTGTTCCTTGGCTCCTGGCCTAAGTTTTCCATTATTATATTTGTAGATATCTTGACAGTCAAACAAGCCGCATTCAAGACCCCCTTGGCAGGTGTAAAAAGACATAATAACCTATCAAACATGACACATTCTATCACTTACTGTATGGCAAGTTCACTCAGTGCTAGCCACTGTGTAAAACTACTGACACAGCTCTTCCAAGTGCCTTTTTGTAAATGCAATTGTGCAGGTTTATTACAACCTGAATAAAGATTTGTCTGTCTCTTTCAGTCTGGATTTCAGTCTTTAGGTGAGATGTGAGGAAAAAAATGGAAAGTTTGTGGCCAAGATAACAGAAAAGAAATATGACATCCCTTCACTACATTAACCATTACGTATGTACGGAATACTTCTAATTAGAAGTAGAATTTGCTGTAATTTATGCTGTGCATGGCATAGCAACTTTATGCCCCCTTCCGATTCATGGGTGGAGACAAGCTAGACATTAGCAGAGAGGAGAAGTGACATGTTTGATAAGGCACATGCGTCATACCTGCTTTTCAGTTTCTCTGTCAATTTAGCCATACATCCCCAGACCAATCCTGAAGGGGGGTCTCTGCACCGACTTGAAATACATGACTGGGAAAGATTTCACTGCATTCCTCCTTTATAGAAGGATCTACTGCTGTTTCATTTTTCTTACGTACCTGTGAGTTAGCGAATATGTCATGTTACCTGTTCTTTGTTCTGACAACCACGTGTTAATAGGAACAGCAGCTGCACATGCGTTTTGTTACAACTAACAGGAACTAGTGCTAACTTTAACATCATGTTATATTTACTATATTTAATCAAGCAATCATCACTGCTAGTAAAATTTGTTAGTACACCACTACAGGCTACTATATTGTTTTTTTCTTATTTCTTGTTTTCTATACTGTTCAGCTGTACATGTTGTTTCCCAAATAAATATCATTACCGACTAGCTACTGCATTTACCTGTTCCGCCCATGGAGATAAATAAAGTTGTTTCTAATCTTGTATTTTCACTTTTCACCACAAATGTTAAATACAATCGCATTTAGAAGTGAGCACAGCACACATGCATACATAAATGTCCTGGGCATTTGTATGCAGGCTCAGTTAGTCAAAAAAAACCACTGTCTTTGTTAATGAAGGAAAATCCATCAGATGTTAATTCCCATCACATGAGAGGAGCCTTTGGCCTGGAGAGTCACTCACCTTTAAACAAAGGACAAATTTTGGCGAGAGCATGCACTGGCCCTAAACGAGTGTACTGCCCGATGGCAAACTCCATGAAGAGCAGAGGAATACCACACAGGAGCACCATGGTGAGATAAGGGATCATGAAGGCTCCTGAATCAGAAGAACAGAAAAGAACAGTGCGCAGCTGATACTTTAAGCATCTGCTGAGTATATCAAATACTGTATCTGTAACGCTGCCTCAAGAGATAAATATGATGTGGCAGCTGCTGTGTCATTGTTTAGATAAAGCATGCATACTTACTATATAACAGATTTTTTAAGTTGTTACGGGTGACTTTATAACTGGTTAATAAATTATTAAATAATGCATAACATATTACTAAAACTGTGGTAATGTATTGTTAGAACATAATTTGGGGGTGCCAGGTTTTGAGCCCTCGTGGTAATTATCTTCTGTATACTGAGCTTGCTTTGTCTTTTTAGAAAGACTTGTCCTTTAATCAGGAAAGACACGTCCCATGGGCTGTTTAAAGCTCTATTCAAGAGGAATACTCAGATCTGGGCAACTATGATTTATGAATGACTTTCTTTTATGTAACCATTAACTGCAGGCACGATGGCTTATCAATGTACACCCACACTTTAATAAATAATAAACCAGAACACTTATGTCACTTCAGTGGAAATTAAAGTGATCAAGTCCTGAAACTCTTAACTGCTTAACAAAACTCTATGGTTTCTATGGTGAATCTTGCTGAGCCATTCTTACAAAACAGTAAAATCATGACTAAGAGAGAGAGTTTGCTTTTCCGTATGGTGATTACTAATAATCACATTTATTACTCCCTTTTTTTTTTTTCAAAACTGCTGGTGTAGAACATTTGGATGAGAATATTTTCAGTTTCACAAAAGGTATGAAAGTCTGTCTAATTAACGTATTTCAGCTCCAGGCACCAATCCCTAACCTCTTAACTGTCACTGTGTTTGCCTTTTTTCTCCATAGGCTGAAGAAGACATATTTTATAACATATAACAAATCTCCAGATAAAATATGGCTTTGTCAGGTTTAAACAGTGGATCCGGTTCGTATTTTCCAATTTTTTTCCCCTCCTGTCCAAAGACATGCAGGTGAGCTGGGGGCTACTCTAAAATTAAGAGGAGGTGTGATTGTGAGTGTTCCTTCACACATCTTCCCCAGTATTTGCTGGGATGGGCTCCGGCCGCCCGAAGCAACAAACCAACAAAAGACTCCGGTGAAACCCACACTCCTTGGCGGCCTAGTACTTTCCCTCCCTTTCTCCGAAATACTAATAACTATAATTATAGTTTAAATACTCCTGTCCCACCAGTCCAGGCTGGTTCCAGTGGCTATTCTACCAATTTTGTCGGTTAGATAACAGTACCACCCTTGAGAAGCCATTATGCAAATATGTACAGATGCAAGTTAAAGACGAGCATCTCGGCGTTCTTGACCTCTTGGACAATCTCACCTCCACCGCTACTGTAGCACAGATACGGAAACCTCCAGACATTGCCCAGTCCCACCGCGTACCCCACCGTGGCCAGGATGAACTCCAGCCGCCCACTCCATGTGGGTCTCTGAGCCTCTGCATCCGCAGTCCTCTCGGCGATCACTTTGATTTCCCGCTGTTGCAGAGCATATTCTCTACCATCCGACGGTATCCTTGACTTTTCGGGACCGACCTCCATTGTAGCCTATTAGAGATGAGAGTAAAGTTACGTTTTTTACCATCACAGCCAGGTGTTGTTGTTCGATACTCTATCAGACATCGGAAAAATGACAAATCCGTTAAAACGTAGAACCAGCTACATCGATTATGGATCAGCCCCTGATAAATCGTTATCTCCAGGTCTCTATGATATCATCAGACCGACAATGGAGCTCCTAAACATCTGGTTTTTTAACAATGATTCATGATTTTCAATAAAAAACCAATAATATGCGCCATTAAGACAGTAAGGATGTCATATAACACAATGACCAAGCAAGCACATTCAAAGCCCACCGCGCGTCTTCCTCTTCCAGCCAAGTCGGTCTAGTGTAATGGGACACAAGGTCCTTTTCCATCCAGACTGGTTCAAACAGTGTCAAGCGAGCATGGATGTTTTAGAGGAGCCCTTTTCCAAAATAAAAGCCGAATTGAAATCGTTATTTCGTAGGTAAACAGGTGTGTCAAAAGAAGGCTCTTCCAAAACGTCCGGTGTTTTGCACTGGAGGCAACACATATGTTAATAATGTTAAGTGCCATGAAGTTGCACCTTTCACAGCAGTGAGATAGAGTGACTTCTTGGTGCGCACCATCAACACTGGCACTTCTGTTAAAAACTAGTTTAGGAATATACACTATATCAATTAAGGCAGAACCCTACATTATTTCCTAATCTTGTGGCCCTTTGTCAAATTCTAGTTTAGGAATATGCACCACGAGAAAAAATAGAACTAAAACTTGTGTTTAATCCAAATACCACAAATTAAATGACAGCAAAAACCTGGGGCCTGGGGGTTTTGCACAAGATGTGCACAAGAAGAAAGAAAAATTGAATTGACAGTTAAAATCAACCCAAGAAAAAAACTGGTCACCTAAACACAGCCTGTGTTGAACACTGTGATGTTACATATTACATTATAAAATACCTCTGCATTTCATTTAGCTCTAAGATCAGCCCCTGCTACAGCAAATGGACAATAAGAGGTGTGGCTTTGATCTCCAAATTTCCTACTTAATTTATGACAAATAAATAAACAGCTGAAAGCTAACGTTTGCTGTTAGATGGCCGAATTAGATCAGACTCACTCCACCAAGACCCTATAGCTTTCCTGTGGACGGAGAAGACAAACGCTAGGCACACAGTCATTTGGTTCTTTTATTTTGAAGACAAAATCTGTGAGTTCCAATCGCGTTTTTCTTTATTATTTGAAAGAATGTGTCCAAAAAAAAAAAATCATTGCTGGCGGAACCTGTGCAACGCTTTCACGCAGCATCATAATAGCCTGTGGTGGACGTTTCATTGCGAAATACGGGAACTGCGTGTGACACTGGCATTATAAAGTTTACTGCAGCCCATTACATGCACAGTAAAAATGTTCTCTTTTCCACGCAGATTACAGCTGCGCGTTTTAGTCTAAACGGGGGTGGCTGCTGTTTCCAGACACAGCAAAAAGCAAGCAGTAAAGCCGACAAGGTCACATTTTTGAGGAGCGAAAGGCAGCGAGATGAGAGGAGTGGCTTCACAGCGTACATAACTGCCCGGCCGGGGACACTGGTCCGCTTCCTGTCTGACCAGTCATCGGACTCCGTGGGTATACGTTGGCGTTGCGTCAGACACTTAAAGAGCGGTCGTAGAAGAGACGTTCGCCTTCTAGAATGGTCCAATTCGCAATCAGAATCTTAAACGACTTTGTCGTTGTACACTTTCTCGGTAATACTGCAGACTGGTACTGTCACTGGTGTGTGTTCAGGAATTTTTTCTTTTTTTTTTTTTTTAATAATTAGCCGGAACTAATGGCTGCATTAATACTTAAAAATCGTTTACTAATGCTTTACAGATGCATGTCTAATAACGATAACTTCTGGGTTGCCAGGTTGCGGAAAAATCCTCCTTCGGGATGACACTTTGAAAGCACTGACATTCTTTACGAAGACCCCTCCAAGCCAGAAGGTCTGCAGTTATATATGTAATTCATCAACAAAGGGTGGTAAAGTTTCCCGCTTTCTACTAAGTCATCTTGTGTGCAGTTCTAAATATTAGTCAGGCATTAATAAAGGGTGATGGGTTTCTATTAAAGGGTTCTACCGTAATCCATCAAGTCTGCAGCTGTGTTATGTTAATAAACTGTTCATGAATGGATTTTGATCCAGATGTACTGCAGCCCTTTTCCGGAAGAAAGGTGGTCAAACAATCCATTGGAGACATCTACCCAATGAATTAAAGAGCTAAAAAGACAAACATGTCATGCTGGAGGAGGATTCTCCACAACCTTGCAACCCAAAAGTTGTTATTAATGGTTTATAAGTGATCTATAGTGTTGGTAAATGATTTATTAACCATTAATATAGCCATTAATTAAGGATTATAAACCTTTTTATAAATGGTGCCATATCAGAAAATGTACCAACATTTCTTTTTTGAATGTTAGTTTATTTGCAAATTTCAATAAAAACTAGAAAAATGGGGGGGGGGGTTAAAACATTTGACTAGTAGTATATGGAGACAAAATATGCAGTACAACTGTAGATTTTACTAGAACCTTTTTTTTACATAATTTGTGCTGACATCGAGGGAATTAAAGTTTACCCATTTGTACCTGGTTGAAAAGAAGTTATTCAGTAATAGGGTCAGAAAGCATCACAATGAAAACTGTGTTATGAAGACAGACTCTCTAGCAACAATTTAAACTCTGTCAAACAGAAAACAAACCCAGGCACTAAGGCAAAATACGTCTAAGTTTTAGCTGAGAGAGCTTTTTAAAGTGACTCAACTCTGGTATTGTTTTAGGTCATGTTTAGGGTGGAGTCAAACCTAGGTCCAATGTGGCATTACGACTGTATTTATTTACAGTGTATTTACTGAAATAAATACACTGTAAATAAATACAGTCATAAATACCTTTCAATATCATATATGTACAGCATTATGCTTTGTCCAAAGAGGACACCAACTGTGCTTTATCAGAGGGGTTTCTCACAGACTGTCTCCACAAACAAAGAAGAAAAGATGAATAACCACTTTATCAGGAATAATCTCCTGATTAAAGCTTGACTGTGGACAGTTTACTACTATTTGAGTTTTCTCCATTATTTGAATGTAGTGTTCGAAAAATAATGGGCCATTTACAATTTTTTTTTTTTTTTTTTACAATCATCCAAAAGGTATATTCCAGGTTGCAAAACAGTAAATATATGCGCCAAATTTTCAAAACTCTTCTATAAAATTAAGTAGTGAGGTCTCAAGAGAAAATGCTGTAATTAAAAAAAATCCTTAACTCAAGACAGCAAAGAAAGAAAGAAAGAAAGCTTCTTTTTCGACACAAAGTACATCAAACCACAAGTCCACGTGTTGAGTAAAAATAATATTACATTCTGTAACTTAACGGTATCAAAATGTTTTATGCTGTTCATTTACTTTCCATTAACATCAAGCCAGAGATTTTCACCCACATCACACCTACTGCCATACTGGCTTGACCAGACACCTTGAACAAAAACATTCATTGCCTCTGCAATGATGTCATCACAAGGTGTGATCTAGACATGAGATTTGTGTTTGGAAACTACCACTGCCATGTTGAACATTTTGAAGATTGGTGCGCATGGTGGACTATAGAGATATCTCTGGAAGTGTGATATGTGCAACTGTTGCTCCTTCATTTGCCGAACTTATACTGACACACTTTATCTGTCTAATAGCTGCATATCTTACTGTTTCTGACTCAATTTTTAATATAAAGTTGGCGATACATACTTTAAACACTTTAATACTTTGATCATTGAGTCCAATCAGCATCTCTCTCAGAAATATTCTAATCCGGTGAATGAGATGATACTGGAAACACAGATATCTCTTCATTGGGAATTGAGTACATTGGGAGCAGACGATTCTCTGCTGAAATCTCATTGCCTGCACTTTTGTAAAGTGATCTGCAAACCATGCTTTTTATGTAAGCTATGGGAAAGCCATAACCCTTTTTGTTAATAATTTGGCCACTTTAAGGCCGTCAAATAAACACATTAATAACAAATTCTATCCCCATCAGAACTGTATTCTTTGCAGTTTGAATACAGCTCTCAAAACCTAAGTGTTGGGAAATATACAGATAATATGACAAAACCATTAATTTAATTATTTATTTACTGATTTTTTTTTTTATTTCCTAAATTTTCTAACATTTCAAAACCTCTGTATTTCTGAAATTCAGACTATGGCCCTGTTTACTGTGGCACACTGTTTCTGGGGAAAGGCTTGAATACACAGGAATTTGAATTTTGAGTATTGTGTATTTGAGCAGGTTAAACTCAAACAAATTACATAAAAAACAACAATGGAAATTAATATGCAGGGGAGGGGGGAAAACAAAAGATCTGATTGGTTAAAGACATACACCCAGTTGCCAGTTTATTAGGTACACCTAGCTAAAACTAATGCAGTCTATTACAACAGTCCTGCAATAAATCCTCATTCGTGACAGTTATAGGGTTTAGTGTTTGTTGAAACTGTTTTGAAGAGGTGTTGATTCAACTGTGTGATCATTTTAGTAAGGCTGCAGAGCTGTGGTGCTGTTGAACTGCATTGTGCTATACTGAGAGGTGTTTCTATTATTTTGCCCACCCCATTTATATCAGCTGTGGTAGGCTAAGTAACAGAAACCCCTCTCTGTATAATGCAATATAGTTCAACAGCACCATAAACTGCAGCCTCCAAAATGACCGTAAAGTTGAATCAATACCTCTCTGAAACTGGCCTGGGGACAAAAAAAAATTCACAAAACAGAGATTATAATTATAATAATCATTATAACAAATACTTCTACAAAATAGCATATTGTTAACCTGAGATTTAAATCTTTTTTTATTGGTTTGTATGACTTTAAGGAGGGTAAACTGTCTGTGTGACTAAATGAGAAAAAGGACTTTCATTACTCCTGTAGCTTAGTGAAAATGTGTGACTACTTCAGTGTAATGGCAATGCAGTCGTTCTGGCAGCGGATAGCCAACTTTTACCAACTTCAGTTTTCTCCTGCTTCCAGGTGCTGCAGCTGAGCCCTTCCGCTCTCCGTACAGGAATTTGTAGGCTGCATTACGTCAGTTATCTTGCCAGCGGCGAGAAAGCGCCTCCGTCCCGGAGCAGCAGGGTTACTTATTTTTCTGCGGGGAGTTAAAGGGTTCTGTGTGCGGTTTTTTTTTTTTTTTTTTTTTGGATTGTTTTTTTTTTTTTTTTTTTCCCCCTCTCCCGGTCATACTCAAGAGTTGGGAGTGTGGGAGTCCTGGCTGGGCGACGGGGAGGAATGAAGCGTTGAGGCGGCGCATCACAGCTCTCCTGCTCTCAGTATGAGAAGTTTGTAAACGGCTCCGAAAAAATCGACGACACTCTCGGCAAACTAGATGGAGGAACCAGAAGGTGAGGGATATTTCAGGTTGTGCCTCCATACTGAGGAGAGGACAGGCGACATTGTCGCCGTTTAGCAAGATGTTGTAGTCTCGTTATTTTAAACGGGGAGCTGATAGCATGTTTAAAGTGTCGGTGAAACGTCGAACCTGTTGTTTACTCACCTTCCCGCGGCTACTCAGTTTTCGGCACTTTCACATATGTTAGCCAGGGTTTTAAGCATTCAGTGCTACTTCAGGTTTAAGTGAAGACTTGGTGATTTAAAAAAAAAAAATTAAAAAAATGAAAAAAAATGTATAATTTCTTTAATTCTTTGCAGGTACAGATAAGTGTTACTGTGCGGGCTGTGGAGAAACAATTCAAGACTCGTTTCACATGAAAGTCCTCCAGGATATCTGGCACAACGCCTGCTTTCAGTAAGTGTCCGGTTTATGATTTTAATGACGCCTCTAAGTACCCGCAGTTTTGTTAGTCATTGCCTGATAAGTGAAGGCTTTGTTGTCATAGTAGAAAGAGGGGGAACGGCTTGCATTGACACAGATACTATTGTTTTTTGCTGTTGGTCAACATGCTGATTGTTTCCACTGTTTGGGTATACTTACAAACGGCCTTGTGGATAATCCCAGAAGCTTCTGTCTTGTAGCCTATACATGACCCAACATCTGTTGTTTTGTTTTTGTTTGTTTGTTTTGAGTCTCTCCGCACAAAATGCACAAAGTAGGCTGTCATTCCTTGTACCGACACAACTGACAGGCCTCTCCTCATGGGGACAGGTCTAGCTTTTTGAATATAGATTGGTCGATGAAATGGTCCTACTACCTAGAGGACTTTGACCTTCTGCTTTGAGGCTTAGTGACTGCAATGCTGGACTTAATGCATGCTCTCTGGTTTTCGCAGGTCACTGCCCCATAGTGAGATATCTCCGTGTAGGGCAGTGAACCTGTGGCTGGATGCCAACATGATATAACGCTCATAGGGAATTTCCCTTTGGTTGGCAGTAACATTCACTTGCTGCAATGTGCTATAAGAATGACTCAGATTTTTTTAAAAGCCGATGACACCTCCTGATCAAACTCTCGCTGGTCAAAAATGCCATTTGAAGGATGAACTGGCCGCAGGATCACAGCTGCATTTTCAATGAAAGGAGTATGTGTCCAATAGTCACCGTGCCTAATCAGACACTAATATTATAAAGCAGATGAGTAAGAACTGGGTTCCTGAATCTGTGAATGTAGCTGACTGGAGCACAGTTGTTTTTTTTCGCAGAGGCCACATACTGTAGAGTATATCCAAAAATCCTTTGGTTTTTATGACTGTCTGGCTCTGGCTCAAAAAAGCCTTAAAAATAGAATAAATTTAATGCTGACTATTGCCTGTTTCTGACGACTGAAATAGCTCTCTCGGAGTTTTGAGCCAGTATCCAGCAGTGTCCTTACGTAACCTGGGATTTCACTCTTTCCAGACACTCCAATAACACATGCAGCTCCTTGTATCATCTCAGAGGCAAAGTTCCTGACATAGCTCTGTTACTCACCATTGATCCTCTCCCTCCCTTTGTACTTTTATGCTCCCTCACATTTTTTGGCATCCTCATTCATAGCAGCATCTTCGTCTAAAACATCTTAAGTCACACTCTTTAAAAAGTTCCAGATATTGGATGTTTTGCACGCGTGCAGGACACCGGACTGCAGTATTGTTGTGCATCTAAATGTGCTACAGTTGGTCCCTCTGAGGTTTGACTCCTGGGGCTAAACTTGTCTTTTTTTCTTTTTTTTTATAGGAAGCTTTGAGATATCACTTCCAGTGTAGCAATGTGACACTCTAATCAAACTCACATTTTTTGCATGACAATTATTCAGCTTAAAGAGCTAAATCTATGAGCTCTTCAAAGAAATAGCACAGCAAAAATAAGATGTCCTTATTATTGTGATACCCCCTGTGGTGTGTCTCTTGTCTTTTGTCCACATACTGCCACTCGGCCCTCCATGTACCTCCACCTTGTTTAGCATTCTTACAAGCTGAGGTCACTCTTGTTCCAGTAAACCTGGCAGTATTACTGAGGCCTATAGGTAAGGGCACGTTCAACTCTGCTGTGTTCTGCATTCCTAGACAGCGATTCAGAGGTGTGAGTCCAATGTGTCATACACTGACTGCAGAATCTTGCGCCCACACCCCCCCCTAAACAAAGCTGGATATTTCCTATCCTGTACTTCACTGGAAGTGTATAGAGCTGCAGATATCATTGTCATACTTGGCCACGAAAAGAGTATTGTCTTACATATTTGTTTCCACAATACAGGATGGGGTGATATTTAGTACTCTTGATCTATCCTCATTTCATTTTCTCTGCAGTAAAATATTCAGATATATGGGAATTTTTTTTAACATTCAATCGGAGCGTATCCACAGACACATTTTTTTGGAGACCAATTTCTTATTTTGTTTTCCAGTCTAGTTCAGTGGGGGTACAGCAGCTTAACACAGCAGCCTAAAACATTATGAAACTATTAAATACATTTTGAGAGACTTGATATTGTTCTTTTATTAGTTACTCTACGTTTTGGTGCCACCTCTTACAACCTTTGTATTCCAGACCATAATTGTATGTAGTGCTGAAATAAATAAATCAATTAACTGATTAGTTGATCGACAGAAAAGTAACGATTTTGATAACTGATTAATAATTTCAGTCATTTTTCAAGCAAAAATGTCAAACAATTGTTGGTTCCAGCTTCTCAAATGTGCACATTTGATGTGTTTCTTTGTCATATATTATAATACACTGAATTTAATTTCCAATTATCCTTGAGTTTTGAACTTAAAACTAACGATTTGATGTTAGCTTGGGCTTTGGGAAATTATAAAGGGGCATTTTCACTACTTTCTGACACTTAAAAATCAATTAATCAATCATTCAAGGAAAAAATCAGCAGATCAGTCGATAATGACAATAATTGTTAGTTGTAGTCCTAATTCTATATCTTGACAAAAATCAGCAGAGCTTTTTTATACACATGGATTGAAATCAAAGGTAACTTTGAGTGTGTCATCCGCAACAAATTACATAAACTACAGAGTGTCCCTGTGATATGACCGAAGAAGTAATTGTCATTCTTCAATTCTTGGAAAGAAGTTGTTGAGGTGAACACTGGGGACACAACAGTCAAACACCTTGACATAAGGTCTCACTAAAAGTGAAACACTTTTCCTCTTCAAGGCAACTACTAAAGGTCCCTCTCTTACTATCTCTACTTCATACTGCAGCATAAGAATACACTCCAGCAGGAATGTGGATTTAAGGAAATGAGTAATGTTTACTTTGTAGTGTTCATGCAGGCAGGACCATTGCATTGTTCATTAAAGAACCACCTGAGTTTTGCGTGCCTGCCCCCCATTCACCAGCACACATAGAAGGAAGTCAGGGGTTTTTATAAGCACCCCTACATCACTTTATCTTGATACATTATAGGGACATAATGGACAGTAATTATAGTTTATCAGCTGGTTTTGCCTTGGAATGCTTTTTGTTCTTAACAAGGCAGACAAGGTGGAAGTTTTTGTTTTTCATGCCACACCTGGACAGATACTGAAATTCAATCATATCAGATGAAATACTGCACTTTTCAAAAGTCTTTTATTTTCCTTGTGCCTATGTATCTTTCATCTGATCTGACCAAAGGGGTGCACTGGTATCACCAGAACATACTTACTGATCCTACCAGTACTGTTGTGTATGATGTAGCTTGACTAACACTGGATTTTTGAAGCTGATACCGAAAATAGTATCTGAGAGTTAGAAAATCTAATAATTGTGCTTTTTAACATATATGCATAACATAATTCAGTATTTTTAATCAGAATCCCTTAAATTTGCATATTAAAGAACTGTGACCAATAATTGTACAGAGTGGGATCTCTTACAGTTAAAAAATAAACTTGTCAGTGCTGTCAGGTGGACAAACTGTGTACTGGCAACTGTGTTTCTGAATTACTACAAACTTACTGTATTTTTGGTATTTCAGTATTGCAATTTCTTGTTACTTTTCAGCTAACATATAAGCCAATAATGATATGGTAAGATCCAAGACCAATTTCTTGGTTGCGCTCTACTGTTGTGTAGAATTTCACAAAACTTTACAAATGATTTAAGTACCTAGGGTCCTACTTAAATTGTTTCATAAGCAGAAACTAGAATTTTGTGTAATTCTGCATCCAGACTGTGTGCCTTTAGTGCAGCTGTGGCCACAGCAGCACAGCTACCATTACTCAGGCAAACTTTACCTCTGCAAACTTTCAGCTCTGCTTCCCTCATCATGTCGCAGTGTGATGAATCAGGCTTGACTCACTATTACTTTGACCCCGTGTTCATTGTTAATATTTGTCGCTTTTATCTGAAATGAACAGGCTGTTTGTTTTTTCACAGTATTTGTCATAAGGCCATAGACATGGATGCCATTTGATGTTTAAGACTGGAACATTGCTTCAGACCCAGTGCTTCCCCCACTCTCTACTTTTCTCTCCACAAAAGACACCAACATGTGGTCTTCTCTCTATAAGATGACTCCTTCTGAAGTAATGCCAGAAAACCCTGAAATATTTGGAATCTTTGCCAAAGTCAATAAGCCTGGATCAACTATACAGTACCTGCAGTGCAGAGAGCAATGTGATGCATGAGGCTCAGCTGAAGGCTACTGGCAACACTGCACCAAATGATTAAAAATGCATTTAAAAAAAATCCCATTTCCTCTCTTACTTGTCATTTCATCTCGTATACTTGGAATGGTTGCATAAGACGTAAATGTGATATTTTCAATTTTCTAACAGTCATAAATGTGAGCATTGAGAAAGTATTTTCCCAGAATTAGAAGTAGTTGTTAATCAGGAAGTCGGAATAGTGTCAATTGAAAGTTTATTATTGTAGTCAGTCCTGAAAACAACCTGTGTATTATCATGTAGTTCAAGATAAATTAGTCCTGTGAACTGTTTTGCACTCCTATTCAGTGGCGAAACAGTGTCCAGACACTAGTGATACTTGTCATTTATTGTGATTGCTCAGATGACTTAGAATCCAAGGAGAAAACAAAAAGGCTGTGAGACAGTTGGGATATTTGCAAAGTCTGAATGACAGCAAAACCAAAAAAAAACAGGAGTGCAGACATTTCAGTAACCTAATCTCTGATAGAGCGGTTCATCCTTGATTGTATTCTGGCAGTCGAACCTGCTGCCCCTTTTTTGCATAACCAGTGCAGCTTGTTTGAGGAACACTCATAGCCTGCAGGTGCTTCCCAGGCTGCTGGCAACTTCAGCATTCCTCACTCTGAACATTTTGTCCCGAAGTTGCAGCGATTAATGTCCCCTTAATTTGCCAAGTATCTTCTCAGGTGACAGCTTGGATCAATCAGCTGCTGAGCTAGTATTATTGAAACTGCAATAGAAAGGAATTTGGTATGACAAGTTAATATTTAACTTTTTACAGTGTTATATTTGCAGCATTTCACCTTAATGAGACACACGAGAGAAGTATGGAGGAGAAAGTTGAGGATACTCTGTGCCTCAAGTTCCTAACTTAACACAGGATGTTAGTTATATGGTTTGCACGTTTGACCACAAGGCTAACGGATTCATTTGTTATCATTTACACTGACCTAGATAAGGAAATGCACAATGAGAAGTTTGTCAGGTAACTTCTAGCAAAAAATTCACAATAAACAACCCGATGAGACCCAAGGACTTTGCCCCATAGAGATTTTTTTTGAGCCTGTTATAACAGCCTATAGGTTGTTGTCAAAGTGGAGCTCTAATTTTTCTTAAACAACTGGATCCTATTAAGGTGCTGGAAATTGGCTCAGGATTTGGCTGCCTTATTGGTGGTGTGCAGAGGCTAATAACTAAACCTTCCTTGAGTCCACCATCTTCAAAGACCTGGCAGATTCTCCTTTCTCAGAAGTGGAACCACTCTTTGTGTTGTCTCTTACACTATAACACTACGTAAACAACAGCTCACATGCAAGACCCAGCACATCTCATGAACAAGGCATTTATTGCGCTCTACACCTTGTTAAGCACAGAGAAAAGTACATGTTGTCAACGTTTGGGAACATGCCCCCAGCTATTGCTCCTATATTATCAAACCTTGAATTTAGAAAAATGTTGTTTTCAGCATTATTATTGATGGTTTCTAACTGATCTTTCCTTGTTATTTAACACCATTCACTGGAATGGAATGGAATGGAATGTATGTAATACGAGGAATTAGTTTTGAAAATTTTTTTACAAAAAGCTCACCTAGTTTGGATGACGGTTCAAATTTTTAACTCTTAACAAACTGCAAATGTCCCTCTGGCTTTTTCTGTCTCCTTTTTTCTCTCAGGTTTTACCTAATTCTGTCTTATAGTGTGGAAAATAGTTGTTAATTATTCAAACCAATTAATTGATTTTTTTAAAAATGATTTTTTGGCTTGGGAATTTATCATTACAGTGAAGTAAAATACTAAACATTTCTCGGTTACGGCTTCTCAAATGTGATGATTTACTGCGATTGTTTTGATTTTAAAGACAAATTAAGCTGTGTGAAGGTATTGCTTTTGAGCTATGGCTACTTGTGATGAGCATTTCTAAAATCTTTTATTCTATACACTAAAAGATTCAATTCATTACAATTGATAGATTAATTGATGAGGGAAAAGATATTACTACTCTCTTGCTTTACATGCAAGTGGATCATATTAACCTGTTGGAGACAGAATGGAGAGACAGAGGTGGTATTTGAAAGCAGAAAAGTCAGTGCTGCATGAGAATCTTTCAGGCATCACTCACATACCTTTGAAATGATCAACAGTTGTTTGAAGTAATACACCAGGCTTTTGAGCCTCTAGCATATCACATTGAAGATGATTGCATTAGAGATGAAAAAGCCCCTGCTAAAAGCCCTCAATTCTTCCTTCTTCATGTACTTTGTTGAGTGAAAACGTGACCAGGACTGTTTTTTTTGTTTTGTTTTGTTTTTTTTCCCTCACAGGTGTTCCGTGTGCTGCGACCACCTGACTAACTGGTACTATGAAAAGGATGGCAAGCTGTACTGTCGCAAACACTACTGGGAGAAGTTTGGAGAGCTCTGTCATGGCTGCTCTCTGCTCATGACTGGACCTGCCATGGTACGTCTGCTGCTCTCATTGTTCAACACTTTACACGTCATCAAGAAATTTTTAGGGAGTGTGGGTCTTTTGGGTCCAAAACATTGGACAATTGGATGGATTAACATAAAATCTTATAAAACTAACTCCATCTGAATCAAAACCTAATCAACTTCAGTTGTACTTTAAAATTAAAGGGGAGCTCTACTGATTTTACATTTCAAAGTACTACCCAGCCTATGAACATAGTTGTATATTATCTTAAGTGACCTTTTGGCTTGGAGTCTTCATAGTTATAACAAAAAAGTCTAATTTACAAACTAGGGGCGTGACATGTAAAAGATGTGGGCATTTTCCAGGCAGTGGGGGTTTAACAAAAGGTGTTATCAAGAGTAGGATCCAGGGTTTTTGAAACCGTAAAAGTCTTACTAAAAGTCAGGATGTTGTTGCCTCTGCTGCTTCAATTATGACCATTTGTCTTTCAGAAATCCCCCCACTTGAAAGTGCTGTTTTAAGTTGCTGAAGTACTCCTTTAGAAAAAAAAAAAACAGAGCTGTCTGTGCGATTTCCTTCTATTAAGATGTTTTCTGGTGTATATTGAGCATTACAACTTACCAGACTGTTAGCATGGCTATATTTTCTTAGACTTCTTGTTTTTTTTTTTTTTTCTATTTGCTGTTTTGTGATTCGCAAAGCTTCAGTCTAATACGTCCCCGCAAGGGTCAAGACTATTAGAACACTATTGCTTCATGTGATTGCCAGGCTTTCAGAGTCTGCCTTGCCATGAATCCTATAACAACAACTGCCAACAATTTCCCCCTCCACTTAAATAATACCAGAATACCCACAGAGCGTGTCAGTGCTCTCCGTGTACCCGATTCTCCCTACTGCACCAGATTAATACTAACATGCATTAAAAGGCAGGGGGACTATTTTTGTGGCGATTACAGATGAGTGATACTTTTCATAGGCTGCTGCTGCTGAACATAACGGATTGGACCCTAGACCTCACTTGTGAATTATTTTTCCCCCTTGAGGCCCCTTTCTGTTCCTTCTCTGTACTGAGGTTCTCCACAGCTCACTTCCTCAAGTACAAAGAGGATTTTGTGGGAAGACGCTCGAACATGAGGCGGTTTTCGGAGCCCATCATGTTGAATCCTCTGTGGTTGGGTGGCTCTGTAGATATTACCCACAGTCTACCACTCATATTATCATCTGTACTGATGGGTTTTCAGAGATCAAGTATCTTATTAAAGCAATACTGTGCAACTTTTGAAAGAACAAAAGCTTAATTAAAGCGTAGTAAAACACAACCTTGCTCACTTTAACGCTGTCATGTGATCTGCTACTGCACCTCTGCTTGGTCTGGTATGACTGGTAGCTTCCTGGCTAATGTTAGCAAACCTTAGCTAGATAACTGACATTACTGAGTCAGTTCACTGACTTTATGCCTCCTCCCTGTTTGTGCTAATGTTACGCTATGTTTTAGCTTTGCGTACCTGCCACTTGTGGCCACAGTACAGCAAAAGTTAGAGTCTCTTGCTTTAAAAGAAATAGCTGTTTTTACTTTTTAGCTAACTGCCATAATCTCACCTTTGTCTCGGTCAAGTTCCATGTAACTGAGCAATCTTTGTTTAGCACATAGCAGACTTAACTATTCAGTTTACATTGATTGGCTGTGCCTTCAGACTCACAGAGACTATGAATGAGATTTCTGAAGTTTCTAAACTAACTTCTTCGAAATTGGATTCAGTCAAATGTAGAGGGCAATGCACATTTCAACCATATCTTATAATAGGTAGGTTTAAAATAACTAAGAACTAACAGTAACAGTCAAATCTGGCTCCAGAGAAACATCAAATTTCAGCCAGCTAGCTTTGATTTAGTATCTACAAGTTGAAACATGAAATTGAGGTGGCAGCAGCTCTTGCAGGTCACAACCGGGGTCACTTGTCTAACATCGAGCTAGACTGAAGTTTTTCATTTTGCCACCAAGCAACACACATAATGGACTCTTCTGTTTAATATTGGCGTCCAGCTTTATCAGCCAGTGAATCCAAGTGTTTTTGGCAGAGCTGAATTGGCATTGCAGCCTCTTAGCCAGAAAGAGAATCATTGTGGTCCATCAGCAGAGGAGGGTCATGCAGAACTGCTGCTGCTTGTTAGGCGTTCAAGTCCAGAACAGTATCGTTTTTGTCCTGGTTTTAATTATTTGTTAGTTTATTGATTCATTGAAGAATGGTTGTTCTATTTTAAGACCATTTTTGATGACCATTTGCTTTTGCTGTCCAGTTTTACGTTTTCTGCCTCTCAAAAGTTAGTCCTACATAATTTTTCTTCACTTTGATCTTGTTTTGCCAAGTTTTTACAGCGCTTTCTTGCTGTTAAAGCCTGGGGCAGGTTGTGACTGCATTCGGTGGTGGTTCTTTTCTTGGCTTGAAGGCAGGGAGTTACCGACAGACTCCTGAGATGTCACAATGATTTGGCTGACATCACTTTAATATCACCATAGCAGTGGGGAATCCTTTCCCAGCACTGACTCACTGACTCACAGCTGTGGTAAACGTGGGAAAAAGTTAAAAAATCCAACTTAAAATGCTGATAACTAAACAGTGACTCTATAGCTGTGTCGCAAGTCCATAATATATACTAATTCTACGCAGGTTTTGAGTTTGTTATGTATTCATACCGTAAGAGTGATAAAATTTAGTATACTCAAAACAGTCAGTATTCAGACAAAAGTAAAACCCGTGTTTTATTATTCTCCTACAATGCACAAAGGAAATGGATGAGCTGCTCACAGCTGGAAAAAATTAAAACAAATTATGAATGGTGGTGAAACAACTTCTGGAACAGTGCAGAAAACAAAAAAAAAAACTATTACATTTTTGAAAAGAAAATTCCTTTTGCTTTTTCTATGTGAAGTTAAATGGCAGTTGCATTCTGAGGTTACAGTTTGATTGATGTCCATCACTGCATTTATTGTATCATTTTCTCTTGGTATAAAATGGCAAAGTATGTTGACTTCTTGTATACCAACAGCAAAAATAGTATACTATTATATTAGTATTTAGTATAAACCATATATTGTTAGTATGGCAGTGGGAAACAGCATCAAGAAGTTTTCCTGCCTCACTTTATCGTCACGTCACTCAAGTGCACGTGTAGATTTTCCACTGAGCCACATTTAAAAAGCTTAATTTCTCTAACTTAATTTTCATAACTGAGCCTGAAATCAACATTTTTAATGATCAGGTATGTACACAGTTAGATTACATGCTTGCTGAAGGACAGACACATTATCTCATCTTGCATGAGAGAGACAAGTAAAAAGCCAAATGATATGTGGGTGTGACAAATTGGGGAAAGGGAAATCAGTCAGCAATGTGCAGGCAGCGTTAATGAGAGAGAAAGCACATGACAGATTGTTGAAAACGAGAACGTCAGCGAGACGAGTGGCTCAGACCTGCAGAGGGAGGTGACGTCATAGCAGATTCCAGACAGGCTGAGAGGCAAGCAGGTGTTACGACTGTGTCACAGCTCGCAACGGGAGGAGGGCAGAAAACAACACGCAGCACAGCACAATCATCTCTGACCGGCAAAGCACAACACTGCAGGACGGCAGCCTCACTGTCACCATATTACTTCTTTCTGCTTTGCGCTGTGAAGATTAGCCGGTTTGTTTTTGGTTCCAGGTGGCTGGAGAACACAAGTATCACCCTGAGTGCTTTGTGTGTCTGAGGTGCAAGGTGGTGATTGAGGACAGGGATACCTATGCCTTAGTGGAGCGATCAAAACTCTACTGGTAAGTCATCTGCGCAAGCCTATGCCATCATCACTGATTTTACTCATGTAAAATAAAATGTGATGAAAATATTTCACTTAATACTTTGAGTTTATTTTTTTAAAGATGAATTTGAAGAACAGCAGGCAACAATGTCCTCAATTTAAAATTCACCCTTAAATTTTTTTAGTCATTATTAGTTACTCGTTATTCCAAAAGTCCTTGAATTTTTCTTCTTTGAACAGTAACTTAACAACAAGCAGATGTCCCCACATGTAATGATTCACTCCCTCTTCTGTTGTCTGCAGTGGAAAGTGCTACAAGCAGGTGGTCCTTACACCCATGTTGGAAAAGCGTTCACACGACTCGGTGCTGGACTCCCTGCCCCACACGGTGACCCTAATCTCGATGCCCTCTGCAGCCAACGGCAAGAGGGGCTTCTCCGTCTCAGTGCTGCGGGACGTCAATGGCTCAGCGAGTGTTCAAGTCAAAGAGTAAGTGGCACCTGATGGAGGCTGATCTCTGTACCCGTCTCACTTCCCTGTGGAGGCAGCATGTGTAATATTTTATGTAAGACTGATTATAGGTTTGCTAAATAGCATTGCACCTGTGCGTGTGTGCGTGCGCCACTGCAAGAAAAGGTCATTATGGATAGTTTAAATTGATTGTGTTTTAGTCACTCATATCTTCTCAGTCCTGGTTTACTGGCTGACCAGCAGACAGACACAGTTGTCCTTAATCTACTGACATTAAATCATTACATTCCTCTACAGTCCTAATAATAACATATTAGTGTTGGTACTGTGTTTTTCCAGGGTCAGGGGGATGCTTATTAGTCCAGAGGTGCGAAATGCCATCCACGTTGGAGACAGGATTCTGGAGATCAATGGCCTTCCAGTGGGGACATTGATGGAGGAGGAGGTGGGTTTAAACCTCTCTATACATCTCTGATACTCATGGAGTGATATGTGGTCTGAAATTCTTTAAATGAAGGTAATTATTGTCCTTATTAAGGACAAGTCAATTCCTTGAGTGCAATTTGCGAAGTTATGTTCTTATTGTACAACATGTGATTTTTGGCATTCTTCACATTCCTCCATCATTTATACATACTTCAGTTGGGAGAGGACGGTATGTGGATTGCCTGAACTTAAAGGCTCATTCCCACAGCCTTACCCTCACAGAATTATATGCATTCCAATACATTCATAATTCACTGCTTAGATTTTTGTTTTGCTTTGTTTTTGATCATGTTGTTTCAGACTTCCCACCTCTCCTGTTTTCCTAATAATACTTTTGAATATTACATCCCATCTCAAAGGTTCAGTTCAGCTGCATTATATATGCTGCAATCGAGTCATGATTTGTATTAGTTTGCCCGATAACTCGATCCAATTTTTATGGAATCAAGTCCTGCTAACTGATCAAACTCTTCTACTCTCTGTCTGTCAGAGCTGAATGGACATTTTAATGCCTCTGTGCCAGCGACAGCCATGGCCAGAGGCAATATGGTTTCAGATTGTCCATCCGTCTATCCGTCCCATTCTCGTAAACACGATAACTGAGGAACGCATTGAGGGAATCTCTTCAAATTTGGCACATATGTTCACTTGGACTCAAAGATGAAAGGTCGAAAGTCAAGGTCCCCGTCACCTCACAAATCATGCAAATGTCTTATAGGATAAAATGATGAAGTGATGACAGCTTATACCCCAAAGGCCAAAGGTCAACTTCACTTTGACATCATAATGTGCTGCAAAAACATTTTTCTGGCCATTATTCAATGCCATAACTCGGGAACAGAAGGGGGGATTGTGACCATATTTCATATTTGGTCCGATACTAAATTGGTGACACTAATCTTGGGGGTCCTTCTTGAAACTGTGTTGGTTGTACAGATCCTATGTGCTGCTGGGTTGAAGATGTGTGTGAAGCATCCAATTTTAGAATTTGTAGCTCCTTTACAGCAACATCCATATCAGCCTTGTCTATTATCATGGCTACAACTCTGTGTTTAGTTAGAATTAGCCTTATTGGCCAAGCATGTGAACACACAAGGAATTTGACTCTGTTTTTTTTCAGCAGAACAAGAACAACAAAGCTTAACAAAGTCAAGTCAAATCAATTTTGTTTATATATCCCTGTATCAAAAAAGCAGAAATTTCCTTCGCTGGTAATAATTAAGGGGAATCCTACATGTCAATATATTGGTAACTCACATTTTGCCAAAAATACACTTAATACATTTTATTAAATTCCTTCAAAGTCTTCACTACATATATTATGTTAGTCTGTACAGAAAGGGATGTAAACTGCAACTTGACTGGTTGGCGGAGGCATACAACCGCGAGGCGGTAATTCTAGCTATGCTTTTACCACATAAACTTACAAATATGAAAATAAGATTCAACATCATTTTATAATTATTATATCCACAATCCTTTGGTTGAAATCAAATTGTATTTATTGCAAGAAATCCTGAGAATTCTAGAAAGAGTGTCATATATTCCTGGGAAGTAATAATTTTAAAATCATGGGAAATCCTTCAACCCTAAATCTCGTTGTTTGTTTAGGTGGATGATCTTATCCACCGCACCAGTCACACGCTGCAGTTGCTTATAGAGTATGACCCGGTCAGGCAGCGTTTGGATCGGCTCAGACTGGGATCACCCAGGAACCAGCTGGGAGTCCCGGCCACATCCCGCATGCGTCTGTCCTCACCTTCTGATGCAGTCCTGGAGAGAACAGATGTGGTTGATGACGGCACACTGAAAAGGAGGTCTTTGAGGTTTGTTAGGCACAACTAAGGTGCCAAAATGTTTACAGCATACACATTGTGGTTCTGTAATGTACAAGAGGTGAGTGTATTTAATTTTTAATCAGCCATATTCTCTCTACTCCAGGCGGAGTAACAGCATATGTAAGTCACCCGGGCCAAATTCTCCCAAAGAGTTGCCCTTTATTACACGAGACATTGGGCGCTCTGAATCCTTGAGATCCTCCAGTAGCTGTTCTCATCGCATCTTCCGGCCATGTGACCTCATCCACGGAGAGATCTTAGGAAAAGGTTTCTTCGGACAGGCCATCAAGGTCAGCCTCCAATTTCCATCAGTTCTTCACCATGTATTTTACTCCTACCATTCAGGACTTTTTTGGTTCCTCATGCAGTGGGCTTAAATACATATGTGCTTTTGTCCCACTGACAGGTGACTCACAAAGCCACAGGGGAGGTGATGGTGATGAAGGAGCTGATCCGTTGTGATGAAGAGACCCAGAAAACTTTCCTAAAGGAGGTTGGTAATCTGCAGCAGGAGGCCTGCGCTTCCTCACAGACAAAACAGAGTCCTCTGGCTCTGCATAGAGCTGAGATTTATTATACTCATCACTGAAAGCACGCCACATGTTCCAACAATTACCTCTTTGTACCTTGTTATTTCGAGGTATTTGTCCCAGTCTTGTGGGAAACGTATTTTTTTCTATTGTATTTAATGCTTTTTCTCTCAGATTACATTTCACCTTTAGTAGGGACTGATAAGGGTTAATCTGCTTGCAATCATAATTGTGAACATCTTTCTTTTTGCGACTCAAACCCTATTCTTCAGGTCAAAGTAATGCGAAGCCTTGATCATCCCCATGTTTTGAAGTTCATCGGTGTGCTTTATAAGGACAAGAGGCTCAATTTGATAACTGAGTTTATCGAGGGAGGCACCCTGAAGGATTTCATCAGAGACACGGTGAGTTGAACAGGTTGATTCGCTACTCTCTTCCGCTTCTCTTCCACATTAGAGCACAAAAACACTTAAGTGGCCACAGAAAGAGCTGTTTGCAGCTCAGAGTCATGTGGGAGGTGGCTGACCTGAAGTAAACTCTGCACCGATAGAGGGCTCTCGGCTCTATAGTGGGCTGGCTGGCATGTCAACTGGCCACGACGTAGAAAAGCAAAAGTTGTAGAAAGTGTTCCCAGGTGAGAATTAAAGAACAGAGCTCCCCTCCTCCCACAGCTGACTATTTCTAGGGAGAAGTTCAGCTCAGCACATGGCCCAAGAAGGAGAGGGAAAGTGTTCTTTTGTCTCTAATTATATTTAAAGTATGTGGGGGAGGGTCAGTTAAGAATTTAGTCCATAAAGGTCTAATTTTGTTTACTGTTACTAATGAATACTGTTTTCCTGTCTCTACCTTGTTGCAAAATCATTTTGAACTTACTCCTGTTATGCATTATGGCCCCTGTGGAACGTTCTATTCATTTCTCTAATTTGTTTTTTTTTTTGTTTGCTTTTTTTTTTTCTTTACTTGTGACTAACAGGATCCATTTCAATGGGAGCAAAGAGTGAGCTTTGCGAAGAGCGTCGCTTCTGGCATGGTGAGTTGGCTTCTTCCAAAGACATTACTGTTAGAGAAATCTTTTGCTGCCACTTTCAGCCATCTAAATGTGGGAAAATTTACCTTAGAACTCAGGTCCCCTTGCGGGCAATGGGGCCACCGCAAGGGGACCTGAGATGAGTCTAAGGAATGGCAGATGATTACTGTGATGGTAAATGGAAAATTTTGTCACATTTATTTTTCTCTTATTTATTTTGTAAAATACTAAGTTGTAATATTAATTGTGGATTTTACATCTTCGGGTCACAAAAAAATATTCAAATTAAATTAATCTGAGACGCAAAAATCATTCTTCAACTGAACTGCTCCCAACTCACAACAACTGTTATGGGTGTTTCATAAGTTGACATGGCTTTGTATTAAGGGTTCACAAGCAAACAAGGATGGGAACCGCTGCTTTACAGTATCACAATGCATGTAAAGGCATAGTGAAACATTTGCATTGCAGAGATTTGAGATCTGGATCACGGATTAAAGATGACATCATTCATGGAAAATGTGTGGATAGTGCTGAAAAGTTTTACTAAATCAAAGTTAATTTTTTTCACACGTGCAAGTTTTACCCTCCTTGACTTTTCTCTTTGTTTCAGGCCTACCTTCACTCAATGAGCATCATACACAGAGACCTCAACTCTCACAATTGCCTGGTAAAACTGGTAGGTGACATAGCATCTCACCAGCAATTACTCATCACAAGATTTGTATAATAAGAATAATGGGTGGGAACGATTTGTGGGTTTAATGAACTGAGTAGCGGTTGTTCCATGCCCTGTGGTTTGCCATGATGGTTGTGTCTATAGAAGAAAAGAGTAGTTGTCAAACTTTTTATGTGAAAGATTAATGTGAAAGCAAGACGGTATTGCATCATGTAAGCAGATACTCACAGAGCCTCCAAGAGAATTTACTATATTAATGATTGCATGACCTTGTAGAGAATTTATTCAGCTTCCATGGGTAACTAACAATCCCACTTATTTTAGCCCGATATTTCACTTGGTTGTCAGACCAATTTTAACTCAGTTATATATGTAAAGTATACTTTTTGAACCATTTTTGAACCATTAAAACTTTCATCTTTCAACAGGACAACACTGTGGTCGTTGCTGACTTTGGACTCTCCCGACTCATAGTGGAGGAGAAAGTAAAGCCTCCACCTGAAAAACCTTCCACTAAGAAGAGGGTTTTCAGGCGTATTGACCGAAAGAAGCGGTACACTGTTGTGGGAAACCCTTACTGGATGGCACCAGAGATGCTAAATGGTGAGCTGTTACAAAAAAATGAATTACAAACTGGATTCACAGAGGATAATTCATTCTGTGGGTCAGTGAGTGCATTTACTTTATCTTGTACCTGATGTTATTTCAGGTAAACGCTATGATGAGAAGGTGGACATTTTCTCCTTTGGAATTGTACTTTGTGAGGTAAGAACATGCTGGTTTTACCCAGATTATCTTCACTGATTTTCTGGTTACATAGCTTGTGATTGCAGAGCTTTTTGGCAGGCAATTCTCAAACCGTGGATGAGGGAGCTTCTAGGACACCGAAAATAGTTTTCAGAACAGCCTCTCCTCACAGCTGTACTATCAGATCATGACAACACAAACTTTATAAAATATTAGATTAGCAAGCAAGTTTCAAGGCCCTACAGATCTAAGGTGCAACTATATGCTTTAGAAAATAATAGGACATAAATTAGACTCCACTGTAGCTGAGATGCTGAAAATCTTTAGGGTCTATTCACCCTGATATTTCTTAAGAGTGTGTCTCTATCTATTAACTGATTACTTCCGTCTTATGTTTCAGATCATTGGAAAAGTCTATGCAGACCCCGAGTGCCTCCCCAGGACGCTGGACTTTGGCCTGAATGTTGGCAAGTTTGTGGAGAAGTTCCTCCCTGAAGACACTCCACCAGCTTTCTTTCCACTGGCTGTGGCCTGCTGTGACCTCGCACCAGACAACCGGTGAGCACCTGCTGTTATTGTAATGGTTAATAGCCTACTCTTTGTTTATTATGAAAATTAATTTTTTTGCAGAGTTGGTGACTGGTAGATGACTGCTAATAATAAAAACATGAACAAGGCAAAAATCAAGAGACGTGCATCAGCTGTGTAGCAAACATTTAAAGAAATCTTTGGGAATAATAGGGTTTATCACTCACTCAGGTGGCCAAATGAAAAATGTGTCCACATTCACCTTGAGACACAGAATCCTGCCAGTTATTTGAAGTCAAGAGTCTGTAAAAGCAGTATGGAAAAAACAACTACTTTCAGATGCCTTCTCAACCTGCCTGCATAGGGACATGCCTCTGCTGCCAGATTGCTTCCTCGTGTTTTCTCTCAACCTTGTCAGTCTGGTTTTAACCTCAAACTCCTCTTTGTGCCCTCTTCGCTCTTTCCTCCTCCCTCAGTCCACCTTTCCAGAAGCTGGAGGACTGGTTTGAAGCTCTGTCCCTCAACCAGGAGCTGGGGATCCCCCTGCCAGCCGAACTGGATGAACTGCATCAGAGTCTGAGTCAACTCCACTGGCCTAAAGACGGCTCTCCAGCGCACAGCACAGATCAGCCATCAACCCCAACAGCAGCCTCTCCAGACTCCTCCAGCATGAAAGACAATGGCACCTAGGACATGCACCTCCCTTATTTGACCCCTCTGAGTTGCTGCACTAATACTGTGGATGTGAAAAAGAGGAAAAGTGCATTGAACCCGAGCCATACTAGAACTGGATAACCTGAGGTAGCTGGACCAATCTTCTCCCTGTGTGGGACCTTAACTTTGAGAGTTAGCAAGTGAGTGGAAAGAAGCATTTCAAAAGGACAAGTGTTAGTTACTAATTCTTTTTTTTTTTCTTTTTTTCACATTACTCAACCCCCACTCAACACACAGGGTTGTACTAATGTTTACTGTGTATAAAGACGAAATGCAACTTTTTACAATCCTGTCTCTGACGGAGCACGTGCATCTTTATAAGGTGGAAGACCGCGATGAGTCTTGCTGAGTGACAGCAGCTTTGTTTTTTCTAGCTCTGAAGTTGTTGCTTGCCATGTGTGGAATGCACAGATGAATCCTTGCCCAGAGGAGGACTCACTTCACCGCAGGAGCAAAGAAAACAGAGAGGCTTGACAGTTAAGCTGATTGACATGTCTAAGTAAACAGAGGGCTGGGCTTGAAGAAAATAGGAGTGAATTAAGGCAGCAGTGGAAACAAAACAAACACTGGCCCCAAATAGTTTCATCACTCTGAGATTTGGCACAAGATGGCAAAGCAGTGTGGTTTTTTTTGTTTTTGTTTTTTTGTCTGGGCACCACTGATCTAATTTTTGACGAGATGGTTACAAGTATGTCTCTGTACTTTGTAGTCTAATGATTTTAATTCATTTCTTAGAATGATGAATGAACTCTATTTAGATTTTGACATTTTGACATTTTGTTCAAAGTTTTATCAAACTCCTGATGCCTATTTAAAAAGACACAGGCCAGAAGCTCTTCTGGAAAAGAAGAGCTGTTATTAATAATTGTCAGACATAACCATGCAAGAGTTGACCATAAATAGTTGCCTTGTACAAAAAAACTGGGTTTTTTTTCTTAAGCAATGTATATAGATATGTACATATTAAGCCTCTAATTGGACGTCATTTTTCTAATGGGAACTCTAGATTTGTAGATTTTTAGACATTTCGTTAACGATGGATGGACGTTTTTGCCTTTTTTGCTATCATCATGCAAGGTACTGACGACCAGTTGTAACCACTATTATTTATATCACTTTAGTGTTTCATAAATAAACCTTCAGAAAGTTGCCTTTTTATTTTCATTCTTCAATTTTGCATGTCAGGAAAACCGCTAGTTTCAGATCATCTGTTACAGTTCAGAGCCAAAGTTAAATAATTTGTAGATCTGTGTTAACCTGAAAACACACTCTAGGGCATCGGTCATCAGACATGAAAGGAAGATGAAATCAGTTCACAGCAAAAAATGACATACTAAAATCATCATATTTACAGGGAATTCATTCATTAATGACTCAATTCCAATTTTGACAAATGATTAATAGATGAATACTTGCATTTTCGACTATTGGTTAGCCTAGATGATAAATAGGTGACAAAATATTAAATTGTTTGATAATCATTACTTGAAGCCTTAATTGATTCTCATTGACTGTAATTTATATCTCTACTTTTAGCCCCTTGGAATAAAGCTGTGGATCACCAACAAATGGTAAATATTGTCAATTTAGGTCTTCAGCTTCAAAGTTACTCTCATATCCAATTCAAAATAGAAAGAAAGAAATCAAGTGTGTCACCATCAAAGTCACTGAATAGAATCCAGAGATCTAAACTCTTTTGCAACAGGTTTTTTTTTTTCTTTAGTTAGTTTATGTCTTCAGAAGCCTCTTCAAATCTATTTGTCCCACTCGTTCCTCTTACTGTAATATCTTAACTTGCTATCTCAGGTGACTCCAATGACTAAAGTAATGTGTTTAAGAATTGCCAACAGAGGGAGCTGGTGCAAAAAAAAAAAAAAAAAACCCACTGAACAACCCTTGAATAACAAGAGATTTGTAACAGTCCAAGCATTCCTGCTGTGTAATGTTGTCACTCCACATCTATGATTTTAAATATACAGACCACTTCACACCATAATGTCTTTGTTTGATGTTTTATTTCAGTCTCAGCAGTGAAAATCTGCATTCATACAAATACGAGTACTACAATCGAATGCTGAACAACAGTATTGTGAACACATTGCTTATATGAAGGAGAAAATAATCACAGTCAGCACACAGACACTTAAAATAATGGAGAGGCAGTAACCAAAAATGATCAGTGATGTGAATCCAGCAATAATCACAAAACAAGATCATCAGGAGTGTTGGATTGATAAGCAGACTGGCAATACACTGGGAAGTAACGGTGCATCATGTGCTTCAACAAACTAAAATCGTCTGTGTACAATGATTTCTGTCTTCAGGCAGGTATTTTCCAAATGTCCTCTTCAATAAGTAGATCTACATTTTAAGATGCAAAAAGTGCCCCCTGAATACAAACATACAGCAGGTAAATGCATTCACGTTTTTAAATGAGCAACACCAAACTTTGGACTGTTTCTATTCTACTCCATTCCTGTCTCTACCCTGAAGCATCAAGTGCATAACTCAAATGTCCGAATATAATCTAGGCACCAGGCTTCTTCAGCACTTCCAACACACACATGCACACACACACACACACACACTGTCCTGCTCTGCAAAGACAAGATTTCAGGATTTTTCTTTTTCGGATCCCATCTGTTCTGTGTTGTGGCAGTGCTATTGTGTCCTGAGGACTAACTACTGTCTCTCATGTTTCCTGAGAGCACTCTGTGCATTTCCTGTCACTCCTTAACCTGTGAAAGAAAAAGGGCAAGTCCTCTTTCATGTCTGCCAAAGGCCGCTGTCATGTTTTTGTAACCACACTGCCCTGTCAGTCAAGTACAAAGAGGAAAAAAAAAATAATGCAGGAAAAGATAAACAAATACATTCATAAGTATCATGCTAAGGCAATTTCTGAGTTGGCCTTCCCTTGTCTTTAGTGGGTCTGTTTTACCTCATGTTCCCTCATCCTCAGTCATCCTTCTCATCTCAGAGGAGGATGACTATTTTTGGACGCTCATATCTGTGTCCCCAGTGTGTCTCCAACACAAACCAGTCTTGACACATTTTTTTCTCCACCTCTTCTTCGGCACAGCCAGTGGGTCAATATAAATGGAAATCAACCACACCATGTAACTGCATCTCATGTTGAGAGTACCTTCTCCATATGGGGGGAAAAAAAAAAAAAAAAAAAAAAGTTTATGAACAACACCCCCCAAAACTCCATCTCTTAACAAAGAATTGTTTCATCACACACCATCATAAACATTTACTTGTCAATGTCCATTTGAATACATATTATACTAGATATTCATGAGCTAGCACATGACCTTATTTTCTCAGCCATCAAATGTATCAAATATGAATATTAAAGACCTTGTGATGTAGCTTCATTAACAAAAGATTCACCTTAATGGTTTCTAGTTAAGATTGTGTCCATCGTGTGTCACCTTTTCTTGTTTGTGCCTCAGATGTATAAAACCCAAAGGAAACTGAACACTTAAGACACAGCATTCTGTTCAAGTCTTTGGAGCAAACACTGCTTCCTTTCTCCCTTTTAAAAACAGAGATTACTCAGGCAGGCAGAAAGGAGAAACAAGGAGATGGGAGTGTTTTGGTCCACAAAAGCATATCAAAGTCCTATTTGAGGACTACATGCCTACTCATGCTCCGGGGGTACCGGCTTGCTGGCCCATGAGGGGGTCCCCGCCCTCTACGCCCTCCTGGTCGGGGGTCGTCTCGTGCTCCGCTGTGATTACGATGGTGTTCTCGTCTACCAGCTCACAGCTGGGGTTGGAGAAAGCAGAGAGGGGCAGGGTGATCCTCTGCATCTCGCGCTCATACACTCGCTGGTCATGCTGCTTCTTTAAGTCCCGACCCCTAAACACCAATGCACACCAGAGGATCATTATGCTTTTAGTGGAAAAAAGCTGTGAACAAAACACTGAAATATAATCACATTTTAAGTTAACTCTGTTTTGGTCTCCACCAACTCCTGAAGGAAAATATCTGGCTCTTTAGCCACTAAATTCTCCACCACGTTCACCAGCTAGTGGCTAACTGTGTCTGTCTGTTGTTTGAAGCTGAGCAGGTAGTGCACAGAGGGTTTATCATAGATTTTCCACTCAAAACAGCTGCCTGCTGTGGGTGAAAATGATATTATGAGAGTGGTGAAAATTGACAACCAAAATGACGAGCTGAAAGAAGCTAAAACACTGTAGAGCTGAGGGGAACTGCAGAATTATGTGTTCATCAATACAAGGAACTCCTCACATACAAGTGATCCTATGTTAATAACGTAATATTTGAATTAGCAATCGACACTGATGCCCTAAGTAGTCTTACTGTAGTCTTACTGATGCCTTAAGTAGTCTTGTAGCTGAAAATATGTGCAGCACTGTTTTTGGGGGCCACCCAAGCTAAATATTCATGATAAGGAGCTTCTGATAACATACTGTATGTAGATAACAGAGCTTCTTGTAACAAGTGCTTGGTCTGTAACAAAGTCAAGGGACAGATGGTGAAAGGGAACAAGCTGGCGAGGAGTTTATCTGCTCCAAGGCAACACAGTGATGGGAAGCGCCATGAGGCTGCTTTCTCCTGATCTGGAGCCAAAACAAGCTAACATACTCTTGGACTCAAAACACTTCCTACCTGCTTGCTTCAGTGCAACGCATTCTGCAAATCAAACCCAAACACTATTTGTCACCACAGATTTTTTACACAAGGGTTTGGTTAATTTTAGTTTCAAGTGTATCTGGGGTTTGTCAATTCCCCTGCTTTTTTTTTTCACCTTTTTTGCTTTCTTGCTGAGAAAAAGTTGAGAAGATACCACTCTTATGTCTGTACAGTATGTAGCAAGAGCCAGCAGCTAGTTATCTTAGCTTAGCATAAAGACTGGAAACGGGGAAACAGCTAGCCTGGCTCTGTCCAAAGGTAAAATAACCTGGCTAAAAGCACCTCTTAACCTCACTGATTAATATGTTTTATCCTGTTTGTTTAATCTGTACTCAAATCAAAGTGTAAGAACGACAATATAAAGGTTTTACGTTGGGTGATGTGCCAAATTAATTCTTGGCCAGAACCAGAAACCTCCTGGAGCTCGTTGCCTGGCAAACTACCCAGGAATGCTGTTCCCTCACTTCCAGTCTTTGTGCTAAGCTACCAAATCACATGGAGTGAAAACATTTGCCCATCGTTGCAGGGCCTCTAGCATTTCAGGGTGCTATTTGCTCAGATGGATAGGAGGCCTGCGGGGGGGGGCTCTTCCCAATGGAGGTATAGTATGAAGCTCTGGGTGCATTACCCTCACTGGCCTAGAGAAGTCTAGAGGGCAAATTGTCATTTATATTGTAGGAGGCATACAGTAGTCTACGACCACCCCTGGCCTGTGAAGAGGCAGCTGAATTATGAGGAAATATGGGCATGCATTATCACACCACTGAGGGTGACGTCACTGTATGCTGGGGACAGGTATAATCCCTTTTGACATAATATGCTGCTGCTCCTCATTAATAATCACCTCCTAAAAATAGAAAACAAAGAAAGGGGCACCGCTAATCAGATTTGACAGACAAACACAGGCCGTAAGGGCAATTTGCACTGTGCCCAAGGGAATCAGAGTGCAACTTTTTCACAACACTGGTGCCATCATTTTGCAAGTTACATAACTTCAGCGAATGTGAGAGTTTCTCGATCCCATCCAACACTTCCTCCACGCTCCCTTCCCTTCCGAGGATATAAACTAAGAATGCTTAAAACAGACTCCAGTTACTTCATTTCCTGCCATGTTCCTCCCTCCCCATGTTCTTGTGTGGGTGTCGTGATAAAGGCATTAAAATGGCTGCATTACATCCAAGAGGAACAACAGAGAGCATTGTTGGAGAATGTGAGCAACAGCTAATGCCCTAAAAGCCCTCAAGAGACCATCAACATGCATGTACTTATATGATTTAACTAAACATACTGGCGTTTGTCCTTTGCATCTCAAAGCTATCAACAACGCTACATGTACCAGTGGAAATGGGAACAAAAGACGGCTCTGCGGCATCACATTTTGGCTTTATATCACAGTTTAAGTAGATGTACACAATGTAATAATGACGTCCTGGAAACAGGCGAAATGCCTGATAAATAAATGCTCTACTTAAAATCCCTCTAATACTAAACCAAATTGATGAATGATGATCTTGCAGTGATTTAGAATACTGACCTCTTATAGAAGTAGCCAAATGTGATGCCCACTCCAAGGATGATTATTATGGCCATCATGAGTATGCCAAGGACGTAGCCTGAGCAACAAAAGGAGAACATAGAAAGGTAAAAAATAAACCTACAAATGCATCACAAAGATATTTAGATCATGTAGCAATGCATGACTTATAACTATGATTACTTCAAACTGCAGGTTAGTGTGTACCACCAATACCATATATGTTGCCAGAGTAACAACAACTACAACATACCGAGTGTGCCAAGGTCCTTTTTCTTTTTGGGTCCTGTGCGCACTCGCTGGCTGATTCCCATCACTGGCTGAACAACAGCATCTTCTCCCTGAGAAACTCCTGACTTGGCCAGCTGAAAGCTCTCTGTGGAGGGAGTGGTTCCTGTCGGGTTGAGTGATTCGGCCTCTGCTGACACAGTAGAGGTTTGTTCTAAAGACACGATTAAACGATGCCGGTGTTAGACAACAGCCTCAAATGAATTTTAATTGAAGATGCTGTGAGCTGTGCTACCGTTGATGTACTGTCAATGGAAGCCAGATGATATCAAAGTAAAATATGTACATGAGAGACAAGTATCATTTTTAGCCATATGCACAGCAACTGGAGTCACTTTTTTATTTTTGTTTCTCTAGTCCACCTCATTCATCGTGTGCAGAATACTCCCTCCAGAACAGAACAGAACAGAAAATGCAAAATAATAAGAATATACCGTATAAATGTGTATATCATCATCATTATCAGATAATTGTGGGTTAGGTTACAGAAAAATGAGCTTTATCGCGGCTTTATTTTTACATTTTATATGATTTTTTCATCGATGTGATGAACTGTCTTTATTGGTCAGTTATTAAATTTAAATGAAGCAAGTATAATTAAAAATTATTTCAATATATTTTGCCCATAAACTGTTTATCAACTATTTTTCAAATATCCCGGTATAAATAATAATCACGGTATATATTGATATCACAATAACAAATGTCGTGACAGAGCATTTCATTCATATGTACCTCCTTTTTTATCAAATTACACTGATTTTTACCTCCATGCCAATCAAAGCACATTAAAAAGATATTAAGTATTAACATAAACAGTTTACCCTGCAAACATTATGTATTTATCTTTATTTGCATTGTTTTTTTGTGTTTTATTCATCTTGTTTTATTGTATAGTTCCTGGAGACAGTTCGTCTTGATTTGACTTGACTAGAAGCGCATCATTTGGACGGCGCGGTTTCCAATTACTGTTGATTCAATAACATTACCACTGATGCAATGCCTCCTCGACAACAGGACGAAAGCCCTTACACTGCTCTCATGAAGATTTTGGAACATATATCAGTTAGAGGATGCGGCGAGCGCATGATTTTTGTCATATGTGCCAGACATGAACAGGCTCTATATGCTCGGCCTTGTTTCAGGAGCCAGCGGGGTTCAGCTGCAGATGTTAGCGTCTGCTCTTTAACTCGTACTCCGTTTCTTTCCTACAAGTTGTTGTTTACGAACTCGGCTAGAGTTGAAGGGCATGAAGTCATAAATTCAAGCAGCCAATTAGCCGCTGTCTCCAAGGGAAGTCTGTTCCTCTCTGCCAATGAGCTCAGTTGTGGGGCGAGGTCGACGCCTTTCATGTGACCGCAGGGCTTTTGTTACTGTGTGAGTTGCTTTGGCTTCCGAAGCAAAAAGGAAACAAAGGGCAAAGTATACAAGACTTCTCAGAGTAGCTTAACACTGACCAACTAACCTATTACAGACTAATACTCTTAAATGAGAAAAGTAAATTATCAGTAATCCATCTTTACTGATGACTTCATTTGAGTTAAATAGAACAAATGGAAACTTGTTCTAAGTTTTTTATTGGCCCTTCAAAGTTTAAAACTTGCCTGCATCCTCTCCCATCGAGCTCTGATTTGGTGTTGAGTAATTAGGACACTTGCATAGCTACAAAAACTTCACCTCATTGTTTTTCCCTTGCATAGCCCACTTTTTAGAAATAATGAGAGCTTTACAGGGAAGAAAAAGTAATTGCCTGCAGCATCAAGAGAACACAGTCTGAAAAACCTCACAGAGCTCTCTGAGAGAAAAGCTGCCATTTCAGTGTTGTTTTGTCATTAATTTGGAAAAGGCACATTTATCTTGGCCAGGTAAGACTTTAACAGCTGGGGTTCTGACTGTCTTTCTAGGAATGTCACAAATGTTGATGATTATTGTTAAGTACAATGTTTGCCTACCTTCGCATGTGTCAATTGCACAGAACTGTCTCTGGATTGTCCCATCTGGGCCAGCAATGTAGCACCAAGGCCCCTCAGAGGAGTCTGGGTTTCTGCAGTAATTATGATCTCCAACACCTACAGGAGGAACAAAAAAAAAAACAGCACCTCTGTTACTGATGGCCCATGGATATACAGGCCTGTCTCTGTCTGTCTGCCTGCCTGCCTGTCCCTGCTGCGTGGGTAAACCACTGGATTCATTAATCATTAACACTACTTCATCACACCACAATGAACAGGCCGTTGTGAGCACAAAGACAGGAAACAGCAGCTGCTGTGTAAAAGAAGCCATCTAACTATAAACACACAAATAAGTGTGCTGCTGAAGTGTGTGCTGTACATATCATTCACGTGTTTATTGCTCTGCATGTTTGGAGGACACTGTATCAAAATCTCAAAAAAGGTTAAGAGTTGTTTGTTTCTCCTGTAAGAACATTTTTGTACCTATCAACATCAGATTTTGTGTCGCCTGTTTCCTGTCTTCAGCGGGGGATCAAAAAAAGAGTAAACAGGAGCGAAATCACTATTTCATCCTTCACTTTTTGCACGAAAACACACATCAATTTAAGTCGCTTACCTGTCTGCAAATCAGGATGGATTTTGACATCATAGTCCCTTGAGGAGTTGGTCCAGTTAAGACAGGTCAGACCTGAGGAGGAGCTCTCTTGTTCCCCTCTGTAGTCCACACCACTGGATCTTATGCAGTCTGAGAAATAAAACAAAATAACGTGTGAGCACACCACATAAACATGTGATTGTGCAATCAAGCAGAAGAGGGGGGGAAGGAGATTATTATTATTATAACACGTGTAATTTGAAGTAAATCAGGCTACACTGTGTATAGTTTCTACAAGAAAAGAGAATGAAATGCATAAAACAGCCCATAACTTGTCGTTTTACCTTTCTGATTTCCATTTGGTGCACTGCTCCCCACCATCGCCACGCTCAGGAAAACGACTTGCAAAGGGAGAAGCATTTTGCAGAGCTGACGGGCTGAATTCAGCGACATCATGCTGCGCTCGTCTGCTTTTTCTCAAAAAAAGGAAAAAGACAGAAAAACAAAATGTTTAAAACGGTTGTAGAGCCTGTGCTGGACGTGCATGAGACACACCGCTCCTCTCGCCAGGGTCCAAGCCCTTGTTTTTGTCGGAGGAGCTCAGATTTCTTCGTAAACAGACTTCGGTGGGAGGAGGAGCTGCCATTTGCAGTACAAACCTCAAGGTCCTAAAGCCGCTCCGGGTACACACGCGCGCGCGCACGCACGCACGCACACACACACACACACACACACACACACACACACACACACACACAGACAAGAGCATCCGCTGCAAAACAGCCTGGCAATTTATCATAGCGTGCAGCCTTGTGAGAATAAACACATCGTCAAAACAGTCAGCGTGGAAAGTCACATTTTTGCTTAAGCGGATAAAAGGGTTATGGTTACCTCTCTAATCCATTCGCTAACTTTTTCCTTTTCCTTTTCCCTATCAATCAATAATTTCCACGCTTCTTACATTTTCTGCCCTCGTCTATAAATAGCCGCTCTCCATTTCCATTTCCATTTTTAAAATACACTGGGTCATTCTCTTCCGTTCATAATCCTCATCCAGCTGCGCAGTAATATCTGGCTCTCAGTGCTTGGTGCATCTGTCCCGAACCCCGTCCTCCTGTTTCCCAGGCTTCCTCGCCACCCCACGGGGCCCGTTTTTCCGCCGGTCCTGGTCAGAGGGGGACTCTGCAGAGGCCGATAAGGGACGGCCGCCCGACAGTATGCGGCCCAGCCTGGGCGCAGGGGGCCGCATGCTCCCAGCACCGAGGCCCTGTGTCATTGTTGGCTGACGGGTAAAGAGGGACGGGCCGACGCGTGAATCAGCCAATGTTCACTAAGCCACTTTTCAAATAGATGCTTACCCAGTTTTCGGGCAATTACTAGAGCAAACACGCAGCATCTGTCTGGCACTCAGAATCCCACTCTGCTCGTTCAGGGTAACAGGGGGGCAGGAGCTTCTCCCAGCATTCACTGGGTGAAGTCATAAATCACTAGACCATTAAAGGGTGAAGCCAACTGATACCTTTGAGAACCCATTTCCATCACTTAAAGAAAAAAAGAAATAAATAAATGAAAAGTTAATTGCGATTTAAAAATTTGATTATAAGTCAAGATTATTGAAAAGTCCAAATTTCGAACTTTTCATGTTTTTATAAAACCTCTCCTGGAAGAAATCTTCCTAACTGCCTCCACTTAGCTGATATCAAGTGCCTCAGAGAAGTTGCTGAAGAATCTCATACATGTGACTCGAAGTCAAAATTTTTACTCTTTGCCCCATAATTTTGACTTCCGATGAACATTTTCAATTTTACCATGACTAACGTTTGAAAAATGGACTTCTATATCCTCCTAAACTGAGCTGAAGTGGATCGATTCAGTGAAGTCGTTGAAGAAGAGAGTTGGCTCTAGCTGCTAAAATATGACATACATGAGGCTTAATTTTATATTTTCAATATACTGAAAATCTTGCGAGAAAACTCAAAATATATCATAATAAACTGAAAGCCAAGTCATTACAGGATTCACATTGTAGAAGGCTGATTATGTCCAGTGTCTGCTTGAAGTGAGCAATGTTTGTAGAGACAGTGGTACAGTATACTTTACTGGGAATATCAAGCTTTGCAAAGGCTTCGGAAAATTCTACTGAAAATAGCACCGGTCATATGAAAAACAAACTTTTTTGAAAAATAACAACCTCAATAGTACATTTTATTGTATTCAGCATAAACAATTCTTTTTAAAAATCAAAATGCACATTTAAACTGACAAAAAAAAAACACCAACATTCTTTTGAAATGGATTTAATTCATTAAGATTTTTGTTGCAATTCCATTTATAGAATTTAAAAAAAAAAATGGTTCTTGCTATTTTTTAACCTTAAGAGTTAGGATCCAACAGTTGAAATTGCATGTACACACATGCACACACAACAAATAAATGTGGTTGTTCCTGCATGGCCTTGTTCCCTGTTGCCATAGTTAATCATTTAATTAGCAGGAAGCAGGCTCACTGAGGGGCAACAGACTCAACACTCTCAGTAACAGCAGCAAAGGCCTTTTTTTTTTTTTTTTTTTTTTTTTTTTTAAAAAGACAGGTGGTCATTTTACAGTTTTATACTCAATTCGTCTTCAGGAAAATTTCAAACCCTGCTCACCTTCAAATCACTTCTCCAACTTTGTTTTCAAAGGTTAAGGCAGAAGACATAATATTACACAGACTGTCCAAGTTGAGTCTGATGGATGAATAAAGAGTAAAATATCTTTTCATTAAAATTAAGCCTTTGCTTTCATGCGAGTTGACTGTCAAGAAGCCAAGCCACGTTTTTCTTGTCTTTGTCTTGAAGGAGGCCAAAGTTCAAGCCCCTGTTTGTATTTTAAAGCCTCTGGCTATGCTTTGTCATATATTGCTTATGAAACTAAAACATGTGTTTTCGAATTTTGTCGAATAACAGCCATGCGGTCAACAGCAGATGTTTTTCATCAATTCGTGCATTCTGTAGGTGTTCAGTGTGGCATAATTCAGACTTTGGGAAAATTCTTGATAAGATGACTCAAGGTTTGTCCAAACATGTTGACATACTGTATGTCACAGTTTTGATTGACAATTTACACTATTCAGCAAAACCTTGTTATCACCTCAGTGTTCTGTGTCATGGTCTCCACAAGAACCAACTGTACGTTCCTTTGAGGCACAGAGACGATGTTAATCTCAGAGAGCTCTACACAGCAGGTACTAATTTTGGCGTGGGTCGTAGGGAAATATATTGGACAAGCTTAATGTATGAATCATCAGTGAGCTTGATGTCATAGCTGTTGCGTAATCTAGATGCTCACAAACACAATGCTTCATGATTACACAATGGAAACCTGAGCTGAAGTAAAAGTATCTTATGTGCATATCAAGGTACATGGAACAGCAAAAAGAATAAAGATAAAAACTGTAACTCTGCTGCTTTACAGTCAGATGTTGAGAAATTGGTTGTCTATCCTAAGAATTTAATTGCCTCTAACAATACCATATCTCAAGGAAATAAAAGTTGTGAGGACACAGCAATAAGAACTTCTATGTACATTTAATTCATTGTCTAATATGGCCAACCAGAGCATGTGCAATCTCTCTCATGTCAGTGTTTGTCTAATACTGAAAGCTGCCCCTGTCAAACAAAGCCGGGGGTTGTCTGATGTAAGACTGCACTAGTGTGAGGTCCGTTGCAGAGCAACGGCCAGCTCTCTATCAGATCCAGTCAATCATCTTCAGCCCTCATGTGGTAGTAAAATGGACACTTATCCAGGCGGACGGCCTCTAATGGAGCATTAAAGCATACACTGTATTCCCCTGCTGGGCACCAAGCAGCCAATTTCTAAAGATGCTGTTTCAGTACATCACTGAATCAGGTCTAGCCCTGCTACTGCTGCTGCTGCTGCTGAGACATGGAAAACAACTTACAACAACAGAGGACAGGAGCACTGCTCTGGGAATAAAAATGAGCATATTGCTCGGGGTAATGCTGATTGCAGAGACCTGGGTATATTCTAGTGGCTGTACCTCTGCATAAAAAAAAGCTTTATTCTAGAAAATGAATAAAGCTCCACAAAGTGTACATTATAAACTCCACAAGCACTGTAGCCAAAACACGCCTCCAGAGGTTATGAAGAACAACTGTTTTGCTACACTATCCTCCTCATGTGCACATGGCACATAATGCCCAATGGGTCTCTTCACTGTGTAGGTAATATGATGATGGATCCAACTGGCCTCTTACATAAATCAGTCAACCCGCCAAGTACTAGTGTACTGCAGCATCAGCAGTTGCAATACTCACTCAAGACTAAAGCTGCATATGTTGATCTCATCAGGTAATTTTATCCTGGGCCACATCGGCCAAAAGGCTTTGCTCATTGAGTGTACGAAAAAAGCTCAGTTTTTGTCACAGGGGCAGCTCTCCAGCCACAGCAGCTGTTAAAGCAGAGGGAAAGTGGACACCGTTCTGACTGAGCAGACTACAAACTTCCTGTAAACTCGTGTGCAGGGACGAAGGATCGCAAAGGCGTCGTAAATCGTCAGATGCTTTCAACAGTCGGAGGAGGAAGGCAGCCCTGGTGAACAGGCTACACAGGGTGCTGTGGAAACAGGGGTCCACGAGGAGAGCCAGCCAGGCCGGGGTCAATGTCTCCGCTTGAGAGAGAATGAATAAATCGCATTGTAAGACACAACATTTTGAATATGTCACATATGAATTGATCAAACACATTCTTAGATTCTGACTGAAAAGCTAATGTGCTATGTGGTGGTACCTGGCTGGAGCTCTTTGCAAACTGCAAGGCTGTCTGCCACCTGTGCAGCACTCTGCTCTGCCCATGCACTCAGGCTCGGTACCAGGGCAGAGGATTCAGAGTATTTTTCAGCCAAATGCAGCAGGCAGGGCAGCACATGTGCTGACATCACAGAGGGCTCTGCAAACACATTGGCCTCGTCCTGCTCATATAGACTGGAACACCTGAATAAGAGAGCAATAATAACAGTTAAGCAACACCCAATCAAGGTTGCTGTGTTTGTACCAGTGCACTGACGCAGCGAAGTAACATACCCTGTCTCTGAGGCGTCTCTCAGCGCACATCTGAGGTCAGACTGAGGCAGGTGACACAGCAGCATCTCCAGTGTGCCAGGGGTTTTGAAGCATTCCTCCAGCAGCAGGTCCAGCAAGAGCGGCAGAGCCTGGTTGACCTGCATGAGGTAGACGCTCCTCCGGCTCTCTCCTCTTCTCGCATGGTGCAGCATGGAGGTAAAACAAGCTGCTTTCATCCTCACCTGCTTGCTTTGGTCCTGCAGCAAGTAAAGGCCCGTGTTGATCAACCTAAACCGGACCGATTCAACATTTTGAATTTCTGTTCATCAGAGTGAATCACTTGATACACAACACTATCTGACTTTCGTCATACCTGATCATGATAGCAGGCAGAGTGCTGGGTTTTCTCAGGCTGTGGCTCATTAGTGGAGCTCCAGCCACACACAGAGCTTCAGCACACGCCATCCGGAGCACTTCAGGGGCGTCTGGGGACCGGTGGCATTCCAAGATGCTGCACCAGCGCAGGAACGTGGATATCTTTACACTAATTTGCACAAAGAAGAGAAGAAAGTTAGAGCTGCGGGTAGGAGTGTTCCAGCATGCGACTCTGTAATGAAGTTAAAAAAAAAGACAACAAAACATATAAGAACCTGGAGTCTGACCACTGGGTGAGCAGAAGACTAGCAACACACAGACCCTGGGAGAGAAACTCTGGCCCTCCTCGCTGGTCCTCCAGGTCCCTAAGCAACAAATCCAGACATTCGGGCAGAACTGGCTCCTCCAGTGGAAGCGACTGAGGAAGATGCTGGGGTAAAGTAGAATCACCTCCAGTCATCACCTCTATCAGGGCTGCGAGGTAGGTCCTGCGGTACTCCACACTGTGGCTCAACAATGCCTCCCTCAGGTTTGACTGCAGACACAGAGCACATGGTCAATGTGCTTTTAAATGCCAACCACGTACTGTATACCAAGACTGGATCTCATTAGGCATCATGTAAGAGATGCAGAACTTAAAATCTGTTTCCAACAACACTACTTTGCAGAAATAAACAGCAGTGCAAGAACAACAATCGGACAAATTGGTTTTAGTGGTTTCCATTAGTTAAATTCAAATACCTTTCTCCTAGTTTAAATAATAATATCATAAATGGCTTTGCTAAAAGGTTCTCTCAAAAATTAATTAACTTTATATTTACCAGTATTACAGTAAAAAGAAATTAGATGCATGAAAACAGGGTGCTCTAGATTTAAATAAATGACTAGGCCACATGAACAGTAGTCCCTATCCTTACCCAGTGTCTGTAAATATGCAGCACCACATTTTATCAAGCTTATTTTAAAAAGAATCAGTTAAACACTATGATATACATGGGAAGGCCCAACTGGGTGGTCGAGATAATGTAACATGCTGCAGAAATTTTCTAAATGACCTACCTGAACATCAACACAGCAAATAATAAAAGGACAGTTATCTTCATCTTGACTGCACTTAAGTCTCTTAAATTACAGAACACAATAGCTTACAGACACACCCTTTTTTATATGAGAGGGAAAGAGATCTCTATCCAAATTCCAGCCTCGCATTACATTTAAGCCTATCTTTGCTTCCTCAATTTCCTCACATTGTGCTCTAAGAAGGTCGATATACTGAAAGCTGTTACACGGGTTTTTGGCAAGCTTGTTTTCAGCATGCTGAAGTCTGGGGAACATATCCTGTCTCACCTGCAACACCCTCTGGATCACCTCTTTCAAGCTGGTCTGCTGCGAACCCCGCCCATCCACCACCCACGTAACCAGTGAGAGCTTCAGATCAGGGCTCACTGCAGAGAAGCTGTTCCAGATTTGGCACCCCCACTTCAGATCTGCACAAAGAAAGTGGATGGCTCGTTGATGGAAGGATGACAAACCAACCTGTGGAGGTGACATACATAAAGCGTTAGTAAAAATATCTGCTGGGGCTCGTATGTGCACAGTGAATTGACAAGGTTGTTGCTGGCTGAGCGTCGTACTGACGCTACTGTTTTCATGAACTCCTTGTGGTGTATTGGTAACACATCTGTCATACAACGACAGAAGCACCACGGGTTCAAATCCCTTGGCTAACGTTAATAGGAGCAGTAAAGAGTAGTCACAGTACAGCTACTGTAGCAATATCCATAGCACCATGGATACAACCACAAATGCAGTCATGTCCACAGCCACAGCTTCAACCACCCCAGCCAGGCAGCACAGCTGTAGCTGTGCTCACAACCAGCGGCTTTATACTGTCGGAGCTCGATCTTTCCAAAGGAACCATCAGAAGTAAATGCATCATGTAAAGCGTCACATCATCTCTCCTTTCTCTTGTATCTGTACAGCGTTCTTCTAAACTGACAGTGTATTATAATTAGATTAGAGGAACACACTAGCTGTTCCCGCAGGGAAGTACAGAAATATTGCGAGGGAATGTAAAATGTTATTACAAAGACAATCAGTAGTTAGCAACATTTGAATCATTTTCAAAAGATTTTAAGTCTTTAAGGGCTTTAAGATCTAGAGTATTTCTGTATAAAAGTAAATATTCTGGACTAAATGAGAAACAATTAATGTTAAAGTTCAGGAAAAAACTGACTCTCAGGTTTTATATATTATGAGTTTAATGATCTAAAAATCAGCTAATCTGCTTCATCAGGTTTGTGTTTGTTGCTAAATTTGAATGGTGCTAGTAAATAAGTAAAAATCACTTTTTTTCCCCAACAGGGCCCGGCTCACTTAAAACCCATGAGGAGAGCACAGACAAAACAGCACAGGCAGAAATATTTCATGTGAAATACCCCAAACTGTTCAAACTCTGGCAGAAAATGTTGTGTGAAAATATCATGTGTGAACCAATCGCTTGTGGTGAAAAGCTGATTGAGAAAATACATTTTCAGGGTCTTTAAGAAACATGTGAATGTAAATGTCCCTGTGTCAGTATTGGGCCAGGGACCTTTGCTGCATTCCAACTCTCTCCCTATGTTTCCTGTCTATCTATAAATACCTGTAATATCAACAAAAGGCTAAAAACTCCCCCTAAAAAAAGTCTATCTTTTATATACGTGTGTTACGCACCTGAAGCCCGGTTTGGGGTGTTTGGAGTTCATGCATGAGTGTGTCACTGAGCTTTGACAGGTAGGTCTCACAGCAGAATCTCCTCAGTGAGTCTGCCACTCCGAGGTAGACTGCTCTCACTAGGGGGCAGCGTTGAGCTTTGGTCACTAGCCACAGCGAGGCATCCACCCTGCTCAGCACCTCAGACAGGGCAGCTGAAGGGGCACTGCCAAACAGAGACACAGCAGGATTTCAAAGCCTGACAGTGTCTGACAAACGAACAAACCAGGCATTTTCAAAGCCTGGGAGAGTGTGATGAATGAATAAGCAGCCCTTTTAAGTCTCACCTGTCTGTGAGAGCTCTCTCCAGAAGAGCTTTGATCTGCAGCAGCTGTCCGTGGAGCCGGTTGTGACAGCAGTGCTCCTGTGGACTGGGCAGTTGAGCCGCCAGTTTGACGAGGATGCTCATGTACTCTGAGGGGGGAGTCATGGCAACCAAAGCCCTGGCGGCCATCACTCTCACACTGTAAATAGGACTGGCAGACAGCTGGAGTAAAGGAGGCAGGAAGTCTGACAAAGTTCTGAAAAGAAAGAAAAACCAGAGATTCCTTTCACCAGTGGTCCTCAGTCACACCATTAAGGCAAAAAATTATGTCAATTTTAATTCTACTTAAACACCAAAACAGGTAGTTTCTTTGCTAAGTTCATCCTTCATTGGTAAAGGTAAGCAAATTATTGAATACACTGGACTAACATTTTGGTCGGAATAAATCCTACATACATCTGGTCTGGATGAAACCACTACTATAAAGACTAATCGTAGTTAACCTGACCAAACCATTAGTGATAAGTAAACAGTAATCACTCTGTTGAGTCTTGGACGCCAGGCTGGAGTTGGGCTAACAGAGTGAGGACAGGGTAGAGCGAGGGCTTGAGGTGTAGCTTGGCCTCATTAGGCCGACCCTGGAGGTCCTGTGCTGCCCCTCTCAGCTCGCCTAGGAGGAAGGGCTGGAGCGCAGGGTAGTGGAAGAAGAAGGCTGGGGGGGACATGCCATGCTGGGTAGGGCCACTGTCTTCACTGCTGGGCCGCTGGCCGAGCATTCGCGAGCACAGAGAACCTGGAAACGGGATTTCAAACGACTATAGTATCAGGGGTATTAATGAGAGTTGAACCAAGTCGATGAATCGATTAGTCATAGGACAGAAAATTTCTATTGTTTAGCAGCTGTTTTGGTAATCAATTATTTGTTCCAATCATTCAATCATTAACAAAAATGCCAAAAAAATAAAATAAACAAAATAAAAAAAATCACTGGTTCCAGCTCCTAAAATGTGAGTATTTACCTGAATATCTGAATTAATAATAACTGAATGTTTGGGTTAAGGTCAGTCAGACAAAATAAGCAGTATGAATAAGTTAATTTGGCTTTAGGATATTTGCACAATTTCCTAAAACCAATTGAGACAATTGAAACCGAACAATTAAACAAATAATCAAGAAATCAATGGGGAGATTGATCAATAAGCCCTAGTCCTAATTGAATCCTTCATATCGCAAACACAGACTAAAAGTAATCACTTAATGTGCCTGTCTCCTACTGTAAAGTTGCAGTGCAGCATTCCTCATGGCCCAGCAGGGAGAACTGAGCAGAGTGAGTGACAAGGCGGCTACGGCAGGAGCAAACTGAAGGACGGCTACTCCTAGACCCGAGCCACGCACCAAGGCCTGCAGAGTGTGAACCGCACACACCTGTAAGGGACGGGACAATAATGTGACCACATCTGGCTATCTAGAACAATATCCTCATTCTTGTTGCTGTGCCCACAAAACCTGTGGCAGATCCAGTGTTTGGTCCCAGTTCTCAGGCAGAGGCGTTTTGGCTGTCTCCAGTAAGGTTTGCATACTGTGGGTTAACAGTGGTCTTGTTTTACTGGCCTCCTCTGCTGATACAACACACAGGATGAGCATAGGCAACCCTGCAGCCCGCCGGGTCACAGATGTAGAAAGGGGGCACTGCACAACCTGCAATCCCTATGAGTCAAAGGAGGGAAAAGCTAGCAGTCCAGCATCTACATTTGATGATAAAAAAATTCACACAAACATGTATCGCTACTCACTTGTTTCAGCATTTGGGCGGGGATATCCCTAAGCTCTGGATCACTGCTGCTTAACAGTGAGGCGCAGAACTTGGTGAAGCCTATACAACATCCCTCTACTGCTCCCTGGTGAAGAGAATTTTGTTTTTCAACAAGGTACATGATAGTTGGGAAGATTCAGACTTAATGCCTCTGAATGGATTAATAAAACTTACCCAGTGACGGCATTTGAGAAGGATATTCTTGAATACTTTTGAAGCTCTAATTAGATCCTCTTTTTCTAGAAGGCGCTTGCTGGGTTTGAATCCAGTGAAAATTTTCTCCACCAGAGAACCTAAAAAGATTCCTATTTCCTAATAAGAGAACATAAAATTAAATAGCAAAGTAGCCAATATGCTAAGCTAAGATGTCTGGTTGTTGCCATCTTCCTAAATGTTGAGATATCTTATTATGCATCTAAATGGTGCATCTGGCTCTGTTTTACCTTGAGGGAGACCCAGCAGCAGGTGAGAACGAGGCTGTGCTCTTCGGACAGCAGGACACACTCCTGTCCATCCCCTTGGCCTCCTCCAGTTGTTTGGGTAATCAGTGAGCTGATGGCGTTTCCCATATCACAAAAAGAAGGGGGTGCATCTAAGACAGAGGAGATCGATTTACTGCTTGTGTTTTTCATCCTCAGATCAGTACTGTTTCTGCAGGTTGCTCCATTACCCTTTTCAGTGGCACAAGCATCCCGATCTCCATACAGAACACCCAGCAGCAGCAGAGAGATGTTCTCCAGCAGGCCCAGTACCTCAATGGTCAGACCGTGGTCAAGTGTGTCATGGACACTGCTTTCTGCCTCAAGCAAACATCTCTGAAGGGCACTTACAACACCTGGAACATAATTCATGACAGGACTTAAAGCACTGATAAATGTTTTCTAGGGCTCAACATCATTTTACAAATGTCAGCGTTGCAGATCTCAAGTCTCACCATGTATAGGCTTGGTTCTGGCAGCAAGCATCATGTCAGCCTTGGCTGTCAGATAATGCTCTTCCAGCTCCTTCACCAGGAATCTGACCATGCAGGAGGCCTTGGGGTTACTTCCACTGCTGATAGCAATGGCAGTGTTTAGCCTGCAGTCTTCAGGCTGGTCTCGTGATCTACAGATAGAACAACTGATAACTGCTCATCCTTCACATCTAAAGCAGGCATAATTCTGAACAAGGGTATGTAGGGGGGCAAGGCTTACTTCTGAAGGAGGACCTTCATCACCAGTGCTCCCATCTGAGCCTCCTGCACCCGAGGACTGCACAGAAGTTGTTTGGTTCGCATGAGTAGCACTGCAGCAATATCATCCGGAAAACTGGGTGGGAAAAATCTCAACAATAACCCAGCTGAGAGCTCCCGGATCTGTAAGAGAAAAGAAAAAAATCCATTATCTATTCTGTAAAATAGTCTATCTTCAAACTCAATCTTCGATTTGAACTATGTAAAAAGAAATATGAGGGAAGTTAAGGCAGCTCCACCTCATTTGTAGAATCTTCTAAACAGCTGATAAGGACCAGCTGTTTCGTCCTGCAGAAGAAATCCCACTGTCCTCTTTGTCTGGCACAGTTAATAAGAGACCCAATGTTCGCTGCAAAAATAATTTCCGGAAGCTCATTAAAATTCAAAGCAAAAATAATATAAAACAATACAAAAGAAAAAGATAACATTTGACTGGAGTTACACATAGAAACAATCACTAGTGCCACATAGTAGTGTCTGGAATACATTTGTTTTGCCAACGTTTTCCAATCGCTGGTTTTCCAAACTGACCTGGAGGTTGTCCCTTCTTCTTGTCTGGGCTCCAGGTGTCCGTGCAGGTCTCCAGCACTGCGGACAGCAACAGCAACGCAGTCTTCTTCCTCTGATAACTGTGTCCTGGTGCCAGATAGCTATATGGAAGTTGACCCAACCATTCCACAAAACCTACATGACATATAAAAAAAGGTTCTGATGAACCCAAATAGGCAAAATAATGAAATGATTTACTGCCAAGTGGCGTTACCTGATATCCATATCCTGATTCGTGAGACGTATTAAATAATTCATCATTTTAGTGCAGATTCAGTTTGGGTATGGGTGATTAAGCCTCCTTGGAGATCTGTTAGCTGTTTCATTTTAGCTGTTTCATTTTGCTCATTGTTTTAACAATGTGTGTCCCTGTAATTGAGTCTTTTTCCACAAAATGTTGGGTAACTCCCTGTGGGTCTCTATTTTTGTTCTAATTATTAGTATTTAATTCAGGATTCAAAACTCTGTGACCCACAGATGTACCAGAAAACAGAAACATGAAATGTAGTGGGTATTACTAAGGAGTACTGCAATGTATACCTTCATCTGACACAGTCAGTATAGACACAAAGTTTAAAAGGAAGTAAAAATACAAAGCAATAAACATATATCAGTCTGTACAGTGGCATAGTCTTTTGTTCAGCAGCTTATCTCACCTATTCCCTGCTCCAGTAAATCCTTTGCCCTCTCTGACTGGGTGGTCTCTCCTTCCTTTTTGCCCTTCTGTCCTCTGACATGTGCCAAGCAGCCGTCTCTGATACGTACCAGAAACCTTTTTACTCCAGCCTGAAAATGCTGCCGAAAGGGCGAGGACTCACAGTTTAGGTTCTGAGGAATAAACATCTTCATTGTCGACATCTCCTCTGTAGTTGGAGTGTCTTTGGTCTTTGGGCTGCAGCAGAGGAGGTTGAGTGCAGCAAGACGGACTTTGTCATCCGCAGATCCTAGAGCTAGCTGGAGGGTTTCAAGGGCTGAGCTACCCTGCAGGGCCCAGGGAGAGCCTCCAGTCGTGGCTCGATAGGAGCTCATGATGCAGGCCCAGGCGTGGAGGTGGCCTGGGGCGAATGGGTCGAGAGAGGCAAGCAGGTGATCCACAGCAGATGGGAAGACCTGAAAGGTGCAGGGTAATAAGTGTGTCGAGCTGTTGTTCTGTAGAAGAGTCACATCCGACGTCAGCGCCTTGTGAAGGACGGGCCGCCAACGCTTCGCCCACTCATCGGCCAGATCCAGCTCAGCGCGTGAGTCGAGCTTTTGCGAACCGCCACATAGCTCTCGCCTCTGCTGCTGGATCAGACACTTGTAAAGCTCCGATCCACATGGTGACAGGTGATTGGTTGACAAGCACTTCAGTAGATGACTGGGTAATTCAGCATATTGATCCAGCACCTGATTGATTACAGAGACGTGCATCAAAGTCATCATGACCACTACTGACCACATTATAAACACTATTACCACTGTAGTGACGCTTAATCCTCACCATGTCAGCACCCACATATGGCAGTACGGCACAAAGGCGATGATATTTGGCTTTGGTTTCCCAAGGTAGTTGGATTATTCGCTGAAGTAGTGCAAAATACAGAGTCTTCTTTGTGTCACAAAAATGCTCACAGTCCATCTCATAGAGGTCCAGCAGCAGACAAAAGGCACTGCGCACAAATTCTGACACCCCTTCCACCTGCCAATGCACAGTAAGACACAACATTTCTCACCACACTGTATACGATATCCTGCATTATTTGGCTGTCCATTGAGTTTACAAAGTCAAATAATGCCCTTGTGTGTAAAAGTTTCAGGTTTTTGAATTGCAAAAATATAACGATGTTTATTGGACTCACTGGGCTTTCTGCATTGGTCCAGATAATGTGAATGAGGCGTTGCTGCAGGCTACCGTTGTCAGGCAGAAAGCGGACACCTCTCATTTTCCAGATATCAGCCAAACACTCTTTCACTTTCTTCAGCCATAGTGTTAACACTGCAACAACAATGTCAGGTTTGAATAGATGATTTTGCCAATTTAAGCATGTGAATAAACAACCTGGACATTACTTACCTTCGAAGGCAAAGTAGTGACAATCCAGCTTCTCCTCACACAAAGCGTAGACCAGAGGAAAAAAACCTTTCAGCAGCAAGCACATCTGAAAAGAAGGAAATGATGGATTCCGGTAATGAAAGCTAGCAGAACAACAGTTGAACATGTATTGGATGTGAGCTTTAGGTAGATTTACTTCTGTGGCATCCACATGTGAACTGAGCAAGATGTGAGGTCGACAGCATGTCAGTAGGCCCCTGCTCACAGCCAGCCTCGCCACTCCGTCTTTCCCTGTAGGGGTGCACTGTACCTGGAGAGCACCAACAGTCAGCAGCCAGGGCTCTGAGAAAAGAAAGGATTAACAGCTGGTCTATCACGAACCTCTAGGCATTCACACTCAGTTGTAGCATTTGTAGCGTATATATAGCATTTGTGCTTTTTGTGGATATAATAACACAGAGAAAGAAATTGGATACAAAGACTAAATCTATTTACATTTTAACACATGGGCACATACCTGGGTCAAACTCCAAAAGCTTATGTGCTCGAGCTATTTGTCCAGCAGTGCCGCTGGTTACCTACCTAAGTCAGAGACCTGTAGCAGACTCCAGGCAGCAGCTCCACCAGCTCTGCTGTCTGATGCTGTGTTGATCAGCATGGCCACAGCAGTGCCTGCCAATAGACGAGTGTCCCTGTTGCAGCACTGCAAGACACGACACTGACTGATAAGAAGGTAATAACTCAAGGGACATCCGTCTTCTGAATAAGTGACTACGAACTACTAAGTTAATAAGAAACCTGTCCAAGTATTAAGTCCATAAGAGCCTGCAGGATCTTCTGCACTGCTGGGCCCCCGTGCTCCTTGTCCCAAACTAGAGGAGCCACTTCACAGGACAACAGCTGAAACATTTGCAAGCACACCTGCAGAGGCCACAGTTCTCAGGTCAGTAACAGAAATTGCACAGTAAGTCTGTAATGAACGCAGGGAACGAAGCAGACTGCTCTTCGTGCACCTTGACAGCAATGTAACACAGCGGTCCATCTCTCAGGGATTCTTGTTGCAATACAACAGCGAATAACTCGGACACCTTAGCCAACAAGGCCGGGTATGACTCTCGCCACACCTTACGACCAACAGCGCTGTCTTCCAGGAACATACAGGCTGAAAAACAAGTTGGTCAAAAATTACATGTGAAATTAGCGACATACTGTAATAACACATCGTATTTGGCCGGCACCAACCTCTCTGCAGATCCTCAAAAGAAAATACCTGAAACAAAGACGAGGTAAAATGATCTGCAATGCCTTTGTGGAAATATAAGATAAACACAAGTGAAGTGAGGGCTCCATACCTGGTCAGTGTGGACCATGGAATGCAAACAGTAATGGGTTTCTCTAAAAACCAACTGGTGGTCCACCTTCGCCAAATGCTGCAGCATCTGCCGAGCAAACGGGAAGTTTCAGTGCTGTTCCATTTTGTCATAAGCGTTGCAGAGGGAAGAAAAACCCAGTGTAGGGCTGACCTGGTCCACCTTACGACAGGCTGTGGAGATGTTGACCGTCTGCAGCTGCATGGAGATGAGGAGCCTAACAAGAGTCAGGAGATGGCTCTCCGCTAAACCTCCGAGCTGTGCCTCTGGAATTTGTCTCAGCAGCTGGGCAGCCTCCTCTAAACTGCGCTCCTTACACCTTTTCACACCACTCCTGTTCATGCAAGCACCAATATTCAGTCATTACCACACCTTGTTAAAAAAAAAAAAAAAAAAACCTTGATCAGTACTGATGATTAGAGTGTTTACGGGACAGAAAGAGTTTCACTAATTTCTCAAACGTGCTGAGGTCGGGCACCGACCTGGAGGATTCAGACAGTTTGTCCAAAAAGAGCCCGATTGTCTGGCGGACATTCTCAGGTGCTCGGTCCTCGGGGATCACGCAGTCTTGCAGACTTGTCATCAGATCTTCAAACGACAACATTGTGTTATTAAACCCCGCTGAGCAAACCTCCAACCCGATGTTGTCGGACACACCGGCAACACGCGGCTACGCCTGGTCACGTGATATAACTCCAGTTCAGTGGTCGTCGTAGAATTACATCGAAATGCTGCCGCCTAGCGGCTGGAGTCCGCACCGTTCCCGTTTTTTTTAGATTACGTTTTTCCGCCCGTGTCTGGCCTTACGCGAAAAGTACTGAGCCGACCTTTTTTTTTTTTCTTTTTTTTAATAAAACAGCAACAGCAGTACTTTCATTTAATCGTAAATACAACAGATGACTGTTTATTGTGTGTCGATAACCGATTAATTGCATTTCAAGTTTCATATGCAACACACATTTGCCTAAATGAGGATATTGAAGATATACATAGGCTGCTGTAACTCTTTCAAAGGAAAATGAAATCTGCCTGGCTGTAACCAATGCAACCAGTTTATTAATCTGTTCTATTTTTAAAAGGCCTCAAATACGCAAAAACAAAATCCTTCAAGAAAAAAAGGTCAAGATATACAACTGCCTCTCCATATGACCTCCAAACCTATGCTGGTCCTCAACTGAACAATACTGAAAAAAAAACAGTAGAAATGTTTTGAACCATGTTACATTTCCTGTGGCAAAATTCTTTTAGTCTTCCATTATCTGTAGAAAAAAGCCTGCTGTATCCAACATAAATATTTCATTATTAATAAAGTTTTACACCGTATTTACCCTTCAGAAGAATGATTTATTGGAGAGATTTAGGCCAAACATAAATTACTCTTGTGGTTTCTGTAATTCAGATAAAGAAACACTTTTTCATTTGTTTTTCACTGTGTTTTCTCTTATTTATTTTTGGATAGATATGCAGACATTTATTGTGGGGGGGGGGGGACTAGTGTGCAAATTTATGTATTTGATGTAATGTTGTATCTTGTGGATTGTGGAATGACAGTTAATATATTCTACAAAATTACATTGATGATCATTCTTGGTAAATTTCACATCCACAAATCTAGTTTCCAAACCCTGCTCTCATTGCTTTATAGTTGAACTCAAGCAGTATAGCTCCTTCATTAAAGACGTGAAGTAAACAAACCCTAAGAATTAAAGACGTTCAATATTTTAAATTCATATAATTTAATTTGAAATGAATCATTCGGGAAAAAATGAACCTCAGTGAATGAACTGTAAAGGACTCAATGGACTCTGAATTCTCCTGAACTGTGCAAACTTCACACTTGTCTTCGTATGGCTACGGTAAATGGAGAGTTGAGACATTTAACAAGAGAACGAAAAGAAAAAACACAGAAAAAGCGCATGAACCTTATTGCTGACCCCGGTCTTGGGCTTTTCTACCACCCCAGCACGGATGAGGTCGCTCTTGTTCATTCATGTACAATTTTGTTTCCCCAGAACAAGAACCTTTCTGGGCGCTGATTCGTTTAAGATCTGCGTTGCCAGGACATCACGAGCAGTTTACAAATATGTCGACTTTATAATCTGAAGGGAACCCAGTGGTTAACGTGGTTGAAATGTTATCTCCCTCGTCCATTTCTCGGCAGGTCATATGTGTTTTACTGCTCTTTTCCTTGGCCCACACTCGAAACGTTGTCGGTAAGTCCCTGATATACACGTGTAGTTCATCCAGTTTTACGTTAAAGTAGCTAACGTTACCTTGGCTAGAACAAAGTCGTGCACTCGGTCAGTTGCTAACCTCAAAAGTTGTTTCAGCTGTGTTCATTTTTACGTTTTTTTATGTATCTCATAACGTTATCTAGTGTGGTGGCAATTCTTTCCGTTCCATATATTACGAGGGGTCAACTCTTGTCTTTCCGTAAGTTTAATTCATCATCTGCAGATGGCTTCAGGCATGCGGAGATCGGAGGGTCACAGCAGTGTATGACCATGAGCAAAGAGTACAAAACTTAGTAAGCATTTATCAATTTGAGGGAGTACGGAAGGGGGGGCTCGTTGTGTAACCGTTCGAAGGGATAAGACACACACATAGCAATTGTTCAATCGCGGCTGCAGGCAGGAAGGCCATCGCCTGGCATCGTTTTATCACCGAAGGCCAGCGGAGCAGCGAGCGAGCAGTGCTTTCCATAGATTAATATAACTTCAACATAGAAAGTGAAATGTAAAGTGTGAACTGTATTAGAATTTTTCCATTACAGCAGCAAACAGAAATGTCACCGTTATGTTCGACAGTTTTCCAGCCGTCCTATCTTACTGCAACTGGACCAGCGGCCTCTGCACTTCTGCTCGGAAACACGTCGGACACCTCTCTGAATCTGAGGACAGTATCTCCATCCAACACAACAGGTAACGGCTAAGGATTTGATTTGATTTTATATTGAGATGAGTGGGTTTTGGAAATATTTGGTTGCCAGTAGCTCAAAAAAAGAGAGAGGGAAGACAACCATGTGGCTACATTGCGATTATGCTGTCTGTTGTCAACCTGGACACATTTGGTGGTTGGTGATGGTTTGTTTTCTTTTACAGGAAGCATTGGTCCTCCATCATGTGTGCCTGGGGTAACACAGTGGGTGCTCACAAGGGAGCAGGTGGGAAAGGTAAGAACCCAATCTTGCAGTGAACAGTCATTTTTCATCATATTTACAGATAAAGTTGAGATAATGCTGAAGTAATAGGTAGTTAGACAGGGTTTATAGTAATCAATAGTATATCTCACAATAAATTTAATAGAGCTGGTATCATGATGTGAACAACCTTTTTTCTTAATTCCTCATCTTTGTTTCGTTTGATGCCCCAGAATGCAGTTCGAATTCAGCTGAGACTGGATAAAAATCTGCGTTTGTGTGGTGAAAATGAGACAGACACAGACTGCTGTCGTAAGCCACTGTGTGTCCTGGAGACCCTTCAGGTGTCTGCCTGTGTGGGTGGCACACCTCAGGCATCACTGCTGATCCAGGTCAAGATACATGCCCGGCTGGTTCCGGCTAATACTGGATCTGGTAATTCAAATGCAACTCGTGTGTCATCATAAGGAGCCTTCATGCTGAGGATGTAAGCACTTAGACAGTGCCACATTTCTAATAAATATACATCTCCTATCCATCTCAGATAATAAAACAGCCATTCCAAACCAAGTGCACCAACCACTGGGCTCTTGTCCCTGTGATCTCACATTCAGAGCATGTGATGTACGCTGCTGCTGTGACAAGGTATTTACATCTTGCACATTATGGCATTCTTTCAACAAGAGAAAAGTGCATTTGGGAAAATGTATTTCTCTCTGTATTAATCAAAAATCATTTATTTGTTGTTCATTCCATCAGGACTGCTCCGTTGAAGATTTGAAGCTTTTTGCGTCCCACTGTCTCCCAGGGCCCTTTGGTGGACAGGTCTCTCCTGCTCCAGATTATCAGTGCTCTGTGCAGTCCTCTGAAAACTCCCCAGATTGGTTTCCGTTTTTATGTGTCAGTTCTTCGCCTGAAAACAACCCTTACCTTGGGCTCTTTTACCACGGAGACACAATGTGAGATACGATTGAATACATGCTTTTTATGTTGTTTGTTCTGATTGTGTGACTCATTTATTAATGCTTGTGTCATGTTATCAATTATCTTTTGCTCTTTAACTTGTCAAGCCCGTCTAAGCCTGGCCCAACCTTCCAAAGGCCTGTGTTGTCAGCTCCAGTGCCAGTTAATGTTTATATTCAAGGAAGTCCCATTTTAACATTAAATGACCAGTACTTCACTATTCCCCAGGTTAGTTGTGTGTATGTTGTTTACAGTACAATACAATTTTTTGAGATTATAGATTATTTTGCAATGTACGTGTTACCAAAGCTGTAACAAATAATGCGTTGTATATTTCTGTTCCACAGAAGGTGCTCGGGCAGTGTGTAAACAGTGCTCCTGTAGCATTTTTGAAAAATTTCAAAGTCAAATGTGTAACTCTGCTACGCAACTGTCCAACTGGATCTCCTTTACAGACACTACCAATGGATTTGAGGATGCTAGTGAAGAGTGGTCAAGGGGGTATGTTTTACCTGGCAAACGTACCGTAGCAATACTTTAATATGTTCTGGATGTCTCTGAATCTATATGTTTTTAATTTTTGGTTTATTTCTTCCCTTTGTATTCAATCAAGGTGATGTTATAGTGGATGTAACTGATGAAGTGGCCACTGACTTGAGTCAGTTTATTTCAAGCACAGATGCTGTTGCCTCTTCAGGTATGGAGATTACAACATATCATTACTAAAATAACAAAAACTTAAACTGACAATTAACCATATGTTCATAATGTGTTTATATCTCTCTGGAGATGAGAGGCCGGTATGTAAGAATGTTACCTTAGCGCTGGATTATAAATTCTACTGGAAAGGAAACGGCATCACAAATATCACACTGACGCGCACTGTGGGGACCATCCCTTTAAATGGTAGTGGTAAGTGCCCATAATGCTTGCCCATGATTTGGCTTATCACCAGTCAGTGATGCAAGTTGAGTGATATGTTTGATCTAGTTCGGGCTAATATTTGCTTTCTGTCTCCTGAACAGTGGTGTTAACTACAAGGTATTCCGCTGTGTTTCTAAATGGAGAATTCATGGGTGAGCCCAACTCAGGAAACCCAGGTGAGAGCTAGATAAAATACATCACCCTGAGCATTGTTGTGGAAGTGAACTGTTTTGTCGAAAATAGTTCACAGTGCCTGCTACAGCGGGTAACACTCAGACATTTTAAATGACAGGTTATCAGGTGGGAAGGCCTGTTATTGCTGGAATTGTGGACACTTTGGACAATGATACAGGTTTACAGAGGACATCAATCAATCTTTGGAAACCAGGTAAAACCGATTAAGACATGTAGTTGATTACTCAAGTAGTATAATAGTGTATTATGTATATTTCAATAAAAACAACTTTACTCAAAACAACAGCACAATTTTCTGATCTGGCTTACAGTGAGTGATGGACTGTGTTCCACTAATGAGAAGAAGCCAGTTCTGTTTGGGGAGAATTCAACATCAGGGTGTCTGTTAGCTATCAGCCGACAGAATCTGACTCAGTGTAATCTCCTGAGGTCAGTAGCTCAGCATGCGTTCATGTTTGATCTGTGTCTATGCGTATTTTTTGCTGAAATTATTATTATTTTTTTTCTCTCCTTTAGAGAGACTGTTACTTCTCTCCAGGCTGCTTTGACTTTAGCCACATATGTGGCAAGGAGTGGAAACCCAGATCCTCTAACTGTGAAAGACTGGGTGAACATAAGCTGTAAGTAGAGGGTGCAAAGAAACAATTCATACAAAGTTTTCTTTTTAAACAGTCCACATATGTTTGTGTAATGAGATGATGCATTTGTTAAAAATATTAACTGTATTTTTGTAATACTTTTATTTTAACTTGTAAAGCAAATTAAAGAGTGTTCTGCCAATTTATTATTTCTTTTGGTTCTAACTAAATACAACATATAAATTCCAGTTGTGACACTGAACTCAAGCACAGCCTCGGAAGACACCATAAATTCATGCTATGGGATTCCATCCCACCAGCATATCCATGTTTGGAGTCTTATCACTGACATGGTAGAGGGCATACCTCAAAGGGATATCCACGCTTTGCAAGTCAGGTGAGTATCAGATTGCTCATCCCAATGCACAAAGTAAATTGTATTCTCAGTCATTAATAGGCACCATATGTCCCGATTCCCATTAGATCTACAAAGTATTATAAGTCATTGTGAATCAAGAATCCTGTTTTAGCTACAGCCTGTCCACCTGGGCACTGGATTGTGGAGGAGGAGATGTCTCTCCATGCGTGGACCCCGTGGAAACTCAGCTGTTCCCTATCACCTCTTCTGTCACCTTTACCGACATTCCTATCAACACAGGACCACCAAAAACCAGGTGCTTCCTCAAACAGCAAGACTGCCCTTATAGAGAGTGTTGTTAACTTGAGCCAAATAAATGACTTTATGTATGAGCTGCCTACCTGATTCTAACCTAGAGTGTGATGCTCTGTTTCTCTTTTTCCCTCCAGATTTCAGATCAACTTCACAGAGTATGACTGTAACAGGAATGATGTGTGTTGGTCCGAGCTAGCCTTTCCCATCACCAAGTATTACACAGGTGGGAATTTATCTAATCCAAGGAAATCTGTCCAGTATTTTACTGTTTCTTTTAGGAGATCATTTAGTAAATTGAGAGCTGTCCTCATGCTAAGAAAAAGTTTTAAATTACTGTGAAAAAGAACAGCGCAATTGAAAAGTGAGTACAGTTGATCCCAGAGAAGACCCCTGAATTAAAGAATAAAAAGCCACTCTCATATCCCACAACTATGAAACATTTTTGCAGGAAGCACTGCTTTTGTATGACAATGGATACTGACAGTATTGTTACTGATATACTTTACCTTTATCCTCCCCAGGTGAACCATATTCTCAGTCACTGGCTAAGGGCCTTATCATGGTTTTCCTCTTTATCACTGCCTCGATTCTTGGGACTCCATGGAGACAAATCCGACAGGTGTGGAACAGTGCCACTCTCTAAAACTCTGACACACAGTTGCAGGAATAATGGGAGCGCGAGAGGCTAAACAAGATGATGTATTTAAATGTCACTGAAATTTCATGACCCCTTTTTCCATCAGACATTGTTTAAAATAATATAGTTTTTAAATGTTTGCAGGAATGTAAATAGTTGTTTTGGTGCACCATTTCGTAATAAAAATATTTTTTCTTATTTATTTTAGGCTCAATCCCTCCACATACTTGTGATCACAACATTCTCAATGATAGGTTTTAAAAGTGGGTAGGCCTTTAGGGCAATCGTCTAATCTGATTTCAGTCTCACCTGACAGTGTGTTTCTCAGTGACTGCCTCTGGGCTCAATTCTGGGTCAACATTTATTCAGGTTTTAGATGTTCCACAACAGATTATCGTCAACAAGCACAATAGTGTGTCAGTATTATGCAGATAACATCAAACATAACATAACTGCTTCTGCTCCTTATGATCCTAGACCCCTTTACTGCATCTCTCCTTGCTGTATGGATGACCCAATTTTTCATCCAACTGAAGCAGGTCAATATAGAGGTTCTAGCTATTGTCCCAATGGACAGGAAGTAAAATGTATTTCAGTTGTTTAGTCTCCTTGTTTCCCCTCATTTGCATCTTTTTCTGTTGTCTCAGTGTCTCCTACTTCAAGAAAAAAACAGTTTTCACAACTCGGATCTTCAAATTTACGTCCTGACTCATCTAACAGGTTGATCCAGCTGTGATAATATGGTATAGTAGTTCTGGGATGTGTAAATGTTTGGCCACCCTACCAAGTCAGTACTTACTAACCCTCCCCTTTGGCAGCACAGCTTCCAAATACTTTTTTTCAGCCAGCTAAGAGTCTTTCTGAGACTGTCTGAGAAGAATTTTCACCCTCTTCCTGCAGAATCATTTCAAGTTCTGAGATATTTTTAGACTGTCCGTATTTTATATCTACCAACAGATTTTCAATTATGTTCCATGTTTTAGGATGTTTTTGGATCACTGTCCTGTTGTAAAGCCAGTCTCTCTTCAGTTTAAGTTTCTTGTCTGACTGCGTGACATTTGAATCTAGACTTTGCAGTGTTTCCTGTGCCACCGGCTGCCACACAACCCCAAAGCGGAATATTTCCAATCCAGTGTTTAACTGATGTCAAAGGGGGTGTTACTAAGTACTGACTTAGTAGTGTACCCAAACTTTTGCACATGAAACATTTACAGTTGATTTCTATTTCTATTTTTTTTTTAAATAAGTTTTTTTTTTTTTTTTTATTTAAAGTAAAAGTGCATTAACTTTTTGAAGAAAAGCTCGTTTTTATGTCTGTTTGCTGTAGCGGCTGTATTTACTTCGTTTCACCTGAAAAATTAAATATAATAGGTAATTTGCCAAGGGGTGCCGAGCTTTTGCATACAACCGTGTGCGGATACGCCTTCAGACAGCGCTGAGGGCTCAAACGCCAAGCACGCGGTGCGCAGACTCCGGCGGGCGGTGATCATTGGTCAGTGGCACATTCGCTGCTCTGTGGAAGTTGGTCGTATTCAACAGTGTGGAGTGAAGTGACGTGGAGAACTATAGACATGACAATCAGATGTCCTCTAAAACTTCACCAACTGTGGGAAGAGTTGTGACCACATCTTCGCATATGCCGCGGTAGCGGGTTTAACACCGGTGACCTCACGTTTTCGGATTCAACTTTGACGAAGCAAGTTTTTCATCCGAAGAACAACAAGGCGCTCATCGGCTAGCTCATTAGCAACCAGGAACAGCCTCTGCCGTACCGATGGCTATCTAAAGTCAGCGTCATGCAAGTCAAACATCGTATTATCAGCGGAACCTAAACATGAAAAGGATTAAGAAAGACTCGATTGACCGCCGTTGACGTTTACGGAAACCGCAGTAGTTAGCTTGCTATTATTAGCCCGTCGACTGAGCAGGGGAAATATCCGAGCGAACTGTCAAAATGTGCTCCCTGCTCCGAGGTGAAGAGATGTGTCTGGCCCAGCTGTTTCTACAGTCCGGGTCAGCGTACGACTGCATCAGTGAAGTTGGAGAGCTTGGGCTTGTGGAGTTCAGAGACGTAAGTCCCCAAATAGAGCGGGTTTGATCTCCTGAAAGTCTCACGTCGAAAGTTACCTCTGAGTTTGCTAACACTGAAAGCACTCGACAAAGTGCAAGCATCTAACTTTACCTGTTAACTTAACGTAGACGCCGCCTATCACTGACTTTTACTTTATATCAAAGCAGATGTGACAGTTTTTCTTGTAACTTACAGAAGGAAGTCATCGATATCCCATAGAGAATATCTGTTGTAAAACACTGCTGTGAGGTGGCCCGTACAGGTACTTACTGTATGGTTTAGGATCGTTTGCCCTGAGGATCTGTGCTTGTTTCTCACAGTCTCCGTGATGAGCGGGGATGAAGATTGCTAATCTCTCAGTTCTTGACTGTCTCTTGCACCTGTTACAGCTCAATCCCAGCGTGAACGCGTTCCAACGAAAACATGTCAACGAGATCAAAAGATGCGAAGAGATGGAGAGGATCCTTGGTAAACATACACTGATCTTTAACATGCATTTTACGAGTGAGGCTCCCTATCTAGACAATTGAGTTGTAGTTGTATACAACCCTTTGGGTAGGAAATAAAATCCCTTTGCCTCAGACAGGATCAAAACGAAGCTGTGTTGGGACTGTAAAAGCAAAGCAGGATTGCATGAAGCCACAGAAGGATGTCTCATTGAAGTAAATTGAGAACCAGTGACCCTACAGTCATGAGGAATGTCAGCTGGTTGTAGATTTAGTTGAATGAAATGTCGTCCTTGGCTAAGTAAACCCTTTATTATTAGATTGAGAGAAAAGAATAACACACTGTTTGACTTTGCTTCAAATTTCAGTGTTGTTCAACGGATGTCATGGTATTTTGAAATTTTGAAACGTTTTTTTGTTTTGGTTTGTGTATGTTAGAAAGAGACTTCTCTTTATTTCTTACAGGATACCTTCTGAGGGAAATCAAGAAAGCAGACATTTCACTGCCAGAAGGAGATGTGAACCCAGTGGCTCCTTTACCCAAGCACGTCATGGCTATAATGGTTAGTTACTTGCTTGTGTATCATTTATCATTTTTGAATTTAATATGTTGATGGCAGTATTCCTGGACAGTTGTTAAATCAGTGTTGAGTTACTGCCACTGTACCTAAATGAATGTTGTGGAGTATTTACTCCTAGTCTGCGTAAAAACTGGTAGATGACATCCAAAATGTTTTTTTAAAACATGTTGTTATTCTCATTCTTATATTGCTGTCGTGCCTATGATCACTCGGTGTCCGTGTGTGTTCACAGGAGCAGCTACAGAGGCTAGAAGTGGAGTTAGGTGAAGTCACCAGGAATAAAGAGAAGCTGCAGAGGAATCTGCTGGAGCTGATAGAGTACACACACATGCTGCGCATCACCCGCAACTTTGTACAGAGAACTTCCGAGGTTAGTGTGTCATGTCATAAAGTGGCCGGATCCTTTACATCCACGTTTTCATTTTGTTTATACAGCAAGGATTTTTTTTTTTTTCTTCACAATATGGCACTTGGAATTTGCTCTTTGATTTGATTTTGGTTTTCGTCTTTACCCTCCTGCGTCTTGTCTTTCCTTTTAGCGAGAGCCCCTACAAGGACAGTATGAGGAGTTTCCCTTCCTAGAGAAAGACACAATGATGGACTACAGCAGCATGCAGAGGCTAGGCGCCAAACTGGGGTGAGGGATGAAATTCTGGTAGCCATACAAGCATTATGCTTATGTTAGTGTTTGGACTTAGAGTTTGAATTATATTAGAGTTGACAGAAGGCACTAGCTCTGTCATGGTTTATCAGCTTTCACAAATGTCATGACATTTAAAAAATGAAATAGTAATGTCACGTGATTTTTCCAGCCACTATAATATCATGAGGAAAAAGTAAATGGGTTGCACAGGAGCTGATATACACTCAAAGAAAGTTTCAAATTAGGCAAGTTGCACTTACATTTTAACTGTCTGTCTCCCATTACAAACCTTATACACAGTACACTCACAAACAGACAAGAGCCTCACAAGGTGTAACTAGACTAGCACTCAGTAGAGCGCACACCTCTGCCAAGGCGAAAAATGCCGTATCTCACTCGCAATGTTACGGAAAGTGATTTAAAAAAAAAAAAAAGGAAAAAAAAGCCTGAATCCACCTGTTTAACCGAATCCGCATGAAAATTTAATTGGTTCCTCCCTAGCCCATGCACCATCCCTCCATCTAGTTTAGTACTTTTTTGCGTAATGCTCCTGACAGATAAACAAACAAATCAACAAACAGACACGGGTGAACGGGTGCTATGTTAAGTTGAGCACAATGTGGCATCAGTAATGTAAAATTGTTTAAGTTATAGCGAAGCTATGATCACTGTGACATCACTTCACACATGTGAAAACACACACACACCGTCTCCCTCATCCCTAAGAAAGAGTTTTTAATGAAAGGAAGAAAAAAAACCCTCTAATTTTATCTTATTTCAAATAAAGGTTTTTATTTAGTGAAATAGTTACACAAAGGAGGAGATGTTTTCGAATTTGAAATGTAATTATGAGAGGCAACAAACAATGTTTAAGATGAATTTAGATTTATTTTTTCAGTTGTGATTTTTTTAAATTTTAAAAAAAAAATTTTTTTTAATCATAATATCATAATGTGATTTTTTTTTTTTAAGTTAAAAGTTATAATAAAAGTTTGTATGCCCTAGCAGGCACATATATATACACGTTACGCTGTCGGTGAATGTTTTCCTTGTTCTCTTGCAGTTTCATCTCTGGGCTCATTCAGAGGGTGAAGATCGAGGCCTTTGAGCGGATGCTTTGGAGAGTCTGTAAAGGCTACACCATCCTCAGCTATGCTGAGGTCGAGGAGTATCTGGAAGATCCTGACACGGTAGGTTTCTCAAGGCTAACTTCGTCCACGATTTGTGGACATAGTTGAGGTTTAATTACAGTACTTTTGTTATGTTTTTCCTGCATTACAGTGTGAGATTAAAATATCATCGGGGACTAATCTACCATATATACTCTATTTCCATAGTTTGTTAGGTAAGATCAAAGTGGATGTAAAACAATGGAAATAATTTATAAACTGATACACATAGATCCTTACCTGGCTTTGTGCCATGTTCAAGGCCGTGACTTTGCAAAGACCCATACTTTACTTCTGGAAAATATAATAACAATATTAGTAAAATATGAAATATTCCAATACAGTTTGTATTTTCAACATTTCAATCCTTATGCTATAATAGCAGTTTAGCATAATAGAAAAACACACACATGGGATTTATATTATATGGTGCATGGTGTTAAATATCACTAAAAAATATCAGTGTCGCTTCCCCTCATTTGTGTAGTGTTGCCATAGTGGAGTTTATGAAGAAACAGTGCAGAGGACAGATTATTGTTGAGCCTTGACAAAATGACAAATGTAGATTTGTTAAATAATGGGACAATATTGAAAATGACACTGGTGAAGCTGTTGAGAAGTCTGTTCTCATCCTCCTTGCTGTTCTCACAAACAATGAGTGCTGTGATCTTGTCCATTCACACTGAGTGACAGCACTAATCCAGTTATCCATTTCCTCTGCTTGGCCAGAAGACAGGCACGCAGGGCTGCGACTGATCACTAGTGGAATGTTAACATGGGTTGCTGAATGGTGCGAAAAGAGGAGGCTTGATATTAAGCTAAAAGCACCAGCAGTCATGCTTTTTCAAAAGTATGAGTAGAGAAAGCAGCGCATTTCAGCTGCTGTGTCCAAGGTCAAGAATGGACTTTCAAACTCAAGTACTTTTACAGCTTTGTTTTGGTAATAAACAGATGGGTTTTACAAATATAAATGCACATTTTCGGTTCATTTTTTATGTAGTATACATTTATTGAACAGATAATGAAACCGTCATTTGAAAATGTACTCGAGGTCTAAAATGACACTTCTCTATTATGTTATCAATGGAGCACGTGAGTCTTTTCATCGATATACAACAAATCCTCCTATTTTCTTTCCGCAGGGGGAGCCTATCAAAAGTGTGGTGTTCCTGATCTCTTACTGGGGAGACCAGATTGGCCAGAAAGTGAAGAAGATTTGTGACTGGTAATTATTCTGCAATACCTTATCCTCTGGTTGCCCTATTAATGGCAGAAAAAAGGGCTTATATCTGTTTGTTAAGCTTTGTTTTTTCTTTTTTTTTCTTCTTCTTCTTCTTTGTTTTATTTTTTTTACTTGCCTCAGTAGTAGTAGTGAGTTGTGAATAACGTACTTTTTCCCTCCATAGCTACCACTGTCACTTGTATCCCTATCCCAGTAGCAATGAGGAGAGGAATGATGTTGTGGAAGGACTAAGAACTCGAATTCAGGACCTGCACACAGTATGTCTAACATTTTTTAAAGGATCTAATTATGCAGATGTTTAAATAGTGACGGGAAAATAAGTTATTCTGTCATTCACTAAAGGTTTACTTTTTAAATGTATTTGCTTTCATCTCCCTGTTAAAATACAAGCTAGATCATTTCAGTTGGAGCTCTCCAGGGTTGTTTTTTGTTTTGGTTTTGTTTTTACTGGTGGTGGGTTTTTAAGATAAAGGAATACAACATTTTTAAAAACAGGCTTGCAGAAAATCTTGTGTTCAGTGAATCACATTACATCTAGTAAATATTTGTCTTCCTTACCTGACTTCTTATGGTAAAAGAACAAAGAACTGACGAACAAAATTAAATGGCTTATTTATTTTCTAAAAGATTAACCCAATTGTTCCTCCTGTGAGCCAGCCCTGCCAGTTATAGGGTCAGTTGAGTTTCTGTCTGGGGAAGTGCAACATGAATCATTTGGTAGCTTTAACCCACTGTGACTGAAAAATAGAATCGCACTCGCCCCCTGTAGCACATGAGCAACATGAGGCCTCAGCTGGAAGCTTTTTCATGCATGTTTTTCTTCACCCTCTCCCTTTTCTTGACTGCTTCTTGTCTTCCTTATCTCTTTGTCTGTTAATCACACAAAAACTCAGATGCCTCCTGTTTAAAATGTAAATGTTTATTTTCCTCTGTTAATGTTCCACAGAAATTCCAAAAATATGAAGTCTGTAAACTTCACCCTTTCTTGAAAGTCACGAGTATCTTTTAATATGATGCACCACACTGTTTATCTCTTACTGTTTCCAGGTACTTCACAGGACAGAGGACTACCTGAGACAGGTCCTGATTAAGGCCTCAGAATCCGTCTACACCTGGGTCATCCAGGTCAAGAAGATGAAGGCCATCTACTATATTCTGAACCTGTGTAGTTTTGATGTTACTAACAAGTGTCTGATTGCTGAGGTGTGGTGTCCTGTCAATGACATTCCCACCCTGCGGAGGGCTCTAGAAGGAGGCTCGGTGAGGAAACTCTTAACAAAGTTGCTCTGTTTTTGACTTTGGCCTCACTGCAGGCTTTCTTTTTCTGTTTATTTAACCGGCGAAGTTGCTTCATGAATTGCGATATTGTTATCATAAAAGCAAGCACTGTATGAGGGATTGATTTTATTTGGGCCCTTTAGTTTAAGAAACAGAAATTTTCCATGACTTGGTGAGGGTACTGAAAGACCACTGTTAATTCAGTTTGCAGGCTTAGAAGGACAGAGTTGTCAAATGTTTCAAGAAAATACGGTGAAAATAGTTTATGTTGATATGCTGACATTTTGATTTGACATTGATATTTCAGAGAAAAAGCGGAGCAACAGTTCCTTCCTTTGTTAATCGTATCCCCACCAATGACACTCCCCCCACCCTTATAAGGACCAACAAATTTACCTCTGGCTTCCAGAACATTGTGGATGCCTACGGAGTGGGCAGTTACAGGGAGGTCAACCCTGGTGAGTGGGATCTTTTGTTTTCCTCGACACCCCCAAAAATGACTAACACTCAAACTCTGAGTTTGTGTTTTTTTTTTTTTTTTAAAAGACTATCTGAAAAGCTCGGGTTAACTTCTTCAGATTGCCTTTTATGGAAATGTGATTCTATAATCGTTGCACATATTATTTAGCTTTTTTGGTTTTAATTCAGTTTAGTATGATATCTTTTTCTATTTTCAATTTAGGCTAAGTTGCAAATTAAAAATAGTTTTGTTCTTGTTAGTTTTTATGTCCTGTGTTATTGCTAATGATTTTAATATCCTGTTATCGTTATATCTTTCATTTTTTTTTACTTTTTAGAAGTGCTATAGTATAAAAATAATTTTTTTCCCCCCCTTTTTTTCCTGTCTGTCCCACTTATTTTTAGCTCCTTTCACAATAATCACTTTCCCATTCCTGTTTGCTGTGATGTTTGGGGACCTGGGCCATGGACTTATCATGGCTCTCTTTGCTTTCTGGATGGTTCTGTACGAGAGCAACCGCAAACTTAAAAACACCAGGAATGAGGTGAGAGAGTATTCCAAAGCTATTTTTTACCTTATACTCATTTAAAAGCTCACCTGAGTAACCAAACGAATGCCAGTGTGTGGCCAGTAACACTTCTCATCTGAAGTGTTACTGAGTGATTTGATGTGTGTGTGTGCAGATCTGGAACACATTCTTTGAGGGGCGTTATATCATCCTGATGATGGGCCTGTTCTCCATCTATACTGGCCTGATATACAATGACTGTTTCTCAAAGTCCCTAAACATCTTTGGTTCTGGATGGAATGTGACTGCCATGTTCAGTGCCAAGGTGTGGAGGTGAGTATTTCATGACAAAAAGGACTTCCTTATAATAGTAAAAACAGCTAAGCAGGCCCAGAAATGTTTAGGTAATTTAAGAAATTTAAGAAAGTGTTTAAGAAAATTTCATGAACATTTCATGTACCTTTTGTACGCGTTCAAAGATATAAAGATAAGATGACGTTTTTTGGATTTGTTTCATAATAACATACATTTAACACACTGGTCACTTTATTTGTGCTTAACAGCAAAAATGATCTCCATGGGAATCGTTTTCTTACTCTGGATCCAAATGTAACTGGAGTTTTCACTGGACCGTACCCTCTGGGAATTGACCCGGTCAGTACAGAATATTGACAAGGAGTCATCATGTATGACATCATTTATCATATAATAGCTCATGTACATAGATTTTAATCATTGAGGTTGTGGTGGATTTGAAGAGCCTTCATGTTCATCGTACTCAAAATCACAGTAGAAAGCATTCAAAAATGTGTTATTTCAACAGACCCTGTTACACATGCATACATACATGAGTATTTCTTTGTGTGCATACATAATAGCTGAAAAAAAATGCTAATCAGCTTCCTGGTTTTGCCACAAGGGTTGGCATTTTGCATGTCATGGATTTCCCTGAACAATGAGAACGACTTAGTTGCTCCATAAATTACGGAAATGGCCTATCAAGCAGGTCAGATTTTTGTAAGCGTATTTCAGAATCTAGGAATTCTATCTAGTATTTCTATATCTAGTATTTCTAATTTAGCAATTACGCGAGAGCATTTTATCTACTATTAGAATTCAAGATAAAGAGTTCTAGATGGACCGGCCGTCTCTGTGTGATAATATGATACTGAATCCCAAACTCGGGATATCGGCTAATACCAATTAACATCTGGATACAGTGCAATTTAAAATCTTTATACATTGCTGTGTGGAGCTGATTAGGATCATCTTCTATGTGTAAGGCAAGATGGGTGCAATTGAAAGTTTGTAATTTTTATAGAGTTGGGACTTTCATACCATAACATTCTTCATGGGCTTGTGAAATTTTAATCATATTTTTTTAAAGGGTTTATAAAATGGTACTGGTTTCAGGACTATGAAAGAGGCAATAAAAAAATTGTAAATTGGATCAGTTCACCACTATTAAAAACCACTGGTTATTTAGTTTATAAGTGGTAATGTTACTCACACAGGGACTCAAATTGAAATCCCGGAATTGAAGGGATTGGATCATTTGGATAAAAATAAGATTATTAGATCGCCTCCAGGAACAACAAGACATTACATCCTTATATTGCTATTCCTTATGGGATTTAAATAGCATTGCTGGAGTTAATCTTCTACCAATCAAAACTACCCATTGTATAACAAAGAGTATGTCATCTTTCTGTTGCAAAGATTTGGAACTTGGCATCCAACCGCCTAACATTTCTGAACTCCTATAAAATGAAGATGTCAGTGATATTGGGCATCGTACACATGAGCTTCGGAGTCATCCTCAGCACTTACAATCACTTGTAAGTACCAGTTAGTTCATTTTTTTTTTTTTTTTTTTTTAGTTTTTATTTTTTTTAAGATGTTATAGTTTTTAATAGCCTGCCTTATTTCCAACAAAAACAGGCACTTTAGGAAAAAGCACAACCTGTACTTGGTATTTCTCCCTGAGCTCCTGTTCCTGCTGTGTCTGTTTGGCTACCTGGTGTTCATGATATTCTACAAGTGGCTGGTCTTCTCTGCTAAGGACTCCAGACAGGCCCCGAGCATCCTCATCCACTTCATAAACATGTTCCTCATGCAGGGTGATACAGTGCAGCCGCTCTACCCAGGACAGGTGAGAAGCTAATGTAGAGCTCCCCTGCTGCAACAGTATACCCTATGTCCCTGTTCTTACTGAACAGATTAAATCCAATGTCGTTTAAAATACACTACAGATGTCACTGAGACGGATCATAACAATGTAATGCAATATTGTATTTTTCCTTCTCCAGGCTGGCCTGCAGGTATTTCTGGTGGTCATTGCTGTTCTCTCAGTGCCTGTCTTACTCCTAGGGAAGCCCATCTACCTTTATTGGCTTCACAATGGAAGCCACCGCCTAGGATTGTACAGGGTGAGGGTTTGAATGCATTTATGCCCATGAATGTTTGCCTGGATTTGAAAAATGTCTCCTAGTATTTTTTTCTCTGACCGTAAATATGCAAATCTGATTAGTTTGTCTGTGTGTTCTCAGGGATATGAGCGTGTGCGGCGTAGCAGTGAGGAGGAGTTCTACCTGATGAGGGCTCATGACATGGAGGAGGGCAGCAGTCACAGTGAGCTCTCCACTAGCGGAGAGCACCAGACAGAGGAGGTCAGGACCGCAACACAACTGGATAGTTACCTACTAGTCTTAACCATCCTTGTTGTTATTTTTTTACCGTTTTTTTTCTGAGTTTTGCTTTGTTGTTGTACTAGTTTGACTTTGCAGATGAGTTCCTGCATCAGGCCATCCACACTATAGAGTATTGCCTAGGTTGCATCTCCAACACAGCCTCCTACCTAAGGCTCTGGGCTCTGAGCCTGGCACATGCCCGTGAGTATGATGCTTTACCTTACAAAACTCAGGTAGTTTGTTCCTTTTTCAAACCTGTCCAGGCACACACTGAACGCAAAGGGAATTTGTAAAATCATATGTAACACAGATTTTGTCCCAAATCAAAGAGCCACCTCACATTTTATTCCCCCCTTTCCAACATGTAACAGTTTACTCTTGTTGTTCTAAGTGTGAACCAGATGACAGACATCATTATAATGAGAGGTGATAGCCATTGTGTGTTTGTTCCTTTGTTCACTCATAAACGTACAGTATATAACATTATCTGTAATGCACAGTCGTACAGCATGCAAACTGTAGACCAAGCGCAGCCTTGCATGAGAATGCGCTCGAAACGGGGTGTAGAGGCTGTGAGCATGGATACAGTTCACGCTAAAGCCTGCTGATGTTTCATTTGTGAATGTATAGTTTTCAGCCCTATAGAGCCCCCAATACATTTTCTGATACAATTCATTATGTACCAGATTTTTATAGGATTATGGCTACCTATTTTATAAAATTCAACAGCACCCAAGCATGATCAAAAAATATCATTAGGTTGTGGCCCCTTTTTCACTTCCTGCATTTGCTCACGTTGTAGGTATGAAGCAGTTCTCTAGATTTTCAGCCTGTAAGAACTGATTTTAGGTGAAAAAATTTAGGTGGACTTATCTGATGGTCTGACAAAGTTATTTTCAGGTTATTGGTTTTTTTTTCTTTATTTTGCTACACTGGAAGGGAAAAAAAATCCTCAATGAAAGCACATTATGAGGCGATGAGAGAACATCTTGAAATGTGCTCATGCACAGTATTTAATGCTTTCTTAAATTGATTTGAATTTCATTTTGCATAACAAATTATAATTAAATGGAAAATTGATTGCACTGCGGTCTTAAAAAGGCAGAACCAAACAGCCATTTAATATCTCTAATAGGATGATATAACCCTATGTGTGCAATGTAGCTATTCTGTTAGTATGACGTCTAATCATAATTTATCTGTAATGGAAGTGTTCCAGAAATTTTAATAGGTCTTTTCTACTCAGATTACTGGCATGATTTATACAGGAAATCGGGCAAATGGACCTGAAGGGTAGTTGCTCAGAACAAATTTAACCCTCAAGTTATTTAACAATTTTATGCCAAACTCATTCAGACCTATTTGCAACCTTGGTCATGACCAGGGACAGTGATGGGAGTCTAGATCAAAGCCAACCAATGTAGATCAATGACAAGCCTGAGTTCAGCCTGAATATTAGTAACCGGCCTGTACCCTTTGTCTCTCTTGTGATTCCCGAAATGGATGGTGCACACGCTCTTTTCTCTGCCCTCACAGAGCTGTCAGAGGTACTGTGGGCCATGGTGATGCGAGTAGGACTTCGAATGGACACAGGTCTAGGGGTTCTATTCCTGGTGCCTGTGTTTGGCCTGTTTGCCGTTCTCACTGTATCCATCCTTCTGGTAATGGAGGGTCTGTCTGCATTCCTTCATGCGCTTCGGCTGCACTGGTAAGATAACAGTAACTCCTAAAGTACTTGTGTCATTGACAGGGTAAGATTATCTGTTTTACAATCATAGCAGCGGTTTGTTTTCTTCCTCAGGGTGGAGTTTCAGAATAAGTTCTACAGTGGGACAGGAGTCAAGTTTTGCCCCTTTTCCTTCTCTCTCCTGCCTTCCGCCTTTGAGCATGAAGGCTTACTGTGAAGGGACTATCTGGTAATACTGTTAAATGGTAAACAGAGCCAAAAGAAGCCAGCAGTGTTCTGTGCTCATACAGAAATGTTCCATACATTTCATGAAGTGATTTTGATTTTTCTTTTCATCTTTTAATAATTTTTCATGTAAAAAAAATTGTATGATGAACTTCAAAGACTTTGGATTGAACGCTGCCCTCCAAACTGTTTCAAGAACAGACAGTGCAGAGTGTAATGTTGAGAAATTAATGTTTTTCTTATGGCAAATTTATGTAACACAGAGTATTTTGTACCAAGATCAGTAGGTTTCACTGCAGAACATTTTGTGAGGTTGAAGTGTGAATCTCAAATTTAGAATGTAACTCGTATACTTAAAAACATCAATTCTTTTGAGGCATTATCGGTAACGATTGTTGATGTCACTTGTATGGAGAACCACATCCCCCAAATTTAGAATAAATAAGTTAAACATTTATATGATTTTAGTATGAAATAACAGTAATAAGCAAATGGTTGGCCCCAACGTTTGGCTACACAGACAACACTTGATAAGATAAAGTTGTTGCTGTTTTTGGTCTTTTCATGCAATATTACAGATTAAATAAGATAAAAGATAAAAGAATGTCCATCTTTATCATCTCTTTTATGTATTTATTTCTGTTTCCTTCCGTTTCTTCACTATTGTAACTAGTTATCTTGTCATTAGTTTTAGCATAATTGTGTATATTAATACTGTTATTTTGACTTTTTTTTTTTTTTTTTCCACTGAGTTTTAGCTTTGGCTGATCTGGTTTCCATACACTGGGTAGTGAGCCAGCTTTCAGTTACATAGTTCTTCTCATATTTCTCAAGTTTTTGTTGCACTGACTGCCTTATTGAAGTACAACCAAATGACAGCATACTGTATTTTTCTTCAGTTTCCCCGTGTATTCCTACTTTGTGGTACCAAAACACTACAAAGGATCTTTGACCTTTCAGTATTGAAAGTGCTTGGCCAGGTGTGGGATTAGATGTATATACTTTTACATAATTATTTTTTAAAATTTATTATATTTTAAACTGTTGCATCAGAATTAAAGATGAATGTTAACGGGATGTGATTTTTACTTTTATGCATTCACAGTGTTGCCTATGCTTCCACTTACTGTACAGTTTAACATTCCATGCATAAAAAAGTGAAATCATTGATATTTCGACCCAGCTCTGCTGGTCAGGAGGCCCTTACTTCGAAAGATCTAAGATCTATATTCAACACAGTGGCTGGGCTTTATTAAATCTTATTAGGAGGAGATTGAATTATGTACTAATATCAGTTGTTAGTAGTATTTGCTAATTTTGTGAATTTGTTAGTATTGTATGGAATTGGTATTGGGTTTTTTTCCCAAGGGAAGGAGACATAATTGTCGTTTTATTATTGACATTTCTGCACTTTTTCAATGGCAACAAAGTTTGCTACAGTAAGATACTGTCACATGTTTCAAAGTCATGACCTCGCGTATCAAGTTTTAAAAATTGAACAATATGGTGTCATAACTTAATGATACAAGTGGCAATCACTGTTTTATTGGGATGGAGTAATGAATGATTTGCCATAATTAACAATGAATGTTTATGGGTTGGTTGAAAGGGTATTGTTATTTCCTTTAATACAGCCCTTGAGAACCATCTTTTTTTCATTATCAAACACTCCATGCTCTAGTTCTTTTTTGAAAACCCCATTTTCATCATCATGTCAATAATAAATTCTATTTGTTTGAGTTATTCTGTTTTGTTTTTTGTTTTTTGCACCAAACTGTTACTTTGCTCTAAGATGGGCTCAGTGAGAAGACCAGATCAGTTTGCTGAGAAACAGTATTTTTGGCAAGTTAAAAAAAACAAAAAGATATATCACAAGTAATATTATAATAAGGCATGCACTAAATAAAGCACTTTACTAATCAAAAATGTAATTATTTACTTAGAATAACAAAATTATATAAAATATGTTTTCATTACCATGTATTAATTGTTTAAACATTATGCCATAAAATAATTTGATTATGAAAAATTGATAATTTTCCCCTAATATGTCCAGTTATTTATCTTTGTGGACTTTTTTTTTTTTCATTATGCTTGTCCATTGATCTATTGATGGAGTGACTGGCTTGGTAGTCAATACCGTGCAGCTGCAGTGCCATCATGCCATTTAAAACACTTAATTTTAGACTGATATATCACATTGATATGCAAGTTACTTTACCACGCGAGGTTTGCGATTTATTTATGAAAAAATCATCAAGGTGTTCGGGTTAAATGGTACGTGCGTAGGATAGTCAGGCAGCTGCCTTCCAGCCCTCACCCTGGGAACCAATGTCCCAAAGTTCAGAACGCCGTAAGCGACGTTTGATGGTTGCCGAGGCAACGTGAATCCGTTAAGCAAAGCTACTGACCACCGCCAGTTAATTTGGACAACGGTACAAATGGCGACGTGTTAGCCAGAAAGTAGTTAAAAAATGGTCCACGACGATTTAAGAGTGGAGTGGGTTAGACAGCGGGTATCTGCCGGTTTCAATTTGTCGGACTGTCCCACCTGTTTTGACGAACTACTGAGCCGGGAGGATGGAGAAGAGGAGGAGAAAATTATCCGGTATTTGAACGATGTCTCTGAGGAAGACTCACCTTCATGTCTTCTGTTTTTCAAAACTGTAAGAGAGGAGGAAGTCGAAGTTGAAATTCCAGGCGGTAAGTTGGCTAAGGTGTAGCACTGGTTTTCTCTCTTTTTGTCAAACATCTTTTACTCTGTGATCATAAGAGGATACAGAAACATGAGGAATAAAGCTAGTAACAAGAAAAGGGCTACATACGTACTTCAATGAAACATTTTCAAGGCATTGTAGATGACCGCTTTCTGATTTGTCAGCTTTTAGCGCTTCAAAGTGAGGTTTCATTTCATTCTTTAACTGGTGAATTTGAAAAGATGTGAGCCAATAATTTTGCATCGTTATCAATTAAAGTTATGGGTCTCCAGTTATCAAGCAGTAACCGATCCTTTTGTGTTTGTGTTATCATTTAATTAAACCTTGGCACATAGTTGAGGGAAGCTTACAAAGTTGTATAGCCCCCCTAACAACATACAGTAAAAATTCAGAAATATGACCTTGAAGTACCTTATAATATTTGCCTGTAAGACCATCGTTACCTGGGGAATTATCTTTCAGTTTACTACTGTTCTTTTTCAGTTCTTCTAGGGACAAAGCTTGATCACAAGCTTCTTTTTGAGTTTTCCCAATACCTCGTGCCTCATTTCTTTATAGAAGAAAAAAACCCCAAGATGAGCTATGACTGCTATTTTGGTCAGAGTAAAGTTTTTTATAAAATTCTTTCACAAAGTTAGATATTCTTTGGGGGGCTTCAGAGATCTGTGCATCAATCATACATTTATGTATATTATTAAAACTGGTATTTCTTTTATCTAGATTATGAAATTATTTTGTGTTCCTTTCACCGTGTTCCATTGACTTCCATCTAGCTTGGATAACGCATCCCATGCCAAATTTTGATAAATATTCAACTCAAGATTGTAATGCAGTTAAATTTTTGATATCAGTTTAAGAGAGCTTGTTATTTTCACAAATAGAAATTATATCCCTAAGAAATCTGTCTTGTATAAGTCTTTTTTCTTTAGCCAATTCCTTTCCCCTTTTAATCGTCACGTTACGAATCTGAAATTTTGTATATTCCTGGTGTTTGCCATATAGTTTTTCTTCTTGAGCTTTCCTCTAATTTCCATTAATGATTTCTATGGCTTTTTCTTTGAAAAGTTTTTTACACAAACGTGTATTATTTAACACACAGTTTTTACAGTAATTTGAATTACATTTAACCGACAGGTTCCTTGTATGCAATATTAAAGAAATAATCTTGTGATCAGTAAATACTGATGGTTCTGTTTTGGCTTATTTTACTCAGTCTATTAACTTGTTCAATATGAGTCAAAAGTCAATCCTAGATCTCTTAGATAAAGCTGTTCCAGGTGAACTGGATTTGATGCAGATTTTCAAGCCTCCATATATCACAACAATTTACATGCAGGCATAAATTATTAAATTCTCCATATGTGCCTCTTAAAGATCTTTGTGGGTGACAGTTGTTTGTGGGATTATTGAAACAATTCCAGTCCCCTCCTAATATTAGTTTAGTATTCAAGAAGGTATTCAATAAGACACAAATTTCTTCTCCAAATTCTTTGAAAAGGATTGTGTTTCTATGGCTATTATTATAACCTTATATGTTACCCAAAACAAAAAAATAATCCATAAATTCAATAATTTAAAGAATCCATCTTCCAGAATCATGAATAATATTTTTTTAGCACTTTTCCCTGAAAGTATCCTTTCAATATAGCTACACCAGCAGAGTTACTATTACCATACGCCATCCTAATGTTATCTCCCCACTGATCTTTCAGTCTGAAGCTAAAGCATGTGTTTGTTGTAGAAAGTAAAACTGCCTTGAAACTTTACCAAAAAAAAAAACAGCCGTCCTCTTTATCTGTTCCCGGATACCCCTCACGTTAAATGAACAGAATGACAAAGACAAACTGAACAGTAGAACAGTAAGTTAACTCAACAAAGTTTATACCTTAAAATTGTATTTACCTAAAATTTTGTTTGTATTAGCATGCACAGAATAACCCGATAAAGCAATTAACAAATCAAAAATTAAATAATTTACATAGTGTAACAAAAATTATAAATTATGTATTAATTATCATGTATTAATTGCTTAAATGTTTTGCCAAGGTTTTAGCACTGTATTTTTAATTTTGTTAACATTTGAATAATAAGACTATATCTAACTAAAACCTTTATAACCTCAGAAAGGAGGAAAGACATAGACTCTTCAGATCTTAACAAGAAGTCTTGGACCCAAAGTGGCACAGAGATAACCTCAAGCTCAGAGGAGACAAATGAAGAAAGTCCCAGCCATGTGAGATCAAACTTTAATTCATACCCTCTTGTATTAATGTCTTTCACATTGTGACTGTGTTTGAAATCATCTATCAGTGTATTCGCAATGGAGCGGATAGAGATGATACAAATCTTTAACCCATTTCTGGGGTTGTCTTTTCAGATGATTGAGGTTAAAGTGGTCTATCACATTGAGCTTCATGTAGCAGTAAACAAATACCCAGAGAGATTTTTGAAATCCCGTGTCTTCTACTTTCTCAGGAACACAAAGGGTGAGAAGACAGTTCAGTATCATCACAATGAAGTATGTTCAAGCTTCTACAGCATATAAAAAGGATTAACCGATAGATTATTTGTGTGTTTTAAATAGAGACCATCGTTGAACCACTGGACATGAATGAAGCCAATATCCTGATGCCCAGGCAATTTGACATTGGCATGCATAGTGGAGACCCTCTTCTTGTGCTGCAGAACAAACTTGCCAATGTAAAATATAAAACAATTCACAAACAACCAAGCACAACTACTATCAGTTAGACAAAAACTTAAGGCACAACATCAGAAAAGCTGTAAACATCAACCATGTATTTCAAACAATTTCTGATTTTTTTGAATAATTAGTACAGGATGCATATTTCCACTGTGTTTCTCCTCAGGTGTACATACCCTTGCTTACTGTCCACCGGATGAAGATAACTGGTGCAGGTTATCAAAGCGGGGCGTATTCTTCTCAGGAGGAGACCAGTGGTGAGGGTGAAAAGGAGAGTTCAGCGAAGTTAAGTAAGCAAGTCATGATTCGTGATGAGTTGCTCCACAGGACACACAAGTTTTTGGGAGTGGTCAACACAACTCTCCAACACCTTCAGATACAAGGTTTGTTTTATGTAATAGACCGAGGGCTTGTTATTTTTAATTTCATGAATTTATCAGTATTGGACTATCAAAAAATAAGTAAAACTGTTATTGAAGCCTGCAGAATAAAGGGCAAGCCTCAAATATACTGCTCCTACTTTTTTTTAATACTCATTTAATCCCATTTCATAATAAACAGTAAAATCTAAAGATCACTCTCTTTGTCGCAGATGAGAGTACGCTGCAGATCCCTGAGATAGACCTGGAGCTGGAGGTGGATGTTCTGCTTTCTGATCCAGAGACGGTAGAGAAGTTGGAGCAGTGTGTGATGAACTGGCAGACTCAGATAACCATTTTTATTGAGGAGCAACAAAACAAAAAGCCACAGGTTTGTGACTCTGCCTGTATTCTGAGTTTCAACACAGGCAGACTTGGTGGTATTGAAGTTAAGGAACGTATACTTCAGCTGAAGGGCCTGTGGTGAAGCCCAGCATTCACATGCATAGTTGCTGCTTGAAATTTTGGAACGATTACCAACAGGATTAAATCCCTGTCAGCTCGAAATTAAATTATTAGGTAGCAGAAAGCATAAAACATACACGGTGATATCCCTCTACCAATGTGAAACATTCACTTTCCATTTTCCTCCAGGCACCTGGCCCTATGGCCGAGATAGCTTTTTGGCAGGAACGCACATCCATCCTGAGAGCTCTGTGTGAGCAGCTCAAACAGCCTGTGGTAAAGAAGATCTTGGAGGTGATGACCAAAGCAGATGCAGGCATTGTTCAGACCCTGGAAGGAACAGTTGCTGAACTTATTAAATATTATGTGGAGTCAGATGATAATTTACGCTTCCTCAGAACACTGGAAAGACACTTCATGGTGAGCTGCACTTTTGATAAATGCACTATTGCCAAATGTTCTTTACATTGACTTACTCTGTTCTCAGTCAACAATGAACAGTGTAACTACCAAGAGTTGGTAGTTATATAATACATACTTGCCAAGAATAATTTTAATATACATAATATATTTTTTGATTGTTCTGCTATTCTCACTTTCAGTTCTTTCAAAGTTACCATTGTCTGTTGTAGAATCTGGCTACTGGAGCAAATTTTGATGTCATCCTGGAGACCATCCCTCCTCTGATGGATAGCCTGCAAATTGTGTGGATAATCTCTTGCCACTATAACACAAATGAACGTATGGTCCATCTAATGGAGCGTATTGCCTGGCAGCTGTGTGAACGTGTAACTCAAGTCATTGATGTCCACACGTTATTCAAGTACGTATGGATACATCTAAATTTTAAATTTGGAGGTTCAGATCTTAGATCAAGTTTATAACTGTATTTTATAATGTCATAATTGTTCATAAGTCGGTCAGAATCCTTTATATAAGTAGGTTTTTTTGTAGTTTGAGTATAATTTAACAATGTGCTTTGCCCTGGAAAGAGAGAAGAGGGAAGTGGCAAAATCCAAGGTGCATGCTGCTAAACAGGTTCTGGACCAGTGGAAGTCATCCTACTTTGAGGTGCGCGCTGAAATTGAAGAATCAGGAAGGGATCCACGCTGGGAATTTGACCGCAAGAGACTGTTTGAGAGGACTGAGTACATGGCTACCATCTGCCAGGATCTGTACAATGTTTTGCAGGTCACTGTACATACACTTCATAAATACTGACCTCTCACACAATAAATGAACATGTGAATGTATTAAAAGCAGCTCTGAGAGAGTTCTCCCGGATTTCTTTTGTGCAGATTTTGGAGGAGTTCTATAACATCTTTGGCCCAGAGCTAAAAGGTGTGACTGGTGACCCAAAATGCATTGATGAAGTGCTGTGCAGAGTGGATAGTCTGGTTTTGCCTATTGAGGAGGTCAGTTTTAATCCTTTCAACATCTGTAAGATGAGCAGTTGGAAAATGATCATGCAAGACTTCAGCACTACAGTTCAGGTGAGTTCAGGACATCGCAAATGCAAATGTTGTGAAAATGTGAGTTCTTGATAAAAATAACTGTTTAATTAAGCATAGTAGTGTCAATGTACTTGTCAGTTCACACCAATAAAATTGCATAATTTTCTGTGTTCTGTACCGCAATCATCAAGCTGATTCATTTTTTACATGTATTTGCTCAGGCTATTGAGGGAGAGGCCATCATCTTCATTGATCTGTCTTTTAAGACACTGCGCTCTTCAGCTGTTGCCTTTGACATGCTCCTGAAATTCAAACACATCCGCTCCAGAGAGGCTATCAATAACCATTTGATGAGAAAGTTTAATGACATCCTGGCTCAGTATTGCAGAGAGGTAGTGCACTGTGAAATCAAGAAAATGTGCTGGTTGATATTTGACTTTGCAGTCTAATTTGAATTACTATCAAAGTATGTGATAATATCAAATCATTACAAAGCTTCTGTTGAGAGGATACATCGAGGTTAATCTTATTAATCCATATAAGACGTGGAAGTTCGTTGAACGCTGCTTCCATTTACTAAAATACAAGTCAAAAATATACTTTATCATTATAATTTTGAATAGAATGAACATGGTCTGCCACAAGCACTTTTGTAGAATGCCTAAGTATTTTTGTCTTTGTTGTAGGTTGACAGCATAAATGAAATCTTTGAGGCAAAGAAGGATAAACCGCCGCTACATAAGAATGAGCCTCCTGTGGCAGGATCCGTCAGATGGGTTCGATCTCTTCTCCACCGCATCAAGCATACCATCCTTCCCTTCCTGGAAGTGCCAGAAATGCTTGAGAGTGAGCAGAGCAATATGGTGAGTCATTTCATTGTTGCACAGCTGTATAGGTCATTATAAATATTCGACTGTTTAGACACCAAAATGTCATTGAAACCCTTTATGTGACCTTTGCTGCATTCTGCTCAGGCCAAGAACAAGTATGTGGAAATGGCCATGCAGATCAGGGACTATGAGGAGAGGAAGTATGCCCACTGGGTGGCTGAGACAGAATGCAACTTGCCATTGCTAATGAAAAAACCCATTCTGGTCATGATTACCACTGAAAACCAAATCCAGGCAGAACTGGTATTTATCTCTCACTATTTACTTACTTATAACTGTTACTCAGTGTTTTGCAAAAATACTTATACGGTAACTATTCTCATTCTCTTCTTTTTCTCTCAAATTCCCTGCCTTTGTTTTGATTGTTCTCATTTTCAGGCTGTCTCTAAAGATGTCCCACCAACTGAAAGCAGCCTACAGAGGAATGTGCGATACCTTGTGAACTTCGCTCCAGAGATCAGGGAAATCATTTCTGAGACACACAACCTTGTGGCACTGGGCTGCTCTGTGCCTTATCTGGCTCAAAATGTTACTCTACAGGAGCATAAACTCATCAGGTAATGATGCTCACCAGTAACTGCATGCAGAGTTTATACCAAACAGCAAAACCACTGATTAATGTAATCTCTTGCCTGACCTGTTTCATCCTTGGTCTTAGGTATGTTGATGATCTGAACAACCTTGTTAACTGCTACCACTCTATAATGGACAGCCTGAGTGAGGCAAAGTTCATTATGCTGGCTAAACAAATCAAAACAGTCCAAAAAGAGATGCATTTTGGATGCAAAAGACTCAACTGGAATTCCTTAGGTATGGTGCACACAGAGGCGGAAATGTCTGTGTAATTTCATTTATGCATGCTTGTGATCTGATGAAATTAATATTGTCTGTAAAAATGAAATCAGATAATATGTGGTATTTGATTTTAGGTATTCCCGACTTCATCAACAGAGGCATGCAGGCTGTCTCTAAATTTGAGTCAGTTGTCAGTCAGATTCAAAAGAATGAGAGGGATATTGATTCCAAGTTGCAATCCATGGTGATGGCCAACTTAGTGAAATTTCCAGTCACAGATAAATCAAATGACTTACCAGGTAGAACCAATAAAAGGATATTATTTATTAGATATAATAATTCAAACTTATTTTCATTGATTTAATTGAATGTTTTTATTCCAAGGTGTCAAGGAGTTCTGTGAACACATTGAGCGACAGCGAGTTAAAACTGTGAATTTGCTGAGTAGGAAGTATGCCGACATTGGACCTGTCATCACTAAAACAGAACATTTGATCATGGAAACCAGCAGTGGCAAAGCCAAATGTATGGCAGGTTATTACATGTACTGGGAACACAAGGTGCTAGATTCCCTCATAAAGATGGTGCTGAGGTAATTACATGATGTTAATGTTTTTGAAGTTATCTATTTTGTGAGCAGTATTAATCACTGCTCCTTTGAGATGCAGTACAATATCTGTCTTAACCATTGTAACATCCCTCTTGTTGACCTTTACATTTAGGAGCATTCAGGCCTTCAGTGTGGCACTGATGGGAAGTACTGCGCTTTTCCAGATCGATGCCATCCTGTCTGCCCCTAAGATTGTGTTGCAGCCCCAAAGCAATGAGATCTACTGGCTGATCATGCAGTGTATCAGAGACTGTGTAGAGAGCACAAAGGTGGGTTCATCGTGATTCTCTTATGTATCCCCGCTTTTTTTTTTTTAAATATTATTTGTAACACTTTAACACTGACAGTTTGACTTAATTCTGGCCAAATTTTGTGTTTCAGCAATTTGTGCGCTGGATGCGTGGGACCTGCATTGAGTGCCCTCCACAACGTGTGGGTGGTGAAGACGAACTGGTGACATTTAGCTTCTACAGTGACATATGGCAGCATCCTCAGATAAATGAAAGTGCCATGACAGTGTCCCAGAACATCCAGGAAGTGCTACTCTCTCTGGATCGTTACCTTAACCACTGGAAACGCTATCGGGCTCTTTGGGAAAAGAACAAAACCATTGTCAATGAAAAGTTTGCTGCAAGAAAACCATCCTGTGTCATGTATGATGATAAACTGCAGTTCCTTGCTCGTATCAATCAGGAGGTGATGCTGGAGCCCCTGTTTAAGAATGAGCACATCATCCATCTAAACCTTGAGCCTCTGGCTCACACAGTGCATGACACTGCTGAGTCCTGGATTAGTTCACTGGGTAGCCTGCTCAACAAGCCTGCCAAAGAGGATCTCTTCAACCTGAGAGATGAACTCATGGTACTGAATCATGCTACACAGTGTGTGCCTCATGTTTTTATGGTAAATATTTTTTGATTTTTATATGTGATTTTCCTTGATTATTTTATACAAAAGCAACTCTCTACGAAGCTGAAACAGAGCCCGGACACTTTTGAAGACCTGAAGTCTGTCCTTGGTACCATCTCAGACATCAGGGACATGTCTCTAGATGTGGAGCTGAGATTCACTGATATCAAGGAAAGATACAGAACAATGGCCATGTACAAAGTGGAGGTACCGTGTGTTTAATGTTAAATTACTGTCCCTTGAAAGCATAAGTTTTTATTGTTTCCCTTGTTGAAATTCTTGTGCTCTATATTCTATGCATAGGTTAGAGAGGACGAACTGGAGCTCGTGGCCAGTATTGGCCAGATGTGGAGTGACCTGTTTACAGAATCCAGACAAGTGGATCGAGGATTGACAGATGTCAAGAAATCATTTACTCAGGTAAGACATCAAACCTACTCAGTCTGCTTAAACAGAAATTAAAAGTACGTTTTTTAGAGATTTACATTTACAGTTCTCTTCCTATTCTCCCTCCAATACATCCAAAGATTACAAAGGAGAAGATTGAAGAGTTTAAGATGGAGTTATCTGTCTTTGCTGAAAGCTTCAACATGCATGGTCCTGGAGCTGTGGGAGATGATTTGGAGAAAGGTACTTGAACCCTGCCTTTACTTGTTATATCCAGAAGAATAATAAATGCTTTTAAATCTTGAAACGTAGTGGGGGAACCACTGCCTCTCTTTTGTTTTCTTTGCAGGACTGACCATTATGGGAACATATGAGGCAGACCTTGCCAATATAGTGTCAGGACGGCAGGAGCTAGCTAATGCTGAGAAGCTGTTGGACCTACCAGTCAGTGTGTACCCAGAGGTTATCAGCATGCTGAAGGATATGAAGGGCTTGAGACAAATATATGATGTATATAAAGCTCAGAAGGTGTGATGTGGTGGCTGTCAGTTAAAATTTTCAATTGGGACACAATTCTGATCAACATGGTTTTTCAAGTATTTAATGTTTGTCCCTAAATTTTCTAGGACGCAAAGACAGAGTGGTCTCAAACCTTGTGGGTGGATTTGAACATCCAACTGCTACAGGAGGGTGTTGAGGATTTCATCAAAAGCTTGAGGCAGCTGCCCAAAGATGTGCAGGCGCTGCCTGTGGCCTTCTTTCTAGAAGGACGCATGAAGGAGTTCAGAGAGTCTCTGCCTCTTCTGCTGGACCTGAAGAATGAGGCCCTCAGAGACAGGTCAGTCTTCAGAAAACAAAATGCCAGTTAATAATAGAGTATAAAATTTATATTTAGACCAGGATGTAAAAACGTATGTTTTTATTTTATTATTTTGGGCTGCAGACACTGGATGGAACTGATGGAAAGGACCGGCACTAGCTTTGAGATGAACCCTGACAGCTTCACTCTTGAGAACATGTTTGCTATGGAGTTGCACAAATATGCAAATGTTATAGGTGAAATTGTCACCTCTGCTGTAAAAGAGCTCAGTATTGAGAAGGCAAGCATCCGTCTTTGTGAATGATCTCAAACTAGAGTTAGGAATCATTTTATCAGTTTATCGGTGAAATCATAAAAACTTACAAAACATGTTATCTATGTGTGGGTGTTTGTATGTGTGCCTCCAGGCAGTGAAGGAGATGGTGGAGACCTGGGAGAACATGAAGTTCAGTGTGCAGAACTATTTTAAAGGGACCGAGGAACGTGGTTCTATTCTGGGTGCAGTGGATGAGATCCTGCTGAATGTGGACAATGATGCCATGAACTTACAGAGCATGGCAGGCAGCCGTTTTGTTGGACCCTTCCTTGGCACCATACAACAATGGGAAAAAGACCTGTCCCTTATTAGTGAGACCATAGAGGTCAGTGAGAGCAACCAAATCTCTCATCACACTTTAGCTGATCCGTAACATCCTTTCTGAAAAATATTTCTTACACAGGTATGGCTTCTGGTACAACGAAAATGGATGTACCTGGAGAGTATATTTTTTGGTGGAGACATTCGCTCGCAGTTACCTGAGGAAGCCAAGAAATTTGATAACATTGACAAAAAGTTTAAAGAAGTGAGTGTTGCCATAATATTAGCCTGATGAAAGGAAGCTACTCTGTTACTGCAAATCTCAAAATAATATAATTTCCTTAATTTCTTGTGTAGATAATGACTGACACAGTGAAGGGCCCAAACATTAAGCGGTGCTGCCTGGTTCCCAACCGGTTAACAGACCTGCAGGGCCTGAGCAATGGTCTGGAAAGGTGCCAGAAGAGTCTTAATGACTACCTGGACTCTAAGCGGAACGCGTTTCCTCGCTTCTTTTTCATTTCTGATGATGAACTGCTCAGCATTCTGGGAAGCAATGACCCTGCCTGTGTCCAGGAGCACATGATCAAGGTATCAGCCTTATGATACTTCACATACTCATATACTTCTTCAAAGTAGGGAGGAATAATGCTTTCCATGTGTGTGAAACACTTTTCTTGATTTTTTTCTTTTCTTTGTTTCACAAGATGTATGACAACATAGCATCTCTGAGGTTTGATGTGGAAAGCAGTGGGGAGACAGTAGCTGGAGCTATGGTGTCTGCTGAGGGTGAGGTGATGGAGCTAAGGAAGCCCATACCAGTGGAGGGCAGAGTTGAGGAGTGGATGACGGGAGTACTGCTAGAGATGAGGAGGACTAATAGACTCATCACAAAGGAAGCAATCTTCCGCTACTGTGAAGATAGGAGTAGGTGTGTGTAGACTGATGGTGTAGATGTGAGCAATTTTGCCGGTGTCTGTGTGTACAAGCTGCAGTAAATTTGTCATTCCCATGTTTCTCAGGGTGGATTGGATGTTGCTGTACCAGGGCATGGTGGTGCTGGCTGCCAATCAAGTGTGGTGGACCTGGGAAGTAGAAGATGTCTTTAAAAATGTGAAGAAAGGAGAGAAGCATGCGTTGAAGAACTATGCTAAGAAAGTGTACCAGCAGATTGATGAGCTGGTAACACGCATTACACAACCTATGAAGAAAAATGACAGACGAAAGATCAACACTGTGCTTATCATTGATGTCCATGCAAGAGACATTGTAGACAACTTTGTTCTAAACAGGTAAGCCTTTGCCAGCCTTTTTATCTTTATTCATTGTACATTGTGTTTGAAGATACACTTAATGAAAAAAAAAATCTCTTTCCAGTATAATGGACGCACAAGAGTTTGAGTGGGAAAGCCAACTGAGATTCTACTGGGTCCGGGAACACGACAACCTATTTGTGCATCAGTGCAGTGCTTCTTTCTCTTACGGATACGAATACATGGGGTTGAATGGTCGGTTGGTTATAACCCCACTGACAGACCGGATCTACCTCACCCTCACCAAGGTCTGAGAAGCTTTGCACATTTGTATAAACAAAACAAATGAATAAAAACCCCCAAGCAGAAACATGTAAATTGTTGTGGCAGCTTGTTTTGACAACACGTTGTCTGTGAATCTGGGTTTGTATTTGTGATGCAGGCCCTTTCCATGTACCTGGGTGGAGCTCCTGCTGGACCGGCTGGTACAGGAAAGACAGAGTCCATCAAAGACCTTGCCAAGGCTTTAGGCCTCCTCTGTGTGGTTACGAACTGTGGTGAGGGCATGGACTACATGGTAAGAAGCTTGCGCTTGAGGAGCTAGCAGCTTCTGAAAATACAGTCTTAGTACATTTAACATGTTCTGTGATGTTTTCCTCAAAAAAAGGTCACAGAACACAGAACAGTACATTCACTTCCGGGCATGTGCATGAACATACACATGCATTAACCACACTTTGTCTGCATTTTTTTTCCTTGAACCCCTCTCTCCTTGTTTGCAGGCCATGGGTAAGATCTTCTCTGGCCTTGCCCAGTGTGGAGCCTGGGGCTGCTTTGATGAGTTCAATCGTATTGATGCCTCAGTGTTGTCAGTTATCTCCTCCCAAATCCAGACCATCCGCAATGCTCTCATTCTGCACCTCAAAAGGTTTCATGTGAGTCTGTTGTAGTTATGCAGAACCAGTAATGAATACATCAAAAATTATTCCAGATTTTATGTAAATTCAAACATTAGAGATTAAAGGTTATTTCATTTGTTGACCTTTATTCCCCATAAACCACCTCCTTCTTACTATGCACATCAGTTTGAAGGGCAAGAGATCAACTTAGACAGCCGAATGGGGATTTTCATCACCATGAACCCGGGTTATGCAGGACGCACAGAGCTGCCAGAATCAGTCAAAGCCCTCTTCAGGCCTGTTGTGGTCATTGTGCCTGATCTGCAGCAGATTTGTGAGATCATGCTTTTCTCTGAGGGCTTCCTAATGGCCAAGGTGACGGAGACACACACAAAACACAAATGACATTGTTACTATTTAGCTGCTGCTCTTATCCCTAGTTATGTATAATAAACCATGTATATACAATATTACTATAATTTACAAGATTTATATTAGTGTTCTCAGGTAATTCAGAAAAGCAAGGATAATATATAATGGATTACTTTGAAAATTCTTTGCTATTCTTAAGCATGAAAATACAATTTTTCATATCAACATGGCTAAATCTGTCACTCTACACTAAAAACGGCTTGCTGCTTATCTACACATATACATTTCATACTAGGGATTTTATCTCTTCATTTTTGTTCAATTCAGGTGCTGGCAAAGAAGATGACAGTACTGTACAAGCTGGCTCGTGAACAGCTGTCCAAACAGTCTCATTATGACTTTGGCCTGCGAGCTCTGAAGTCTGTCCTAGTGATGGCAGGAGAGCTGAAGAGAGGCTCACCAGACCTCAGTGAGGTAGAGGCCAAAGAACATTTTTCATCTTTCATTTTCATTTAGTGAATAGAAAACTTCTCCTTTTGGCTTAAATTCAATTTGGAACTAGGGAGATATTTGTGATCCCACAGGTATAGACTGAAGCTTGATTGCTGTTGGGAAAATTTGGGGAATTTGCTTCGAGTGCATGTTTTAGATGAGATTTTATGACAAAGATTCAGGTAGTGTCCACCATTTGTTAATGCTTTGTAGTCTTTTGTCATTTATTTGCTGTTATTTACATCTTTTACTCTCCACAGGATGTGGTGTTGATGCGTGCCCTCAGGGACATGAACCTGCCAAAGTTTGTGTTTGAGGACGTGCCTCTGTTCCTCAGGCTGATCTCAGACCTTTTCCCTGGACTAGACTGCCCTCGTGTTCGCTATCCCAACTTCAATGATGCTGTGGAACAGATCCTGGAAGAAAACAAATATATCATACTGCCTAACCAGGTGTCTCATTTGGGTCTTAGATTTGTTTCTTCTTATTCAGGCTTGCTTACGCAAATTAAGGACTGTTGAGTTTCAGTGGCAAGATTTAGTTTCAGCATACGAGCGGATAGATGTTGATATACCCTATTCTTTATGCTGTCTTTGGTTTCAGGTGGATAAAGTGGTGCAGATGTATGAGACAATGATGACCAGGCACACTACCATGGTTGTGGGCCCAACAGGTGGAGGGAAATCAGTTGTCATCAGCACATTATGTCAAGCTCAGACCAAGTCAGTGTCAGTTTACATCACCTAACTTTACACCACCTTCCTGATCTTTTGTGTGGACAATTGTAACCTTTATTTTATCTAATTATCAGATTGGGATTGCAAACCAAGATGTATCCCCTGAACCCTAAAGCCATGAGTGTCATCGAACTTTACGGTGTTCTGGACCCTGACACTCGAGACTGGTCTGATGGGATCTTATCCAACATCTTCCGTGACATCAACAAGCCTACTGACAAAAAAGAGCGAAGGTTAAAAAAAAAAAAAAGACTTAAAGGAGACATTTGATCAATCAATCAGATGTACAATATGCCAATGATGCCATTCATTCATTCAAACATTGAGAAAAGAAGAAATAATTCTTGTGAAATACAAAATAAAGACATTAACTTTGACTCACAGGTACATCTTGTTTGATGGGGATGTGGATGCTCTCTGGGTTGAAAATATGAACTCAGTGATGGATGACAACAAGCTCCTCACTCTAGCCAATGGGGAACGGATCCGTTTACAGAGTCACTGTGCCCTGTTGTTCGAGGTTTGTCTGAATTTCAAGATTGCTGTCAGAATACCTCTCCCTACACTTTTCTACAAAGCAACTTTCAGGGCATATTATAAGAAAACTTCACCATTACAGGTTGGAGATCTGCAGTATGCTTCCCCTGCTACTGTTTCCCGCTGTGGGATGGTTTTTGTTGACCCCAAAAACCTGCGATACACCCCATACTGGCAGAGATGGGTGACCAACAGACCTGACAGGGTATGGGAAAAAAACATATAAACTATGTAATAATTGTACTGGCTTATAATTTTATAATATCTCGACATAATCTTTTTTTTTGCTAGGAACAAGAAGTGCTCAACAAACTGTTTGAGAAATATGTGCCCAGCTCTATTGACATGATTATGGATGGTATTATTGATGGAAAACAGGGCCAGAAACTGAAGACTGTTGTCCCTCAGACAGATCTAAACATGGTAGGTTAATTTCATCCATCTCACATGTACCCCAGTACCCGTGTTGTCATATTTATGCATGAAGAATTGAATGAAGATCAGTATTGTCCCATCTTCAGACTACTTGCATTAATTGCACATGTGTTGGTGGTATGTTCAGGTGACTCAGCTGTGCTTGACACTGGATGCACTGCTTGAAAGTGCGAGCAGCAGTGCTCAAGTCCTGGAGTGTTACTTCCTGGAAGCTCTGTACTGCTCACTAGGGGCCACATTGCTGGAGAGTGACAGGATCAAGTTTGATGAGTTCATCAGAAGGCTTTCCTGCTTAACCACAGTGCATGATGAGAACGCCCTGGCTGGACCTGGTGAGATCCCAGGTAAAAAGCAAGAATTTGTAGAATTTGTATTAGCATTCACTATCAAAATTATATATTTTTAATGCACGCTTTTAGGTACAGTTTGATTGTGGGAACATTTCATGTTGTATACTACAGAACAGGGTTGGGAGATATGACGCTCCAGTACACAATACTATTATATATAATATGAGATTATTAAAAAAAAGTTGTTTGTCCATCTTAGCTGTCACTGTTGAAAATCAATGAGTAGGACTGCTTCATGGTTTTAAGTTGAATTAATAAATATCATGATGAAAACAAACTTTTTTTTAAAACATTTTGACATTTTTATTCTCCACCTGAATATGTGCAAATGCATTTTATTGTATCACTTTTCTATCTTATTACTGATAGCAAAATGTCTGCATCCATACAGGATACTTGCCCACTCTGTATGATTTCCATTTTGATGGCACACAGGAGAAGTGGGTTCCCTGGAGTTCCTTGGTCACCAAATATATCCACAACCCTGAAATGAAGTTTGCTGATATCCTAGGTAAAGATCAGTTCTATGAGCTGTCAGGAAAAATTGTGTGTTCTTCATACATGTATAGGGATTTGATATGTCGTGGCCCTCCCAAGCTCCTTCCTCCACTTTGATTTCTTCATCCTCCATCTTTGATTTAGTGCCAACTACTGACACCACGAGAGCCAGCTGGATCCTGGAACAGATGGTGAAGACGAAGAGGCCAGTGCTTCTGGTTGGAGAGTCTGGCACTTCCAAGACTGCCACCATTCATAACTTCCTCAAGAACCTCAATGCAGATACACGGGTGTGTTAACTATCTAGCAATGTTGTCCAGCGTTATGTCATTTGAGTATAATTTCTTTAAATTTCTTCCCTTCTGTTTCTAGATTACTCTGATCATCAACTTCTCATCTAGAACAACTTCAATGGACCTGCAGAGCAACCTGGAAGCCAGTGTGGAGAAAAGGACCAAAGAGACCTATGGGCCTCCTATGGGGAAGAGACTGCTGGTCTTTATGGATGACATGAATATGCCAAAGGTACCTGCTCCAAGCTCTCAGCCATCTCCTTAACTGTAGTGAATGACAGTGCTCGCACGTTTGACATTATTATAATATACTATATGCTCGTCCAGGTGGATAATTATGGCACACAACAGCCTATTGCACTTCTGAAGTTGTTATTGGACCGAGGAGGCATATATGACAGAGGGAAAGAGCTTAACTACAAAATTCTAAAGGACCTTGGCTTTATTGCTGCCATGGGAAAGGCAGGAGGTGGGAGGAACGAGGTGGATCCCCGCTTCATCTCGCTCTTCAGCGTCTTCAGCATCCCCTTCCCTGCAGTGGAGTCACTCCACCTTATCTATGCTTCCATTATCAAAGGCCACACCAAAGTGAGCATCTCTTTCCTACATAAATCAATAAATATCAGGATCTCAGTCATTAAATCTAACCACTCAAATCTAATAAACTTGATCAAATATTTTAGCCATTTGAGGATGCCATACAGAAGGTTTGTGATAAAGTCACCTTCTGCACACTGGAACTGTACAACAACATCATCAAAGATATGCCACCCACTCCCTCCAAGTTCCACTACATCTTCAACCTGAGGGACCTGTCAAGAGTCTACAATGGACTGACCCTCACCAAACCTGACAGGTCTGATCTAACACGTACACTCTATTAACAGAGAAACAGAGACTTTACTGTTAGAGGTTTATATTTCTAAATGCCTTTGCTTTACATGATTTCTCTCAAACAGGTTTCTGACTGTCACCCAATTTGTGCGAGTCTGGAGAAATGAGTGCCTGAGAATCTTCCATGACAGACTCATTGATGAAACTGACAAAGCCTTGGTAATAATAAATAATAATAAAAATAATATTAGTAGATATTTACTGTAGATTCTTCTTTGTATTGACTGCAGGGACCAATACAATATGTGTAACTGTTCCTCCAGCTGTAATTGTAGGCTTAAAATCTACTGCATACTAAATAGTTTAGCAGTTTTGTATTTCAGTTTTCACATGTACCCAATGTATGTTTTTGCCATCAGGTGCAAGGCCACATAAAGAACCTGACTGAACAGCATTTCAAGTCAGACATGGAGGCAGTCATGAGAGACCCAATACTATTTGGAGACTACAGGACAGCCCTAAGTGAGACTGAACAAAGGGTCTATGAGGACATACAGGACTATGATGCTTCAAAAGCCCTGTTTCAGGTATTGTCAATTGTAATAGGAAAATAGTTTTTGACAGTTGTTACAATTATTAACTCCCATATTTTGTCTTTAACTATACTGAAAGACCTTTGTGTTTTTGCACTCTGCAGGAAATTCTAGAGGAATACAATGAGAACAAGTCGAGGATGAAACTAGTACTGTTTGATGACGCTCTGGAACATCTGACACGGGTGCACCGCATTATCCGCATTGATCGTGGACATGCACTGCTCGTCGGTGTGGGGGGCTCTGGCAAGCAGTCCCTCACCAAGCTCGCTGCCTTCGCTGCCGGCTGTGAGGTTGTAACAAGTGAAGGGTGTGATAAAGGGCTTAGGATTTGTAATGATGAACTAATTTAAAATTTTCCTTTCTTTGGACTTACAGTTTGAAAAAAGTAAATGTTATAAATGGTACAGTTATGCTTATGGCAGAGCAAATAAACTTTTTATTAAAGTCTTGAAGTGGCGAAGACGTTACATCAAATGTTTCATGTCAAGCAATGGGGGAAAATGTACAAAAGACACAAGACATTTAGAGTATTTCCATTCACTGCCATAAGAATTTAGCATCTTAGTTTTAAAAATTTGTCTCAGTACAATCATAGCTTCAGTGACGCTTTGGAACAATGTGGAAATAGCAGTCGTCTAACCCTAAAGCTGCTAAAAGAGAGAAACAGAAAGGGAAAATTAGGATTTGAGGGGTTAAGCAGCATTAATCTATATTTGCAAAGAAATCACATGCAATTATTAATGGAATGTGCTTTTCCCAGGTGTTTGAGATAACACTAAGCAGAGGATACAGCGAGTCAAACTTCCGTGAAGACCTGAAAACACTGTACTTGAAGCTTGGCATTGAAAATAAGAAGACGGTGTTCCTCTTTACTGATGCCCACGTTGCTGAGGAAGGCTTCTTGGAACTCATTAACAACATGCTCACTTCAGGTTGGATATCACTCTAACTTCTTTGCTCACAGTACATTTGTCTTTCTTAAAAGCTGCAACTGTAGTACTCTGATCATGCTCTCAATAGGCATTGTTCCTGCATTGTTCCCTGATGATGAGAAGGAGTCAGTTCTCAACCAGCTTCGCGATGAGGCTCTAAAGATGGGAGCAGGTCCTTCTAAAGAAAGTGTGTGGCAGTACTTTGTCAACAAGAGCACCAACAATCTACACATTGTTTTAGGCATGTCTCCAGTGGGAGACACCCTGAGGACACGCTGCAGGAACTTCCCAGGTGAAATACGGTGTCAGGCTGCACTTGATTGTAATATAATTTCAGATTTTATTTTACCAACTGTGTGTACTTTTTTCCTCAGGACTGATGAACAACACTGTGATAGACTGGTATCTGCCATGGCCTCCACAGGCGTTACTTGCAGTGGCTCAGTCTTTCCTCGGTGTGTAATTACACACATTTCGATCTTGCATTTGTTATGGAAAAGTTTGTTTTCAAATATCCATTTAAAGACTATCTTTACGTTATTTAGTTGTGATCAGACCTACAGCAGGAGTATTATCCCTAAAAACAGATTTTTCTTTTCAAGAAATTCCCAAAGTTTTGTTTATACTTTCTTTTTACAGGGGAAAGTCCAATGATTCCTGAGGTACACTCTGCAGAAGTGATAGCTCATGTATGCATGGTCCATAACTCTGTGGGTGACTACAGCAAGCTATTCCAGCAGAAACTCAGACGTAGTAACTATGTTACTCCAAAGAACTACTTGGATTTCATTAACACCTATTCTAACCTCTTGGAGGAAAAGGACCAGTATATCCTGGGTGAGAAGATGGAACATATAAATTTGGTATCTCTGTGGGAAGTGTTAGGCTGGTACCATATGGCTGTGCATTAACATGTATATGATGATTTGAGAGACTTTGTTTTGTTAACTTGCTCTCTCCCAATCCAGCTCAGTGCAAGCGTCTAGAGGGAGGTTTGGATAAACTGAAGGAGGCTAGTGAACAGCTGGCTGAGCTGAATGTCAAGCTAGCAGAGCAGAAGGTGGTCCTCGCTGAAAAGTCCACGGCTTGTGAAGCCCTGCTGGATGAAATCTCCACAAACACAACTGTAGGTCAGTGAGTAACTGCATCTATTAGTTTAGGGCTATAATTAACACAGTGTACTAAAGGCTTTCGAAAGTGAACACAGCTGTTACAAACCACTTATCAATAAATTTTCCTTCTAGCTGAGGAGAAGAAGACGCTGGCAGAAGACAAAGCCAAAGAGATTGAGGAACAGAACAAAGTGATCGCTGTTGAGAAAAAAGAAGCTGAAAGTTCCCTGGCTGAGGCTCTGCCAGCATTAGAGGCAGCCCGCAACGCACTGCAAGACCTAGAAAAATCGGATGTCACAGAGATCCGGTACACTCTCCTCCTTACTCAGAGCCTCATTTTCATTCTGTAGTTGAAAAAGCTAGCAATGAGGATGAATGAATAGATAAACAGTGACGTCTGTAATTCACCCAAATTCACACACCCAAACTGAACCTCAGTAAAGAAAATAGATGATAACCCAAAACATGTTGTATAGGGGGCTGATTAATATTCTAGAATTTCTAATTGAGCACATCTTGTATCAGTGACAGAAAAACAAATTTACACCATCTGTTAATCTATCCCCTCTTTCTCTCTGCCTTTATGATGGTGCGTTTTGCAGATCCTTTGCCAAGCCACCGAAACAGGTGCAGGTGGTTTGTGAGTGTATCTTGGTACTGCGTGGCTACAAGGAAATCAATTGGCAGTCAGCCAAGGGGATGATGTCAGAGGCTAACTTCCTGCGCTCGCTGATGGAGATGGACTGTGATTCCATAAATATCAACCAGATCAGGACTGTCAAAGGTAAGTCAGTGATCAATGGAAACCTCCCATAAAAATTCCAAATAATAATACCCATGTAGTGTATACATTTGCGTTTGTCAAGTATTCCTCAGTTGTTTTCTTTGCCATTTCACCTGGCTAGGCTTCCTGAAGAATCTCCAGACGAGCTTTGAAGAGATGCAAGCCATCAGTAAAGCTGGCTCAGGAATGCTCAAGTTTGTGGAGGCTATCATGGGTTACTGTGAGGTTGCCAGGGAGATAAAACCCAAGAGAGAGAAGGTATTGTAAAGTTTTGAAAGTGCTATTACATCATGCGCTATAAGAGGAACACAGATTAAACAGCTATATTTCCAATGTTTTTTTAGGTGACACGTCTAGAGAAGAACTTCTTTCAGAGTAAGCAGGAGCTGGAACACATTCAGAGTGAGCTTAGCAATATCCAAAAAGAGCTGCAGGCTCTTGGAAAGAAGTACCAAAGTGCAATGGAGGAGAAACAGCTGCTACAGGAGGAGGCTGAGCTCATGGAGAGGAGGCTGATAGCTGCTGACAAACTAATCTCAGGCCTGAGCTCTGAGAATGAACGGTGAGGCTGTAAGAGACACAACACATAGAGTCAGAACACTTGCCACTATGAGCCTAACCAACCCTGCTGCTTAGGGTTGCTTATTTGCTTCATTTTAATCTAATTTTCTTCATCCCTTTGCAACTCCACCTATCCCTCTTTACTACTCAAACTTTTCAACTATCCGCACTCAGGTGGACACAAGATTTGGAGGAGTTGAAGCAGAGACGCGTACGTCTCTTGGGTGACTGTCTGATCTCTGCTGCTTTCCTGAGCTATGAAGGGGCCTTCAGCTGGGACTTCAGGAATGAAATGGTATACCAAGTATGGGTTAAGGATGTGCAAGAGAGAGGCATCCCCTCGGGCCAGCCTTTCAAAGTGGAAAGCCTTCTTACTGATGAAGTAGAAATCAGCAGGTGAGAAGGAGTGTGTGCTCTCAACAGATTTTGAAACTTGAGGGGACAATATGCAATATGAATTTGTCCTATCAAATGAAAAGAATTATGCGTTGTGGGCAGGTGCTTATTGCAAATAGGTGGATTTCTCTTTATTTTGGCTTTACTCGACTCTGACTAAAGGGACTGCGTTGTTAAGTAGTTGTCAAATAAAACCTGTATGATGCTGTAGATGGGGATCAGAGGGCTTGCCTCCAGATGAGCTTTCAGTGCAGAATGGGATACTCACAACCAGAGGGAGCCGATTTCCCATGTGTATTGACCCACAACAGCAAGCCCTCAACTGGATTAAGAAGAAGGAAGAAAACAATAACCTCAAGGTAAAAAACATTTCATGCTCATACAAGTTATGTTATTCCCCTTCCAAGTCCCAGAAGGACTGCTTTAGACAGGTTCCCACTGCTGACAGCCTCAGAGTCAGCACTTTGGAAAGAGTAAGGACATGTGCTCCTGACACTCTGATCATCCCTTTTTCCCCAGATCTCATCTTTCAATGATCCAGACTTCCTGAAGCAGCTAGAGATGGCCATTAAATACGGTTTCCCATTCCTTTTCCAAGATGTGGATGAGTACATCGACCCTGTGATTGATAATGTCCTGGAGAAGAATGTAAAAGGAGCAGAGGGAAGACAGGTCATCATGCTGGGTGACAAGGAGGTGGACTATGATCCCAACTTTAAACTGTATCTCAACACCAAACTGGCTAACCCCAAATATTCCCCATCAGTGTTTGGAAAAGCCATGGTCATTAACTATACTGGTAAGATCCTTTGGCATGGCAACCAGAGTCTTTGTGTATAACATTTGAACAGCATGTACTAAATCCTTTGTCTGTCTGTGTTTGTCCATTCTTTGTATCTGTGCTTCATGTAGTGACCCTGAAGGGCCTGGAGGACCAGCTGCTGAGTTTTATCATGGGCTTTGAGAAGAAGGAGCTGGAGGAGCAGCGTGACCGTTTGATCCAAGAGACAAGCAACAATAAGAAGCTGCTGAAGAACCTCGGTGACTCCCTGCTAAGAGAGCTGGCCACATCTACAGGCAACATGTTGGATAACACAGAGCTGGTTCACACATTGGAGGAAACAAAGTCAAAAGCCAGTGAGGTCAGTCTGGCTACAGCAAGCATCAGTGAACTCATGGAAGAAAACCAATCTCACTGACGTCATTAATCCCAGTTTTTTCTTGTTTGATGTTGTGATCATCAGGTATTTGAGAAACTAAAGTTGGCTGAGAAGACATCTGTGGACATTGATAAACTCAGAGACGGCTACCGACCTGTTGCAAAACGCGGTGCTATTCTGTTCTTTGTACTAACAGAAATGGCTCTGGTGAACAGCATGTACCAGTACTCTCTAGCCTCCTACCTGGAAGTCTTTAACTTTTCACTGCGCAAATCTCTGCCAGACTCGGTTCTGCCCAAAAGATTGAAGAACATCATGAACACTCTAACTTACAGTGTTTATAACTATGGCTGCACAGGTAAAATAATTGATGCTGAATAATAGAATGCATGGAAAAGGGTCAGTTTCTTACAATAAAGCACAGTATTTATGATTATTTTATAGATTTTATAACCTGAACTGACTGCCTATCCCTAGGTCTGTTTGAGAGAGACAAGCTGCTCTTTTCCTTTAACATGACCATCAAAATTGAGCAGGCAGAGGGGGGAGCACCTCAGGAAGAGTTGGAGTTCTTCATCAAGGGTGAGATATCCAGAGAAGTTGAACTCCTCTAAAATGTTCAAGTATATTTAAGTGATCACAAATACACACAATTGAAAATGCACACAATGTTCAATGAAAATTGTATATTTTTCCACCACATGTGTGAAGGTAATCTATCCCTGGAAAAGAGCAAGCGCAAAAAGCCTTGTGACTGGCTTCCAGACCAGGGCTGGGAAGACATAGTGAAACTCGCAGAGCTCTTTCCTGAGCAGTTTGGTTCTCTGCCTGATGACGTGGAAAAGAATTCCACTGACTGGAAGTCTGTAAGTGACCACAGTGACAGGATTCGCTATAGGCATTTTACTTAATAAGTTGAGAGTTTAACCCTCATTCTTTTTTACCTCAGTGGTATGACTTAGATGGACCACAACAGGCTCCATTCCCCATGAAATATGAGGAGCACTTGTCAGCCTTTCAAAAGCTGCTGTTGCTGCGCTGCTTCCGTGTTGATAGAGTCTACAGAGCTGTGACTGACTACGTCACTATCACCATGGGCGAGAAGTGAGACTTTTTCTGTTCCATTAAATGCAGTTAAATGTGTTTGTGTGTGTGCGTGTGTGTGTGTATATACAAGCCCTGAGTTTCCTCATGTTTTCTTGTATTACTGCTCAGATATGTACAGCCTCCTGTGATCAGCTTCGATGCAATTTATGAACAGAGCACACCTTCCTCCCCCATTGTCTTCATCCTGAGCCCGGGCTCTGACCCAGCCAGTGACCTCATGAAACTAGCTGAGAGATCAGGCTTTGGAGGCAATAAGTTCAAGTTCCTTGCTATGGGCCAAGGCCAAGAGAAGGTACTGAAGAATTCTTTAAGCTTTGAGTCTGGTCAAGTGAAACAAGTATTGGGATCACTAAGTAGTCACAAAAGGTAACAATAAAAAGTAAGGAAGCCGAAGGTAATTGACCTCCCTACCTGTGATAAAGGTGGCACTGCAGTTGCTGGAGAGAGCAGTGTCCCGTGGTCATTGGTTGATGCTACAGAACTGCCACCTGCTTGTAAAATGGCTAAAGGAACTGGAGAAGTCCTTAGAGAGGATCACCAAACCCAATCCAAACTTCCGCTTGTGGGTCACCACCAACCCCATTAAGGATTTCCCCATTGGCATACTGCAAAAGTCCCTAAAGGTGAAAAATATTTTCTCTTTGCCTTCAGCAGTGTTGTCTTTAGATTGTTTGTAAATGGCAGGGTTAACTATCTAGGATCCAGTAGTGGGCACCTGGATTTTCTCAAGACGGTTTGTTATTGGATATTTTTAATTTATATGTTGGGAATAGTGTATCACCATGCTTTTTCATTTTCCATACAGCAAGGGGATACACTGTTTTTTTGAACTTTACACATTCAATGAGCATGGAAGAAACAGTTACATACTTCCAATAAATATCAAATTGTCTTTTAGAAACTGGTGTAGTCATCTCCTTTAACCTGTCTTGTTTAAATATATTGTAAGTTATTTGTAAAAAAAAAAAAATATCTCGAAACAAGGGAAACTACCATTGGAACATCTTAGTGTATGTGTTATCTTTATACATATGTATTATTTTCCTAAGAAAAGTAAGTTTTAAGGCTGAATATGAGACCACATGGACCACAAGACTGGACGGTGTGTTTACATGTAACTTAACATTGTGTGCAGGTAGTGATAGAGCCTCCCAATGGACTCAAGCTCAACATGAGAGCCACGTACTCTAAAATCTCCCACGAGACCTTGACTGAATGCCTACACCCTGCCTTCCGTAGCCTGGTGTATGTGCTGGCCTTCTTCCATGCTGTGGTGCAAGAGAGACGCAAGTACGGCAAGATTGGCTGGAATGTCCCCTACGACTTCAATGAGTCCGATTTCTTTGTAAGTTGCACGGGAGTCATTTACAATATGTTGGAAATAACTGATTGAGTTAGATTTATAGACTCTACTTAAGAGCCATAATATCAGTTGTATTTCACTTTTCAGTTGTGTAAAGAATGTAACTGCGCTCAACAGGTGTGTATGGAGATCCTGAACACCTACCTGACCAAAGCTCACAACCAGGGAGACAGCAATATTCCCTGGAAAGGTCTTAAATACCTTATTGGGGAGGTTAGGCTGAATTCATTGTGTTTTAATAAACTGTACATCTATTATCCTTCTAGCTGATCCTGTAAGTTTAGTGTGTATGTACATTGTTTTATAGGTGATGTATGGTGGGCGAGCCATAGATAGCTTTGATCGCAGGATCCTGACTGTCTACATGGATGAGTACCTTGGAGACTTCCTCTTTTACACCTTTCGGCGCTTCCACTTCTTCAGCAACAAGGATGTAGATTACAAGATCCCTCCAAATGGGCCCAAAACAGTATATGTTGGTCAGTTGTTATTTTCACTACTCTACATTCTCTTCCTCTAAGAAAAGTTAATATTCTGTCACCACTCACACAATTACCCTGTTATGTGTTACAGATGAGATTGAGACCCTGCCACTGGCAAACACACCAGAGGTATTGGGCCTTCATTCTAATGCAGAGATAGGATACTACACGCAGGCAGCTAGGGACATGTGGACTCACCTAATAGACCTGCAGCCTCAGACAGGTATGAGTTGGCATCTTTCCCACCTCCACACTGAACATCCCTAGAAATAATATTTGTTATTTTTCGGAAGTACAAGGTGTTCCATACTGTTGAAGGGTGTTTATTTTACTCTCTTTGCAACCATGCTGCCAATTCGTTATCTGTTATTGCCTTTACACACTCTCTTTTGCCTCAGGAGAATCGGGTGGAAGCATCAGTAGGGATGACTACATCAGCCAGGTGGCCCAGGACATTCAGAAAAAGCTTCCAAAGTTATTCGACATGGATGTGATCCGTAAAAAATTTGGTACAGACATTTCCCCGACCTCAGTGGTGCTGCTTCAAGAATTAGAACGTTTCAACAAACTAGTGGTCTGCATGCAGAGCTCTCTGGCTGAGCTGCAGAGGGTGAGAAGGAGGCCCAGACGCCAATAAGATATTTGGAAAACAAACCCACTTTGTGACTCATACAGGTTTGGATTTGTTCTAATTGTCTTGTGTCGCATAGGCTTTGGCTGGTGAGGTGGGTATGAGCACTGAGTTGGATGAGGTTGCTCGGGCCCTTTTTAATGGTCACATCCCTGCCATTTGGAAGAAGTTGGCACCTGACACACTTAAGTCCCTCGGCAACTGGATGAGCCATTTCAAGAGGCGTTATGAACAATATGACTACTGGGTGAGGATGAACACTCACGTACTCATATAACCTCTTACATGTAGCCTTCTGTAGAATTAGAGAATAATTAACAAACAAGTTGAGAATATATTTTCATGTTTGATGTAACTGTGTATCTTGTGTTCACCAGGTGGATGAGGGAGAGCCAAAGGTAATGTGGCTATCAGGACTTCATATCCCAGAGTCCTACCTGACTGCCCTGGTCCAAGCTGCTTGCAGGAAAAATGGTTGGCCTCTGGATCTTTCCACACTGTACACACAAGTGACCCAGTACCGCAGTGAGGCAGAAGTCAGTGACAAACCTGGGCAGGGTAATGAAATTACAGTTACCATTTGCAGCATGATCAGTGATAAGTTACAAAGACTTATAGTCTTTTTCTCTGCAGGCTGTTTTGTGTCTGGCCTGTATCTGGAGGGAGCGGACTGGGACATGGAGAAGGGCTGCCTAGTGAGGAGTAAACCAAAAGTTCTGGTTGTTGAACTGCCCATCCTCAAAGTCATACCCATAGAGGCATGCCGCCTCAGATTACAGGTGTGGACCACAGGCACTACAGGCCGCCATACTATACTTTAGGTCACTATTTTGATGATTTTTCCTAAAAATCGTGTGTATTTTCATGTATTTTGTACCACAGAATACACTGCGGACACCAGTGTACACCACGTCCTTGCGGAGGAATGCAATGGGTGTGGGGTTGGTGTTTGAAGCAGACCTGTTCACCACCATGCACATCTCCCACTGGGTGCTCCAGGGAGTCTGTTTATGCCTAAATGCCGACTAAAGACAGCCCTCTGCCTCAATGAGCTGGTTACCTTTCACACATTCTGTTCCAACATGTTAATTAATAAGGATGATGCCGACAGTGTCTGCTTTTTTAGAGAAGAAAATGTAGATTACAGGAAAACAAATTAGTTATGATTAAAGATGTTTTAAAAAAAACAGAAAACTAGATGGGATTTTTGACTCACTATCTACTTCATTGCTTTCATTATTTTCTCACTAGATGGCAGCACACAACAGTACTGAGCTAGTCATTATGGGCAGTGGCCCCAGGGATTTCTCCTTGGTGTTACAGTGGGCTAAAGTGCCATTAGGCTACAGTGGGTCCGGATCTTTCAGACTTAAAAGTCTACTACTGTTTGGTAATGGATAAATGTTTGCAATTCAGTTCAGTGTTTAATTTTTCTCTCTCTTTAACAAAATATTTCGGAATTCTGTCTTTTCTTAAAAAGGACAGCAGATAGTGAACATTTCGGCTGAGGTTGTAAGGGGAACATAAGCTGCCGCCTAGAGAGGAAAATGTAACATTCACCAAAGGTTGCGGAAGTTTTCCACTTTACCCAAGTAGCTTTTCAGCTTTTCTCTGCAGTATAGGCAGCAGTGTACGCTTTACTGTATCATTTTCTACTGCAGCACTGAGTAATTGAGGCTGCCGAGGCCATGATGCCAAAGCAGGTGATGTTTACTCTAAAAATCAGGCAGGCCCTGGAGGATCTGGCAGCTGGTGTGGCAGTGAGGTAACTGAAAAACAGAAATAAAAACTGCAACAGTTTTCAGCCATAATGTGTGCAACATACATCATGTAACCTGAGTTGTGAGAGTGCAGCTGTAATCCGGGATGTGCCGTTTTGATTAAATTGTGGACAGAAATTATCACAAGGCCAACAACCAGCAACATGAAAATATGTTAAATTTACTTAAGTCTCTTTCTTAAAAGTCGCTATCCTCATATGAGATCAATGTCATGCTTTTCATTGCTGTATTGTGTAGCCTAAAAGCCCCCCCTCTGAATGGCGGAGGGGAAAGGTTAAACAGGTCCCCTCTCAGTTTGAACTGGTACGGGTAAGATTGAAGATCAGGACATGTTTATGACCAAACACGGGAGGGGAAGGGTTGTGTTCCCCTGATGAAAAGAGGAAGAATGTTGTGCTGTTTAATTATGCCTACACAGACACAGACAATAGGCAATGCAGCTCTTTCTCTTTGGACAGTAAAAGGGAAGGAAATTATGGAAGCAGGAGAGCAACTACTCAAGAAATGAAAGATAAATAAAATCCTCTCAATGGACCCAGCCCCCATCTCTCTCCTCAGAGGTCAAATTATTTTCAGCTGCTCGAGACTGGAGGGATTTACTTTAACCCTACACTGCTCCAGCTCCTTCAATGCACCGTTACCTGCAACGAGTGGCCTCGTAAAATGCCAAGGGTGCCCTGAAACAAAAAACTGACACACCAAACCCCCAATCCGAAACAGTTTCCGTTTGCTGTGATTGAGAGCAGGTGGGCTTACTCAGTCCCATTCAAGTGCATGCACTGTTTGCTGCTTTCTCCAAGTAGTGTAGGGGGTGATTAGTGCTAGTCTGAATTCACCCCTGTGAGTGTCAAAGTGTTAACACCATCTCTCAACAGCTGAGGACTTCACCAGAACTACAGCATACTAGCCAGCTGCACGAGTACTCTTTGCAGACTGCAGCATCTTTCGCAGCTGGTGAGACTCGCAGCTCAGCCCATGGGGCCTGAGAGGTGTAGTCACCCCAACCACAGATACACATCTGGGGCCCCCAGTTTTTGGTTGCAGCACCAGGTGTTTACTTTGGAGCAGGACCGCAGCCCTGTGGTTACTGGCTGCTTGCGCTGTAAACCTACTTGTCCCACATGCATGGGCAGAGGGAGGTTACAGTAACCTCAACTATTCTATTGCCACTGTCCACCAGCACACTGATGGCTTTGATAGAGGGGCTACAGAACACAGCTGCATAAGGCAACCATTGGTCCAAAACATCTTAGATTCTGTAGATAGATAGATAGATAGATAGATAGATAGATAGATAGTGGAAATGTTGAGGCATATATGATGGTAAGAATACAGTGAGGAATCTTACTTTATGGGCTTTTAAATAAAGCCTTTCACATCCAACTGGGCCAGAACTTTGTCATAATTTGTTTTATATTCACTTGTGTTCTCCAAAAAACAGTAACTCATCACCGACACAGCTCCAGTGACTTCAGAGGAACCTCGGAGAAGCAGCAGCCCATATTTCATTTAGAACAAATACCATGCGTAACGTGCCGTCGCCTTGAGCATGCATTGTGCATCGTGAGAGGTTGAAACGGGGCAGGGTAAAAAAAAAAAAAAAAAAAGACCCAGCAGGCTGTGCTTCTCAAAGACCCGAGGAGACTATAAAACTGGTTCCATGCCCGCTGCTGCAAAGGCTGGGCTCGATACGCTCACAGAGAGAGGGAGGTAGGGCAGAGCAGAAAGAGAAAGGAAGAAGACGCACACTTTGATCAACACTCCCCCCCCCCATACCCCCCCACCCCCACACACACACACACAGTATTCAAGATTTATTTTCAAATGTCGGATCTCTGTCACAGGTAGAGGCAAACGCGCAGCGGGAGTTTATGGGGCGGCATTTTCCTTTAGCTCACCCAGGACTTTAAGGGAGCCTATTCTACAGAGAAGCGAGCGCCAGAAATCGTTTTTTGTTGTCCACAGCAGTGCATGTTCGCTACTTTGGTGAATAGGATGCGCATCTTCTCCAGCCGACCCGGCGCTGTTTGACACCCCCCCCCCTGCGAGCTGGATCCACTAACCGGGGGGAGTTGGGCTCTTTAAAAACTTTGCTGTCCGTACTTTTGATGCCACGGAAATGGGACCGTGCCAACGGGAGAGCGTGTCCGCGCTTCGCGGAGAAAGTTTGCTTTGGACTGTGCTGATACTCTGGCTGACCACGTTTGTTGACGCGACCTGGAAGACGGGACTTTACAAAACCTATTCAGCCGGGACGCAGCTGAGCAGAGACCAGACCGCCACCTCTCACACCTCAGTCTACCAGAAAAGGTAAGGAAAGCATCCACTTTGTCACTTCATTTTATTTTAATACCTACATATGCCGTACTGTATTTTAATCCTCAATAATGTCGTTATATGCACATGTTAACCCCTTTTCGTTTTGCTTCTACAGTCTATTTTTAAACCCAATAGCCTCGCTTGTTGTCAGTGCATGACTCTGCAGAGCTACTCCCATCTCCATCCATCTACCAGCTCCTATTGTCTTCCTGTCAGTCGGTTTCCTTTTTCCTGTGCTGGCAGCGCACATTGCTCGGCTGTCCCAGCTCTCCCGCGTTCTCTCCGTGCGGCTCCCGAGAGCACCTCCGCTGTCTCTGACGCGGGTTGGGTGCTCTGTTATCCCCGCAGCAGCAGCAGCGGGCGGCGGCGGCAGCAGCAACATCGTCTGCTCCTTCTCAGCTGTCAGCGTGCTCTTCACAGCACCACCTTCCGTCGACAGATCTGTCTGCGTCGAGCGGGCTCCCATGTGGGTTCCAGTGGGGAGGACAGGATGCATCTTGAATATGTTTTAGACTGTGAATATATGTCTGTAATAAAGTGCAGGAGATTAATAGCTTGAGCAAAGGTTTTCATGAAGTGATTGATCCTCTGTGAGTTGTTGACGAGGGTGTTTCTGAAAGAGGATCACTAGACTAAACACACAGACAAGAGCGTTAACCAGCCCTGCTTCCCTCCTGGACTGGGCCAATGTTTAGCTCGGAGACTAGCCATTGCTAAATGATGAGAGGACGTTTCCCATCTCACAAATATTTATGCTGTCATGTTGTGAGTGCGTGTGCAGATTGCGGTGTGCGGCTGAAACCCCTTCTCTCCGATGAGGCCCTTTCTCTTGGGTGTGTCCAGGTGGCTTTCAGCCTCTCCCAGCCTCGCCTCGCTTGCCTCACCTCCCCGCTCAGCTCCCCTGTCACTCATGGCCAGAGGTTTGTGGACGTGTTTACTAAACACAAGCAGCTGGGACTCCACTGCATCTGGCCCTGTTTCGGGAAGGGGAGGTGAGTTTACAGTCAGTTTGCTGCTGTTTGTAAGTGGCAGTGGAAGAATGGCAGGATAGACAGAGGGGAAGCTGCTCTTAGTCTGAGTCAGCCATTGTCTTTAAAAGGAGGCAGAGAGGTCAGCGGATGTGAGGTGACATGAGAGGAGCTAAAAGTCGCAGTCCACCTGCTGTCCGGCCTGATCTGTGAAAACAGCAGTTTATGATGTGTCAACAAAGCCGAAGAGTGGCAGCGGGATTTCAGAGAGCAGGAGACTCTTGTAGGCATTAGCAACTTGAACTCCCAACTTAGCTCGTAATTGTATTTCAGGCACTTAAAAACGAATAATTGTTCATTTTAGCAGACTGGGAAAGGATTCTGTCACGGGAAAACCTTCACTATGAACATCCTGCCGTACCAGCCTGTCTTCACACAGTGATTATCCAAATCAAAGGGGATTAACAGCTCTTGAGTAATTTCTTGACTGGAGCGGTGGGTCTGTAGAGGAGCTGATAAAGTGTTCGTTCACCCTTGGCGTTCTTAACAACTATATGAGCTCAGTGCACTGAGGGGTTACGGAGTTAGCCGCTTCTTTATTTCTTGTCTCGCCCACTTCTTTATCCTCCCTCGGAGGACTTGTCATGGTCTGACAGACAGTCTGAGCCCCGTTGCCGCCCTCATTCCTCACCCATCTTACCCATATCCACGTTTTCTTTGAGCATGGGAATGAAGATGACAGAGATTCCAGTAGGCTGAGCCCTGAGTGGCTTAAAGCAGAATGGCTTTAGATTTACCCATTCAAATAACCTCAATTAATGTATGTGCTCAAGGAAAACTTTTCATGGATATTACGAAACAGTCACCAGTTGAGGTCCATTAATAATTAATTACATTAATCAGGACGATTCTCAGGGAATGAGAACTTACACCAGTGTAGAGCTGCAACGATTAACTGATTATAAACCAAAAAATTAAACTGCAACTATTTTGATAATCAATTAATTTGAGTCACTTTCCAAGCAAAACATTTGATGGTTAAATCTAGTTCAGTGTGAGGATTTGCTGATTTTCTCTGTTTTATATCATTGTAAACTGGACTAGTGGCTGGACAAAATAAGACATCTTAAGACAACACATTGGACTCTTTTCTTTCACTGTTTTCTGATGTTTTATAGGCCAAACTATTAATCAAAGAAATAATGAAGAGATGAATTGATAGTGGAAACAATCGTTAGTTGCAGCCCTACATTTTCACAGAAAATAAATAAATAATCCAAAACAATCTGGGTCTAGCTTGTCAAATGGGAATTTCTGCTTTTTTCCTTAGTCTGCTATGATTGTAAATTGTTTCTCTTTGGGTTTTGGGCTGTTGGCTGGACAAAACAAGACATTTGAAGACGTTACCTTGGGCTTTGGGAAATTGTGATGGACTTTTTCACCCTTTTCTGATATTTTATAAACTAGATGACGAATCGATTAACCAAGAAAATAATCAACAGATTAATCGATGATGAAAGTAATTGTTAGTTGCAGCCCTGTACCAGTGCCCCAGTTACATTCAGTACACTGCAAGTGAACAGTCCACAAAGTCTCATTCATGATCAGCAGAGTAGCTCTTCACTGCCTCAGAAACTTAAAAGATGCACATGCCCGTTACACAGAGACACACTCAAAGCTCACAGCTATGCAGGCCTGAAAGCTCAAAACAGACAATGACAAATGAGAGTTTTGCTCCGAGGCTGCTGTGTAGAGTCACTTGGCCCTGACCTTCAAGGCCTCGCTGTGGTACTTTCATGATCTTCACTGTCCTCTGCGCATGGAAAACACAAACACGTCAGCTTTGAAACTGTTCTGTATGTTCTGTATTATCTCATTTAAAAAGTCTTCAGATGCAAACTGAACATACATCCTGACAGTTCTATTTTCATTTTCTATTACAGTTTGTTTTACACTTTAGCCTCATATAGGCTACTCTGGTTTCTTTGTGTTTTTCCTAGAAGCTGCAGATTATGACTCCAGGAAGGTCGTATCGCCCTCTCTTCATTAATTTCACTGTGACTGTGCTCTCTTTTTCTCTCTTTGTCTGTTGTTGTTGCACCACATTTATCTTACGCCTCTTCTATACCCTGTGGGACCAAGACTGCTTCATAATTGTCTTTCCTTCCATTTCCCTTTTCCCATGGGAAGCTCCCTTGTGTGACCCTTCTGATAAAATGACCTTCCTCTCCTCTCCTCTCCTCTCCTCTCGTCTCCTCTCCTCTCCTCTCCTCTCCTCTCGTCTCGTCTCCTCTCCTCCCCTCTCCTCTCATCTCCTCTCCTCTCCTCTCCTCTCCTCTCCTCTCCTCTCCACTCCTCTCCTCTCGTCTTCTCTCCTCTCATCTTCTCTCCTCTTCTCTCCTCTACTCTGCCTGGCCATTTGCCACATCTGTCTTTTGTCCTTTGTTCTCCCCAAGTATTTTTCCCACAGACAGAAATCTAGAGAAATTCCTCTAGATTCCTATCCATCGCTGCATTTCAAACATATCTTTGACTGTTTTGCCCTCCGCCTCCCACAGTATGTGAATGGATGGGTGGATGGAAAAGGGAGTTACTGAGACGTTTTTCACCAGAGCCTCACCAGTGTTTTGCTCTTGTCAGCCCTCTTGTCAGTTCACACGGCTTAACTCGCAGCTTGTTCCTCCCCACGCAGTCTGCTGCTGAAAGTGCACTCAGTAGTGTGATCATGAAAGATGCAGACTGCACAGCGAACAAGGCGAAATGAGGGCACACAAAATAACTAGAATACAGCATATATATATATGCCTTTTGACGAGTTCATGAGCTCCCTGTCAGCATTTGCATTCATTTACTGTTCAGCACGTTCCTCCAATGTATTACTGTCTTGGCCTCTGTAGCGTTGAGGAACAATTGGGCAAAAGCTGTGATTTTCCGTCCCTTTAAAATTGTGGCTTTCTTTCTTAACTGTTGGCTGTGGCTGTGTGTGACTGTGAGAGATGGTTGATGATTTATTTAGCTTGGGCCCAGCATTCAGAGTCTGCCATGTGTGCTTAGGGACCTGATACTTGCTGAGAGCCTGCTTGGTGCTTTTGCCAGTGAAACAGCATGGTACTTGTGGGTTTCACACATCATAACACAAGGGCGCCTCCAGTAAGAAGAAGGTGTTGACTACGAATCATTTTACAGTGAAAGACTGAGTGAACCGTGCACCTGTGTCCCTTTACGAATAAAACCAGACATAATTCAATAGACCATCATATAGTACTTCTAAGCAACAATATGAGGAAAGTTATGGTTGTAGGGCTCTTAAGTAAGACAGATGTTTAATCTTTAGTCTTTTACATTGCAGAAGAGATAATGATGTTACCTGTGCCCAGTCAGGACAACTCTCTTTAGGCATCCAGGGAATATATCATCATACCTCCATCCTTTCTGCAGTGCAGAAAGTATTGTTCTTGCAGCCTTGTAATCACTATGTAATTTAGTGATCAGTTTTAGCAAGTTATAAAGGTAATGCAAGTATTGGTTGTCAAGCCATTTGGGAAACTGTAAACTCTGTTATGCCAACTGCTGTTGTTATTTCATTCACTGAAGCAGCAGCAGTTGGCATTTCTTCTTTGGTAATTGCATAAGTGCAATGCAAAGAGAGAGAGAGAGTGAGACTGTAAAATTCACCCCCACCTCCCTCCTCGTAGCCCCTGGTGACAATCTTGGCTGTTCCCAGGTGGAACCTCCTCTCAGCCTGGGAAACTCAGATGTTTATCTGTTGGGTCTGGAGGATAAGTGGTGGGGAGGAGTTGGGGTTAGTTCCCCCTCCCCAGCTCTACCTGACCACAGCTCCTTCAATGTCTGAAATTTTCCACCGATGATTAAAGCAATTTTCTCTGGGCAAGGGGAAAGCAATCATAGGGTCATCGTGTAGATCCGTGTTCATTTTTGTAGCCTTACGGCTGATGGATATATATATATATATGAAGGGTGGACCAGTATTCAAATAGCATGTGTGGCAGATGATCATCGTGGATCATTGTGTAGATCCTTGTTCATTTTTGTAGGCTTACAGCTGACACACACACATATATACATATATATATATATATATATATATATATATATATATATATATATATATATATATATATATATATATATATATGAAGGGTGGACCAGTATTCAAATAGCATGTGTGGCAGATGAATTCCTTAATCACTTTTCTCGCTTTTCTTGACAAGTTTATGATTAATTCAACCTGTGCCTTACTTTTGCACAGTGCCTGTTACTTTTTAATAGCCCCTGGAATATGGTGTCTTAGACTCAAGCCTTTTCCATTCGTAATTTCTTCTGGCCGAGTAACTTTATCAAAATGCACCAATGGCTACAGTAGTACACAGGCATTTCCCAAAGGTGCCCCCCGCTAGCTGGTGCAGGTCCGTGTGTGCGGCCACCACAACATGTGGGGATCGTTAATGGGGTCTGGTTCACGGTTGCCTTGCATCCTCCGCCTTTGGCAGTTTCCTTTATTGTAGACTGTCTCTCACAAACACAAACATATGGTCTCACATATTGACAAACAGACTTTGGTGGGAGCACCCTCCCACTCTTGCAAACACATTGGCAGCAGAACACACAAAGTGTGGTTTTGTGCTATGAGCCACAGAGTGTCCTTTGTGGTTTCTACATAGAGCCCCGTTTCTATACATCTATTGATTGTGTAAACACAGGCTATAGTAATTGTTCTCCTTGTTCCTCCTCCAGCTATAGCCATATGAAGGTAATCAGAGTATTTATAGTCTATATTGTCAATAAAAAAATAGTAACATATGATAGCTCATACAGCCTCAGTGTGTTTTCCTTATATTAAAGCCAGGTAACCACACTTCAGGGTTTTTCTGATTTAAGAAGTAGCGGGATGAGATGATATGGGCCTCTCATGCTAAACTTTTCTCATTTCCCTGTGGTATCAGGATCAGATATGTACTCCTGTTAGAAACCCCATTGAGCTCTTGGTGAGGATTAAACAAACCAATTAGCTCTCAGTCTCCGTAAATCAGGCTTTACATAATTTGGTGACTTTTAGCCTGATGGTGGCACAAATGTGCTGTAGCGGGAAGCTTTTACTGAGCAAAAAATATTTAATTTAGCTTCTAGAGGCCAAAGAAATAACTTGTGGGTGAATGTAGGTCAGTTCAATTGACCTGGCCTGCTCTAAGTGACCATATCCTCTCTATTAGATCTTAACCCTTTGACGTTTACATAAATAGGTCAGTTCCTTAACAGCTTCAGTGAATCCCCATAATGTCTTTCAAGGCCTCTCTGGAAAGGGAGTGGGCTCATGACCCAGCATTAACTCATGTTGAAAAACTCAAATCTCCGTTTTGAGACCTCGTCTTCGTCTTTACTCCCTCCTGAGGGACTTGACGTGTTCTGAGAGCCCAATGCAAACGGATGTGTATTGACAGACCAGAGACGCCAGTGTAAATACAGCCCACAATGCACTCCTGCAAATTTCGTGGCTGATTAAAACTGTGTAAACACCATAAAGAGGTTCCAAAACAAAAGGTTGGGGGAAGGGAGGGAAGAATCGAAACCACCGGGAAGACAACAATGAATGTGACTGCATGGCTAATTTACTTCTGTGAGAATGCTATAGTGTGAGTCCACTTGTCTAATGGTGTTTGTAAAATATACACGGTTCCTCCTCGAATTATTTACTTTTAAAATGGGATTTTCCTATGTGCCTAAAAATAAAAAATTCAGGCAATCCTACTGTTGTTTTACTCGAAACTCGACATTTCTGACTTTCACTCACTTTACTTCTCCCTTCAGAAACTGGTGTCCTCATACGGTCACTAGGACGGTGACGTGCCAGGTGCAGAATGGGACAGTTCTCCAGCGGGTTTACCAGACATGCCGTTGGCCACAGGGATGTACAGGCGGCAGGTGAGAAAGCGAAGGGAGCTTACCCCTACTGCTACTGCTGTACCACTGATATGTGAACCCTTTAAAGAGAAGAGCCCACTTTAAAACACTTAAAGAAATTCTTTGGAAGTACAGCCTTTGTTATTTGGTATTTTTCACCTTATCTAAACTTTAAATGTGGTGGAGTTTTATAGAAGACAAACTCAAAACCAGTGTGATTTTCTCTGTTTCTGTGACTCATTTTTTATTTTATTTTTTTTACTTCACTATATGCCACATTCAAGTCATATTGTTTAGACCATATTTACATGCAAGCGGGTCAGAAAAACCATTCATGTTAGCCTCTGACAGCTATGTGTATGCGGCGGCTTTAGAGTTTGTGTGTGTTTTTTCAGCTATAGGACCGTGGTCAGACCTTCCTATAAAGTGGTGTACCGCACAGTGACCTCCCTGGAGTGGAAATGCTGTCCAGGATTCAGTGGTGCTGCCTGTGAAGAAGGTGAGTCAAGAGAGAAGGAGGCTTTTCATAGAGTCACACACACATGCAGACAGCAGTTATACAGCAGCTGATAGAAATGAACAACAGTTAGGGCTCTCGGAGGGGGCCAGCATTGCAATCTAGGCTTGAGAAATGGTTTAGAGAAACAAGTTCCCTTGACAAGTTTGACTTCTGTCAGTTTTCTGTTTCTTTCACTGTATCCTCTATCTTCTACCTACTTCTCTGTTTCCTCTTTTTATCATTCTTTATCTCTCCAAGCTTATTCATTTCCCACCATATCCCACCCCCACCACCATTTCCCACCACCTGCGTGTGTGCCTTCCAATACACGTGTACAAGTAATACTTATAAACAGGAGTGATTTCCATTAGGCTTACATAAGGCTGCTTCTGTCTTCAAAATGAAGTTATGAAATAAGATCCCTCAGCCTCTCCAGGGTGAATCAGATACCTCCACCTTATTAATCACTTTTAATGTGTTCATTCTAAGAGTCATTGTACTACGTAAGGGCTGATTCTTTAGTGTGATTTTGACTTTTATGGTCCAGCTGGAACCAAGTTCTCATCCTCTTAAAGTGCCATACTAGCACTGATATTTTCATTTTCAACTAAAGTAGCTGCCCACCACACACAAACACACACACACGCACACACATGCAAACATACACTCCCAGTGTATAATGGCTTCCCCTGGCACTGTCCTCCGTGTCTCCGCAGTCTGGGGAGAAGGGTGGAGCGTTTGTTTATGCTGGGACCCAGGACTTGACTAGGTGTAACATGAATCAATTGAGCTTTGTGACACACAGGACAATAAGTATTTACAGTGGTTAAGGTTGTCACTTTTTTTGCGGTGCTGAAAGCAGAGGTTGTTATTCTCTTTATGTTCCCACTCCCAGGTGAGTGAAGAACAGCTCTCATCCCTCCCAGCAGCCTCTAGTCTGCTACAGTGCTGCCTCAACTGGAGAAATGTATCCAGTTCTCCTGCCTGTTCACACATGGCACACATCAAAACTGCTTGAATATCATGCTTGTTTCAGAGCTCTCCCACTCTCTAAGTCAAGAAACACATTCACAGTCAGACACAGCAGACTTTACCTAACAAAAGCAGACGAGCACACAGTTAAACAGGGAGGAAATTATCCAATTAAGTTGTTGCTGGAGGAGATTCGCCTCCAGTTGTCATGGCAGTAGGGGGCTGTCGAGCCGACGGGGATGCTGGGATTAACCACTTATCTGAGCGTCGTTCCGGGTAGCTCAGATCAGAGGCGGCGCTGATTGGAAGTGACAGGTCCCATTCACAGGGCCTTTACTCTCCGGCACCATGGATGCTATCCAGGGCCACCGGCGCTTTGTTCTGCTCCTGCCGCATGAGCAGAACCTTTTGCCAGTGCAGAACTTGATACTCCACTGCTGTCTGCCTCATTCACCACTTTAAGGAGAAATAAAAGGTTGCCACACGGGCAAAGCTGGAGACCGGCTTGTGCTTAAATCTGTTGCTAAGTGAAGTTAAAGCTGCATTCGTAGTTCAGTGGGTGCAAGTTTCAAATCCAAGGTCTTAATACCTGTGTGTGGCTCCATCTGCAAATCTCTACACATTTCTTTGTGGATTTCCAGACGGCTGTGAGCACTTGTTTGACCTTGAGTGAGGCTGAATTAAAAAGGCACAGTAAACGAAGCACCTCTGTTACATAAAAGAACAAACAGCTGTCGTCCCGCTACACTTTTCGAGATCTACTGTCTAGGTCAGACATTAAGAACATATTGGTTTTGAACTCATAACTCTCTTAAATAGTTAATACCAGCTACATATCTTTAAAGACCTCTTTTGGAGTTCCAGGGTCGGTCATATACCTTTGCTCCCACCATCCCTTTTCCTCTGCTTGGCTGCTTTTTTCAGACTGTGGAAAATGTGTATGATCCACTCATTAACTCGGGCTGCCCGGCTTTTACTTCCCCTGTTCTCTCACCAGGCCACCTCAAAAGTCCCAGGCCATGTCTGACTCCCAAGGCTGGTCTGTTTTACAGCAGATCTCACCAATATCCATACCAGCAGTACTCTGGCGCTGGGGCTGCTTTAAGGTGCAAGAGAGGAAAGAAAGTGTGTTATAAACTGAAAGCATGGTCACTGATATGGTTATATTTTAAACGGAGATGAGAGAGTTTGTTTCTCCTGTTTCCCTCCGTTCTCACCCCTCTGCCTGCCAGCCGATTGGTCAATGTCTGCAAATCGACAGGTCCAGTCTGAAGTTAAGATAACGTGTCTCTGTTTAAGTTTTGTATTATGCATTTCCAAAACCAAAGCAGCAGTGTGCAGATATAAATGAGAGATGTGGGAAGAGATCACGCCATGACGTCATCCCGTCATACATAGGTTTAAGGGGATTTTTTGGCATATCACTTTCAAACTGAGGGCTCCAGAAGCAAAACATTACATCACACCCAGGCTGATAAACAAACTTACTCCAAACAGAGGTAAGATAACACTGCATCAAACAGGCACCTTTCACATTCGCTCTCTTTTCCTTACTTCCTGAACCCAAACCCAGGACTTGGCTGGAATTCCAGGCCAGTGGTGTAATTACTGGGTCCTAATTGTTTTCTATGAGGCTTGGGAGATATTGTCTTTCTTCTGGACCTGGAGCACAATGGTCTTTATCTCTGATTTAGCCTGAGAAAAAAAAGGCTAAGTATTTGCAGATGGAGGCACTTTCATAGCCTGCCAGAAACAGGGATTTAATGTATGCCTGGTTGGCTTTGGCATTCCAGGAAGGTAAAGGCTTGTTTACAGATGGGATATCCCAACTTATGCTACATCAAACACACATATCAAAATTATACCTCGTTTAGAGGCAATTTTGTGATATGAGAATATCAGATGTAAACCCTAAAACAACATTATTACATTAGAGCCGGCTCTCAAAGACTCTGTCCCATACAGGCTGCGTCAGCATCAACATACAGTACGTCAATAAAATGTGATTGCACACTTAGCAGTCGTGGAAATCTTTAAAATTCATAGGCATTTTGGACTTTTGCCCTCTGTCTGCTAATTTTGATGGAGTCTTAAAAGTGGGAAGATGACACTAAGAGACAGCAGTTGACATCTCAGCCCTGTTTTGATTGATGGAGGAAAGTACTTAAAAGAAATATGGCTGCAGCTTATCGCAGGAAGGGGCCGCCTTGCAGCAAAACATATGGGGGAACGCAGACTTGAATTAGCATGGCTGTCAAAATTCTGCCGCGGGGGTCCCCATCAAGCCATATCTCGCAGCCAAGCGGAGGCTGCGGTTTTTGGGTTGCAATTACGGTATGGCTGGGAGGCAGAGGCGCGCTGTCTGTAATAAGCCGCAGAAATGGTAATCTCTGTTTTCACAGCTCAGCGCAGCTTATCACAGGCCTACACTCTAAACCCCGCGCTTTAAACATCAGCCGGCTGCAGCTTGCCATTAGCAGAAGAAGAGTGGGAGTGCTTCGACATTGGTATATGTGTCTGTCCGACTGCCAGAATGAATGTGTGGGTGGGAGAGCGAGGCGTTGAGGATTTGTACAGTGAGGGATGCAGCTGTTCAGTCTGATTAGCTGCTTTCATGGCAGCAGGCTTTAGTAGCTGTGAGTGAAGGGACCACAGCCTCAGGTCAGAGGGGAGGGAGCTGAACAAGAGCAGGTGACCTCCACTCCCACTCCTCGTAGACCACACAGAGCAGCACTATCAAAGTCATTACGTTGACTAAACATAGAGTCACCTTTTCAGTCAGCCCTCCTCTTTTCTTTCAGTCACATTCCTGGATTCCCCTGGGTTTTTGCATTAGCAGGTGTTAAATACGTTAGTCTGTCTTGCTCCAGTTCATTCACAAAACAGGTTTGATGTCAGAAATAGCTGCACTCACACCCACATCCAGCTTATTTATCAATTCAACAGAAGAGATCTACAAAGACACATAAATTGCGTACATGCAGGGAGGCAGGCTGCAGCCAGTGAGCAGGAAAGGCCACACCAGCTGATATTCATGGTTATGTAAATGGCAAGCGGAGCACAAGTGCTGAGTCCAAATTGGAAGCAGCTGAAGTTAAGGCGAACTGGGCTGAGGGCCCCAGAAGCGATTAGACATGGGAGCATCCAGCCCTTTCAACCCACGCTGCTCCGCTCAGGGGAATCGCCATGATAGTCATTAATTAACAAACAACACCGCTGAAAATACCGACCAGCCAACCTAAAATGAACTAAACCAAACAGTGGAGGGAAGCTTTTCTTCTCTTCTCCTATCTGCCTTTCTTTCCATACTTTCTTCCTCTTATGTAAGTGTGTGCTGATATGTGTTTCAGGTTTATGAAAAATCCCCAAATTATACTTCATAGGGGGGTTCATGTATTTAAATTGGAATATAATTATGATGACATTATTATGACATTATTGTTAAATGTTCCATGCAAAACTCATACAGAGCACATGCTGTACAGCACAAAGCTTTCAGGCTGTGGAATAAACAGGGTAGGAGTCATTAGAATGTTGATTATAACTCCCCACGCCTTTATGGTTTATGTTTGTCTATAATATTATAAAAGCAAAAGGTAGTCACAGTAATGGTAGAATACCATTTTCCAGCACAGTCAGGTTCATTTAGACTTGTAGGAGATATGACTATACATATTATTTATCATTATATATATTTTATTTATGTGATATTCTGCCTGTGCATAAAGAACCATATCAGGTTTAATGTTTTACGCTCCATTTGTTGACCTGCATCTTCTGGTGTTTGTTTTAGTCTATTTAAGATTTGTGTCAAATCTAAAACAAATGGCAGGTAACTTCAAGAAATACAGATGCACAGATCTTTCACTGAATTATTTTTAAAGTTTCATACACACTTAGCCTTGAATTTGAGTTAAGTTTTTGTATCTGGCTGCTGGACTGGAAATGCCTCTTCTGCTTGCTGATTTATTTATTATTTCCCAGGAGTTCCCCCATGGGAGTGCATTGAAAACAATTTTTCCTGCAGTCGGAAAGAGATAAAGTGGGCCGAATCAGCAGTGCAACACAAATTTTAGGAATGAAAATAGACATGCACACCCACGCCATGGCAGCCGGGTTATTCTACTGTCCCCAGTAATGCAGAGGCATTCCTCCTCACCCAGTAGTCTAAGTGGACTGGTCTGCTGAGTGAGTGACCCACAAACAGCCAGGCTCTTTGCAGCCTGACAGATCACACAATCAGGAGCAGAGAAGAAAGATACTCTCTACCTGGCCAAGATAAGGCCAAGTGAAATGGCAACAGCGCTTTTATCACGTAGAAAGATAAAAAAAACTTTTTAAAATCCTGACCTTTTTAAATCCTCCTCACTAGTTGAGTTGTGGGCTCTACCTTCTTTCTCTCACCTCTGATCCACTTAGCAACTGATATCATTAAAGCTGCATTAACCCGTCTGCTCCCTGTCATAACACATCACCATCTCTCAGCTCGCAGGTAGAGAGTCGCATGATGTAGGTACTGCATAACACAGTGCTACTGTCTTTAGATCTTTAGGTCTGAGAAGGTAATGAAGCATATTTGGCATTTTGATGTCATTGCTGAGACAATAGCAGCATTGATGGAGGTCCTGTTGGTGCCACACAGCTGTGATGAGTTCAAAGGACCCAACTGCAGCCAGGATCTCTTTCACTGCCCCGGACTTCTTTCAAATCACCATCTCTTGACTAATTTGTCTGAATTCCAGTCACCTATCCACTTTTATTCAACTTTTCTCTTTCTTAATCTTCCTCCTCCCTTTTCATTTAGCTTCATAAAGCTGTACACTGTATTTTTCTTTACCAACTTTTGCTTTTACCTTCTCATCCCTTCACGTAGGGAATGCAACTAAAAAATTATTTTCATTATTTTTAACCTGATAACTATTTCTTGATTAATTGATTGATTGATTGAATTTATTTGATGATTAAAAATACAGAATAACTTTGCAGAGGAGTAGTTACAATCACCAAGGATTAAAACACAACAAAGCCTAAAGGCTTATTTCCATTGTGGTCCTCTAACCCACAACAAGCAACACAACAAAAACAGAAAACATCAGTTAAGAGAAAAAAATATTACAGTGGCAAGGTGGCACGGCTTACATTTTCCAGGGTCTTTTCATTATAAAAATTAGAAAAACAAACATCTTATCAAGGCCAAATTGAAGATGCACGCTGATGTGATTGATATTAGGCTTGATGGAAGATTATTCCAAAAATCATTTGGTCAATGAAATGTTTGGCTTATGGTGATGTATTCCCATTGCTTCCCTTGTGCATCCAAACATCCAAAACCCAAAGATATTAAATTTAGTTCCATTTAAAACAACAAAAAAACAGCAAATCTTCACGCTGGAGAAGCTGGAGCCAGCAAATGTAAACCATGAATCAATCATCAATTGATTGATTGATTTTCTCTCATTTGGCTAAGACGAGTCTCAACTCTACTTCTACAAAGATTCACACTCTCATTCTCTCGCTCCCGTTGAGTGATCTGAGTCCCTGTAAAATCCAGTTATGTCTCCCTCTTACCGCCGTCTCATCTCCATTTATAGCCACATTCTGGACCACAAAAACATAAAAAAATACAACGAAAACTGTTGCTTTTATGTTAGATATTCTTCTCTCACACTGAGTCAGACTGTGGCTTCTGTAAACTCCTAGTAGCCCTGATGATCTGGCTGCTCATTTGTCACTGTTATGAGTTTGTAAACATATACAACACCACATAAGAGAGGCTCAAGTGTTGTGGGCCCGTGGGTGGGGAATTCATGAAGCCGACCTTCAAACCTCCTCCGCTCCCATGTACACCAAACCACAAACAGTCCACCACATCACAGAGATCTTGCTGTGATGTGTTGTGGTGACATCATTTATGGCATCTTGTATCACAGACCTCCCAAACCCCCCCCCCCCAGTTGTCTTAGTTTCCCAGCCATTAAATGCTGCACTCTTGGATAAGGTGTAGAATTTAAAAGTCGTAGCCCGTGTCTGACTTTTGAACTCTACCCTGAGCTGGTCTTTGCATAATTTCCATTTGCTCATGTGGTTGATACAGTGCTCAGCGGGAATGAGGGGAGTGCTGATGGTTGTGATTAGTTCTGGACCGAAGATGAGAGTGGAGAGGAGGTTTGGATGAACTGCACCAGCAGTCAGTCTAATTAGAGACATGCCTGGTTGGCTTTTGGAGCTCAAACCTGACAGAGGAGCAGGCATTCCCCTCAAGGAGCCAATCGCCCTGACCAAAGAGAAATGACCTTACTTGATTGGCTAGAAGAGAAAAGAGAAGATGATAATAGAACTTGTCTCTAGAGATCAAATTTCTGATATATATAGCTGAAGCTTTACATGGCTGAAAAAAAAGAATCCATGGTTATCATAATTCAGGGCAAACTGTCATACATACACTAAAATCCAGACTGCTGAACACCCAGAATGGAGTCCATTATGCAGGTTACAAGAAACACTATGAATTCTAGCACGTAATCAAATAGTTTACAGGTTACCCATACCAATCAAAAGTTGTGAAATACAGACCTAGAGAGTTTGTAGAAGGCTGTGATTTGCGACAATGGCTATCTCACAAGATCTGAGCAGAAATGTGATTAGTTACTGTAATTTGATGTAAATCCGTCATCAGTTTTCTGAATTAAATTATTGTACAATGAATGCCCGATCATCCAGTTGTCATAGACCTCGCACCACATAGGCAGGAGAACATGTAGATGTTAGGTTATCCTCGGCCGAGTCAAAATTGGTTTAAAACTTTAAACTAAACCTTAAGCATTCATCATTATCCACCTTGCACTTACGTCCTAAGCTCCCATCTATAAATGTGATTAACGAGGTTTAACATCCGTGGTACTATTTCTTATTTAATGTTTTTAATACATTTTGTAAAGCATATTGAACTGATCATATGTATAAAAGTATGCTATTTAAAATAAGCTTGCATTGCCACGTGCTACACTTACAGCCGTCTTCAGTGCCGCGGTGTTCCACAGAAAGTGTGTGTATTTCATGTATGTGGAGTGCTGTATACCCTGCACTAACAGAGCATGTAAGACATGCATGATTTAGGAAAGAGCTCAAATCTGCTTTGCACACATATGGGCCAGCACACACATTCAGACATACGCATTCTGCAGCACTCTACAGACCATTTCAACATGGCATGGCACTTCCTTTTACTGTCTTCCTGTTCACTTGGAGACGCAGACGTCTTCTTGAGATCATCTCAGGGCCAAACAGTTATGTGCAGGAAGTGTGGCATGCTTCAGTGGTCTAGGTCTAGTCTTTGTGGCTGGTGGTGGCAGTGCTGGTGTGACGGGTGAGGCAGTGTCAGGGGCTCAGAGCCAGAGAGGCCCAGCGAGGTGAGTTCATTAACAACAGGACGTACCCCTGAACCTCTAAACCCAGGCCTGCATTCCGTCCGCTCCAGTGCCCCCTGGGACTCATCCAGGGGGGCTTTAACAGCCCCAGTGTTTTGGTTGGACCCTCGCCCACAGCCAGAGCTGAGCTGTGCATGACGACTCCCCCCTCTCCCACTCAATCGGGACCATAAATACAGTCCAGAGAGAGGGTGTCTGTGTGTTCCTGCTTCCTCAGGTGTTTATGGCTCTCTCACTCATTCACGCTGAGCTCACAGCCAGGGCCTAGCTGCAAGCAATCATGCACGCTCGCACACATTCATGCATGTTCAAGGCATCAAAAACACCTGCTCTCACGAGCACAGGCACATATATCAAGTTTGTATGTACAGACAGACACGTGACTCACACTAAAATTACACGCAAATTTTTGCACCACGGATGACTCGGGTCGAACAACCAGACAAAAAAAAACCGTGAGCTGAACTTGCCGAGTCGCTGTAGTCAATAAACTTGATAGAGGACACAACGCCGCACTCACTGTCTCTCTCTGTTTCCGGCAAGCATACACGCTGTATATCACCTGCATGTGTGCCTTATGACAGACATGCTGACGGGGCAGTAAATCATTGGTACTGTGCCAGAGTTTGAGCTCTAACTTCTCTGTCTGCTTCTATTGTTGACTGTGGGTTGAGGGACAAGAGGATGATGTCATGGTCCTTATACTTCTGTTGGCTGCCCTTCATGTTGTCCTCCTAAAGAGCTCCGTCCCACCTAATGGGGACCGGATTTCGACTGTGCGGATCCGCTGTTTTTCTGTGTCTTATGGGGTAGTAAATCGATCATTTTTAGCTTTTGGTCTGTTGATTAGACAAAACAACATATTTGGAGACATCAGGTTGGGTTTTACGAAATTATAAAAGGCATTGTACCATGCGGGTAGTTGCAGGTAGTGTGCTGCAAACTACTACTACTACAAACTACTGTAAGGTAGTTTAGATTTTTTTAAAATGCATCAAATGACATATCCTTCTCATTTTACACATTACAGAGTTAAAGAAAACGGAGATGAAAAGTATAGGTTAAGTGTGGTTACATATTTGTAGTTTTCCTAATTTGTGTATATTGAATAAATCATTATCTGAAATTAGGTACATGCATATACTGATATGTCAGAAACCACAGTTGTACAGTTCAGAGGATGTGGTACTGAACCACTGCCACCACACAAATTAGCCTCTCTGAGCCTTTTCAAAATGGTGACCCTCTTTGGACATCCACCGGCATTACATCCTATTTACAAAAGACCAAAAGGATTATTCTCAGTTAATTCGTTTTATATGAACTCTTCACTTTGCCTGTGTAAACCTAGCTACTCGAGTAAACAGAGCCCTATTGAAGCAGAGTTACTAAATCTGCGGCCAGATGGGATCTTGACCCCGAGACAAAGTGGAGAATTACAGTTTGTCCTGAAAGTCCGAGCTCAGCTCAAACCCCTTTTCATCCCTCTGGCCTCGCTCAGAGGGGGGGGTAATCTATTCCCTCCCTCATAGTTGGAGAGAGAGATGAGTGTGTAAAACGAGAATGGCTGTACTAGTGAAAGGGTGGCACGGCTCCAGTGGGACACATTTCCCCAAGCGCTGCCTGGCAGAAAAGGCAGAGGATGTATTTTTCTCCCTCTCCTGTTGTCACAAGCTGAAACTTGTAAAGAAATGAGATGGCAATGTTGTTTTAAGCCAGACCAAGGAAAAACATTACGAGGGACATGGAGAGAGTGGGGAATGGAGGGGTTTTCTTAACTGGAAAGGTCTGTTCATGTTACTGTTAAAAGGATAGAACTGAACTGAACAGAACAGACTGAAGTAATAACCATGATGTGCATCATTCATACTTTCTCTGCGAGCCATAACCACAATGTTCCATTGAGGTGATTTTTCATTTCATAATGTAACTGAACTTTAGAAGTAAAATTAGAGTTGAGGCTCCTATGTCTTTGTATGCTCTGTCTGACGCTCTCACTGACCATGCATCGCTACCCCCCTTGGTGAGGGTGGGTAGCCATAGGGACGCCAAAGGGGTGAAAGGGCAGAGAATTGAGGGGTGCAGGGTTTGTGCTTTGCTCCAGAATAATGGCAAGTATTGTTCCTTAAGTGGTAGCACTGTATCAAGACTATCATAGGAAATCTCTTGACATACTCATTTGCGTCAGTCTTAAATTTATGAAACACTTCGGATCTGCATGTTGGGAGCTGGTCATGCTAAGGCAGTACAATGTGTCCCTTTTAGCGCCTGAGTATCAGTAAATCAAACGAATGATTAGAGCCAAAGAGAGCGCTGGACAAGTGCCTCAACATTCAGGAAAATGATTGACTGAGATATCCAGGGGTAATTGGGTGCAATTCAAATTATGTTCTTTTATCTTTAGTTTTGTGGTGTAACTGTCCTTTGTTCCACTGTTGTCTATTCATCTACACTTTTAGACTGAAAGCTGGCGAACATGGATACCTGCCACAGATGCAGACTCTCCAGAACACATTATATGTGACAGTGAAGTCTCAGCTTAGGACTAATACTTTCACTCTAGATGTGTAATTGTGATTGAGGCTTCACACACTCCCTGATCCGCATACGGACAGGAGAGGGCACACTGGGAGATGAATTGCAAACACTGCCCGGGATCATTCATCCATCAGAGCTGGTCTTCTCGCCAAGCTGGAATTCCTTTCCCCTGGCTGCACCTGACAGTGCAGAAACCTTAGCCTGAACTATCGCCAGTACACTTTTTGTTCCAAAAGTGCAGCTGAGTTTGCTGGAGCTGTTCAGGAGGTTTCTCAGTCAAGACCAAGGCAGCCTCTGTCAGCAGCAAGCAACCCGCCTCCTCTCTGGAAGTGCCCGAAGGATCGATCTGAGAGACTGTGCATCAGGCGGGTTGGAGAGTGGATTGCTATCATCGGCAGGTTGGCTCTACCCGCTGAATTGAATTGTTGATGAAAAATGTAGATGTTGAAAGGAATGGCATAATGTGGTACAGTTCACTGTGCAGAAGGTGCGATAAATAGAGACATACTTGTTAACCAAGGAAGGTTCGGCCATTTTGGCCTGAATACTTTTTCTTCCATAATCCAAGATGAAAAGGTCCCCAGAGATGCTGCTAAACAATGTGTTTTGATCAGAAACAGGAAGTCATCATTGACACCCCCACTCTCAAAATCTAAACATCACTGAATCTGTTTGGCAACTTGTGGAGCACAAAGTTTACATTTGTCTGCGTCATCTCTTTTGCAGAATGTTCCAGTATCCCACATACAGTTTAGGACTTTTATGAGAGGAACGGAAAGGGCTGCTGTAATATAGCTGTTTGATGCTTAATGGCCAAAATTTGCTGGTAATCCACTGTTTCAGTGATGTGGCTGCTACAAATGTTTTTTTCAGCTATGAGTCATACAGTGCTCAATTTGAACCCCGAAGTTCAAAAACAACTAAGGATAGGCACTGTTTTGCACCATCAGTTTTGCACAAATTCCTAAAGATATGTATGTATACTTATATGACTCTTCTCTGTCAGAAGCAAAGGCGGAAATAGACTGACGTTATAGACTGACGTTGTACTTAAAAGACTTACAGGGTCAGGGTAGAAGGATGGGGCAGCAAGGCATGCGACTTTGACATGGGAAACTTCTGTTCACTGTCTTGTTTCCTGCCAGCATTCTCCTTATAACCGTGACCATGAGCTTATCCTGTAGTTTTTGTGCTTAATGTTAACCACAGCAGTCACTGATCAGAAAGCAGTGATGTGAATCATTTTTCTAGCAGTCATTTGTAACATTTTTTGGAGACACAAGGACACTGTTGTCCTGTCATCACCCTGTCATCAGATTGGAAAATGCTCAAATCAGTTGTGTTAGAAGACAGTAAAAAAAGGCCAGATTTTGTCGTTTGGTTTAGAGGACCCTGAAAAAGGTCTGCCTAAATACTATTTACCTATCTCGCCAATCTCACGACTTCTGTGCAAAATGTCACAGAAGTTTAGTCTGCATGAGTCAGCCGGTCGACAGGTAAAGGGATCATCACAGTCACTAGGAAATCAGCCCTGAGGTTCTTTGGCTGTATCTCATGTATGAATTATGATCATTCGTAGCGCTCTGAGTTTTCACCCTCATAACTTCACAGAAATAGGGAGGAGGACTTAAGTGCCAAAATAGTCTGAAATTACTTTGATATTCCACTTATATTGAGTCTTATCATCTCAATGCCGAGTGATGTCGTGTAATTCTGAAGCTTTCATAAAGCTTTAAAATGAATTACTTTTTTATAGTGGTGTGGTGCATAGTTTTAAATAGATGGGTGTGTAAGGAGTTTTAATGAGGTCGATTTGCCTTAAATTGCCACTTGTGATTTTTACAGCTTTCATAAGTAGTTTAACAGTCAGCAGATAAAACAGAAACAGCACCCTAAGTCGGCACAATTAACGTTCATGTTTCGTGTGCAGATGGTGAAACTTGATCTCTCTGTAGTGACTTTTATGAATCAATTAAAACACGATAAGAGCTCATAAGAGGTCCCGTTGATGGTTTTGCTTGACCACTGCATCCTGGAGTCCTTAATAAGCCGCCGCTCTGTACTTTAACCTCTGTCTGTTTTCTACTAATGTGAGAGGAGTAGACGAATAGGGAGCTTCAAGTGCCACAGTTTGATATACTGTACCTCAGACATTTTGGGGCTTGGAGTCAGACAGTGGGACACATCCATCCATTTTTCCTGAAGGACAAAACGTCTGGAGAGATCAAGTCAGTTCCTGCCAAGGTCTGCTCCAGAGCCCAACTCACACTGCCAGATATCAGCGATGAAGAAGGGAGGACAGTGAAGACACACACATCATGTTTGGACTACACACACACACAAACACACACACATACTGTACATGTACACTCTCGACAGACAGACACCACAAACATACACACACGTGGGAGACATATTCAGTCGAGACAGGCCAGATGTTTTATCTCAGTATGTATGTGTCAGAGCGCTCCACGCACTCTGATAGAGGAGCGTTAATCTCTGGAGGTCTGAGCTCAGCATATCGCCACGGCTGCTGTGATCAGGACCGCGCTGATGAATTACACCACGTCGACCATGGGGGGTCTCCCTGTACATGATTTAGATCTGAAAAGCCATAAAAGACCCTATACACCATAAGTCTTCGATAGACCTAGTACGACTCCTCCCTTGTGAGTCACTTTCTGAAACTCGATAACGAAACTTTATCTTCACCTTCTCTGACTGTCTAAATATAACCTCTCATCTCTAAATCACCTTTATACTGGCATAACGGTTATATCCTTACTGTAATAACAAAACTATGTTGATATGATGATTCATATTCTCTTGCTGATAATTGTATGTGATTAAAAAGCCCAACAGTATAAATCCTATTCAAATGAATCATTTTATTGGTCTAGTTGAGTGATGCTGTCAACACCTGAACATCCTATTAGTCCTTCGAAGGACTTTTTAAATGTGTTACAACATGTGAACTGGTATATGATGCTGTCATTTTTAAACTGTGACACACCCTCAAAAACCAAAACAGATATAAGCCAGATCTCAGATCTACACCTACTACTATTTATTAAGTGATCAACCAAAATGGATACATAAAGAATTATTTGATCTTTTTTTTTTATTCATTCATCATTTTTCAAACAGAAATCCAGACATGCTCTGGTTACAGCTTCTCAAATTTGAATATTTGCTGCTTTTCTCGGTTTTATGGTATTATAAATTGAATATCTTTGAGTTTAGGACTTTTGGTTGGACAAAACAACCATTTGTAAAATTGTGATGGACTTTTTTCACTATTGGAATTGATTAATCAAAAGAACGAATGAAAGAAAGAAAAAAAACACGAGATAATTGCTGTTAGTTGCTGCTCTAGTTACATGATTGAAATAAGACTGGTTCTTCAGTTGTTATCTCTAAATGGTTAGTTTTATTAAGGGCTGAAACTTTTAATGATAGATAAATCTTCATTTTTAAGCAAAAAATGTCAAAAAAAGTCCACTGCTTCCACCTTCTTAGATGTGAATATTTGTGTTATGTCATTGACTTCTATGACAGTGAATAGTTTTGAGCTTTGGACTGCTGATCAGACAAAACTTGTGCTCTGGAAAATTCTGCTGGATATTTTTTTTACTATTTTCATTTTATAGACCAAACAATTAGTTGCTTAATCAAACATGAAAAGTAGTTACTAACAGCCTTAGAGTTCTTTAGAGGTACGGCTACAGAAAACACTGATGTTACTAAAGTGTCTACTGTGGAGTAGCTGAAGTTTTTTCCTTTCCTCGATCAGCAGTTTCTCACAGTGTGAGTGTGAGGGAGTGCAGGGGAAGGCAGTTGTTGAAAAACTTTGTGAACGCCAGCAGGGAGGAGTTTGAAGGGAGCCTGTGTTCCTTTGTAATGCACTGCCGAGATAAGGGCCACATCCACCACGTCAGCCCCCGCTGGAGCCCTGCAGGGTCGGCCGACCCCTGTTGACCTGAAACTGTGATCACACACTCTGTTTTATTGGCCGACAGGAGCAACGTGATTGATGGCTCGGCATTGTTCGCTTCTCGTTTGGCCTGTTGTTTCTCTCTGCTGCTAAGGCGGTGATGGTCCTGCTACGTTTTGATCTGTGTTTCCCCCCTCCTCTGATCCTGTAATCTGCTTCCACTCCCCTGCATGTGCGACTCTCCTCTGTATCTGTGTGCTTTCATCCTTGTGTGTGTGTATTCACACAGTCAGCTCTGTCTGTGGGCATGTTGGGTTGAAGTACCTTTCAGAGATAAGACCCTCATTCTGGTGTGATGGCAGAAGGGTAGAGGATGTAGGGAGTGAAAACACTGTGAATAGAAGCATCACTTCTTCCTCCCTGTTTCCCTTTTTCTTTTCCTCTCTTATCGTTACACCTTTTTTTCATTTTTTCCCCAGCAGTTTTCTCGTTTTTCTCTTTGAGTGAACAGCAGCAGAGGCAGTAAATTCCAGTGCACTTTGAAACTGTGGGAGACTATCTGGGTCTCCATCGCAGTCTTTAGCCTGAGAGCGATGCAGAACGGATGTCACATTAACACTGGAGCACTCCATCACCTAGCAGCATCTCTGCCTTGGCAAACTGAGACCGGGCGAGAAAGAGTTTGACGTGAAATAACATTGACGGATGAATAGTGCATCAGTGAGAGCTTTCCTAGACTGAATCATCCAGCGGCCTCCACCGGTGTGTTATAGCCAAAAAGTGAGCTAAATCCCAAATCCCCACATCTGCTCTACAACTCGGAGCGCTCATTCTACAGTTAATAAATCTGCCTTTGAAGCATAAAATACCCTCAAGTAAAACACTGTTGGTTTTAATGTTTCAGCTCATTTCTTTTCCCCAGACTAATTTTTACATTATCTTTTGTTGCTGTATTTATTTCATGGTAGAATTTGAGGTAGTATTATTTTGATTATAAATGGTATCAAAGCTACCAAATGCCACGTGCTGATACACAGTGCATGACAGATCATAGTATTTTGTTCTATTGAACTTTTAAACCGACAAAATAGCAGCAGTGCTTGTACTTATACAAATATGGCTGTTAATGTTATTTAGATTTTTCATGTCTGAGATTTTTAGATGAAAACATAATTCACACACACAAAACTCCAGCAATACTTTAAGTTTATAAACTTTTAGCCTTCAGCAAGTTTATGTAGCACATTGTACAGTAATTTCATAGTATGTCATACTTAAGAAGCACTTTTTGGGAAAAGACCTCCTCCATTATATACCATTCTTACACATCCATGTGTGAATTCCCATTAGCTGGTGTATATGCTTTTATATTTATTTAACTTTTTTGAATTCTTTCATGCTCATCCTATGTAAATGTTCTTTGCAATCTGTTGTAAAATATGATGACCCCAATGAAGGTGGTTTTCTTTTCTTTTCTTTTCTTTTCTTTTCTTTTCTTTTCTTTTCTTTTCTTTTCTTTTCTTTTCGCTTCTTATCTTATCTTGTCTTATCTTGTCTTGTCTTGTCTTGTCTTGTCTTGTCTTTTGCTCTCGTGCCCAAACAGTCCAGGAACCTGATCTGGAGATTGACTTGTAGAAAAACACACGCAATCCCCTGTGTCTGTATTTTTGTCCTCTGCACTACTCAGCTCTGGATGCCCCTCTTTAGCTTATCATCCCTTTGTAAAGTGCACAGAGCACGCATACTTATCTACAATGGTGCAAAACACAAACAAACCATAGCCCCTGCATGCATGGGGGCCCACTTTATTTCCATCTGTCAGAGGAAGCAGACATGAGACAGAACCACATGTTGGAGTAACACTGCTCAGACCTGAGATTTCGTCACTGGGTTTGGGTGTGTGGGCGTGGAGGCTGGTGTTACTCCAGACAGAGAAGAGATAGAACATGAAGATGCAAAAAGACACCTGTACAGAGGGCACATGAGGCGCACAAAGGGCCTTCATGGATAATAATCTTCCATCTGTACTGATAAAACAAAGAGCAGGAATACGCCATCAAGATAACTCACTGCAGCTTAACTGGCATGCACACACAATCAGCATTTGTTTTGTGTCTGTGTGTGTGTTTGCCAGACCATGACTGTCATGATTATGCTTATCGTCAGGGTGCTGAAATCCTCTGAGGGTCAATTTGTTTATTTCCAAGGAAGTTTCCAAAACATGCTATAGGGATTCTCATCAGGATTGAGATGCCAAAGAAAGCTTTGGCTACGCATTGATTAGCCCTTAAAATTCCTACATGCAGTTGTTAGTGTCATCCCCTGCCTGCACAGTGTCTGCGTCTTGGCGTGAGTTTTCTCCCTGAATATTGCACACACTCAATTCCCATTTATATCTGAGTATATTTGAGGATATACTCCGTTTATTTTCAGTGTGCCCAGAGGATGTTAGCCAAGCTAATCCTGCTGTTTTATCTCTGAAAGAAGACCAGAGTTCACTTCTCTTTAGCATGTCTGTGTATTTGTCTTGCTGCGGGCTGTTTTGGTAATTCAAATACTTTACACATTGTAGTGTCAGAATGAAGACTTCCTCCACTTCCTCTGTGTTGCCTTAAACGGATTAAAGAAAACTTCCTGGTTTTTTTTCCTGCCCGGGTAAAGGTCAGACGCTGTATGGATCTGTTGAGGTGTTCTGAGGGCACTGCAGATCAGTCATCATGTTTGTTTTGTCTGTCTCCTGTTTTTCTGGATGTAAGTTTAGCCAGTGTAAAACCTGCGGTGTGTGCGAGTGATCAGGAGAATGAAGTCCAGATTGCTGCATAGTCTGTCACATATGTTTCATAGCACGACGGGATCATTCACGATTAAAAGCTCCCTCGGTCGTGATTTGCGTTATGTATTTTTGTACGCAAACCTTACCATACCTCCTGCAGGCCAGCCATCAATCAGCACTTTGACAGTTAGCACTGTGCTGGGGTTTGACCCCCACCAGGTGTGTGCGACCTGCGTCAGCGTCTCACGTCTTGCCTTGAGGTGACGTGTTCCCCTGATGCCTCCCTGCGACTCTACCTGAGAACGGGGTCACTGTTCCACACGCTATCACCCTGAACCCAAGAGGCCCAATAAGCTTTGATCCCACCTCGCGGCCCCTGGAAGTGAGTGGGGTCTAATCCCCAGAAAGCCTTAGAAAGACACAGAGGAATGCCTGGCACACAGCACACCATTCACCCAGGGATTAGACTGAGAGGAGCTCAGCTACTCCAATCACTCTGTGTGAGTATATATGTGTAGGTTTGTGGTGTGTGCGTGCATATGTACGTGTATGCAAATTCCGCACGCACGCATGCATGCACAAAGGTTGACAAAGTAATCCCAGAACCTCAAGAGGACTTTGCTAACACTGCCAGAAAGCCAGGTCATATTAGGCTGAATGCTAATTAGCAGTATTTGCCAGTAATAAAGGAGTTTTGGCAATCAGCTCTTTGATACTTTATGCCTCTGTGAGTTTTCAGAGCAGCAGGAGTTCCACAGAGGCCAAATTATCGGTGCCAAGGCTGAGGGTGTACTGGGGCTTGGTGACATAAAACAATTCAATATTTATCATCTTAATAAGATTGCTTTTCCAATAAAAATATACAGACAGAATCACACATAAAGTAATCACATTGATGTCCTCCACTGTTTAATTACATCAGACAAAATACATGTAAAACAAAACCCTCAGTTACTCATTTGTTAGTTTGTAACTCAGAATCATTAATTTGGAAAGAAGAATTTTTGTAAAATATTACCACGATATGTTCATACCATCATGATTAAATGATAACTGATCTGCACTTATATAGCACTTTTCTAGTCTTATCAACCACTCAAAGTGCTTTACACTACATGCCTCAATCACCCATTCACACACACACATTCTATACGTACAGCGCTTTTTTATACATACACACACACTCACCGATGATGCATTGGGGGCAATTTGGGGTTCAGTATCTTCGACATGCAGACTGGAGGAGTCGGGGATCTAACCACCAGCCTTCCAGTAAGTGGACTACCCACTCTACCTCCTGAGCCGTGAGTCCACCGAAAGCCGATAAAGTATAATGTTGGACATCTCGGAAATTTTGGCTAGTTAGGGTTACGTCCGATTTTAATCACTTTTTCCCCAGTAATGATGTAACTGTGTTAATTTGTCAATCTGGAACCTGAAGCATTTTCTAAACATCTGCAGCCTGGAAATTAATAGCAGCAGATCACCATTTCGATCATGCCGACACTCCTCTGAACAGATTTTTTTAATACTCTATTGATCCTGGAAGGAGAAAGCTGAGAGCCGAAAATGCAAAACTCGCTGCTTGTAGTTAAAGTTTAATTTTCTGCAGCAGCAGGAATATGTGTGTCTACAAGAATTACTGAATGCGGAGGCCTCGTCTGTCAGCACACTGACAGGAGGGATGCATTAGTATCAGGTGCATGACTGTGTTATTCAAACTCATGTCACAGATGCACAGTACCATGGTCAGTCTCCGTCCTGTGTGTGTGTTTTAACAGGTGCACAGTTGCACGGAAATATATAATGATGTAAAGAGTGATGCTCAGATTTAGCATTAAGTGGATGGTGAAGACAATGAGGCAGCAGTGTGCTGCAGACTCATCAATCTTACACTGAACCTGGAGTGTGGAGGGAGTGATGTTGATCCTGGCACTCTGCCACTGCTTTGAGAGCTTAGCCATATGTGATGTTTGTATGTAATAGAGCACCAGTAGGTTGACTTCATATGATCTAATGGAAGGGACGTGCATCTGATGTCAGTCTAGTTTGTGATTCTTCAGCTCTCTTACCTGGGAGTATTCCGCTCCATCCTGTGGTTTTTTCGAGATTTTTCACTGTTGTTCTGCACTCAAAGGGAAGTTTTTATTTGAGGAGAAGATATGATCCTTCTAAATAAGGGGCTTTGAGTCCCTGCTGTTGAACCAAGTCTGTGCCTACAGTAATAGACTGTATGTAACTCCGCCAGGTCCACAACAAAGGATTTCTTCAAACATGCAGCAGGTCGAACACACAGACACAGCCGACTATGCTTTGATCAGCCAAACTTCCCTGTCTGCTTTCCTTTCACGCATGAATGTATCTGCTGTCAGGGAACCTATCATGGCACTGAATTCTCCAAGTGCAGATATAACAGTGTCTCTGTAGTGATACACTGCAAGAACCTATGAACACTAAAGGGTTTGGTATGCTTAAAACAAACTAGTTTGTACAACATGTCAACCGCCCACATCTAAATGCTAAAGTGTTTGTGGCTGTTTTGGATCGTGGGGGTGAAAACCTGGCCATCAGCAAGAGTGTTAAGAAGCAGCAGTTGTTCAAATGGTTATGACATTGTACACTTTTGGAAAGTCTCTGCTCGAAGGCATTCATGGTGTCAAATCCTGTTTACTTTCTCTCCACTGCACACCTTACAAAATGCACCATTAAAGGTCTGCTGTGGAGTTTTCTTGTAAACAAAGTTGTGCTTACATTCCGTTTTTCACCAAGACACACTGTATGTCTCCTTGCAGTCTAAAAACGTTTTGACTACATTTCTTTCCTCGTAAAACTTTTGCAAAGTCAATATTTTTTGGGATATTTTGGGACCGTTGTTTTCATTCATGTTTGCTAGCGAGCAGTCCTTTTCTTTCTTGCCATTTGATGAAGAATTGCTACATTCCTATGGTCATTACTGCCACCAACTGTCGATCTGTGGAAGAGTAAGAAAATGTTGGCAGGAATACATGTCATGTCATCTACGTACTCGTGTGAGTACATGGGCATTGTCGTACGTTTAAATGAGATACAAACAAAATAGGGACTTGCTCTTAAAAACATTGCTCCATAGTGTTACTAGCGGTCAGAAATTCCCTGAAATGGGAACATTTGTCAGATTTTTGGTTTCAAAAAGTGGCAAAAATTGTAGGACATGGCACCCTCCATTCTGACATCACATAGGCGTCAGCGAGAGCGGTTCATGCACAGTTTGGCAAACATCAAGCACTTTGTTTGAGGCATAATGAGGCCTTCAATTTTGGTAATTTTCATAGTTTTTATAGCATTGAAGGATTATATGTTGACCCTGTAAACTGAGGAAATCTTATTTTTTTCACCTTTGAGTTTCTAGAACTGTTTCCAAATCCCATCGCCATCTCTTCAGATAAACACAATTCCTTCATTTCAACAACAGTGAAAAATGACAATAAACGGGTCATTCTTGAAACTGTGACACTCTAATAGAGGAGTTTTTACTCAACGGTTTATGTTTCTTCAGACTGTTTATATTGGCAGTCAAGCATAGTTACAATGAAGAGGGGAGTATCTAATGAGAAGAGGTTGAAAATAAAATTTCTTCTCAAAGACTCCTCTGCCTCAGTCCCATTTAAAGGTATGTGGTGAAACAGTGGTCTGCAGCTATTTCAGAGTGTAGCATCTAACATTCTTCACCCTCCACAGTAAAATGATCCAAACTTATGAAGGCAAAATGGAGATTAGGGTGTTATATGAGATGTCCCAGAGGAAACTGACAAATCAAATGATTTGTTATGGTGGAGGAAATGGACAATGCTCTCCGAGAGAAGCTGAATCGTGAGGAAAAATGAAACAACAGTGAAGAAAGATTTGGCCTACTTCTTACCACACATGTCTGTTGCTCTCAGTTCATTTATAGCCCTGCAGAGTGAGGCAGGTTTATGGTTTGCTATTGAAGCAGAATATCGTCCTAAAGGGAGCTGGAATGGCTACAGTCTGACAATCATGTACTGGCTCTGGATGGACGAGTGCAGTCACTATCACACAGTCATTGTGTTCGACTGGAGCTTTTTTGTTTGGTTGTCATGGATCCTGCTGCACAGTTGCCAGCGGGGGCTCGATTGTTTTTAGTATTTACATGGGTGGTTAAGGAAAAATACAGGTTATTGAAATCGTTTTCTTAACAAGACGTAGTCTCATGTGTACACACGCACAAATCACACCACAGGAGGGAAATCAAATTTGGCTGGTGTGGCAACCGTAATATGTGAGCGTTCAGACCAACCTTGGACAAATAAACCCTGTGTTGGACTGGACATGTCCTTCAACCACTGAGGGCAAAGGATTTACTCACCCAGCGCTGAGTGTGTATAGAAGAGGATATGGGGCAGGATGTTTAGCTGAAGGTTTGTGGATTGGCCTGCACTCTGCTTGGCTGCAGCTGTGGGCAGAGAGCTGCAGTGCTTGTCAACCTCTGTATGGTAATGAACAGGGTCAGAATAAAGGGCCTGTTGGCCAGGAATTCACGAGCATGTTTTTGCAGAGAGCAGCAGCGTGTAAACTCTAATTCTCCACTGCTGTTCCTATCGCAGTTGGTTTGGTTCGACATATTTTCATTGTTTAGTCTTTGCAACCTCTTGTTTGGATATTTTTGATCCTCCAGAACTTTCAATTGTTGCATCTCATCTTCCACTCTATTACAACTATGGTCTTATTCAGTGTTGGGCAGTAACGCAGAACTTGGGAACAAGTTACTTTTTCAGTAACGAGTAAGGGATTATGACTTAAAATTCAGCGATTACGTTACAGTTAGAACTCCAAATAACGCAACAATGCATTTGCATTTTAGAGGTGGGCTTGTTTGCTGTCTCAACAGGAGTTGGATAGGGGGGGTGCATTCAGTGGAGAAACAGGTCTAGGACATGTTAGCTTGATGCAAGGGCTTGAGGGCTCCTTCTTTACAAGTTGGGTCATCGAAGTTAGTCTTTTTTTTAGCAATTGAATAATTACAATGTTACAACTTTTTCAGTGAGTAATACGTCATAAGTAAGTTATTACAATTTTAAAGTTGCTTACCCAACACTCTCATTAATGAAGTTTTAGCTGTCATTTCTTTCAGAAATAAGATTGTGCTCACTATGTTATGAGCTGAGATTTCTGAACACGACTGCATTGCAAAAACAAAAGTCTGTTGATGATTGTACAAACCTATTTGAATGAGAAAAACAAAGGCGAACAGTGGAATTATTTCCCAAACTGCCCATGATAAACATCCATCATTGTTTACAGACTATATGAGCTAGTGGTTTTACTTCCAACTAAACTTAAAAGTAAAGCTTGTCAGCATCCTGTCTACACCCTTATTGTCTGTTTTTTTGCCCCATTGGTTATAAGCCCTGTTCTCAGAGCTCAGCGGTCATTTTAATGAGTATGATGATGTCACAGTTGACAGAAATGACAGCCAAACGTTAGAAAATAAGCCCCAAATTGTCATAAAGCTTAATTATCCTTTAAAGGAAAACCAGCTGTACATAATATTGATGGGGTTTTCCTATTTTAGTCACAAAGGCTTATAAAATGCAAACTGTTAAACAGCTCAGTGCATGATATTTAAACTTGTGTAGTCAACAGCAATAACTTGCAGTTGATATGTTATTGTACATGTATGTGTGTAGATGGAGGTCTAATTCTGGCCCATTGCTTTTAGATCTATTGTTTCTTAGCCACTTGCGGCAGTGTGTTGGCTGAGAGGTGTGGGGTTCAATTACTGCGGTGTGTGGGGAGTGTTTTATAGGGAGACGTCAAAGACAAGACAGACCCCTCCCTGCCACTCTAAAGCAGCAACAGAGGAGTGTGTGGTTTCATCCAGTCAATCCTGGTCTGCAGCTCTGCAGTCCTGTTTTTACTCGTTTCCCCGGTGACCGTAGGAGGGACAGAGATTGAGAGACGGGGGAAAAGGTTGCACATCCCTGGATAAGATGCCAACCAAGTTCACTGAAAGGGAGAGTGTCGCCAAGGAAAAGTTTACAAAGCAGCTATTATTTGGGTCAACCAGGTTCATTAGGGAGGAGCCGGGTCTCATTGGGCCTCTGTGTTATTGTGTCTTTCTTTATAAAAGTGAAGGGTGGGAGCTGGATCCTCAGCCTCTGCCACACGCTTTTATTAGACATCTGCCGCTTTCAAGTGGAGGAAATGTTTAAAGACTGCTGGGTGGATTTGTAGTGCAGCCTGTCCCGACCACATACTATCTCAAATCAGCACGCTGCAATTCAACAGATGTGCCCACCACTAAGTTTAGCCACTTTACGCAGACCGCAGCATTGTTTGCTTTCATGGTACAGAGAAAATTGTTTCCATTTTGCCCTATACTGAAGGTTTTTGTTTTTGGATACAACTATTCCAGCAGCAAACTGGGTTTATTCCATTTTGAAATTCACTCAAAATTCTTGGGGTTTTATTCTCTCATGTTTGTGTAAACGCCACATTCTCTTTCTGTTTTGTGACTCTCTTTGAACACAAACTGCCTATCTTGCTGTTGTGGACATTCAGGCAGCATGTTGCCCACTGAGACGGCCAACAGTCGCTCAGCCGTTCGATGAAAGGACAGAACACAACGCGTTCCTACACTCGGAAAAAAAAAAGGTTAACAAACAGTGGAGGCAGGTCTGCTCTGCTCAGTAATTAGAGGTGAATGTGTTGAGTGATTGTGAAACAAAGCTCAATTTTCCTGTAATTAGTATCTACAAGTGCCTTGCAGGTATGCTCAGCAGGGGTAGGTAGTTACGGGTCTCTTGTGATGAAACCTTCTGGAAAATACAACAAGCAGGGAGCCTGATGGGAGGGAGGTTATGGAAGGTGAGTGCTGCATCCTGTGCAGAGAGGTCTACCCTACAGCTGTCTGTGCCCAGTAAGGCCAGTCTCCTGTCGCAGAATGCCAACGGGAGCATATGTCCTTAGGCCAGACAAACACCTCTGTCAGCAGACCGCAGTCACCCCACCAGTCAGACTACTCGGCTTGGTGCTGCTCTGTAATTACACACCACTGCCTGCTAGGGAGGGGGCAGGAGGGGCAGCCAGACTGAGATGCAGACCCTGTCACTGCCATCAGCATCACTACAGGCATGTGCTGGAAAAACAGAGAGTAAGACAAATAGGGAGAATGAGTGAGAGGGAAGGTGAGGTAAAGACAGCCCTGTCTGGGACAGAGAGGCGGGAGGAGAGGCGGGAGACCCTCCTCCTTCCTGTGAAAGATTAGAGACTGTGTGTGTGAGCACATCTGGATTGGTTGGAAGAGCTGAAAGGACTGATGTGAGAATCGACAGAGCCAGAGGAAAACTGAAAAAGATTAGTGAGGCAACACTGTTGGTCACTGAACAGGCTTCTACAGCAAAAAACAAAATTGACTTAAGTTTGCACTTATTGTACAGTTTTGTAGTAAATTTAAGTATTTTTTCTGCATATCACAGTCAGAAAAGACAGCAAACTGAGGATTTCTCTATGCAGTGTAACTTATTCTCTGTGCATGTGACAATATTAGTTAAAGTGTGGTGGGCTTTGTGTTGTGTTATTTATGACAGACAAATCAAATCATGAAACGTACATTTTAAAAACAAGATATAGTTCAAACTCTTATTTTTAAGTTTAATTAAATTAAATTAACTAACTCACAAAAGTGAACAAGGTAAAACCAGAAAGCTGACAATATTCATGCTCAATATAATGGATGTAGGATGTAATTTCTTTGAGGTACACTTCAAAAGAAGTGTACTAAATAAAGACGTACTAAAAGTAGACTCACTGACTTTAAAACTACTTCAAAAAGAACAAGTATATGAATCATCTCCTCAGGTGCAGTAACCAGACTAAATGTAATGAATTATTTTCACCCTTGGTAGTGACCGAGGGAGGCCTTGCTCCGTGGAGGGTGTGGTTAGGGTGGTGTGGCGAGTGTGCGCTCTGCCCCACACTGCCTTGGCCTAAGTGTCTGTGCTGACTGATGAGGTGAGATGTGTGTGCGTGAAGTGAGAACCTCTCTGACCCTTCGTGCTGTCACCTCAGGGTCCTGGAGGCTATAGCACGGTTTCATTTGCAGCAGGTCTTTGCAACACCTCACCTAGACTTGTAAACCAGAGCAGATGTAGACTGGTTGCCTCGGTGCACTTGTTTTCAACTGAAACACGGTGTGATGGTGAGGATTCAGTCTCGCTGAGCTTACTTTTTCCTCTGGGTTGAATTACCTGACCTATTGTTGTAGCAAGGCTGCACTTCCTTCTCACCTGTAATTACATTTGAACCTGTCCAGTGTGTGGGCTGCCCCCCACTCTCAGGCTGAGTGGTGGGGAGGCAGAGTGGCAATTCCAAAGGAAGGAAATGATGAAGTGTGTCCCGCCCTTTAAGTTAGTCACCTAATAAAAGAAACCTGTGACCCTGGGAAAGCACAGTAAACACTGGGATTCAGATGCCGGTTTGCACTGGGCAGAGCACCAAGTACTGATGACCAGACTAAGACCCATCAGCTGCATGGGAGGTGGAAGCTGCTTTAATACATTTTAATGCTGGCTGAGATTGATTTGAGTCGACCATCAGTGAAAATGCTTTCCCTTGGTCAAGCAACCTGTGTAGAGGGGAGGCGTGCACCACATCTTCCGATGCCAATGGAAATACCTTGGCTAAGGGTATCTGCTGATACAAAGTACTGATCTGATAACCAGTGCTTTATTTTTCCGAAGATGTAAAATCTGTACACTTCACTGCAACAAACTCGTTGGAATAATTTTTATCAACAGTGTTTACAGCCTGCAAAGATTGAATGAATGTACTTGATTGCAAAAGTACTGAGTAGTTAGAGTAGTGGCACAAATCCTTAATACAAGACCCATCTCAAGATCAGGGTCGCAAATGTGTGTGTGACGCACTTTGATCAATGACAAAGCTGTTGACGCAGGTTGATTGATTGCTGTAAATGGATGAGACACAATGCATGTTCTGCTCCTCTATCACTGATAAAAAGCCTGACATAAAAATCTTTGATTGCTTGTTTGGGTTCTAGTGGCTGCCACATAATAGAAATTAAAAGAAAATGAAAATAACACGCCATATATTATTGTCTTACTTATTAAACTGATTACACTAAAGGCTATAGTTTTGAACCAGCCGTGAGATCTGTTCCCTGCCACCTGCGCTAAACTGCTGAACAGCGACAGCATCATTTGTAAAAGTTAAATTGCTTCACTTATGGTGTTTTGTCTCTTAAGTGATTTATTTACCAAATGTAACTTTTGTGAATCCAGGAATTGATAACTGAATGGCCATTACATTACTGTCTTGACATCTGGATTTTACAGAATGTAGCAGGGTCTGCCCAGTTTTTTGGGCAGACCCTTCTTTTCTGGAAAAGGAGTATTGGCCAAGCAGAGACAGAGTGTGAGAGCAGAATGAAACAATACCAGGTTCAGATCCCCTCACTTTGTCTCTTTTTGATTAAAAGTAGACAAAGGAAACGGTTCGTTCAGCGAGCGCATGTTCTGAGTAGACACCTTGTTCAGCTTGGCTTGGCTTATTTTGAAGAGTACAGTGTTCTCTATGAGTGGACACTGTGTGTGTGTGTGTGTGTGTGTGTGTGTTTGTGTGTTTATCTGAAGACAGCAGCAGCAGTCTGTCTGAGGCAGCGCAGAGACAGAGACAAACGCGTACCCTGGTCGGCTGTCAGCACCTGGACACTAATGATGCTGCAGCGCTGAGCTCAGCTAATTGACCAGACAGAGATGGATCAGGACCTGGCACCCTTCTGTGTCTGCTCGCTGCAGTGTGTGTGTGTGTGTGTGTGTGTGTGTGTGTGTGTGTGTGTGTGTGTGTGTGTGTGTGTGTGTGTGTGTGTGTGTGTGTGTGTGTGTGTGTTTTGATGTATGCGTTCACAGCTGGTACCAGGCCATGTACTGTATCTCCCCACAGCAGTTTCAAACTTTGAGATGACACAGTTACACTCAAGAAAACTGGACTGATAAGCCTTTAGAGGCTGTGCAACACAATTTCTCCTTCAGAGCTGTCTTCATACTGTATATTCACCCACACTCTGCTGCAGACCATATGAGAAGACAACAAAAGTCTTGCTCATACATTCATAAGGCTCCTTAAGGGTGGCCTGTCTACAAGCTGCCGAATCTTTCTGCAGAAGCAGAGAACAAATAAACCTCAGTAGGTGATGAGCTTCAAGGATCAGGCAGTCAGTGCAGCTGAGCTAGAGATCTGTGTTTAAGGGCTCTGGTTGGCAGGGCTAACTGGGCTTTTAGCATGAGGGCTCTGGTTTATTTGCACTGGGAGAGTATCACTCAAGGAAGGACCTTGGCCCATTAATAATACAACCACTGTGTCTGTATGTGTGTGTAATTGTCACACATGTACTTTCACACACACACACACACACACACACACACACACACACACACACACACACACACACACACACACACACACACACACACACACAAGCACACACGCAAACACACAGACAAAATCCTACACAAGAGTACATGCACACGTACCTTAGTTTGTAGAGTGAGAGGTGCAGCTGCAGTCCTGGTCACTGTGCCCTTGGCTCTCACTCTGGTGGTGCCAGCAGAGCTCCAAGTAGTTTGTTAAGGCCGGTAATAATAGCTTTGGAAAAAAGCTGCCATAATAAGAACAATAATTTAATGAGAGTAGCAGGTTCCTAATTGTTTCTCTAGAATCCAAATTGAAAATGCTGCATTCTGTTGATTGCAGTCAGTTCAGTTTCAGGGTTTCCCTCTTCTGTGCATGGCATAAATGTGTCCTCTGGTCTTGGCACACATTCACTCCCCTTCTGACTGAATTGTCGTGTCCCACTTTTGTTTCAACGTTTTTGGAATTTTTATTCAGCAAAGAGCCACTTCAGTCCTTAGTATGTTGTTTCTGGCAGAAATCGCAGTTTGCCTATCAGTAAAATGTGAGTGGGAAAGTGAAATATGACAACAAATGAAAACTGTGTACACGTTTAAGGCACATTCATCACCACATGTGAAAAGCAGTTCGTCTCATCTGGATCTGGACACTGTTTGGATTCAAGATACAGAGTCTGATCAGAGAGCCAGTGTAATATTGATGCATTATACAACGAAATTCAATTTAAACAAACTTATATCCATTACATTATAGTTGAGTTACACTGACAAGAAAATGTTTTCTTTTCATTTGACAGGCTATTGGTCAGTTCACTCACCTTCAGAGAGTAGTGTGAAGCAGAAAAAGAGAGAAAGTCCCGTCTGGGTTTCATCTGAGGCCCATGGGGCTACGCGTGTGGCTTGGCAGACCTATTGCACAGATTTCGGGAAACAGTTTCATTGGTGTGTCTAACCCTAGCCCCCGGCTACATGCTTACAAAGACGGTATGCTGTAAAAGCTCCCGTAGAATTTTGGATGGCTTGAGAGCTCCACAATAAACTTTAATTTAGATAAATTCAGTCTGAAATAGACGTTCTGCAAAATCTGATTTGCTTTTTTTAGAGGCTTCTTATCAACTGCCAGAGCCTTTTCCTGCTGCTTCAGAATACCTTTCTATACAATATACAGTGCATATCAGAAACAATACCTTAGGCCCTCCTTCATAACCGCCTCAATACACACTTTCATTATGAAATAGAAAAACACAACCTTCTCGCTATGATCTTTGCTCGTATCTTCCTCTTTTTCCTATGAGGTTATTGCGCCAGCAGGGGCAAAGATTGAGTGTTTTTTAACACATGACTAAACTCTGTAAGTGTGTCTGTGTTTGTGTGACTGTGTGTGTGTGTGTGAATGAGAATGAGAATGAGAGACAGAGCTGATGTCAGGACTCTGACCGGCTGAACTCTCTGGGGGTTATTTCTCTAATGAAGAGCTCTGACTCAGTCACTGATTAGGGCCCAGTGCAACATGGAGGCAAAAGGTCAAATAGATTCACACATTTATTTGACCGTCCCCCACCGAGAACAAAGAGTGGATACAATGCACCGTGTCCAGCAGGGGGCATTCTGTAACTGTGATGATGTTATTGTTGGCCAAGAGAGCGATGGATCACACTTCACACTTGAGGCATCCAAGTCATCCTCTGTCTTCTGGTCGTAGTTAAACACAGCCTGGATGCACACACCCCGCAGGCCTTCTAGTTAACAGACACTGTCACAGGAGAAAGCTGAAGAAAAGAGGGGTCTGGCAGGACTTTAAATTTGTTGTTGCAAGACAGAGAGTGGGAGTGTGTGTGTGTGTGTGTGTGTGTAAGAGACAGTTGTCCTTGTGCTAGAGATGGCTTAATACTTCATACAATAGCTCAAGTGTGGGTGAGGGGATCTTGGAGCTTAAATGTTCTTTTCTCTTAGAGGAAGAAGAGGTGCCGTTGGGAGGGGAGGGGCGAGAGCTAGATTTCCTATCCACAGCCCCCTTTGTAATTGAATGCAGCCATCTACACGAGCAGAGCGTCGTGTATGTGCACACGCATACGCACCTCTCTCTTTGTCTCCGCAGTCTTCCCTGTGTGGACTGAAGTGAGGTACAGATGAGTGAAGAGCGGATCAAAGTGTGTGTTCTCCTTGTCTCTGTGCAAGCTTTATATTTTTATCAAAATGTGGAAGAGTTTTCTACAATCTAGAGTGCATGCCATAATATATCAGTCTCAGGTTTTACATGGTTTAAATCCATCTACACTTGTAATCCTCTGAGAAATACCCAGAGCCCAAAACAGTGAAATCGTGAGCAGAGGTTGAGGAGGGGGGATTATTGGAGCAGTCTCGATTTACCCTAAACCATGTGTTCTGTGGACTTTTCATACTCTTCCTTTGCCCTTTCTCTCTCCCTCCTCCTTGGGTAATCACTCGACCTGTTATGCTTTCCTGTCTTAAGTTCCCCAGCGTTTATTTTTCCCCATGACAATAGGCTCTCCGTTTTCCTTTTCTGGGTCTGCAGTGAACAGAGACAGATCGTGACATGCGATGTTACAATAAGTGAAGGTGTTTAAGAAGAATACCGTTCTCCTGCTCCAGCTCACTGCTGCAGGTGCTATTTCGTGGCTTCTTTTAGCAAAGCACTTGGCGTTGACTGTGGCTGCCGGCCACTGAATGGAAAGACGTGCGTCCTGGTGGCTAATGAGCTGCTGACGCCAGCCTCTTGTTTGTATCAGGAGCACCTGGGCCGCCCAGAGCCAGACCAGGCCAGACAAAGGAGTCAGTCTAGCATTTCCACCAAGGTCTGCCCATTCAATGCATCCACAATCTAGGGAAACAAACTCCCACACTTCATACAGTGAAGGCAAGACATAATGTGAGCTGAGACTCTCAGCACAAGGAAACTATTGTTTATCCTGACACGCCCTCTCTCCCAGGCCTTGCGATTTTATACTCCATAATGAAACAAGGCAAAAGGAAAGAAACTTGGAAAAGATTCAGCATATACAATGTTTGTCTCTTGGAAATGTAAGAGAGACAAAAGCTGCAATTGGAGGTGATATCTGGTGAAACATCTTCATACAACCAACAAAACAGTCTACCCTCCATATCACTGGAGTGAAGACATTACAGTAAACCGAACATAACATACTGACACCTCTGGCCTATCAATGAGTGTTTAGTAGTTTAATCAGCTGAGTATCGTGGGCAACTATTTTTGCTTTTCTCTTTTTCTTTAGACTCAGTCATTTTTCTGTTGTTTTCTGTTCAGACTTCTGACTGCCGTCCACAGTCATTGCAGCTGTCATGTAATTCTGAGGATACATGGATGATTAATTTATTTGCATCACCTCAGTACTTCCATGAATAAACATACTGTATGTTTCTGATATTTTGTCCATCTGTCAGCTAGCGCTAGGGCTGCAACTAACCATTATTTTCATTATCAATTTATCTTTACCTGTCTTCTCAATTAATCAATAATTTGTTTTGTCTGTAAAATGTCAGAAAAAGAGTGAAAAATTATATTTTCCCAGAACCTAGGGCGATGTCCTCAAATGTCTTGTTTTGTCTGACCAACAGCCCAAAACCCAAAGATATTAAATTTTCAATGATGTAAAACAGAAAAGCACCAAATCCTTTGGATGGATTAATTCTTTCAGCTCTAATGTAAGCAGCATACTGCAAAAAACGTTTGAACTGATTTCCACTAATGTGGGGGACAAAAAGTTATTGGGCCAAGAGGTAACTGAACAGTTCTTGGTGGGGATTTAGATCTGTGATTCCCACCATTTGATTCCTATCTTATGTACGAATGGAGATAGAAACTTCCACATCTAAAGATGATATTTTAATGTCAGGAAATACATATAAGTTCAAATCCAAGCCATAGAACCTACATTTTTCTGTCTTTTTGTCTTCTATTAAAGATGCTGGGAACCAGCTTGTGGCTCAGGAGGCAGTGAGGAAACCATCTATGCTTCGCCGGCCGCCAGCACGCACAGGAGAGCCAATCTCTAGTAAGAACTGTAAACATGTTACTACTTTGACTATACAACGCAATGGCAGAAGTATATTACATGTTCAGGTGTCTGATATCTGAAGGTAAAGAGGGCAATTTTCTGTTTTTTTAGACTGTCTCAACTGCAGTCGAATCACAGCTTTGAGTGACAGGCTGAACACACTGGAGGCGAAGGTAAGATCTGATGCTTGAGTGATGACTCATTCAGCCACAGCATGTGAATCACTGAGAAACAAGACAAGTCTCCATTAAACAAGCATATTTTTTTAATTTCCCATACTTGTTTTATGTTTCCCTGTACCAGGTCCAATTACTCACTGTCCCAGCCACCATATCGCATCGCCACCTTCAGGGTAAAGGAGGAAATGCACCAGAGGCCTCGTTACTGATGGGGGCCGTGCCATCTAAGGGAGCTCCTGGTGAGCAGGGCCCTGCAGGTAGGTATACCACACTGTCATGCATGGATACGTTTTAAGTTAAGAAACAGTGCATATTTCCATTATGGGGAGTCCAGGGTTTTGTGTTTTGATAATTGAGTCAGCAATCCTTCATTGCAGCTTTTCTCTGTGAGCAGCAACTCTTTTTCTGCTCACCTCTGCTCATATCCTTTTTCCTCCTCTGCACACACTCATTTCCTTTAGCAAAAGTCAGAGCCCAGTTGTCTGTGCCGCTCACTTTCAGCGCTCTGTGGCTGTGTGGAAAGCGAACACTTCAGAGCATGAAAGTCCTCTCCTTCCCTGGCGTCGAGCCCAGCGCTGGCTGCGGCTAAAAACACACAGTTCATCAACCCTGCTGCACTGTCAGAAGAAGTTTAGAGAAGTGTACCAGTCATATAAAAATGTATCCTCTATGTGAGGGAATTTTGTGTGATTATATAATATTTCACTCTATGCACAATTGTTCTGATGGCATAAGTTTTCATTTGTAGAAAAATGCGACAACCCCGGTGAAAACAGATGCAGTCTATGGCAGTGTCAGAAATCACAGCCTCGTTCACTCATTCCCTACTCCCTAAATGTTGGACACTCCGTAGTTTACTCTATAGTGAGGCTTCAGACACTGACCCTCATAACTGACAGGTGTAAAGTCGCACAACAGCCATTTTTGCCTCTGTAAAATGCAACGCATTGGATTGTGGGATTGTTAGCAGAAAGTAGTGTACATTCCATGGACGCTGCACTGTTGTTGCCAACACTATATAGTGAACAAGAGTCAAGCTCAGAATTTGAAAATATATAAATATATAAAACACATAAAATAGCTGAGGGTACAAATAGTGCACAAAATATAGTAGGGAATATTTAGACACAGTCTACGTGTTGTTATCTGTCTGCCACAGTATATTTTTTATGCTACCACTGGATGGCTCCAAAATCTGAAATTTTCTACTTTTACACATAGTGGCTTTAAGCTCTGTATATCAGTAATCATGGCTGAGCACAGCAGAAGAGTTCTGCCAAAAGTTCCACATGTAAATAAGAAATAGAAAATTAAAAACGGCCACATTTACTGAAACCATTCATTTTACCCAGAGGAGAAACCTTTTCCATTTTGGGCACTCTGTGTTAGCTTTCCTTTAGTGCCACCCTCAGGCCAAACTGCATCGTTGCACACAAGATAAAGCATGTCATAATCAAAGGGGGAAATTACTATGAAATTTGCTGAGTGTATTCATGATCCCAAGGGAATAAACCCTTTTGATTTGAATACCTCTGTTGCCGTTCCTCTAGCGCCACTACTTGTTAAGGCTCTAAGAATAGTGATTAGTGTTATTATGTTGTTTGTTCTGATGTGGGGTGTAGTTAACATTGTTGCCTCTAGGGACTGCTAACACAGCTTTCATGTTGCTCCGGACTTGAAGCAGAATTATGAGGACTCCACCGATTTAGCATTGCAATCCTATAACATTTTCTGACTTGAAAAGGATCAAAATCTATCCAGCAGAACCAAATGCATCATCTTTTTTATTTCACACATCCTTTTTCCCTTTTAGTGGCTACACTACCCAAAATGCAACTTGATTGTCGACAGTACAGTTGGAGATTTTATGGGTATCTTATTTTAGCAGCGGTTAATGTAGACTCGAGCCACTAGCCTCAAGCAGAGATAAGGGGCATGCTAAGCTCATTGCTTTCCTTCTAACTCCACATCCCCAGATTCTTCTCCATTTTCAAACTTCAGCCCAAACCGACAATGTCTCAAGTGACATCACTTGAGGCAATTTATCAAACTACGTGAAGTTTTGTTCACGTAGGCAGTAATTACTATGAAGGACATGCAAACAGAATTCGATGTGTAAAATTGGAGTTCCCCTTTTACTCAGAGAGACTTATTAACATCACTGTAGCCAGAGCTCTGTGTCGAACCAATCACTAAAGGTCTATTTAAGGCCTGCTACAATTGAAATCATTCACGCGACCGTCCTTTTCAGAAATCCATTGGCTGAAAACACGTTAATGAAAAATCTTTTTGCTCTATTAGTTGGAGATATTTCAGAGAGTTGCCCCTCATAACTTAGTGGATTTTACACTACCTCTTCTCCAAGTGGTTTGAGCTCAGAGTTTTCTCACAGAGGTACATTTCTTAATTAAGCCATCTCTCTGTTTTCATTACAGGTCCTCAGGGTGAAAAAGGGAGAGATGGGCTTCCTGGCAGAGATGGTAAATTGTAATTATAGTTGTTTCAGTCAGTGTAAAACCATTTAAGATGTAAACCAGTTAAGGCTTCATGACTCATGACTGTTTCCTCCTCTTAGGGAAGCCAGGGTCTCGGGGGCTGCCAGGTCCTAGTGGGCCTCGTGGGGAGGCTGGGGCAAGGGGCCCATCTGGAACTCCTGGATTGAAGGGATCCCTGGGACCAGCAGGTAAGAGAGGACTGAATGTAGAAATACACACAGCTGGCTGAGCAGAGGAAGAAATTAACTTAGTTGTAGTAGATGTTGACACAGTTTGTCAATAAACATGTCGTAAAGATTTGAGAGAGATTGTTGAGAGTCATTGAGAGAGAGATGGAGGGTATTGCAGGGCAGTTGTATACTTGCCTATCCACTTAACCTATTGTCTGTAGAACAAGACATTTGAATGGGATACTATTGATCAAAGACTTGTGGAAACAACAGTGGAAAAATCAGAGAGATCTCCCACAAAAGACTGACCCATGATGTCCTGCTCCAGGATGTTTGTCTTTCTCTTAAAGCACTCAGTCAACTAACAGGCCCTCCGTACTGGAATTTGGGCATTTTGTTGGTTGGCTATTAAAATCATATGTTTCTAAGAGCGCTGTTTCAGTTGGCAGCAAATGCATTTGTTTTCAGGCTACATATAAACTCCCCAACATGTGCTGCTGTTCATGGTCACCTGCCAGAACAGAAACAGAGGTATATATCATATCTGTTCTATGTATTCAGACTTCACTGCTTATGTACAAATAATAAATGACCTGATGGGAAAAAAGTGAATCCAATGGAAGCTGGGACTTGAAGGATAATAAAGTAAATGGTAGTATAAGTTTGTCACAACATCTGCTCTCACTATAGGCTGTTATTCGTCTGCTCTGGATCATGAAGGGAGTGGTGCCTCTCCGTTGAGGCTAACATATGACCCCTGCTCTGTGCCTGCTGCTGGGTAAAGATGAGATTTAGAGCAAAAGTTAAACTACAAAACCACTTTCCTAGAAGCACCATGTGACTTCAATCTCAAATGAACATGAGCTATATATACACAAATCCCAGGTCCTTATGATTTCCATATGCCTGTGGTGTTATTGTTTTTTCTCTCTCCATTACCAAACCCAGTGCTATGCCTTGCATCCAAAGCTATGTTTCCTTATTGTGCTGATTTTTTTCATTTTAAAGAGAAAGATAAACTCAGGATTGGGATGTGTCCAATGTCAGGCAAAATTTAGACAAATATGTTTTTGAGCCAGGGGTTATGGGAAACATGGGGAAAAATTCACTTGTGATGTTAGGAGAAGTGACATTATAGATTATGATGAGTCCTGATAAGTTACAGGAGACTTGTATTACAAACTGTGACTCATATTTTGACGGGGCATCCCACGGCTGCTCTAGGGGACCATTATTCTGCAGGAAAAAAGAAAACTGTTTTCCCAAATATGTCACATAGACTCTAATGGGCCAATTTGACTGGCCATTTGAGCCACTTTGGTGCGGATTGTATCATACAGTCTCTCCAAAGCAGCCAAAACACAGCCAGTCATGCTGCAGTGTTTACCAAGGCTAAGTGGAAACGGCCCATAGAGGTGTCAAATCAGAGTTGCAATAACATCACCTTGCAAAGCAATAATTAGAAGACTGTCATTGTTAGTTGCATCCATATACAAACAGAAAGGTGGTGAGAGTGGGTCTGTTGTAGGGCAAGAGGTGGTATGTAGGGTGCAGCATTACCTCAGGAGAGCCTGAGCAATGAGGTCAGATGTAGTTGTGGTGGTGCTTTTTTGCCGCCTTCATAAAAAGGGCTGGGGGAGGGGGAGGAACACTTTCACTGACCCGCACCTAGCTACAGGCTGTTAGTGGTTCACGCACATGTGCAAAAGCTAGCGGCGTGTGTGCAGGGAGCATTTAATTTACTATGAACCAGTGCCAGTAACACTTTGCCGAATTGAACGGTGTTTATTTGAGTTTTCCTGTGTCCCTGAGTAAGTTCCCAGTACCAAGTCATTAAAGACCCTCCTCCTGTTAATTACAGGGAAATGTTGGCCAGTTCATGCACTTCTCCTCCTCTGTCCAACTGTTGATTTTACTCCACATGTTCACATACAAAGACACAAAGGCACACTCACTCCTGCCAGACACTATTATGATGTATCAATCAGCACTTAATCTAATCTACTTCCTCTCTGTTCTTTGTCATAGTGTATGTTCCTATCATCACATAACCCACAGTCATTTATTATTACCAGTCTAACCTCTGTGCTTTTCCTCAAGAAAGACACCTTAAAATCATATTGTGCTATGACATATTTCTGAAGTACAATATGTCTGTCACCACAGTGATGTTTCTGTCATCCCTGCTCTCAGGCCCCCGTGGTCCACCAGGACTCCTGGGAGAGAGGGGTCTACCAGGACCGCCTGGGCCTCCAGGGCCTCCAGGCCCTCCAGCGCCAGCCAGTTCCCACATCCCAGAGCCTGACCACAGTAAGACCCTGGTCAACTAACAGACTCCATACAGTAACCATGATTCACGCTCCACACCAAATCTTTAAAAGACTCTTTGCATTTGTTTTAAAATAGTACTATTCCATGCATACTTCTTCCTGATCAAAACCTGGCACCTGCATTACCTACAATGCAACTCAACCGCTGCCAGTTTAGTCAGAGATTTGGGTTTGTTATGCTTCTACCGGCTAATGTAGCCTTAAGCCACCAGCCTCAAACAGAGATGGGGAGTGGGCTACAGAGGTCTAGTAAGCTTACTTCTGTTTGACTCCACAACTCCAGATTTATTTTCATTTTCAATCTTGTTGTCTTCAGCCCCAACCAACACTGAAGGGACAATTTACATGTATACAGGGTTTTCATATATACAGAAGTAATCCCCAAGACCTGTAAGCAGACTTTGCAGTGTAAAATCAGTGCATTTCCCCTTTATTTGCTGTATATTTAATTTTAATGTCATTTTTTTCCTTTTTGTGGGTTTATAAAAATTGGACAACTGCTATGGTGCATCTTATAATTCTCACACTTTGTTTTTATGGACCTGGACCTGTCCCAAAGGTCAAAAATCCAGATGGAGAGTATATTCATGTCAGACTATCACTTCACCACCTCCTCCATGAATGGAGAGGTTTCTTTCTGGGGGCCATACCAGACAATGTTATCCCATGTCAAGAAAATAAAGCTTGCGATGAACCCAATATGAGTACATGTACACAAATTCAATCAAAGCCTTTGTTCTCAGGCAGGGTGACAGGTTTTACAGACTTCTAGCTTGATGTTCATGCGTCTTTAGCAGCCTCATTGACATGTTCGCTCCTTCGGAGTGAGAGCCCTCACAAGTTTTAGGACTAACGGTAAACAAAAGTAACAAAGGGAATGAGAAACAGACAGGATGACGGTAATCCTTTAACAGCTACTTGCTCCACATTGTCAGCTAGCCAAGTAGAACAGAATCAAAGAGTATTAAATGGAGGCAGAGGCAGTCTGAGATTGACACAGGCTTCACATGCTGGGATGAGAACCTGTCCACCACTGATGTCACTCAACAACTTCCAGATGTAGGCCACTCAGACAGCTGAGGGGGGGGTGTGAAAGACGGATGGGGGCCTGTGCCGGCTCTTTCAAGGTCAACACATCGGTGGGTTTTATGTGTGGATTCAGAGGTAAAACAAAGTATGTAGCACACGGGTTTGTAAGTTCTGGGTTCCTGTGGGTACGTTGAGGTTGGCATGGTGATTTCCGAGACTGTGAGCCATTTCTTTCACATCAAAGTAACAGCAGGGAGTATAAGGGCTGGGGGGTGGGGGTGGAGGGTTCTGTGGTGAGCTTCCTTTGGAAAACACAGGCTTATTTGGCTTTTACGTCTGCATCAGGAGGTTGGAATTCCCTTCTGCAGAACAGGAGAGGGTCCCTACACCGGCAGCAGCCAGAATATTAAGCAGGGAAGAGGAGGACCTTTCAGTTGTTTACAAGGATGATATCAGCGTTCCTGAATGCCCCCACACCTTTTCATTTCACGTTATGCCACAGATCCCGATGTGTACTTAGCAGGGCATGACGAGAGTGTGTAGAATTAGACGCAGACACAGGGAGAGTGGCCCTGGTTTAGATGTCAATTCTGGTCTTGATCTAGTAGTGGTGTGCTGCGATCTGGCAGCTGGGGGATGTTTCTGGCTGTCATCCCCTCCTCCTCCTCCTCATCCTCCTCCTCCTCATCTTCCTCCTCCTCCTCTTTGTATCTCCTGAGGTCTCATGCTATGATTTGATCTGTGTTTCCTGTCAGTATAAAATGACCCAATGACCGCACACATCCTCTATGGCTTGCATGTTCACCACCCTCTTCCTCTTGTCCTTCCTCTGCATACTCATGTAGTTGTGTGAGTTTGGTCAGTGTTGTGACATAGTGGATACTGATTACATGTTCTTTAGACAATATTGCATAACTTTTTTTAATGAATGTGAAACTCTGATCTACTACTGACAGTGCCTTTGAATACATTTTAGTGTAGTTTACTCCCCTGCTGAAGTCATTAGATGAAGTTTGAGTATTTTTTGGAAAACACTGCCCTCTAGAGGTAAGTCTAATTAGTGAAAGTGGCACTTAATCTCGCTGAGTTGAGTTTTCAGGCAGCATCAACAAAGTGAGGTTAACACGAGCTTCTGACAGCGGGCTCATACAGCAGCAATCACAGAAGTAAAACACTGCACACTGAAAGGCTTGTATAAGTTTTATTTCAGCAGTTCATATTTATTAAATCACAAGTGCAACTGTGGGAACAAGGCATTTTGCCACAGGCTTCTTCAGGTTCACTTCTCAGGCAGCACTTTCTCTCAGGCCACATACAAGTCATGCGTGGCCCACTAAAATTTGTCTCCCCAGATGGCAACCGTGGACCCTAACCCTAAACATCACAATCTATAAATGTAACCAAAATAGAACCATTTGATTGGTGGAGCGTATGGAGGTTTAAGTCCCAATGATTCCCTGAAAGGCAAAATCGAATTGATGTAATTGATGAAATAATACATAAATAATACAATAACACATACTTCGTACAGTAATTGAAAGCTCGTTTGGATAGTGAGGCTACAAAATCAGATCTTCTGTCACAGAATCTGCACCATGCTGTGTAAAGGTATGACAGGTTATTATCCCAGATCAATCAGATACTGATAAATCTGTCCTTAGCCAGGAGAGTAGCTTCTACATCCCATTAAACACACGCATTTTGTTTCAACTCCAGCTCGTGGAAAAGACCCCTTCTTCACCAACACATTCCATGACTCACGAGGGTTGCCTGTTCCAGGACCTCAGGGCCCCCCCGGGCCTGTTGGTGAGTGTTTATCAGTCTTTCTTATTGTGTTTATCCCTAACTGCACGCATGATGTTCGTGTTGTGTTTGATAAAATTCTCTCCCTAGACTCAAAGATTACAAAACTGAAAATGCTTTTACGCACAAAATACAGTAGATGAACGCTTATTGTCTGATACTTTGTACTGTTTTTTCCAGCACACTCTTTTTCATACAACTTTCCCAATCAGATGTTAGTTGGTCTCTAACTGAAGTCCCCTTTTTCCTCTTTCAGAGGGTTTTGGGTTCAGTTTTTGTGATTTTGTATGTAAATATGCTTATTCTTAACCACAGGGACCAAAACTAAATCAACACCCAAAGTTGAGTCAACACACTGAATGCTACTCTTAAGCTATATAAAGTCATGAACAGCTACAAGTACTGTATATATGTATGTCAGGTTGACAGCTAGAAACCAGCACCAACTCCTCCCAGGGGGTGAAGGTACTCACTGCTAATATCATTCTTTCTATCTATTATGCAGGTCCCCCAGGTCCCAAAGGCCCAGTAGGACCTCCTGGCCCACCAGGACAGAATGTAAGCTTGCTCAGAGCACAGTGGTGCACTGCGGTAACTTACCAGGTTTAGCACTGTCAGATTTATTGCCTTACAAATTTATTTCTGTTATTCTGAATTTCCTCTCTGACTCAATACAGGGGAAACCTGGAGCTCCTGGAACACAGGGCCCTGTGGGACCAAAGGGAGAACGTGGGGAGAGAGTGAGTACACTCAGAGCTGGATAATATTCGGTAGGTTTTCTGCATTTAACCATACATCCTTAAACAAACTCTCTGAGACATGCTTTTGGTTTTTCAGGGTCCTTTAGGTTACCCAGGAGAGAGGGGCTTCAGAGGCGAGCCGGTAAGCCACCTCTATCCTGCTGCGTTGAAGATTGTGGCCTGAGTAAACAAATGTATAGGGGGAAACATCAACACATGTCATAGCTGGTTATATTTCTGTAAACTACACTATCCAGCGGCACAATAAACTACACTGACCAGTGACAACAAAATCTCAGAGAGAATGAGCTCTTTCTGTTGGGGTAAACTGCTTAAACTGCTGCACTGCGTTTTTTTAATGTTTTGAAGTCAAACTAAATTTTTTCTTTCGGTAATACCTCTTCACAGGAGCACCGGGTCCCAAGGAGAGCCAGGAGAGAAGGGCTTGCCGGTAAGAAAGTAGTTCGTGGTAGTTCACGGTCCACATGGTGACACAGGGCCTGTGGGACCAAAGGGAGAACGTGGGGAGAGAGTGAGTACACTCAGAGCTGGATAATATTCGGTAGGTTTTCTGCATTTAACCATACATCCTTAAACAAACTCTCTGAGACATGCTTTTGGTTTTTCAGGGTCCTTTAGGTTACCCAGGAGAGAGGGGCTTCAGAGGCGAGCCGGTAAGCCACCTCTATCCTGCTGCGTTGAAGATTGTGGCCTGAGTAAACAAATGTATAGGGGGAAACATCAACACATGTCATAGCTGGTTATATTTCTGTAAACTACACTATCCAGCGGCACAATAAACTACACTGACCAGTGACAACAAAATCTCAGAGAGAATGAGCTCTTTCTGTTGGGGTAAACTGCTTAAACTGCTGCACTGCGTTTTTTTAATGTTTTGAAGTCAAACTAAATTTTTTCTTTCGGTAATACCTCTTCACAGGGAGCACCGGGTCCCAAGGGAGAGCCAGGAGAGAAGGGCTTGCCGGTAAGAAAGTAGTTTGTGGTAGTTCACGGTTCACATGGTAACACAGGGCCTGGACAGGAGGGGTAGTTAGAAAAAAAAAAGTAGAAAAAAAGTTTTAAGATTTTTTTGTTGAGCATTAATCGTTTCTCTGTGTCTATCTAACCTTTACTTTTCTTTTACCTCTTTCTCATTTTACAAGAGCAATCTAAATGTAAGATATTTTTAATTTATGTCATCATGTGTTCACTTTGCAATGCTATGAATCTACTCAGTGACCTAAATTAAGTCTAACCATGACCTACATCTCAGGTTATGGTTTCTCTCAAGCCCATACTTTCCTACCTGTTGATAGTCATAGTGTCTGTCATACATTTTTGTTATTGTTTGAATATATATGATTTTAGCTGTTTATCTGTCTAATTTTGTGTGTGAAATGTTTTGGTGTTAATGTATCTTTGTTTTTGTTGATCTTTGGGGTGTGCTCTGGACTGCTGTCCACTGTCACGACACTGTCCTCTTGACCCTAAAGCTGTCTGACTCCCTCTGCAAGCTACTGTCCCCATGGCTACCTTTCACAGTCACCCTTTCAGCATCTGACTTTGGCATATACATATAAATATACAAAATATGATAAACAATGTCAATATTGTCACACCACCATGCACCAGCTCTGGCAGAATGAAAGAATGTAGCTGTGTTGTCTTACATCCAATCAATTTTCTTTGATTTTACAGACCTCAAAATGTTTCAATGAACCACAAAGAAAATGTGTGAAATGTATATGCCAAATCACTCCATATGTGTCAGTGGTGGGTCCCGTTGGGCTTAGAGGTGTTGTGCTTTGATGTGAGTGGAGTGGATACAGCTACCCTCTTTTATTCCACAATGCAACCTTGCATGATTTCATCTTTACTTACTCACTGCGTCACATAAGATTTCTTTTCTGGATTTGAAAACCGACTACAAAATGAATCTAATGAGTAAAATAACACGGTGCTGTTAAAACAGAAATAAGGCAAAGTGGCTCTAAATTCCCAATTGTAATGTCATTACTTTTGTGGGCATTTGGCAATAAACCAAAGACTTTAAAATAAATAAAATGGATTAAAATTTTTACCTGATGATGGTGCGAGACAAAAAGTGAGAGGATCATAATATTACAGTTGCCCACTCTGAGGGGAACATGAATGTCTGTACCAAGTTTTATGGCCATCCATCCTAAAGTTTTTGAGGTGTTTCAGTCTAAGCCAAAGCGGTGGACTGACCAACAAACTGACATTGCCATCCCAAGAGCTTAAAACTAAAATGTAATCAGTAACTGTATGACTTGTGAAACTTTGCCTTTTTTCTTCAAAAATTGAGTATGTCCTTGGTTTTCCTTACTAATCAGAGCAATTCATAGTGGAATGAGTCACCTGGGCACCAAAAGCTTCAGCTATTCTCTGCATGCCTTCTATTGTGATGGGATTGTTTCAGTTGCCTCTGTCTGCTTTACTTCTCTTGTTCCATTTCTTTGGTTATTATTGAAGGTATGACTCATGAAGCCAATGCTTTATCCTTTAAGAAAAAAGAAAAATCAGCTTTCATTGAAAATCTATATTGGCTTCATTCTGTCAGATAACAATGGGTAACTTTTGTGACCACAGCATTAAGAATGAATGCTGTTTTGCTGAAAATACTTGCCTGGCTTAACTGCTACCCAGACAAAAGGAATGCAGATGGCATGGTCAAATCTAAATCCTGGGAGGCTGTAATTCAACCGTGTTATGTCACCAACATGAGCCTGGTCTGTAATGTGCATGCTGATGCTGCCCGGCCCAGCATGGCAGAGACTGACTTCATGCAGCAGCATGGCCAGAGAATGAGGGAGATACAGAGAAATACAGGGAACAGATAATGTCTGAGAGTGCTGGGCAGATATGTGGACTGTTTTAACCTTCTAACTGCTGAACTGTATTAGGTTTTAAGATTAATGACTTGCATCTTGGCGAGCAGTTCTTTGGCTTGTGCTCTTTACCTTGACGGCTGTATCTATCTTCACAGGGGGACGGAATACATCAGATCAGAGAGGCGCTGAAGATCTTAGCCGAGAGGGTTTTAATCCTTGAGACTATGATCGGTATTCATGGTGAGTAGGAGGCCTGAGGCAGGGTCAGCTTTAGGCAGGGGTCAAAGGTGAAAGGGGGGGGCGGGGCTCAAACTCCCACCATACCTCACTGCTGGGACAGGGAGTGGAAACAGTCGTGAGCAGCCCCAGGACTCGGGCTGGTGTTTCCACCCCCTCACACAGTCCCCCTGTCACTGCTCTCTGATAGGACGTTAGCTTGCAGATGTTCCACGACTTGCAGGCAGACCTTGAGCTTCTGGCCCGCAGAGTGACACTGTTGGAGGCTATCATCTGGCCAGGTAATGCTGAGACATCCTCACCCACAGCTCTGCCGGCCCTCACTGACCTTTCTGACAAGATCTAGAAAATGTTGATCGAGTGTAAGAAGCATAAAATTTCTGATTTCCACTTGTTACTGAATTGTTGATTGTTGATCTAGTCACTGAAAAGTAGATGCCTTTTAGAAATATATTACTATGTATAATTGTTTTGGTTGTGATGATGCTACGGTATGATGGCAGCACCGATATCCCTTTAAAGGTCCTGAAAACCTAATTTCTCAATCAGCTTCTTACTATGGGGCTCAGTTGGAAAAAGATGATACCACATAATTCAACAATTGCAACATTTGAATCAAAATCAGATGAAAAATGTTGTTTTTTTGACACTTGTTTGGTTACTGATGTCGCAAGCACTATCAATCCAATCTGATCAAACCCACCAACACACCCAAACAGACCTGCTGAAGATTAGCTGAGTTTCTGAGTTTCAACACTAAATAAACTCAACGAATTAAATAAATACCTAGGATTGTTTTTTGTTTTGTTTTTTTAATTTTAACTTTGATTTTTAATTGAGTCATGAATGTTATTAAGATTTAAAACCAAGTTTTCCAGGGTTTAATTTTAAGACCAAGATTAATCTTGTATAATCATGCTTTGTAGGTTAATGTGTACAGTACCAATGGATGTAAAGTATGTTAATCTAGCCAGTAATGCTGTAGTGATTAGTAAATATATTTTGTCCAACGACAGAAAATAAATCAACCACAATTTTGATAATCGATTAATTATTTAAGTCATTTATTAAGCAAAAATGCGAAGCAGTCGAGGGTTTTTGCTTCTCAAATGTGAGGTTTTGCTCTTTTGTATCCTCAAAATTGCATATCTTTGGGTTTTGGACACAACAGGCAATTTGTAAGTCCTTTGAACATTCTGACTAGTTAGCTGATAATTAATAATTTTGATATTTAAAAAAACTGGACAACTGGTATCCATGCTAAATAAGAACCCCACTCATGACATAGCTACATCAGAGTAGACTTCGATTAGGACTACAGAGTGCACATGTCAACACACACTGATGGACAGGGAGGCCCCGTTCCAACTGCTTTCTTTCTTCAACAGAGCCTGATCTAGGGTCTGGGGATGGACCGTTTGGCACAGCCTCCCCTAGTTTCTACAGGGATAAGCGAGCAGGTGCAATTCCATATCGGCTTGCTTCTCCTCTGTCCTCTGACACCAAGGTTCGAGGGAAGTAGGTCCCCCTGCTCACCCTGAGGATCGCAGGCTGGGTTGACTGCCCGTCCTACGGGTCTCATCGGCACTCAACAGATGTAGACCTTATCTGATACCCTCTCTGGGCTTTGCCGTCAGATTTAGGATGGTGGGACACCTCAGGGAAACTCCACTGATACGCCACAATGCTTCTCCTCCATCGGGAACCTGAGAGCTAGTTTGAACTCCACCCATTACCATAACCAACACTTCTCTATACATAATACACCCAGCAGTTCCTTCTGTGTCTCATTTGTTTGGCTACACAACATAAGCCTCAGATGGTGTTTGAAAAATCTGAATCTTCTGTTCCGCTCCTCGAGCTACAGACAGTTCAGGACAATAAGGGTTATTTAGATTAATCAATTGAAGGAGAAATCAGATGTGAGAAAAGAGACTGGATTTGAGTTTGTATTGCTTTCACAATGTAACTGCAATCCGAAGGGATTACATTATTTAAGTATATTGAGCATGTACAGTTTGCAGGACACAATTATACACACAAACCTCTTCTATTATTAATTTTGTTATACTTCTATCATATTGTTTAACTCAATGTTATGTAGTGCACTAAAAAATTAAGTCATCTCTACTCTAACTGAGATATGTGTTGCTAACAGTGAGTTTTAGTTTTCTGTTGTGAGTGTTTTTCCCCCTTAAAGTACACACTGATAAAGTGATTTAATATACAATCGTATATTGACATTTAATCCCAATATTTAAACATGTGCATTTGGATTTGGCTGCATATCATTGGAAACAATCATAAATATTGTTGCGTTCTGGTAAAAAAAAACAAAATGTTGAAATTAAACCTGGCTGTCCATTTCTTTAACACAAACACGTGCACGCACAAACACATGCACGCACACCCCCCTCACACACAGAGGAAATAGCAAAACAAAGGAACGTGAACATGTTTTTACCACTGCTGTGTTGGTAAACTTAGACTGCTTAAACAGTCCTGATGAAAAGACTTGATAATTGTTTTTTCATCTTATATCAAACTTACTTGTGAAACTATTTAAAAATGATCAGTTGTAGTTTATTTTGTATGCTGTTGTGTAACCATTTCATATTTTGAACATTTTTCTTGCATATGTGTTATTGTGTTCAGATAATCCTGCCTAGATGATTGGTGTAATAAAATAATGTTCATTGTTTTTTTTTTTTAACATGTCACCTGTCTTCATTAGTCTTACAACAATATTCATTTAAACACTGTCATAATGTAAATAAATTACATCCAGTCTCTCCGATGTACATCTTACGTACAGATACAGAAGCTGTCTCAAGTCGTTAAGTTTGCATTTACCCTTAAATATACTCACAGTCGATGAGGAAGAACAACTCGGTCTTTTCTGCTCCACTTTTCCACTGGAATTCTGATCATTTAAATAGTTCAATAAGAAGCCCACAGGGAAAATCCTCAATATTAAAGCTCAGCAAAACCCAAGCATTATTTATGTCTAGTTTACGGCATAGATGCAAATACTATTACAGACTCAGTCCTGGAGTGTGAGGTCGTCTAGTTGCTCTGCAGGGGCAGAGGGCTCTTTCCCTTTGAAACCACCACAGCTTGTTCACCAACGCTGTCATCAATAAGCAAAGAGATGGCGCCATCTAGCTGTTTTGAGGCTGCTAATGCCACTACAGCTTTCTCTGTGGGGAAGCCCATCTTCTCCAGCTGCTGGAGCCTGAGAGGAAACACTGGTCTTTTAGTCAACTGTGAATGATTACTTTAAATCACAAAAATGTAATGTGAAAAAAACATATCTGCCCATTCAAAGAGAGTGCAACATAACGTACATGGTAATAATCAATTATTACTAACCGCAATGACGAAACTGATGATTTAGGAACTTCCACTTTTGCATCAGGGTCATCAGGAGCTTCCTGTAACGAGGCCAGTATCCCTGCCCTTAGCATCTGCTCCTCCAACACCTCTGCCTCCGACAGTGCAGTAGACTCCTCCATCATCCAGGCAGGCATTGGCTCCATCCATGGGTGATGGTTCGGAACAGAGAGGTCCCTTGCGGGGGGAGCAGCTGCCTGATCTACAGGCATCATCTGAGAAAGTGATCTAGATCTGTGACAACAGATGAAGTTGAAATGATAAAATTGCCACTGTGGACATTCAATCAGACTTTTCTTGTGAGTGAGACAAATCGCACCTCTGTGAGGTAGTGTAGGTGGGCAATCTGAACTTCGCTGAAGTGGGAACAAATGCCCAATCAGGAATGAAATCCATTACCCTGGCCTCCTCCAGCTCCTGTAACATCCCAATGAAGGGCTGATGATCTGAGAGGTATATTAAGTAAGATAAAAAAAAGACTTGAGAGGGAACCGTTATGTTATTTATATGGAAATACAATTGATTATAGAGTTGTTGAGGAAGGGCAGACTTTAGCTCAAACCCTCAGTTACAAATAACACGCCTATATTCTGTGTTATCTAGACAATTAGATTTTGTATGCAAAGATTCTTCATGATTGAATTATGATTGAAGACACATAAAAGGGTGTCCAGGAATTAAGAAAGATAATAGTCATGGTTAAATACAGTAAAAAAAAAAAAAAAAAAGTGTTAAAAATTGCTCAGAGGGGCAAACTTTAAGGAAATATAAAACATTTAAATTTGTTATAAAATACCTTTTAATGACCCTGCACACCCACTCTGATGTTTTCAATCACTGTGGCTGATTAGACCTCGGCTCTGGTTGATGTTTGGAGGAGCTATGGCGTAAATTACAGGATGTCTTCCTTTTCAATATATACCAGTAAGAATGGAACAGTTGATGTCCCCCCCTAAATAGCTGAACAAAACTAACAGCAAACAGTGAGACAGTTGTCAGACAAACAGTCTGTCCACGCCAACATAGTTCTCAGTTGAGGTCTAATCAACCAAAATAAGTGAAAAAACAAGTGTGTGGTTGTACCTTGGGCATGTAGAGGCTTTAAGGTGTCCATCAAGGGAAGGAATAAGATATCACATTTGCTTTAGTAAAGGTTAACTATGCGGTAAAAGGAAAGGATACAGTTATGTCCGATGCATATGGCGCAGAAGTGAAGCAGGGCAGGTGTCCCCGGCAGCAGCAGCAGACCAATCAGCAAGTGAATCCAGGGGAGAAACCAGACCGGCAAACACCTCAGCAGCCGCTTCTGTGTCACCTGACGACACTGCGCTGTAAACAGAGCCAGATGGATGGCAGAGTAGCCACAGATCCGACTCGCCTCACCACTACCTACGAAGAGGACCAGGGTGTAAAGGAGAGGTAATATGGTCATTGTCAGGATGGAGAGGGCAAGGAAGGCGAATGTTCCCCATCGACGCTCCTGACACGGTCCAACCAGCAGCAGGAGTGCAACACTGACCAGCAGAGCAGACAGCTCATCATGACTGAAAGCATACAGGAACAAATCTGAGGAGATGGGGGAGAAAAAAAAAAAAAAAAAAAATGTGTTATGTGTTTTGATTTCACCAACACTCACTGAAATATCATATTTGCATGTAAAGCCTCACAAGACGGTTACCTCTAAACCTTGGGAAGTCTCCACCTGGACCTAAACTGAGACTTGCCTGGATACCCACAGCATACATCAGCAGCACGAGTGTTATCAGTGAAGATGTTCCCAGGCAGAATCCTGGGCGATCTGATCCAAACCAGAACCATACTGAGAACATGCGACCATGCATTATTAAGGATCAGCTGTAGTTTCTCCACTCACTTGTCCTTTTGTAGCACAGTACTGGGATACAAACATCTGTTCCCGTCCATGACAAGCACAGCATCTTGTGGAAATGAAAAGGATAGTTACAGATACAGACCTGGAGACTATAATAACAGCATAAATCTACACTGCTCAAAAAAATTGAAGGAACACTTTGAAAACACATGAGATCTCAATGGGAAAAAAAAAAATCCTGCTGGATATCTATATACCTCTATATCTCTCTAGATAAATAGATAGATAGATAGATAGTTAGATAGAATAGATAGATAAAGACTGGGTAATGTGTTAGGAACGAAAGAATGCACATCATTTGGTGGAAATGAAAATTGAGGGCTGAATTCAAAGACACCCCGAAAATCAAAGTGAAAAAATTATGCGGCAGGCTAGTCGATTTTGCTGAAATTCCATTGCAGCAACTCAAAATTGTACTCAGTACTGTGTATTGCCCCCACGTGCTTGTATGCATGCCTGTAAACATCGGGACATGCTCCTAATGAGATGACGGATGGTGTCCTGGGGTATCTCCTCCCAGATCTGGACCAGGGCATCAGTGAGCTCCTGGACAGTCTGAGGTGCAACCTGGGAGCGTAGGATGGACCGAAACACAATGTCCCAGAGGTTTTTTATTGGATTTATTGGAGTGTGGGGGCCAGTCACTGGTATCAATTCCTTCATCCTCCAGGAACTGCCTGCATACTCTCGCCACATGAGGCCGGGTATTGTCATGCACCAGGAGTAACCCAGGACCCCTGCACCAGCATAGGATCTGACAATGGGTCCAAGGGATTTCATCCCGATACCTAATGGCAGTCAGGGTGCCATTCTCTAGCCTATAAAGGTCTGTGCGTCCCTCCATGGATACGCCTCCCCAGACCATCACTGACCCACCACCAAACTGGTCATGCTGAACAATGTTACAGGCAGCATAACATTCTCCACGGCTTCTCCTGACCCTTTCACGTCTGTGACGTGCTCAGGGTGGACCTGCTCTCATCTGTGAAAAGCACAGGACACCAGTGGCGGACCTGCAAATTCTGGTGTGCTATGGCAAATGCCAAATCGAGCTCCACGGTGCCGGGCAGTGAGCACAGGGCCCACTAGAGGACGTCGGGCCCTCAGGCCACCCTTGTGAAGTCTGTTTCTGATTGTTTGGTCAGAGACATTCACACCAGTGGCATGCTGGAGGTCATTTTGTAGGGCTCTGGCAGTGCTCATCCTGTTCCTCCTTGCACAAAGGAGCAGATACTGGTCCTGCTGATGGGTTAAGGACCTTCTACGGCCCTGTCCAGCTCTCCTAAAGTAACTGCCTGTCCCCTGGAATCTCCTCCATGCTCTTGAGACTGTGCTGGGAGACACAGCAAACCTTCTGGCAATGGCACGTATTGATGTGCCATCCTGGAGGAGTTGGATTGCCTGTGCAACCTCTGTAGGGTCCAGGTATCGCCTCATGCTACCAGTAGTGACACTGACCCTAGCCAAATGCAAAACTATTGAAAAACAGTCAGAAAAGATGAGGAGGGGGAAAATGTCAGCGGCCTCCTCCTGGAAAACCATTCCTGTTTTGGGGGTCGTCTCATTGTGAACCCCTCTAGTGCACCTGCTGTTAATTTCATTAACACCAAAGCAGCTGAAACTGATTAACAACCCCCTCTGCTACTTAACTGACCAGATCAATATCCCAGAGGTTTAATTGACTTTATGAAATACTCTGCTTACAAAGTGTTCCGTACAAGTGGCTGCAAAGTCCTCTGCGATTTGTCTGGTCACATCCTCTCTGCCAACGACACTGAACTCGTACGAAGAGCCTACGACTTTAACTGATGTTCTAAAATAATTATAGCCCTAAAACTTGAGTAATACATTCTTTCAAGTAAGAAAACTCCCAGCCTGAAAATGTTTACAAGGCTAAGCGGATGCTCGCTTCCTTACCAGGTTACGTAGTCCTCTTCTTTGTGTTTATTGGCAGTTGGTAACTTAGCGTAAAGGTGCATTACCGCCACCAACAGGACACACTGCAAGTAGGTAAATTTCCCCTGTGTCTTCTGCATCTTTCAAACATTTAATTTTATGACCATTGCTACTGAAACCATTAGTTAATTTATCAATTTGTCGATCAACAGAAATTAACCTTTTATCAAGCATAATATCAAGTTGTTTCCAACTTCTCAAGTGTGAGGATTTTGCTGGATTTCTCTGTTTTAAACAGGAGAACAATTAAATATCTTTGGGTTTTTGGTTGCAAAAAACAATCAGTTTGAAGATGTAACTCTAGGTGCTTGTGAAGGGCATTTTTCTCTTTTTTTCCAGTGTTGGAAAAATAGTATTCTGAGAAAAAGTAAAAGTATTAATACCACACTGTCAGAGTATTCCATCACAAGTAAAAAGCATGCATTCAAAATCTTACTTAAGAAAAAGTAGCAAAATTGAATGGAAATTTGTATTGGTTCAGCAGAATATATGCCTCCTGTAATTGATATTTTGTTATATATTACATTATAAGATATTTAATACTGATGTAGCAATGTGTACGCTGTGTTTTACTGTTGTAGCTCCTTAAAGTGGAGCTTCTTTAACTTTTTTTATACAGTGTATTGTTTGGTAATTTAGCTCAGCGGTTCCCAGTCTAGGGGTCAGTGTGTTTCGAGATAAATCTGAAGGCTCCTGAGATGACTGATGGGGTAGAAAAGCAGAACAAACAAAGTTCTGATACACAAATTTAAAAAAAAAAAATTCAATTTTTTTTTTTTTTTTTGGGGGGGGTGTTCTGATACTTTCTTTTTGTTAAATATTCGATAATTTTACCTCTTTAGAGGTCAAACGGTCATTTAAATGAAACCATCTGAGAAGTTTATTGGGGAAATCACTATTTGCTTGTACTGCAAAAAACTTACAGACATCTTAAACATGACAAGGGGCCCCAATTAGACACTGCTCTTTTGTAAGGGATTACAAGCTAAAAATGTTGGGAACCTGGGTTGAATCCTTTACAATGAACAGTATTTTATAAATTTGTCATATGATTTGAATGTAAAATCCTAATCTGGAGAGTAATGCTAGCTGTCAAATAAGTGAAGTACAGTAAAAACTTCAATATTTCTCTGTGAAATTTAGTGGAGTAAAAATATAAAGTGGGCCTAACATAGGGTAATAGGTATACTTGAGTGTAGTACTTACGTAATTCTACTTAGGCCTATACTTCCACTACTGCTATTTTCTGACATTCTAGGGGACTCTCGATTGAAATATCGTATTTTACTTCTTTCATTGTTACTTCCGTTTCTCCTGTACAGTTCATTTCAGTCCCCGGTGGAGCTCAAGCTCCACTCACATCAGTATCTACATGCTTTTATACTTTATGTAGATTTCTATAGTGATATACTATAATAGTGAAATGAAACATGGAAAGATTTAATATCTTAGGTAATTAATTTTATAAAGTGAAAGTGATTGCTATTCAGGCGCCCTTTTACTGTTCAAGCAAGGACTCGTAAATCTCGCGATATTTTGTGGTCCCTAGGAAGAGAAGAACACTTCTCAGGCAGCCAGCTCTATCCAGTCGTCTTGCACAGGAACACTGAAATGGCGTCGGCTCCGGGTGAGTGAAAAATTGTGATATTTTATGAGTTTAAAGAAATTATGGTATTTAATCTAAACTAAACGTGAGTGGATTTATTTTAAAAGATATTATGTCCGTGTAATGATTCTTTTTGGTTTATATTAAATTGAACATCGTGACAATTTGCTAGCGCTAGGCACAAGGCCTAGTCGTGTTAGCTCCTCGAGTCGATGCGGTCTTTTCTACCGGATAATGTGTGCATACAGAGATTGATAGTGGACGCGAGATTACCAATTTTAGCACACTTATTTATTAAGGGCATTTGCCCATAATTTCTAGTTAGTTTTGAAGCGCCGTGTTGTTTAATTAGTATCTTAGTGAACGATGCCGTGGTGTCGTTGAATGGCGACCAACGACCGGTCGTCGTAACGTGCTGCTCGCGCGCAAACTGTTTTGTGCGAATGTTGGGTCGTTAGCTAACCAACGTTTTATCCGTTGTTGAACAGATTACAGCTCCTACAACCAGGCCAGCGCTCAGCAGGGGTAAGACAACTCAATCCTCAAAGTACACTTACTTGTAAAGGTTTTTTTTTGTTGTTTTTTTTTAAATAAATCTCTGAGGGTTTTTTGTAAGCATCGGATGCGCCATGGTGGAAAATAAATAGTACATTTACTCAAGTACTGTATCTGAGTACAGTTTTGAGGTACTTGAGTATATCCTTTCTTTCCACTTCATACTTGTACTCCAACATTTCAGAGTTAAATATTGTAATTTTTTCTGCACTACATTTATCTGATGTAGTCTCTAGTTATCAGATTGAGACTTTACAGGAAAATAAACTGTTTATAAAATACAATACATTGTAAACCGGTGGTTCCCCACATTTTTGGGTTGTGACCTGTTGTGAATAATGCAATATTTCACAAAAAGTCAAAGATAAGAGAAGTCCAAAAAAGAAAACAGATTTGTTATCAAACCCTTTTTTTTTTTTCTTCTTTCCTCTCCCATTAATCATGTCCCGTCCTCTGTTTTATCTGGTGACCCTTTTTGGAGGGGCCCTGACCCCCTAAGTTAAGGCCCACTGGACAAACGGTTTAACTGTATATAAAGATGTTTAAAACTAGCGCCACCTCAAGCAACTACAAAAGCAAAATGCTGCTTACACATTGATGCATCGGAAGTAACAATCTGGTAATGTCAGGTAGAATAGAGTACATTTACTGCTGATGCATATAAGTGCATTTGGCTGATAACTTTCCTATGTTTACATCAGTAGGTTTTTGAAGGTGGCCCTATTACTTGTAGTGGAATGTTATTACATTGCTGTATTGGTATTTCCACATCACAAAAGGCTCTGAGTACTTCCTCCATCACTATGGATGAATTTATGGCCTTACTGCAGTGTTACTATGGAGAAAAAGAGTTGATGATAATAATTAGTAATGTTTAGTTCTGAGGGGGGCCCTATTTTCTGACACTAAAACTTTTATTTTAATTTTTTATAGGTATGCTTCATACGCTGCCCAGCCATCACAAAGTTATGGGCAGTCAGCGCAGGTGAGATTTAACATAGCTGGCTAGTTGTCTGACTATAGCCAATTGCTTTGTGCTGAGCCAGAGATTTTTTGGAAAGATTGTGATAATTCTAAATTTGTTAATCCAAATGTACAAATAAAAATTGAAAAACAAACAGTTTGCACAACATTTAAGGGGGTAACTTAGCAATGGGAAGACATTTTTAGCCAGCTACAGGAAATCTTAAGATGTTTGTCTGATTTAAGAAAGTTCTTTAAAATGGGCTTCAAGTTATCAATATTCAAGTTAAATGTCTTTTTTAAGCATAGTAAATCATTACTATTTTTGCTTAATGTTTAGTTGATGTTTATTCTGCCAGGCAGAATAAACATATAGTATTTCCTCTCCCTTTCAGCAGACCTATGGCCAGCAGAATTATGGATCATATGCCCAACCTGCTGCTGCTGACAGCAGTTATACCCAGACAACACCTGCTGCTGGAGGCTACCCTCAACAACAGCAACAATATGGGTCCTCATATGGCCAACCAGCTTCAGGTCAGTTATTAAAGAAGGGACATTTGACTCATTTTAATGTGGTTCTGCTTAGAACTCTCTGGCGTGGGCTGGGTTGGACTGAACAAAACCAAGTCACACAAAAACACAAGACTTTGATTAATTTTATTAAATGCAGACACAAAAATCACATTGAAAGTGCTTAGATGCACATCAGATAAAACTCACATTCACAGGGCATTTGAAATCTGGCTACCCAAGATTACAGTTTTGCATGTTGCTTAACTGTACAGCATTTGTAGTTATTTATGCCTGAACATGCCTATCTGACTTGTCCACTGGTAAATAAGATATATTATAGAATATTGAATTGTAGTTCAACATCTGGTTTATCCGCAGTCTGGACAGTTTTTGTTCAAAAGAAGATTAGAAATTAAAAGATGTACTGTTAAAATCTAAATAATCATTGTCATTTCAGAATTCCCTCAAGTTTTAGATTTGTGACCAAAAAAAAAAAACACGCACAAGTAAAGGATTTTTTGCCAATGGTGTGTTTTCTACAGCTGGCTATCCTGCTGCCCAGTCTACCACTCATAGCTACTCACAGTCAGCCCAGGGTTATGGAGCCAGTGGTTATGACAGTACTCCAGCTGCTGCTGCTCCAGCTGCTTCCCAGTCTTATGGCTCTCAGCCAGGGTACACTGCCCAGTCTGCTTACCCTGGTTATGGCCAGCAGGCTGCTCCCACTGCACCACAGAGGTATGTACTCCTCCGTTAGGAACCAAATAACGAGTGAATTCCACAAGAATGTAGTTATGTTTTTACTTTAAACTCTGCCTTGCTTTGTCTCAGTTACAATTCTAGCAGCCAGCCAGCTAGTTACAACCAAAGTAGCTACACCCAGCCAGCGGGATATGGCCAGCAACAGCCTGGTTACCAGGCCCAGCAGGCAAGCTATGGCCAGCAGCAGGGGTACCAGCAACAGACCCAGCAGCAGCAACAGGCTCCTCCTGCTTACCCTCCCCAGACTGCTGGTTCCTACGGGCAGCCTCCAGCCAACCAGTATGGCCAGCAAGGTGGACCGCCCAGTTACAGTCAGTCCAGCCATTACAGTGAGCTTTGCTTTTCATCCTTGCTGAACTTTTCTTAATGTTCGTTCATACTGTTCAGTTTAATGTCACAGTAAACATACATCGATGACTATGTTTTGATGCATTTGTGCTCCTCTTTTGTAGGTAGTTACAGACAAGATGGCCAGGGTGGAGGTTCTGGTTACTCTGGCTCTGAGCCTTCAAGGTACCCAGGGGCAGGGGAGAGCAGGGGCCCTGGCAGGGATGGCTTTGATCGAGGTGGAATGATGCATCGTGGGCGTGGAGGCATGGGCCGTGGTATGGGGTAAGTGTCTTTCCTTAGCACTTAACCTCACATGTATTTTGACTCTGCAGGTGCTGTGGCCACTTGGGGCAGGGCTGAGACAAGTTCCCATCAGAAACCGTTGTAATATATCAACAATTTATGTGAATTCATTCTTTTAAAATGGGAAGGTCATACTTTATGAGCAGTCAGTGCTGATAAATTATGCGCCTCTCCAATAATGCCCGAGGACCACGATCGGCAGGTGTAGTAAGTGCCTACACTGGCAGCTATTGTAGCCAATGTCATCCAGATTCTCTCAGCCCTGCCTCTCATTTGGTTAAAGGTAGGAAAACGGTTTGTCCCTTTTTGATCAGAGACCTGTGCATAAACATTTAGGTTGAAAATCCTATAACATAATTTGACTAAGAGCCCAAATTAAATCAAAAAGTTTTAGGGTAACTGAGAAGTTGCAGAATTTGATTGTTCAGGGAATGTGATAGAATTGTGTTGAAAGAACATTTATCTACATATTATTATCAAAATGATAATGGTTTTCCCTTAAAGAACGTTCAAACACTGTCTCACCAATACCTTTTTAAATCAGTTTCTCACCATGGTGCATCATTCCACACTTTGAGTTGGTACAAGAATGCAATTAGATGTTGCATAAATCCTGCAGTTTTTTGCAGTTATTGTGGTGCTGGATACCTTAAATAAACTTTAGTTTGTCCTGCATAACCATACAACACAGCATTGATATTTTAAGGAATTTATAAATAGACACTGGCCTCATACAGTACATTATGTTGCATTCATATTAATGCTTACTGAAGTGCAATTTTTTTTGGTTAATGTATTTCCCCTTGAACTTTTTTTTTTTTTTTTTTACTTACAAACACATTCACTTGTGTTTTTCGGTTTGTGGAAACAAGGCTGTCACTGGCAATAAATATTTGTCCTCATTTGACTGGCCTTAGGAAGTAACACACAAATCACCAAGATTTAGTAAGTAAGTAAGATGTGCTAATGGTACTGTAAGACCTCAGTAATAAATTGCACTACAGAGAGACTAAGAAAATGAGGAACTATGTTTTCTGAAGGTCCTTAGTGAATTTTCTGCTTGTAGCTTCAACATTGGTCCTAGAAGATGATCAGAAGTCATCACTTTATACCACCTGTTGTACCAAAAGAAGTTGTTGAATCTCTTAAAATGGGTTTATGTGGTCAAAGTTTCAATATCCAGCCAAAGTAATATATTCATCAGTGGAAACTGTAAAGTTGCATTAAGGTCAAAATAGATTGAAAGCAATTTTGATACAAATTACACACGTTTCTCTAACACATCCACTGTCTTTATTTGCCAACCATGTACCGGCAGTGTCATACCTCCTTGACAAAATTAGAAGAAAACCCTGTTCTAGTAATATTAAATGATATGGGAAAATACAGGACTTATTAAGACTTTGTACACAGACATACAATATTTGGTTACTTTAACAATATTTTAGGAGTGCTCTAGGGACTGTTAGTGCAGAGACCTTCAGTCCATGGATTTTGGTTTAGTGTGATCAATTCTAATCTCAGCCTGTCTACAAAAACTGGCATTCAGGTATCCTTTTTTTATTTATTTATTTTTTTTGGTACTGTATGTCTTACATACATGTATATCCCTTATGATAGTGAAATTAGAACTCATTTGAACTGGTCCTTGACATATTGACTCTGGTACCGTTATTGAGGCGCTAATCAAATTTGCCCTTGATGTAGATTGGGCTTTTGAACAGTTGTTCGCGTTGTCTGTTCTCTGTAGCTGGAAATGGTTTGACCCAACTCCAAATCAGAGTCACTGACATTCAGCTCCCTCTAAAAGAAACTGAAATGGTTACCAAGAGAGAGGCCAGGGGTATTAAGGATCAGAGATTGTACTGTGCATTTGTTTGGGTTTAGAGTTATCACTGCTGTAAAACTAAAAGATGAAAAACTTAACATTGCTGAATCAGCATATTTGGTTTCTCAAATACTACAGAGGCCCTCCACAGTATAAATCTTGATAAAAGAGATTTTCATTTTTAGGATTTGGTATTGGGAAAGAGGGTTTTTTTTTTTTTTTTTCCTTTTCTCCCCAAGCCTTGATTGAAGACATTTGGGTCAGAAAGGGCATGTGAATAATCAGTTCTAATTTCAGGTGTTCTTTTTTAAGATGTATAGTTTTTTCCAAGAGTTTGGTTTCTGGTTCAGCAGTGTAAACCTTTTGAAATAGTAGAGTTCTTCATGACTCGTTTCTTCCTTTTTTTTTTTGGTGCAGTGAACACACACACACACACACACACAGAAATGAATTTTATACAATTAGATGACTCTAACTGAGCAACTCTGCAGTCTCACCAAAGTAGTGGTAAATAAGAATGCATAAAAAATAGATTGTATAAATAGTAATACAACCCCTAATACATTCATAAATTCAAATGTAGTATAGATGTTTTTATACTTAAATTATCATTTTAGCGTAATTTTAGCTTTGCACAGGTATATTTGTGTTTTCTGGGTGGGGGGGACATGTCATTTTGAAATGTTTAAAATTGTTTTTGTGGTTTGGAATACAAATGTTTGATCACATTCTTTTTGAGCACTTTTTAACATGCTTTGTCACATTTATACCGTACAGGTAACAGTGAGAGCCATTTAAAACCATCTATTCTCTAAAAAGTATCTGTACTCAGTACAGAGCCGCCAGCTTAAGCAGCAGGAGGGAGCTTAAACAAAGATTCGGGGTCTGCCTTTTTTCAAGAACTGAGGATGGTGGTTTATATGAGCATGATGGGTATACAATTGACCAAGTCTTTGTTTTTAATTTAACATAACCATGGTAAACACTGTAAATTTTTTTATTTTGGTGTTGATTTTTCTTGAACATTGTATAATTGTATTATTAATTTATTCATTTATTTTTATTACCTGGTCAATGTGATCACCTGACCATCTTGTGAAATTTCAGATGCATTGTGTTTTTACACTTGTACATATCTGATTCAGCTGTAACTTTTGTTAGAATTAATGTAATTAGGGTGTTGGCTTGTGTCTGGGTACATCTATGTATGCCATCGATGCATCTGAAATCTTTCTACCTGTGTACAAATGTTTGGGTTTTGTCACATTTTCAAAGACAGTGAGAATGTTAGTCAAAAATATTTTTGCACAAATGTATCCACTACTGAAAACTGTCACTGAGATTGTACTCAGATAGCTAGCTAAGGAATGGCACATAGTTAATACTTATCCCCTCAATTAGATTGTGTATTTATAATTATGGGGAGTTTTTAGTTGCTGTTCGACTAGTTAGAATGTTTTGATTACTCCCTCAATCAAGCCACTTTGCTCGAGCCATGGAAGTGGCTGTAAAAGGGAAACGCCTTCATATCTCCATTTATTCCCCCATAGCGGCGCTGGAGACAGAGGTGGCTTCAGTAAGCCTGGTGGTAAGTTAACGAGTATTACACTGGTTAGTCCTTTTAAAAGCCTTAAACTTTTTGAGCAAATATGCTTCGAGTATTGATGTGTCTTACATTGTGGTATTCAAAATTTATTTACATGAACATATCTGAAAATATTGGGGAATTTTTTTCAATGCCTGAGACCATTTTCTCTGGGGTACTTGGTAAAATTCAGTCACTGCTTACGGTTTGACAATGAGTTTTTGACAGGTTAATGACAAATTTTCACTCAAATGTGTCTGTTACTGCTTTAACAACTCTCATGAGCTGAATTCTTGGGTTTTTTTTTTTTTTTTTTTGAGGATTTCTTACTGGTCTTAGAGGCTTTTCAAATGAGACACAATTATTTGCCAAAGGGTCTGAGGTGTTCTATTTTCAATTCAGTATATCACTTGTGGGAATTGTGGTGTACCATAAGGTGCCATTTTCAACTTCCCAATATGTCTGACTGTGTCTATAAGGGAGTTTCTGGATTTTCTGTTGTAGTACTCCTCAGGTATTGTACATTCAACTTCAGTTGCGCACACTGACTTTACTCAATCTGCTTCTCTCCCTCTCAACTGATGGGACTACAGGACCTATGAACAGCGACGAGCGTGAAATGGGTGAGTAGACTCACTAGACCCCTTATTACTCCTTGACATTGCTGGTTCACAACCAGAATACTTTCTTTTTAGTAATATTAGGAAAGGTTGCAGTTTTTACTGCATATTTTGTGGTTTTTGTATTTGTTGTAGGACGCCCTGAGGAGCAGGATGACTCTGAGAACAGCACGATCTACATCACAGGTCTGACCGAGAAGGCTAACCTGGAGGAAATGGCTGAATTCTTTAAACACGTTGGCCCAATCAGGGTAAAATTAGTTCTTCACTCTGAATGTTGGTGTAAACAAAACTAATGTGGAAATCAAACAAAATTCAAAATTAATTCTTGTGTGTTAAGATTAACCGCAGACTTGGCCAGCCAGCCATTAACATATACACAGACAAGGACACAGGAAAGCCCAAGGGAGATGCCACTCTGTCCTATGAGGAGCCAATCTGTGCCAAAGCAGCTGTGGAGCACTTTGATGGTGTGTTTCCTTGACTGCACATCAGCCATAAAATAATTACATAGCTAAATATATGATTCTGAAAGCACATCTTAAAATGCATCCAACTAATATAACTTGTGAATGTTTGTTTTTTATCTTTTTATGTTTTTTCTTTTATCGTAGGGAAGGAGTTCCAAGGCCGAAGGCTTAAGGTATCCATGGCACGCAGAAAGCCCATGATGGGTGGAATGAGAGGTGGCATGCCCATGCGAGATGGCATGATGGGTCGTGGAGGTAAGTCATTTATATTTGTTTTTTTTTTATTATTTAAGGGAATTTTCACACTATTCTTCCCTGTCAGATGCTTTTGTGATTTAGAACCCACCCGACTTTCCTCCGACATTAGTCTCCATAAAATGTCTGGGTTTAGGCTTCATAAGAAGCAACTTATTTAAAAAGTTAAAATACCATTTTGGCCGACTAAACTTGAATTTTGTAGCGTATTGAAGATGTAATATAGAGCATATTGGCAGACAACTGCATCGTTGTTGGAGACATGAAAAATATGAAAATAGTGTGAATACAGCCAAATGATTAAAAAGTGGATGTCATTTCTTCGTCTCATTAGGTATGATGGGCCGTGGAGGAGACCGTGGTGGGTTTGGCCCACGAGGTGGTCCACGCGGCATGGGTAGAGGTGGACCCACAGGAGGCAACATGCAGCAAAGAGCTGGAGACTGGGAGTGTCCAAACCCGTATGTCTTACTTTTGTAGTGCAACGTTTTCTTCGATTCCTTTTATGTATCAAAGATGAGTTTCTAATTTATTGGTCTGTGTTACCAGGGGTTGTGGCAACCAGAACTTTGCTTGGAGAATGGAGTGTAACCAGTGCAAAGCTCCCAAACCAGAAGGGTTGGGCGGTGGCCCTCCATTTCCCCCTGGAGGTGACCGAGGCAGAGGTGGCATGGGAATGCGTGGTGGAAGAGGTATGGACCGCGGTGGACCAGCAGGAGTAGGAGGCCCAGGTGGCCCTGGAGGTTTCCGTGGAGGTTGGGGCGGCGACCGTGGTGGATTCAGAGGACGCGGTGGAATGGATAGGGGAGGGTTTCGTGGGGCTGGACGTGGAGGACCACCCATGGACCGAATGGGTGGCAGAGGTGGAAGAGGAATGGGCCCACCAGGTGGCAAGATGGATATGAGGTAGGATTAAGTTCCTTTGACCAGTCAACTAATTAAATGTTTTCTTACACTTGCCATTGAGTAATTTCAAGACGGCTAACCGGAATTATAATTTTAGATGCAATTTGAAAAAATAGCCAGTGACTGCAAATCTGTGACCAGAACTTTGGATGTCAGTGTTGTTGTGAAAACCAGATGTGCGAATAATAAAAATGTTATTCTCAACCTTTCTCTTTTATAAGGGACCATCGCCAGGAGCGCAGGGACCGACCCTACTGAAGGAGAACTTCATGACTGTTCCTCTTGTGGAATTTGATTTTTAAGACGAGAATTTTTAATTTATGATTCCGTATTTTGATGGTTATAGAACTGCTGTCAAACATCCTGTGCAGTTTAATTCTACTCGTGTTTCCATTGTTTTGTTTTTTTAAATTTTAGTTTACCCATGTTTATGCTGCCACTGGTATTGTGCATGTTTTGTTTTTTTTTTTCTTTTTTTTTTGCTGTTGTTTTTTGTTTTTGTTTTTTTGCTTTTTTTTAATATACAGATTAGGTTTGACATTGTATTGTAAAATGCAATATTTTTCATTCATTATTATAATTGCCTCCCCTTTCCCATAACTGACAATTGTATGATGACAAATTTGGGAAATAAAATTTTACCGATTTCATGTCTGAGATGTGGGCTTTACTCAACTTTACAAAATGAAGTCAAACAGGAAAAGCAAGAGCAGATATTAATGCAGTTTCTTTGAAAGTTGTGTTAACCCTAAAAATGAATTGGGAGCTGACAGCAGTGGTTGGGATTATGCTTTTGTCCTCTGTGTCCAAAGGTGGCATGTGTGATTATGTTGCTGCTGAAGGCATATTCGGTTGGTTCTTACCGTCAAGGAAATGAGGTCATAACGACTATAATTTAATACTGAAGTGGAAACAGACTCCTATAGATAATGCAACTTAAGGTCGGGATCAAAAGATAACTGAACAAGTTAAGACGGTGTATAACCTGAGTAGTGACGATAAACAGTCTTCGATCATGGTAAAGCAGTGTGACGGTCCTGCTTCCATCTAAAATGATTCGTTTGTACAACAAAACAAAAAAGTCCAATGATCCAAATATTTTTATAGCTGGTGTAGAGGAGTTGCACACTTTAATGAGTCAAATACACTGCAGTTCATATCTGGAGATGATGAAAGCAGTTGCCCCTCTGTTACATTCACATGACTTGGTCAGTTGGATGCTTGTTCCACCACAGATGATGATTTAGATAAATGCTAATGCTATTATTCCTCTGATTTGTGTTGACTTCAGAAGTATAAAATGTCATTTCTCTCCCTGGAGGCCAAAGTGTGCCTAAATAGAAGACTTGTGCCACAGCATTCTTTGGCTTGCCATCCGCAAGGATACAGACTTAGGTATGGTTGAGTAACCTGAGAAATGTTTTCTCTGTTCCTGTTACATATCCTGAAGAGCATTACTGAATAGTCAAATTCTTTAATTCATCATCAGCTATCTGCCATTTTTAGACCCAGAGTACTGCTCTACTTCTTAAAATTTTTCTTTTACTGTATATTTCTTATCTGTAGATGGAGCACATCTGCAGGTCTTAAACCACTGCTGCTGTTACTTTTCTCGGCAATAGGTGGTGCAGGTTTGACTCAAACTTGTGTTGCAGCTCTGAACCAAATGATACTGGTTTGACGAGCTCTGCATCGGTCACACTGTGTGTCCTTGTTCACAAAAGATTGAAGTGACTGACCTGACAAAACAGCAGTAGCACACAGGACTTTTTTATGAATGATTGAATTTACTTTTTCTCCTCAGATTTAAGTAATAGGTTATTGCAGTTTGTTTATTTTCTGCCTTTATCAGTTACTGTTGCCATGCACAACAATTAAAATCATCATAACTAGAGAAAAAATACACAATGACCTGTTCTTTACGCTGGCACCAACTCTGAACTACAGATAGCTTAAACATTTTTCTCTTCTTTTTCCTCAGTTTCCCATTTTAACTACATCCAGGCTTGGGTCTCATTGCCCTTAAATCGAGCAGTATTGCCTTGTAAAGAAATCAGGTTGAACTAAGTGCTGTTATTAATTACAGATGTTGATCCTTGGCATATTTTATTTTTAACATCTGTCAAACATATGGCTGTTAAATCCATCCTACAGCTCTTTGATGTTTTCTTTTCATACACCTATTGTATTACTGCTGAATAATCCTGACTGTGGGATCTCATTTGGTGAGACAGTATGATAGATCCTTTGCAGTATTCTCTATTTAGCAGTCAGGATTTGTCTACAAAACGCTTTTTGCCAGTTTGCTGGTGTAAAAATACAGGCGGCAAATGCACTTGTATGTTTTTATACCTGTGTGGAAAAAACTTTTGAGCACAGCAGCTGGCTTTCTTTCAGAGCAGCCAAGTTTAAGCCCTCTGAAAGTGCTTTAGGGCAGAACACAAAATCTTTTCCAACTCCAGGATTGCTGTACTATGACCTCCCTGTCAGAGCACTGGGGCGAAACAAAGATTTAAATACTCTTTTCTTGAAAATTAAAAAACCGATAGGTCATTCTCTTATGAAACGCTCTAACAGCTCACATCTTTGTACTTTAGAAGTGGTCTGACCTCACAGTCTTTTGATTGATGAGACACAGTAATTGAGGTTCATGTACGTGTGCATGTGCCTTTGTGTTGTTTTTGGGGGTTTTTTTGTTTTTTTAAACTTAAGACCCTCTAAGTTATCCCTCAGGGAAACCCAGTAACAGCTGACATCTTGAAGTGCTTCTCATTTGCTGTGGCCAGTTGCTCATGTGGATTAATAGAGCACTGAATTCTGTCCCTCTCTCTTTACTGACAGAAAAGCTGATTCATCCAGGCCCAGAAAATGATCTCATCAACCCCCACCTTCTCCCTCTCTCTCTCTCTCTCCACCCCCCCTTTCTCTCTATCTCTCTTCCGTTCCCTCCCTTCCTTTCTTTCTTTCTTTCTTTCTCTCTCTCTCTCTTTAACAGACACATGCCTCTTTTTAAATGAAAACAAGCCCTCCCTCCTGGCAGTGGGCTTTGCTTTAATTCAAACAATCACACATTTAGCAGAGTACATGAGCCGCTCCACCAGGGAAGAGCCCACAATTTAAAAAGATTGTTTAAAGGGGAAATGAGATGGTGGAAAAGATTTTTAAAGGCACAGTCAGAATATTTTGAGCATATAAATTGCAGGTATATACACATACAACTGAAGAGTTGATGAAAAAAAAACGAGGGTTTCTTTGCTTCCCAAAAACTTTCAGAACAAAGGCCTATGTAAATAATGATCAAAACATTACAAACTATCAAGAGTACCAGAAAACATTAAAAGCCTACACTTTGTTGAGTTTGTATTAAAAGACCTGTTAGGATTGATAGCAGTTTCTTATCATGTGGTTAAAATTTTCGGTTTTAAGGCGACCCTTTTGTTTAGAGTTAGCTCAAGGACTGTGCCTTTAAAACTCCAAGAGAGTTTCCCCGATGTTTTCAAAATTCTAACGTACCATCAAAACCTGAAAATCAGGTCTCTTGTACCAACATTTGGCCTTTGGTTTGAAACATAAGTTTCAAACCTTATGTTCAGACGAGCCAATAGACCTGGTTATTAACAGTCTTATGAACTCTCATTCTGGTCTTTGGTACTTTTTTAGATGATATAGAAGAAGGAGAGGAATCTTCAAACTTTTTCCTCAGTTAATGTAACACTAAAGTTAACTAACCATCTAAGGACCCCCTAAAAGTTGTCTGCTGCCCTGCCCTGCGCTAGCAACTGCACCCTTGTGCAGTATGTGACAAACACACATTTCCAATCATGCACGCATTAGATCATGTGCTCGTGAATTGGCTCCTCTGTCAACAGCCTGTTGGACTAGACCAGATAATACTGTCCATCAACTGTATATCTCACTATCTCCCCTTTTTAGTCCCCAATCTCCCGCTGTTTCAGGTTTTACAGAATCTGTCCTCCCAGGTGTGAGATCTTTGATTCATGCAGTGGCTCTTACAAACCTGTAATCACACATTCATTAAGAAACTTGCAAGGGTTTTAGACAAGGCTGCTAAAGCTCAACTAACAGCAGAGATTCCTCTTCATCATATCCTTTAATCATTGGTCAGATTATACAGTGGGAATGGAATTTTTTGAACTAAGCACATTGGCTGTCTCATGATCCTGAGATGCTAGCTTTAAATGCCTTTATCACTTTAGGCTATCTGGTAAAGAGGCCACACAAAGACCTCCCTATTGAGCGACTATGCAACAGTTTATGTATTAACCTAAATGAAAAAAAAAAAAAAAAAATCATAAAAATGTAGTACTTGTTTTCTCACAGGGTGAACAAAAGACCATTAATATACAAAGTGGTCAATCCAACACCATCATAAACTCAAAATAAAAAATGACCATACAGTTGAATCACCACCCATAACAGTCTCAACAAAAATGGAGCAAAATAAGCTGCACAAATATACGCTTGTTATCCGCTGAAAATACTGGGCTTAAGTACAATTTTGAGGTGTTTGTACTTTATTGAGTATTTTTCATTTTACTTCTAGCTTTTCAGGGGGAGACCATGTACTTTTTTTTACTACACTACAAATTATTTGAGAGCATTGGCTACTTTTCAGATTCAGATTTATCATGAAACATGATCAGCATTTCAAATATGATGCATCCCTTTTAGATGAAATTACCCATTTCTCCATCTCGACCAGGCTACAATTACACATTAATGCTACAGCACTTACAGTCCAATACCATAACATACAACGTGAAAAGGGCCATTCTGAATCAGGAGTTCTTTGACCTTTTATACCAATGAATAATTTATATTTTATATAAAATATTTTATATTTTTTTACTTGATGAGCAGTAATCACTGGTAGCAAAGATGGTAAGACACTGCTTTATTTTAATGTATTTATTTATTCATTAAGAGTCAATGACCTTAGCTTAAAATGTTTGGCTTTTGAGCCTCATGAATACTATTTGTGGGCTTGCAGTGGCAAATGTATGTAATGATAACCCCCGTTATCTCAGGCTCATTGGAAACAAGAGCATATGCTGACTTGGTGAGTATGGGGTTAAGTTTTCCTCCTCCGCCGAGCGTTTATCCCTCATAATGGGATGTGCCACCGAGTCGCTCTGCTGGTCTCGGCTACAGCAGGTCAACATATTCAGTGCAAGAGGCGGTGCAACATGGGCTGAGCCTATTTGCAGGGAAGATGAGCTGTGGACTCAGTGCTGCACGGTGGTCGTGGTTTCATCGATGAGGAGCTGATCCGACTGACCGCCTCCGAGACGCGGACATGGTGACACGTGGATTTTTGCGGGCGAGGGGAGCCACCGGCCACCGCGCGGATTAACTGGTCGGCGCACGGGTGTGTGCGTGTGTGCGTGCGTGTGTGTGTGTGTGTGTGTGCGTGCGTGTGTGTGTGTGTGGCCGTGCCGGAGAGCTCCGACTTGATTCTCACTCCGGGACCCGGTTCTTTAAAGGAAACGGGCTTCGCAGAGACATCCGGAAAACGCATCCATGCGCCAGTGGCACCCCGCGTCCCGAAATGCTTCTGACAACACAAAGCCCGGCTTCAAGGAGCTCCGATAAGAAACCGCACATGCAAATCGGCATGGGTGCGTCAACGCGGTTATTTCGCTGTGTTTTGCGGATGAGGCTTTGGAGCGCAGTCGTGCAATGAGACAATCGGGAATGATCAAGTAGACTTTATTGATACATAATCCGACAATATGGCTGATCAGAGCAACATCCAGTCCGCCGCCTCCAAGAGTATACGGCCCTTTAAATCCAGCGAAGAATACCTGTATGCCATGAAGGAGGATCTGGCCGAATGGCTGATCACCTTGTACGACCTAGATATCACTGCGGACACCTTTATGGACGGGCTGGAGACGGGCTGTGCCCTTTGTCGGCACGCCAACAACGTGAACCGCGCCGCGCAGGACTTCCAGCTGGAGTACCCGGAGGCTGCACAGTCCATGAAAGTGCCATGTAAAGATGTTGTCTTTCAGTCTCGCAATGTGGTGCCCGGCTCGTTTGTGGCGCGGGATAATGTGTCCAATTTCATCACTTGGTGCAGGCAGGAGCTCTGGATCAAGGACGTGCTCATGTTTGAGACCAACGACTTGGTGGAGAGATGCAACGAGAAGAATTTTGTTCTGTGTCTCCTTGAGGTGGCGCGACGCGGATCCAAGTTTGGCATGTTGGCCCCCATGTTGATCCAGCTTGAGGAGGAGATCGAGGAGGAGATCCGGGACCAGGAGAGCTCGCGGGTCGACGCAGGGGAGCTACTTGAGCAGAGCCCGCCCAGCAGGTGTTTCGGTCGGAAGGAGAGCAGTCAGAGTGTGGAGGATGAAGATGAACCCGCTCCAGAGCCGTTCATCTGGCAGCAGAAGAGAGTTTTATGTGACATGCGAAATTTGGACGAGTTGGTGAGTTGCCAGTGAAAAGATAAACATTCAAGCCACTGTATATTAGTATTATAATTTAACTACTCTGATTAACCCTAATTTATACCATAGGAACCCAGAATGTTTCATAACTACATTTTGATGCAGGCAAGTTGTCCTAGACTACCTGTAGTGTATTGACCATCACTACTCACAACTTAGTGGGAAATGCAGTAGATTCGCTGCAATGTCATGCTCCAAGGATAAATATGAGTCAGTTTTCCCACAAGCTTCTCATCCTCTGGCCTTGGTCAAAAGAAAATATCATCCAGTGTGTTTTGTCTGGTGCTAAACAGTATGAAGCAGCTGATAGAAAACTAATCACTCCCACAATAAAACACAGAAATGTGTCAAAAGTGAAGCACCTTCTCTGAAAAGAGGAAGACAGGCACCATATAGATTCCCCGTGGTGTGGGTGTGTGCATGTGTCTATGCATAACTTTGTTTTAGACTGTGCCGTTAAATTCCTGCTTGCCAGTACGGTCAATGTGTGTTTGATGCCTAAATTCTTGTGTTCTCCCACAGGAGAGCTCTGAAAAGTTACAGGTCAACTCAGTGACATTTGTCCTGAATTCTTGTGGAAATGTCAGCTCAGCCTCTACAAGAGGTTCCCAGAGATTGAAACGTTTTCATCACTGGTGACAGTCATCTTCAGCCTCTTCCATGTAGCTCGTCTATCAAGAATAATCAATACAATATCCTGCTGGCGAGGAAGATAGTTAATCGTCTGCTACTTCTGCAGCTCCTTCACCTGCACTACTAAAAATGTCCCTTTTGCCATTTGGGTTCTGTTACATAACCTGTCCTATGGAATTCAAACCATCAACTCTTGCCATTTGTCCTGTCGCACTGGTTGACCTTTGCCAGGCCGTGCCAGACGTGACCGCAGGCGTAAGGCAAAGATCTCATTAGGGCAAAGCTAATGACTAGACAGACCGGCGGAGCACACGCTGGGGTTGTGGGTGGAGAGAAGTTCATATTTTCAAGTGGATGAGAAGAATAATGTCTGTCTTTGACAATTAAAGACGTAACGGACAACGTAGCGGGAGGAAGGGAGACAGTCGACAGTCATACACATGCTGGTCAGGCAGGAGAGCAGAGCTCTTGTAGTGTAACCTCTGTGGACAGAAATAGGAGAGCATGTGGAGGAGGAGGTGCGCTGTTCGTATCCAAACTGTCTGGGTCCGCACACTCCCACTCATATGACAGTGCTGAGGATTGTACAAGCCGACTACATCTTGGGACAAAAAGATCTCAGGAAAGCTATCTTTCTGTCTTTCCTTTTCTGCCTTACGCACTACCACATCCCCCAGCACACGTACACACATGTTGTATACCGTTTCATCTGTTGCATTGTGACAGCCTTCGACTGATGTAGGATGTGGCATTCCCAGTCATCATGTGTCTGGTGAATAAAATGACCTCCATCCTCCCTGTCCACCCTTAGAAAATTGCTTGCATGTACGCTGCGCTGAACAGTCCACATGAGCAACATGAGGCTCTTCAAACTAGAAACCACAGCGGTGCTAAGATGAGAGGCTGCCATATTAAGATAGTACAGGATTATCACGGGTACTTTACGGTGTTTGCTAAGTTGTACTAACACATCCTGTCGAATGACTTCAGCTCTGTTGTCCAGTTCTCATTTTGTGGCCTAGACTTTGTGTGAGACATAATTCCTCTGAATACCTCTTCATTGCCTGGACTGGTGTATATTTACCAGGAACAAATCAAAATGAGTTGACCGTCTTTCTTTAAGTAGTTTGATCAATATCTGCTCCTTCAGCTACCCATTCAGTTCTTGCCGCAGGCCTCTCTGTCCCCCCTAACATGAGTCACAAGTTTATACTGCAGAATACTTGTGTGCTTTTCTTTGTATGTCTGTCTGATGTAGTGGCCTTGCAAGAGACTAGTGTCTTGTAATTACTGGAAACCTCATTGCTAGTAGACATGGGTATCTGACAGCGAGGGATGGGAAAAAAGTTGCAAAGGGCTTAGTTTCATTGGTCCGCATCTATGACACAGACCAGACTCTGTGTCCCTCATTCATGCAGGCAAAGGCGACTTGCCTGCATCATTCAGGATGGATTGTATTTCACAAGATGGTTTGGCTCTGTTTTCATTTTTAGTTTTCATTTTATTTACAGAGTTTTCCCTGTAAAAAAAATGTATTGAGATACCATTCATGATCACTTTGTTTTGAAACTAGTTTAAAAAAAAAATGCACATCATTTATCAACCTACTCATGAACTGGCTGCCTATTCATGTCCAATAACATTATTGATGAAATGTCATCAATTAATTACCAGGCCATTAACCCCCAGAGAGATGTGCACAACAGCCTCAGACGCTTGTGCAAACTGAAATGCTACAAATGTTAAGCTTCCATTTATAATATTTTCTTTACAAAAACCTTAATATGAGCCAGGAAATGGTGAAGGATAACATCTACCTACATTCACTGTTTATGCATGAACCCAGAACGTTGTCTTTACATGTATACACCCCAAGGATGTTCATATCCAATAAACACTCAAGTAAAAAATGTGAGCTATACATTATGTGCATGACCACCAAGTATTTTATGTTGCAGTCTATCAACTAGTAGGAGAAAGGCAATTTCGTTCAGACAGTTACTGTTTATAGGATCATATTTATTTATGTTTTTAGTTATTTAAAAGATTAAGAATCACATATTAAGAGCAACGTTTAATTCTCGTGTACTATTTTAAAAAGTTTTGCATTTTTTTTCTTGTGCAGCTTGTAGCATCTCATTGAGAGTTGTACATTTAGCAGCTCTGTATTATTCTATACATTGTTTGGTTGTTGGATGATCAAACTAATCTTCTTGTTGAGACAATACAAGCGAATCGATAATAGGATTACATGTCATTATTCTAATGAGTATACCAACAGACAGTGATCACTCAAAGTACAACTCCTTAGGACATCTGGCAATTCAATAAACAGTGAATGTGTCACCAGTTATTACTAGTTATGATTCGACCCTGAATACTGGTCTTATGTAACAGCAAAGTGACTCATTAAACTAATTGTGATGTGTTATATAAACTACCTGCCGGATACAATAGGTATTAAATCTAAAGTAAAGTTGTTGTTTATCCAGCTTACTTTCTTGGTTACGACACACCCTCATGTAAATACCCACCACCGCTTTGTCTCCCACTGATCTGCCACCTTGTTCTCACTCACCTCACAGTGGGACGGCTTTCCACTCTAAAGTTGAGGAAGTGGCCGGTGTCTCATTTCCTTCATCACAGGTTGAGTCAGTCATACTTGTGAGTCTAACAGTCCTCTTTTCCCCATTCCTGGGGTCGCCTTTTCTCAGGAGTGGTACGGACAGCAGCTTGTTCACATTGCTGTAAACTGTATGTCAATATAAACATGAAATTTATCCTTTTGCATAAGGGGATTTTCTTTCATATCACCATTAGAGATGGATTATGACAGCGACTTTGATTGATTCAGTATTTTCCTATATGCTGCACTGAGCCTTAGGCAAAAGAACATGGTCAGCCAACTACACAAGTAACCTTTTTGTGTATTTTCTAGGTCTTGCACTTAGGCCCTGGGCTTAATTGTAAAAACACAAGCAGTAGCTTTACAAACTGACGTATATATAATAATTAAAATTAGACTCACTGACCCCTTAATGATACTCTAATTGTTCTCATGCTTACTCCATGCATAGGCATCTATACAGTACAATATTTGATCTTATAAACAAGAGACCATAAGAGCTTCCCTGCGTGTGTCGGCTTCCTTCATTTGCCATCTTTCCTTCTTCCTGCTCACCGAGATAAACTGGTTCATGTCTCTTCTCACCCCAGGCTTCAGCGTTCAGCCCTAGTTGAGTTCATATACTATATGTGGGAGCCCTCATTTACCCATCCCCCGCCTCTGTCTCCGCTGGAGATGATAAAGGCAAAGAGCAGAACAATATGCCTTGTTGGTGGCATGGAAGAGAGGAAATAAATAGACTGCTACTGTTGGCAGCGAGGTAATCAAAGGCTGACATCTCATTCTTTTGAAGGAAACACCAGCAGAGCAGAGGGGAACGTTGATGTGTGTATTATGTCTGTATGGCCACTCTGCTCCATTAACCTTCTGTTCCAATTCATGCATTCAGGAGATAAAAAAAGGGGGGGAGAAGAAAGATAGTGTGCCTAGAGTGACTTTACTGTACACTCTGTTAAACCTGACTGCAGTAGATGTTTCTCTGGGAGGGAGAGTTACAGTAGAGAGAGTCAAAGGGAAAAGTAGGTCATCATGCTTTGCATTGGGTCACACTTGTACGCTGTGCTGAGAGAGTGTGGCATCATTCAGTGTTTCTCCCTCCTGTGCCACATGCACTCATGTTTTTAGGGGTTTAGTATTTTAAAGGTTATTGTCCCTCTAAACCTACCACAGTAACAGTACAGACGAGATTTCAATCCACTACTTTCCATTGCAGCAGGGTGCATGTGGAAACAGCTGACTCCACACTTTGCATATTAGCCGCTATATGTCTTTATTGCAGCGTTTGATGCTATCAGCTGATCTTTTGCATGACTATCTTTTAATATGGTGTCTATCTGAGCACGCTTCTGTCTGTGTGAGTAGTCTGGTCATTTCCTGCCTGCAAGCCTCTTCATGCTGGTCTCAGGTGGAGACTGTCAGAACGAGAAGCGAGTCCTCAGAAGGACATCAGTTCCTCTAACCTTGCCTGTCAGAGGGAGAGTGCTGAGTGTTGTCGAGCCTCTTCCAAACAAACTGGCAAATGAGTTACACACTTGCCTGATATTTAACTCCCTGCACTGAGTGATTACATTGCTGTATGACTGAAACAGATGATTAATGGAATTATTCACCTTACAGCACTTGATGTCCATTAGATTCTTATATCCTCGCAGCCCCAGATGGGCTTTTTGTCATGTGGCCAGGAGCTACGGATCGATTTTCAGAGAATGGTTTTCTTGAAGCAGTGGATGATGTCTGGCTTGGAGCAAGTATGATTACATTTTTCACCCTGATCAGACATACAACAGTTAAAGGAATGGTTAAACATTTTGGGAAATACACTTATATGCTTTATTGCAAAGAGTTAGATAAGAAGATTGAAACCGCCCCCATATCTGTTTGGTAAATTTTTAGCTGGATCCAGCAGCTGATTAGCTCAGCTTAGCATAAAGACTGCAAACAAGGGGACACAGCTATCGTAGCTCAGTTTAAAGATAACAAAATCCGTCTTCCAGCACCTCTAAAGCTCACTAACTAACAAATTATATCTCAGTTGTGGGGGGAAAAAAAAAGACAATTTGCTCCTCAACTCCAGGAAGTTGCTGCTCCTGGCAAATAACCCCCTCTAAAAAGATGAGTTGTCGTGTTTTGCTGAAGTAAACAAAAAAGATACAACCTGTTAATTAGATTTAGAGGTGCTGATAGGAGGATTTTGTTACCTTTGGACAGGCCAGCTCTTTCCCCCTGTTTCCAGTCTTTGTACTAAGGTAAGCTAATCTGCTGCTGGCTTTAGCCTTATATTTAACTGAGAAATATGACAGTGGTATCAATCTTCTCATCTAGCTCTGCAAAAAAAAAGCAGATAAACATATTTGCCAAAATGTCAAACTACAGCTCTAATGCTTTCTTCATTTGTGTTCAGTGCCAAAGTGTAATATTATTCTGTATCTCCTGTGTTCTCCCGATGCTACTAACATTAACTGACATACCTGACCCTGAGGCATTTATCCAACACTGTTTTTCCGTCTTGTCTCGGCTAGTCTGGCCTGTGGGACCAGCTGCTAACAGCCTCTAAATACTTATATATCCATGATCTCTCTGGTTCAACCCCTTAGGCTACAGGTCAAACATAATAAAAGAACATAGTTATCATTATTTCAGTCTTTCAGAACCTCCCTCCACCCCTCAAGTTGTTTAAAGAGATAATTTGAGCAAAGGAGGCTGTTCCATGTTCATGAGATGTAGCATGGTTGTCCACAGAGGAGTTGTTTTTATATGGGCTGTCAGGCTAGCAGTTTACTAGGAGGATAGACTCTGATATGTTTTCAGTGTGCATTCACAGGCTCGAGGAATGCTTACTTGTGGGTGGTGAAGCAATAACCTCTCAAGTTCCAAAAAATCTCCAGGCGCCCCCTGTGGCCTAGTTTTCTTGTCTCTCTGTGCTTATCTTATGGCGAAGTTGTTTCATCTTTCTCTGTCATATAAGCTAAGAGTTATTTTGTTCTGTTATTTTTTTTGAAAATTCGCCACATAATGTACTCTATGTGTCATGCCATATAATCTTTTATTCCTCCCAATCTCCTTTAGCGTTGAAAGCAATATGCATTCTGTCATAAGCTTCTTCCACTCTACAATTGTCTCATAGAAGGCACAGAAGGCGAATCCTGGAAACACCCTCAAGTAAATTCCTGTGGAGTGAGTTGTTGTAATGATCAGTTTTTATTGTTGGAGTTCTGCAATAATTATCCTTCGCACAGCAATCACAAAAAGAACTGGTTGCAGCAGGCCAGCACACCTATGTTTGATGAAAGCCATCGAGCAAACTGTGTAGTTACACACAGCTTGTGGAGTCATGAGGAGAACAGACAAATATTGAAATGGATGTGGGGCTCCTTAGTGTACATTTTAGCAAATATTGGCAACAACGTACATTTCCAGGTTATGATATCATGATATTAAGCTACGGTATACAGTCTCAGTGTAGTATGCTAGTCCACATTGTAAATCAGTAAAGAAAATGGGAAATAAAACCTAAACATCTTTATCTCTCCCCCTCCTATTTCCTCTCTTCATCCCTGGGGTTTGCTCAGCCCTCAGTCTCTGCCTATCTCTTCCATGAATGTCCTTTCAGATGTTTGCAGATCAGGAAGGAAAGGAATGAAGAGATTGTTGACTCACACTGAGTCGAGGTGTGGTCAGAGCAGTAGGATCATTAAAGGAATATGTACTGTATATGTTCTTGTACATTAAACTGCTCGTAGACAAACCCAGTTGCTCGGTTCAACGGGAATGTCACAGCAGTCTCTCAGTAATAAAAATGTTTCTCTTTATGTTCTCGCACAAACATTTCTGCATTCCTATCCTAAGACAGATGCAGTAGATTCCCAGTATAGGGGCATGCTGTGGATTGTTCAGTTGCTGTTCCTTTGTCCCTCTTTTCCTTCTCAAACATCTGCAGCTCCTACTGAAAGTGTCTCTCATGTGACCAGCATGCATCCATAATTCATCCTTCACTTTTTCTCAGTGTTCCAGCTCCACTTCCGCATGTTTCTTGCGTGACCATGTCTCATTCCTCCCGTTCTATCTCTTTCTGCACTGTGTGTGTGTGTGTGTGTGTGTGTGTGTGTGTGTGTGTGTGTGTGTGTGTGTGTGTGTGTGTGTGTGTGTGTGTGTGTGTGTGTGTGTGTGTGTGTGTGTTTTGGCTTCAGTGTGTCTGAGTGTACCCATGGTTGACACAGTCAAGACATGGGAAGTGCACACATTTCATGTCCAAGGTTCCATAGAGTAAATACTTCAAATGTCGGGGCTGCTATTGATTAGGTTATTATTAAAACACTTCATGGTTCGACTATGTATTCGCTTAGTGTTTCATATGAGACACAGTGTGTGAGTCCTGCACCTTCCCTCTGGAGGAAAACTTATGACCTCAGCTGAACAGCTCTGGGGGAGGTGTTTTGGGGTGAGAGAAAGGCTTTACTATAGCAAGAATGACAAAAAAGGAGGCAAACTTTACAGTTAAAAAGGGAAGGGTAAGGCTATGTGTGTGTCTGTTGCCATAGCAATCTTTCCATTAACTCACTGGCTTGGGTTTTTCCAAACAGTTTGTCCACCTACTGACAGAACGAAAAGACGGAGTGACAGAGCGGAAAGAAAAGAGAGCGAGCAAGCAGATGTAGAAATGTAATCAAAACAAAGAAAGACAAATATAGGTCTGGTCAGCTAGTGCACAGGCTAAAAATAATGGCTGAAAGACAGCAAAGCAGATGAAGGAGAAAGAGGGCTCAACAGAGGCAGGTGAGAGGGAGAAGAGAATGCCAGGTGAGATGCCGAGGCTTAGTGCTGATTCCTCCCTCTTTAATTTGCATGGGAAAGAGAGAAGGGTGCTATTTCAAGAAAATAACAAGGTGCCTCCATAATCTTCTGAGTTCACCATAATGTAGGTGTTGTAGGCCAAGCGCACACAAACACGCCAAAAGCAAGCTACAGTATATCCCATGAGCCATGTATAAAGCATGAAAGGTACTCTAAACAGCCAACGGGTGGGAGCTCAGTACCTGAAATGTTCCACTAACACATCTTTTGATCACTGTAACATCAATAAAATACACTCCTACCCTTTGTAATGGCTGCCCTTGCACACACAGTTATGTGCTCCGGTGCTTTCCTCAGTCACTTTGCTGCCTGACTTTCTCTCCCTCCCTGTCGACAAGTACACACACGCTTTTGTCTGAGAGAGATGCCAAGAAAAACATCAAAGTTGTCCAGTCCTGCGAGAGCCCAGGCCTGTGCAGCACAGGCGGATCTGGCTCCACCCTGCAGTTGTGTCTGACCCCAGCTGCCTAATAAGCAACCCCCAACCACAGCAAGGGCACCGGCTCTCGATTCAAAAACCCAGCCGGCAGCACAGGCCTGCTGACATCATCCCCAACACCAGTCTGGTTTCTGAGCTCTTTCTCTCTTCAGTTTGTGATGTCACAGACAGAAACATTGTCATGTAACTGCCTCGAGAGCTGGAGAAGGAGAGTATTCATTAGCATGTCCACATATGTATTTTTGTGCCTTTGAGACACTTTGCGGTGAACTAAATTACCAAAATGTCTTCAAGACATATCATGAGGCAAGGCTTTTGTGGTAAGAGAGCGGGGCGGGGCATTTCATCACTCAGTGGGTGCTTGGAGAGAAAAGTTGACAGGAAGATGACGCATGCACACACACACACCAGCAACCTCATATACTCAGGCAGCTGAGACTGCTCATTTCTCACACCATAAAACAGAGCCATTGTGTTGCTGACACATAGCGCTCAGGACCAGCGGTGCTTTGGTCACCCTTACAGATAGGTTTCTAAACATGATCTCATGTGGGATCACTGACTTCAAGAAGAGGAAGGGATCACAGTTGTGATCATGTTTGTGATGTCTGTCATGTTTGTGTGCTCAGACTATTAAAATGTCCTGTGTTGTTCTCCTCAGGTGCGTGAGATTCTGGGCCGATGTTCCTGTCCAGCTCAGTTTCCTATGATCAAGGTGTCAGAGGGGAAGTACAAAGTGGGAGACTCCAGTGCACTGATCTTCATTAGGGTGAGCCATCTCCAGCAGAAATCTTAACATCAAGTACAATTATCCGTCATTGTGTTACATATCCGTGTGTGCTTTACTTTTTATTTTCACAGAAAAAGGTACAGGCATATGAAAATAACTGCACATTAACTTGTCAGTGATGTGTTAAATTCAAGATGTTGGGCATCATGGCAGCTTTGACTGTCAAACACATCGCTTGTGGATTGTAATGGTAGTGTAGATTTTAAAATAAAATCTAATGACTAGCTACTTATTTTGTTTTTTACTTTTCAGTCTTTTAAATTTACTTTTAATTCCCAGTTGTATTTCTGCAATATTATTAAAACAACTTGACAAACTAAAACTGCCTTTGATTAGACCATCTCACAGCATGAATATACAAAATTCAAGAATAAATGTTCCAGCCCACTGTCAGGTCAGTTTTACTTAAAGGAAAAATCTGGTTTATTAAAAACTGGGTCCTATTTCAGGAGTTTTGGTCATCACTCCTATCTGTAATTATAACATTGTACTCGCCATGTTAATTGCGGAGATCTGGGAACAAAGCGACATCACAACAAAGAATTCAGGCGAGACAAGAAAGACTGTGATCCTATGGGTTTTAAAAAACCTCCCCACTCAATAATTTTGAGTAGACTTTACCCGAAGTTACCCGCCCTTCCAGATCTCAGAAATCTCTTTTTGTGGGTTCAAGATTATCGTAGCCGATAAACACAGTCAAAACCACAAAAATAAAACATTAGTTGTAATAAACCTGAATTATCCTTTATCCTTTAAGTCAGTTTTACACTACACGTTCAGCTGAATAAATACATAGGCTACTCTGGCCAATAGCATAGAAGACTGTGATGCCTGCGGTAATTGCATGGAACCATACGGTGCAGACATATGGCATCATATGTTGTTTCACATAGAGCGAGATTATGTGCAGCAGCAACAGAGAAACCACTCAGCTGCCTGGCTGTGTCAAAGCCTCGTGGACTATACTGTGTATGTAACAGCATTGTGATTTCTCTCTCTCATGTTAGTGTTTACACACTGCCTTCATCTGGCCCACTCCCAGGACTGTACTTTTTTCCACTGAGACACAAATAGAGTTTTAGGTCATTTCCTGAGTTTGTCCTTATCTTGGCTCCAGCCTGTTTCTGTAGGACTGTTTGTCTCAGTTTTAGTTTAAGAGCTGCCCCTTTACTCACATCAGGGCCTCAGAGGACTGGGCAGGGAGGCTGGTTGATACCAGACATCGATTTGGTGTCACTTACCTAAAATGTACATCAGCCATATTAATGGACTCTTTGGGTGGCTTTCCAAGTTGCCTGCATTTACAGGATCGGGCTTCCCAACTGCCAGTAATGTCAATATTTCTTCACTCTGACTGGCACCACTATATCCACACAGCGAGACGTGATACTTACAACCTGCTAAAATGTTTTGCACACCCCTGTCTTTTTCTGCATTTTCTACTTAGTGAGCTATACATTTATTCAAGAAGCTAAAGTCTGAAAAGGTTTCATATGTACTGAATTTAGTAGGACTAATTGCAAGTGACTGTTTGAAAACTATTGGGGTAGGGATTATTAATTTTTTTTCCGGACCCTCAGGTTGATTTAGAAAAAAAATAACATCCACCACCTAAGAGTTTAAAATGTATTACTGAGTTGGTACACTCTTAGACTCTTCTCACCAAAGAATTTAAGATGGTGTGATCTGATTTAATCCATGAATAATAAATGATAGATTACTTATTTTCACATTAGCCACCAGTACACACATAGAAGTAGCAATAGCAGTTTTCAAATTTATGTCAAATATAACAAAATTATTAATTTTCTAGCCCTTCTCCATAAAATAACAGGTTGAAGCTGAATTATAATATGGGCCACCTTTATAAGACACATTTAACTTCTTTTACTTTTTGTTAAGATGAAGACTAAATTGAAAGATGCAAGTTTTAATAGTACAGATAACATTTATTCACTCTATTAGATCTGTTAGATTACTATTAATATGTACATGTTCTCTGTGTTTCTCAAAACCATGATCAATATTGGTGCTATTATCTTGACTGTGATGGGAAAAATAAAGTCCTGAGAGAGAGACAGGATTGTTGTCCTCTTCATATGGCACCTTAATGTACCACTGCCCACAAAAAATAATAATTTGTGACTATTTGTTCCTTCACTAAAAATTAATCCTGCAAAGGAGGGCTGAAGTATCAATTTGGAGTAGGAAAAAATTAAACAACCCTTCACTGCTCTTCCCTTCATGAAAAATAAAAAACACATAACACCCCCCCACCCCCGACCTCCACTCCACCCCATATAATTTTCATACTGTCCCTAAGATGGAGTGTGAAGCGTATATTTGGAGCAGCCATATTAAATGTGCCTGTTTCGGGTTAGACTGTGTGTGTGTTTGTCTGTGTGTGTGTTTGTGTGTGTGTGTGCGTGCACGTGTGTCTGGGAGCCTTTGACTTGTCAGATTAGCTCTCTTCATACTGTCTCCGCCCCCTCCTGATTCCTCACAGGGGATGACAGTGATTATGCATATGCCTGACCAGCTACAAGTGCACCCTACACACTTCCCTTGTTCTTCTCAGGGCAGGAAGCAGGCAGCCACTTTGAAAGCCAACAAACCCCTATTCAGCTGCCAAAGCCGTGACAAGGATCTCAGGCTGAACGAAGGGATGAAGTGGAGAAGGCAAATGGGCGAACAGGCCATATGGAAAGAGGGGGGAGATAATAGGGCGTCTTTGTCCCCAGGAAGGTCGCTTCCCTAAAGGGAGGAGATGCCTTCAGTTGTGAGGCACAATGGCTGAAATGAACCATAAGCTTAATTTTTAAACTCATCAGCAAGATTTTAAAGAGAAATTGGTTCAACAGGCCCCCGCAAGGATGACAAGTCTCTCTTTTCACTGTTGCTATAGAAACAGGGATTGGGTCTCTATACTGGTGAAGACTATGATACCCCTTCAGTGGTTGGGAAATCTGGCAGCTTTGCCACAGATCTAAATTGAAAAATGGTCCCAAATAATCTATTCGGCTTCAACAGACACTCAGTGGTGCTGCAGCATTATGCATAAAATATGAAATGCGTAATAAGCTTGTTGGATATGGAAACCAGTGATACAGAATGAAATAAAACAAAGATTTAATCATACAAGCATCTATACTGTAATTTTGATCAACTGACCTTCTAATTTCTGATTATGCTGCAAGTCTGAGCCCATAAAAATTATAGTGTGGTACCTGTATAATGTAATGTACATTAATAGCTTTTGTCTTTTTGTCCCCTTGGTCAGCAATGTTTAATGTTTATGTTGTTTTCTACAGTCTCTGTGATCAAGGGTTTTGTGTTTCCATATCTCACATCACACAAAATAGGGATTATCATTAACAAACAGTGTCTGTTGTTAGATTACTACAGTGAATTGAATGAGCTGACAGTCTGGAAATTAGTACTGGGCAAGTCATGTTTTATGACTCTATAATTCTCTTTATAGTCATGCAGTTATCGCACTGCAATAAGACATTTGTTTATTTGGATTGCCAGTGGCTGTTACCCTCTCGGCAACCAAACCTCTTTCACTGTAAAAAACGAAAATAAAATAAAAATTATATTGAGATATGAAGCCATGTCTCTATATGTCACAACAACACCTCTATTGTAGTATACTGTAGACTTTGACAGTTTCAAGCAAAAATAAGTGATCACAGTGAGAGTCAGTAGTGACAGCAGACATACTCTGTAAAGTGCCTCAGCCAAAGTGTGTCTCCCGTTTTGTAAAAGGGTCTATTCCTCCTGTTCCTGTTGCTACTTTATACCTCCACAGTGTGTGGCTCTTTGTTAGCAGACCTTTGTGATCTTTTTTTTAATTGTGGGAGTTCATATCGCAACAATGCTCGGAATTTGACCACATATTCTCAGCTTTTCACTGCTGACTCATGATGGTCATTCAGCATCACACAAACAGTAAACCTGTTACTGGCATAAAGCCAGAGCAGTGGCGTGTAAGCAGTTTATACTCTCAGGTCTGATAGAGATAAGCAGATCAACTGTTTTGATGGATTTGATGTAGTAGGGGGAGCAAGGCCAATGAAAAGACTTGTTCTAGATTGGCAGGGATTGTATTAGAGGGAACGTGGGGTCAGACTTTGGTGCACATGCCGTGTCTGTGGCCTCTCTCTGATCACTTACTGGGAAGGGACCCAGAGATGAGACGCCATCCCACGTGTGATTTGGTGGACATAAACTCTGTGCCAGCCCGTACAGATGTACCATCACGACTTTGCCTTGCTAGCCCTCAGAGACACGGGTACATCTTTAAAAACATGTGGCTGGCAGACCCTATTACACAACCCAAGGCAGGGGGTGCATCCACAGGGCTGTCACATCAGGCAAAGTGTGCTGCTACTGTGAAGGCAGCTTCTGCGTGAAGGGAGTGAGGCTCTTTGGTCTGATCTTGTGGATGTTTGTGCCTCAAAGAGCAGAGGAGAGTAGGAAGTGACGGATCCACCAACCCCCCTCTGTTATGGCTATCCAGGCCCCCTCTCCTCTCTGCTCCTCTCCCTGAAAACTGAACTTTCAGCCTAGGAGAAGAGAGGACAGCAGGGGTGAGTTGTTACCATGCTAATTCACCCTGCTACCCTCTGAAAACATGGGAAAGCCAGCGGAGCGGCAGGAGAGAAAGAAGCCAAAAAAAGTGTGTCTTTCACAGCACTTTGGCTCTTTATTATGCTACCATACTCTGTTTGATTGTGAGTTGGCATGGCAATGAACAGCCCTCATAATGGCAGCAGCTGGGGGTGATGTGGGAGAAAGAGGAGTTGTGGGGAAGGGAAAGGCAGGGGGGCACAGGCAGGGGTGCATCTAGATGTTACATAACATTGAGGGCCAGCCAGCCTTCAGCTGGCTTCCCCACCGGTGGAATTTGCATATTTATTGACTTGTGCAGTGTTTGTGGTTGTGCAGTATATCAAAACGTTTAGCAATTCTATTTGTGTGTGAATGTGTATGTTTCTTTCCGTCTACGTATTGAAACCTTATTTTCTCTTTTCCTACCTCAGGTCCTTCGTACTCATGTGATGGTACGTGTTGGAGGGGGCTGGGACACATTAGAGCACTATTTGGACAAGCATGACCCGTGTCGCTGTGCTGCGTTTGGTGAGGTCACTTCCTTTTTCCCCATCAGATCCTTACAAAATAACTTCAGTTGTCTCAGTGTTACATAATTCATACCACGTTTAAGATTATAAACAAATGATTCATGTCTGATGCACTATGTTCAGACTAGGAGCAGACAATGTGAAGGTCAACATTTGAGAAATAATGTTTGTCATTCAGTACTAGTAGACATATAACTAAAATTTATACAGTTCTAAATTCTGTCCTTTTACCTTTTTTTTTTTAATTTTTGCTGTTGACTGATTTGTTATTGTTATATCACCCAGCAACAATCGATCTGTATCATACTAAACCCTGACCAGTATCGCATCCAGCCAAGAAATTTAGGTCTGGAAAATGATGCAAGTTGGTAATGGAAAGTGTGTGGTCACTCTGACTCCATAATTCCTCTACCACTACCTGATCCCACAACAGATTTGTGTAGCAGCTCTTCTCAACACAAAGCCTTTTTTTGCTTATGAAAAGGAGACCTAATCATTCGATATGTATGCTAACTTTGATCAGCAGCACAGTGGTACATGTTCATAAATACACTGGGTGAGACTGTCCCTCCTTATCCAAACTGCTGCTGAAGTGCAGATGTCAGAGGCTGACCATCTGACCTGGACAGCTGACACTAGCTGAAATCAAACTGGTGTTGGATTTCTAACCCCAAGAGAGCATGTCGAAGATCATACAGTATTAAGTGATTATGGAAATATTCCTTTCGTGTTCTATAAATGCTCTCCCTAAATGGTGGGATCAACAACATTTCTCTGATTGCCTTGTTTCACAAGTAAAGGTCATCTCTCTGGCTCAGCAAAACAGCACCAGTGTTTTATCAACTGCTGCTATCTAAGAGCTTGATGGCATTGATGTGGTTAGCTGTGATGTGTTCCTACACCTCTAAATGACCTTTATCCTTAGTGATCGTAGAGGCTGCCTGAGAATGTTAGTTAGAAGTTTGTCTTAACCACTTGTTATCAATCTGTCTCCACAGCCCACCGCTACCACCAGGCTAAAGCCAGTGGCCAAGGTCAGGGGGCCCAGAGCAAGTCCTCGAGCGCCCACTCCTCCCGCTCCACTAGCCCAGGTCCACACTGGCGAAATGATGGCATAGCACCTTACAAGCCCCCAGACAGGCGCTCCATGGAGCCCCCCTCTGCTCCATGTGCCTCCTCTTCCTCTGTACGGACAGGCCGATCTCAGAACACCTCGGTTCACACTGAGCTTGACTCTGGCGCAGCTCGTACTCTACTCCCACGGCCTCCACGAGACCGCTCAGAGCCCCGCCACTTTAATCCTCTCAGGTGAGTTTGAGTGTCTACACAAGCGTGCGGATAAGTGTATGGTTAAGCGTGATACCATGATAAGAAATTAATCTCTCATAAATAGCCTGGCAGGGCACGCCCAGTTTCGGCCTCTCACTCTTTCCTGCCCAAAGACGGGCAGGCAGACATGGCTCTCACACATACACACACACACACACACACACACACAAACACATGCGTGCGCCCACACACACACACACACACACACACACACACACACACACACACACACACACACACACTCACTCACTCACAAAGAATGGAGCATATACACAACAAATACACATGGCAAGAAGCCACAGATTAGACCAGAGCAGATTTATCTAATCTCAGGTGACATTGCCCTGATAAATCCGTCTCACACAGCCACCCTATAGCACCCCCCAGTGGCTACAAGGTAGACACCAAACATATTTACTCAGCTCTCCTTTCTCCACACTCTTCTCGAATCTACTTTCATTCAGCTAATTAGACTATTTATAGTCTATCATGGCTGGGAGTCTGTGAGAGCTGTATCTAAAATCTTTCTTCTCTTGCCATGACAAACAGATGGTCTGAATCAGTATGAAACCAGAGCCAAACTGGTGGCATGTTAAGATCTTTATAGGTGGCTGGTTCTATGGGATTTAAAGACAATAATATCTGCTCCTGCCCTCCACGAAGCTGGCAAAAGGTTTAGTTGGTCACATACCTTTCCCCTATGTCAGAGTGTGAAGGCACCATTGTTTAACACAATTAGGAGCTGAATGGTGGTTTACTTTGGCTTCCAGCCAATGTGTGGCTCATTTTTGTACTGAGAGATGGCTCAGACTTGACGTCAAGGCAATAGCTCATGTGAATTAACCCTGTGTGGGATGGGCATCCCCTTTCAAGTGCGCCAGACTAGATAAAGACTAATCTGACAACTATCCCTAAACAACTGTTCACAGCTAACTGGGGAAGTAGGTCAACAGGTGGACTCCATGCAGGCCAATTACCATGCCTGAATATATATAAATCTAATTTCTGAGGATAACTTTAGAAGTCTGGTGTAATAAATACTCTAATTAAAGGCACAGTCTGTGATTGAAATGAAAACAAAACTGTATCCTCGCCACCAAAATTCCAAACATAGGACTACAGCATGCTGTGACAGTAACTTAATATGCTGTTTTCAGATGCTTTATATGTTTTAGTTACACCAGGTAGATTTTTAAAATTTGGTTTAAAGCAGGCCAACAAGCTCTATCATAATTAGTCGAGAAAAAGACCAAATGCTATTTTCTTACCTACGTATAAAAATATATATTTGAGAACTCTTGATATTTTCTATGTCACACAAATAACACAGGCTCTGATGAGTCTATAAATATCCAATTTACAGTGCACACTTTATTGATCTGTACTCATCAAATCTATCTAGGTTGTGGTCTTCCTGTAAGTGAACTATGAGCTGATTAAACAGTTAAACCTTATGGTTCTACTGGTGCGTGACAGTGGAGTGGTGTCTGGGTGAGAAAGGGCAGTGCTGTGTGTTGGGTTAGAAAATCTCCAAGACCTCTAATCCTGCCCCCCACTTGTTCTTATCTTCCCTGTAATCCCCCTGGCTGTCACTGCCTACTGTTCCAAGAAACGCCGAGCCTTAGGTCGAAAACACTGTCTATGGGCGACAGTGGAAGTTTGAGAAATACTCACAAATCCTCAACATCGCACATCATGTGTCACCTCATGGTATCGCAGAAAGATAATTTTTACGATAAATCTGTTGGAGCTGAGTCAGAGGCAATATGATGCCTCTGTACCATCTGTAAAGTCATATGAGTAATGAATGTAAACTGGAATAGACAAAGTCTGGACTATCTCTTTTAAGTACTGGGTATTATTAAAAATATAAATGACTCTTTGTCTTGTCCCTACATTTTAGGAACAAGGAGACAGTGTTGCCACTGTCAAGACGTCTGTCTGGGGACAGTGACTCCTCTACAGCTTCATCTAAAGGAGGAGGAGGAGGAGGAGGAGGAGGAGGAGGAGGGGGACGGTACTCTCTTGGTGGTCCCTCACGGCGCTCTGGTGAAGAGGTAGTCCTGCTTGTGAATCGCAAGGAGGGGAAGCATGTGATTGAGAGGCCTGGAGCAGGAAATCAGACGCCATCCTTGCGTCCCTCACTGCCCCGTGCACGCAGTCAGTCCCGGGAACGTGCTGCACTCGCTCCAATACTGAAACCCAACCCACCTCAAGGATCCTCTGATGGAACACGGACGTCTCGCACAGAGAGGGGCCGCTCCCTCGGAAACGAGGGCCCGAGGAGGCTCCATGCTCCACGTTCCCACAGCCAGAGTAAGTTACCTAGCCGTACTCGGTCCAGTGATGCCAGCCCAAGTCCAGCTCCCTGCTACAGAGACCCTCATCCCCCACCTTCAGACAGACGAGAGGACCCTCGGGCCAAACAAGTGCCCCCGTCCTCTCCCAGAGTAGGTGGTGGGTTCACCAAGAGGCAGTCGTCCTCATGCTCTAACTCACCTGTTAAAGGGGTCCAGAGCAACAACACCGGCCCAAACAAAAAGACTGTAACTACTCCCAGACCTCCTGCCCCTCGCTCACCCTCTATAGGAAAAGGCAGACTACTGCCACCGGTAACCTCAGGAGGTCGACGTTCACCACACTCATCTCCCCGCAACTCTCACCATCATGCTGCACGCTCCCCTCGGACATCACAAGGCCCGCGCTTGGCTGGGCGTGGCCACCAGAGGAACTGGCCTGGCCTGGAGCACCAGGAGCCCGAGGAGGGGGGACTAAGCTTTGGCTTCCAGATACTGCCTACGCTAGACCCCCAGAGGGAGCAGGACTTGTATCGCAGCTTTGAGGCTGAGTTTCTGGCCAATACACAGCAGGCTAGAGGAGTTTCTAGTAAAGCCCCAAGAGGAGCGACCCTGCAGGGAGCTAGGACACATTCAGTGCCAGCAGTCCCTGATCCTAATGTCACTGACTCTGCCTATTCCTCCTCTAACTCCTCCAGCTCCTCCCTGAATGTGGGGGCAAAGATAGGAACTCTCCCTGACCTCAGGGAATCCAAGAGAACTAATCCCCGTCACTTCCCACTTGAAGAGCCCTTAAATTTACTTTATGAACACAATTTTGGAGGACCACACAACTTTGGTCAACGAGAGCCTGAACACTGGGGGGAGCGTGGAAGGGGTCTCAAGAAGCTCCCAGCGATCTCCAGTTCCATAGAGGAGAGGGAATTCCCATCTTCCCTGCCAGGCCTTGGAGACACAGAGTCAGACAGTTTAATGAATCAGGTCCCCTCACTACCTGCTTTCCACTGTAGGAATATGAATGGAGACCATGGAGGTTGTCCTCCTACAGGGGGGCTTACATGTCAGCAGGGTCAGCTTTCCTGGAGCACAGGGCCAGAAGGAGATGTTCCTTTTGAGATTCACCAGCCAAACCTACCTTATGACCTGGAAAATGATGATGGGAGTGATGACCTCCCACCCCCAGAGGCTTGTCCGTCACCTGTGCCTCTTCCCCCTTCCGAGGACTGCTCCTTCCAGGATTCCTCGAGTGAAAACTCTTCCATGTGCTTCAGCTTGAGCGAATCCCGCTCTGAGTCCCCCCCACCATCTTCATCCCTGGCCAACGGGGACACCGATGGGGAAGTGCTGCAGAATAAGAAAGGACAAAAGAAGGCAGAAAGGGTAGCCCCTATCTCCAAGCACAAGCTTAGAGCAAGAATCAGGCCTCGCACTGACAACAGGCCAGAAAACAGCCCCTCACGTATTCCCACCCCGGTCAGCTACAGAGATCTCCAGGCTCACGACACTCTTTCCCCTTGCCACACCCCACCGTTGTCCCCTCATAGCTCCCATTCTACTGGTCGTCCAGCCACATGCAAGAGCCTGCACCAGGCCTTTGCGGATATGATCCATCCTCAGCCACGTTCCCCAGCCATGGGCAACAAAGATTGCCCCTACCCTGGACAGTCTGGAAGCCTGGACACTGAAGCTTGGATGTAACACAAAACTCATGGGTATGACACAGGGGGTTGTTGTCATGAACTTTGACTACTGTGTAAAAAAACAAAATACAAACTTAAGATTGGGCTATAGGCTGTTTTCATTGCATGTAAAACACTCCTTCTTTCTCACTTAGTTTCTACCCTGAATAACTGCAGGGGGTTCACGTTGCTTTTATTTTGCACTCAAGCCAAATTATTTATTACCAAAGGAATGGTCTTTAATACTACTTTTACTGTCGTTTTAATGTATGCATGGGGTTGCTTCTGCCAATAAGGGGGTGTTTTTTTGCAAGACACTTGTGAAATTCTCATGGTTGATACAGAGAGGTAGAGAGAGAGCATATGTGCTGCCATGTGCCCCACTGAGGGGGTATGGTAAAGTGCCAGAGATTTAAAGCTGCAACTCTATAAACAGCGGAAACCACTACACCTTTAGTCAGATCGATTAGCTCCCTCTTGTGGTTTGCCATAGCATCTCTGCTTGCCTTGATAATCAAAGTACTGGTGGGATGGTGACTGTGATATTTTCAGTCTCTCCACATTAGTGGTCTTCATATATGACTCAGTATACTCATATTTACAATATACAACTAAGAGACAAAGGTACCCCGATCATTCTTGTGACTTTATGAACACTACATGCACTACCAATCTCTGTACAGTTGTCTGATGTTATTATTAATGTATGATGTCAGCCTTTCACACTCAGTCGATGTAGTCGAGACAGATCCAATGTTTTTAAAATGATAAATGTGTTACAGGTTTTCATGGTTATGTTTAATGCAGTAAAATTTTAACTTCTACTTCTAAGTGGACTGAGTGTAAAAATTTGAGGAGCGGTGAAGGTTGTATTACTTTGTGTCATTGTCACTGAAACAGATATGTTTAGCGTTCTTCCTCTGACCAAACAGTACTCTGGAATACAATGCTAAGTATATATGCGCAGAAGTCAAACGTTAAGGAGAATGAATGTGTAAATACATGTTGATGTGCTCACTGAAAGATGTGGGTATTTTGTATATAAAAAGGCATTGAATATACAGTTTAATGTACATATCCACTGTATTAAGTTCTATGCTGCCTTAGCTATGCAATATTGGTGTTGGAAATGCCTTGACAATTCCCCTTTGCCTTAAAATGTATCACAGGTTCGTTTTTGAATGTTTTTGCTCAGCATCACTAAGATCTAGTCGGTAACACTACATTGCCATCATTAACTGTTTTTGATAGTAGAAATTGGAGAGTTTGAGTGTGAATGTGGGGAAAAAAAGTGAGGACCATTGCCAATTTTTATTATAAATTTTACTTGATTTAGGTGTACAATTCATGATAAAAATGTATTATTTATTGCCTCTAAATCCAACTAGTTGTTTTGAAACACGAGAAGCCAGATAACCTGCTTTGCTGATTGATTTCGAAGACATGACACAATGTGTGGTGACATCTAGTGGCTAAAGACAGACATATTTTATCCACAGTAAAAAGAGAAACTGTTTTCTTGACATGGCAACCACTTCTTCCATACTTTTAGAAAGTCTTGTTCTGGTGCTGATTAAAGCCAATAGAGCCAATAATGATGGTATGAAAAGGTGAAGTTTGATGGATGAAGAATGATTTTGACTTGATTGACTGCATGTGTGCAACAGTGCATGAATAATAGATACTGTAACTGGATATCAAGGTTCTCTTGTGGTAGCTCTTGCACAGTTATCATCAGTAAGAGAGGCCAGACTCCGGCTACAGTATTTCTGTGTCTGGTATTTAACTGCTGTGGACTTTGTAAATTATAACTGAAAGTGGAAAAGTAGGAATTGTAGTGTCAGTGCCCTGCAAAAGCCCTATAACCTCAAACAACATCTTGTTGTAAATTAAGAGAAATTGGGGGCTATTTCTTTTTGAAGTTTTACAGAGGTTAAATGTTTCCCATAGAGATTAAGAGAGAAAAAACAAAAACATTTGTGATAAAATCTTTTTTGCAGGACACTTACACAGTGAATGGGCTAATATTAGGAATGTGCATATCTTGGTGTACATACTGTATGAGAATATGTACAGAGTTGGAGTAAAGAAGGGAGTGATGTTGGTCTAATTTATTTATTTATGAAATCAAGTCTCAGTGGGCTCAAATGACATCTATGTACCAATTACTGTAAGTGAATAAGTGTTGAGGGAAATCCAAATGAGGTGGGGCCTTTTAAGATTTTTCAATTTTTTCAATAGTATATATATAGTAAAGAGACATAATCCTTCAAAATGTTGCAAGTTTAAAAACTAGAATGATCCTACAGACAAACTAAACATATTTGGGCTGTTTTGCAGTATTCACAGATACAGAAATTTGATTTAATGCTAACTCCTCATTGCTACAAATAATGATGCACCAGTATTGTTAGAGCTACATTGATCCAATATGTAGCTGGTTATCAGCTTTGTCTGTACAAACAGATACATTTACATGTATTCCAATGGCTTTAAATTCAAATTTGTTTGGTCTTATTTGAACACATTTGCATTTTGATCAGCTGGTTTTTAAAATCTACCAGTTATGTGAACTGTGACTTCATACAAACATGCCATTACAGTTGGTAATCAATCACAAAATCAGTGATTGTCCTTACATAGTCTGCTATTTGTCCTGAACAACTTTGCAGATTTCATGAAACTCTCTTTTCCTCTCTGTTCCCAACCAGTGAAATCTGAATGTTCATGATCAGACAATTTCTTGTTTACTGATGTTATTTTCACTACAACTTCAGTTAAATGTACAGATTGCTTGATATTGTGGAATTTGTATGTATGAAATAGCAATACTACAAGATTTCACTTTTTTTTTGAAGTTGAGAAAACTGTCAAGTTTTTCTTGTAATAAATATTTTCCTCTGAAGTTTTATGAATTAGCTCTGATCAATTTTTGCTGTTGGGCTTTGGTAATAGCACTGAACAGGCTGGGTTTGGATATGGGGGAAGTCCTGCACCGCCTGTTTGAGAAAAGCCAAAATGTGAATGTGAATAATTACAATATTATGTTTCATACACAATGTGATTTACTAACTTTTTGTATATGAAACAACATTTCTTTGTTGCACAAGATCTAAGATACTGTGTGTAGTCATCCAATTTGTGTAGTACGGTGATACTTGATGATCTCCTTGTGCAGATTTTGCAGTCTTAAGTTCTAAATATGTTCAAAAAGTGATCAAACCTCTTGCCTACAGCAGGATTTTTAGAAGAATCAGTGAGCATAAAGTCTCAAATGTGGATGATTAATTATTATATATTTCCAACACTTATAAGTCAGTACCCACGATAATTTGTTTTAAGTACAATTGGACGAATATCAGGATATAAACTCAATATAAGTAGTGTAGTAGTATATTGTTCCCAGTTAATATTCTAGCTGATTAACAATCTTTTGAAACACTGCCTTTCAAAGTTTTATCTACGTTTAAATACTTAAGAGTCAATGTCACTAAAACATCTGCAGATCTTTACAAGTAAAACTTTTTTAATTTACTCAAACAAACAATACAAGATCTGCAGAGATGGGCCCATATCCTCATACCATTAGCTGGCTGAATTAATATAATTAAAATGACCATCCTTCCAAAATTTCAATTTTTTTACATCAATGTATTCCATTATACAGTAAAAAAATGTTTTTTTTCACAGCATAGATAAAATTATCACAGAGTTCACTAGGAATAAAAAAATAGAATAAGGCAGGCACTCTTACAGAGACCCAAATCAGCTAGAGGAATGGGGCTGCCAAATTTTCAGCTTTATATACTAGGCGACTAATGTAAGGATGATGCCCTACTGGCTACAAAAAACAACCTCCATTATGGCTAAACAGAAAGGGCACGTTGCTCCTGTTGCTCTCTTTCATCTTTGCTATGTTCAGCTCTACTCACTGTATGATCTGAATCATTAGACAATCCAGTAGCTTCTCATACACTCAGGATTTAGTCTCAGGTCCGAATATTTTATGGGTGGCAGGCTGGTTCTCTCCAAAGCCCCCTCATAAAAAAAACATTCTTTTGCACCCTCATTTAACAATACAATATTTGATGATTGGTTTATAAAAGGAATTCATAGCTTTACAGATTTATTTATTGATAAGATATTTCACTCATTTGAGCAGGTACACAAAAAAATACAACATACCTTGTTCACATTTTTTAAAATATTTGCAGGCACGGATTAAGCTAAATATTACATCATATCGTTATTCCCCAAACCAGTCTTCAATGTAACTGATTCTTCTGTGAGATCCTCACAACAAAGGAGTTACTGTATATCAAATATATATGAGAAACCATCTCAGTTGACATATGCAAAAACTATGGAACACTTGAAATCAGCCTGGCAGGACGACCTAGGTGAAGAGATTGCAGAGGAGCAGTGGCGGAGTATGTGCAAGACATGGCATGGTACAATTCAAGATAATACATCGTTTACATTGTTCTAAACAAAAGCTCAATAACCTATTTCCAGAAATAGCTCCTTCATGTGTCAGAGCTTATCAAGAATTTTGCATAGACCTATTGACTTAGATCCCTTGATGGTGATTCCAGGAATTATAGGCTGTAACGTAGAAAAAAACAAAGTGGAACATATTATGGTATCATTTGTCAGCCTACTGGCACGAAGATGTATCTTACTCAACTGGAAACAGAGAACCATATCAACACATTCAAATCTAATGAAAGATGTAATTAAACACTTTGAACAAGATGAAATTAAATTCTCTCTGAAATAACAAGAGGAGAAATTTTACGAAATTTGGCAACCTTTTATAGATCACTCCAGTTATATCAAATTTTTTGAATGAGAGTTGAGATAGTCCTTTTTAGACCCAGTACGTAAATAAAGAAAAAGAATATATTAAGGACCAGATTTCTGAGGCATCCATCGCCCATATTTTTTCCCATCTTTTGTGGAGGGATATATATGTCATAATCTGTACTGACTAATCTTAAATATTACTTATTAGAGATTAGGGTTGTTCCAAACAATTATAAAGCCTGTAAGGTAATATGCCTTTTGTAATAGTGGATAAATTTATAAATGCACATTTCCCATATGTAAAATCTATATTGAATATGCTCTTGACAGAATATTCTTACATATTAAAAATAACAGACAACCATACATAACATGTTTTCTTAGTTTATTCTAAGCTACTTTACCTTATTATTGTTACTATACTTTTTCTGTATATATGTGTGTGGGTATGTGTCTAAAACTTCATATATACTCTTTGCACACTATATTTGTACAAAAAGACCCTGCCCTGTCTTGGAGTATGTGCAGAGTGGAAATACAGATGTTGTTTCCCTTCAAAATTCTCACATGTTGCTAAGACAATACAGTTTTTGTAATTTGAACTACACTTAACCAGTTTATTTGGTAAAATAACCAAGTCTAACACAACAGTCCTATGATAAATCTTACCTTTGTGAAGGTTATAGTGTTCAGTTTTTGTTGAGGCTGTTTTAGAAGGTTGGTAATTAAACTTTATGGTAATTTCAGAGTAGTTTCTAATATTTATTCTCATTTATTTGAATGGACGGAAAAAAAATATAAGAAATATCTCTAATTTTAACACAGAGTAAACTGGTATACAAGGAATGGACAAAATAATAGAAACACCTCGTAGTATAATCCAGTTCATTTGCAGGGTTTTAGACTGCATTAGCCATAAACCGAGGCAACTGAGTATGGTACGACTGTCTTTACAGAACCATGACAACTCTTTCACAATTTTGTGTTCAATTAAACCATTGGATATGTTATGTAGCCTGCTACATCCAAAGGGTACACATCTTAATAAACGGTCAACAATTTCCTAGAGAGTGCTGAACGGAAAACATTGTTGATAGAGTTGTTGAAGCACTTTAGCTCCCAACATTACGGACAACCCTTTCTGAATGAAGGCTGACGCTGCTCTTCTGTTTGCAAACGATAGTTAGTGGAAAGACGGAAGTAAATCAAGTGGGAGGAGACGAAGGCCATCACAGCTCCTGCTACGCCTGTAACGGTAAGGTGTGTGTGTTTGTGTGTGTGGAGATTTTCTCACCAAATTCATTGTGTGGCGAGCCTTATTTTTAACTCCAGAAGGTACGCTAATTCGTTTGGGAAGGTTTAAACCGGCCCGATAGATTAAGAGCTTAACTATCCCGGCAAAGGCTTCCTTAAGCCTCTACTTAGAAGGTCATGCCTCAGCTGCGCTAGCTGACACTGACAGGCAGCCTGCACCACACAGCTAGCCTTTAGCACCAGTTTCATTCATCTAACCCTAACTACTGCAAACATGCAGGAGTGGGCGAACCAGCTATGCGTGAGTAATTGATCGAGTAGCATCGTTAACTGCAGAACTGTCGGGACTAACTGACCTAACTTTACGTTTCCGTTACGTATTTTGGTGTACCTCTAGCCATGCTAACGTTGCCGTCATTGAAGCCTGATGCTAGCCAGCTAGCGAACCTTTCCTGTACTTTGTGGTAAAGTTAGCAGTTTAAGTTAAAGTCAGCGAGTGTGAATGGCTAATGCTGTTAGTTTTCAAGCTTTATAAGAGTACACTGTTAGTTCAGTGTCAGTGTAACGTGGTAGCAGCGTGAAATATCGACCAAACATACTGTAATCAGCTACTCAGAGTTGCTACACGACGCTGAAGTTAGCTTCCGATTCGGTAGTTAAGAGGAAAGTTAGGGGAAAGTTAGCTGCCCTGTATTCTGCATCTCTTACTGTTTTGAACATTTTGTTAGACATTGCAGTTAAAGCCTTAACGACTTAGAAACCCATTCTTAAATTTGTGAAAACTTTATTTTGTTTATGTAAGCAAGAAAGGTCGATGTCACATTTTTTTGTCTCCCCCCTTCTGATGTGTCCTTTATCAATTTAGCGTATAAAACAAAGTTTTCACAAATTCGGCTTTAACCGCGATGTCTAACACCCTTTCCCAAAAGTAAGAGATGCAGAAAACGGAGAAGTTAAGTTGCCCTTATCTCTCCCCTTAACTGCTCAGTCGGAAGCTAACTTCAGCGAGCGTCGTTGTTAGTTACGTCGACAGTTGTGTTAACGCTTCGTATCTGCTTGACGTGAGTCTAACAACCTGTCTGATGTTTTCAGATGCCTGAAGCTCAACGAATAATGAAACTACCACGTTAGCTAAATGCAACATTGTAAGGTCGTCGTTCAACTAACAGGCCTCAGCCCTTAAATTTGGTATAAAATACACAGTTAACACCACTGCCTGCTAGAATCATAGTTCTTGAGTTATTTCTTTGAATTGAATGTTATTTCAGTTACATTAAACCCCCGTACCGTTGACTAATAAAGGCAGTGTTCCTTAATAATAATATCCATAAAACACAGTTCTTGTTATATAGAGGTATGGATTATGGTCAAGGAAAATTCCTATCTACAGTATCATCCGATTGAAAGAAAGTCAGACAAATTAATGGAATTATTAGGCAGGATAAATAAAAATATTTAGAGGCTATCCACCATTTCATTCTGTACAAACATCTGCCAGGGACTACATCAGTATTTGTACTATGTACCATGGTATCATAATCATCATACACACTCAGCTGGCAGTTTTATTAAGTACAACTAGCTAAAACTAATGCAGTCTAAAACAACAGTCCTGCAATAAATCCTACCTTCATGAAGGTTATAATGTTCAGTTTGTGTTGTAACTGTTTAAGAGAGGTGTTAATTCAACTGTGTGATCATTTTGGAGGCTACAGTTTGTTGTGCTGTTGAATTGTGTTAAACTGATAGGTGTTTCTATTATTTTATCCACCTCATCTATATCAATGAGAGTAGGTTAAATAACAGAGACACCTCTCTGTATAACGCAATACAGTTCAACAGCACCACATACTACATCCTCCAGAATGACCATAACGGTAAGGTGTGTGTGTGTGTGTGTGTGTGTGTGTGTGCTAAAGGCTAGCTGTGTGTACCTAATAAGCTGCCAACTAAGTATATATTTTTAATACATGAAAGACCCCAGTAAAAAAGCATCACAATTCTCTGTGTTGCCATCAGTGTGTTGCCATTAAAACTGTAACCAGAATTATTCACTGTATATTCAGGGCAACGCTAAGTTTCTTTTGTGGCAGCCACACTTAAAGGAGCCAAAGGGAACATAATGTGAAGTTTGATGATTGTGTACACAAGCCATATGCTTCTTAAACGTACACTTCAGTCCATAAGGCAAAAAAAATGTCATGGTCAGAAATCCAGCTTTTATTTTCACTATAGCAGGAGAATGTTTCACCATTTACTTTGAATTTCTGTTGCTCAAGATTCATAGCAGGAAGTATTATTATATAAATGGGAGACTATCTTTTGCAGAGAGGTGCTGGATCAAAAATGGAGATGGAAACCATGAAATGTCATTACATGCTGCTCAGTAACAGAGATATTGCTGACCAATAAAGAGGAAATATTAGTGTCTGTTTTCTCATCAGAATGCATTGTTTTCTACATTGATAGATTCCTGCCATTTGTTCAGGAGAACACAGGAATTCCTTTTATTTCCCTGTGCTTGCACTTCTAGTATTTCCTGTTGCTCTTGTGATGCTCCCAAGTTTCCACTCAGGAAAAGATTTCACAATCATCTTTCACTCTCTTTGTCTTCTGCAGGAGAATCGACAATTTGGATCCAAAATGACAGACTCCAAGTACTTCACCACCACCAAGAAAGGTCTGATTTTATATTCATAATAATAATTCATAATTCATCATAAATGGTTTAAAATGTAAAACACCTCGGTGACAAGTTACAATTTTCTTATTATTTTCAGTTTTCAGGTATTGCTAGCATCTATTCACTGTTTTTAAGCCAATGCTTTTTGGATTTTGTGGCATTGTCAGCTGGATGGTGCTGAATTATTATGCAAAGAGAGACCTGGACCTTTTTCAGGTTTTTAATATTGTCCAATTAACTTAAAGCTCTTGAGTGATTTCAGAAAAAATTATATTGAATATATTCCTAGCATTCCTCTGTGTTTATAGGTCAAAATTAATACATATTTTGATAAATTTAGAGTTGTTGAATACACCTAACTGACTTAACTAGAGCTTGAAAAACATTTAACCAAGGATTTTATCACCCTGCATCAACATTATTGTCGAGAACTTAACAGCTCTGATTACTGTAAATCAGATTAGACATATTGAGCATTAGCTCTCAGAGATTTAAGCACCTTGCTTTGTTGTATTTTTGTGGCTCCTCTCTCACAACCCAGAACTGTGCATGTTTTTAGAAAATGCAAACAGATACTTATGAGATACTTATGAGTGATAGTGGACAGGCTCCTCATGTTTGTGTAGGATTTCTTGAGACATACTGTAAGAGGATGTTTCTTTCAGTATATGCATTTCTGTGGATTTGCCCGGTGTTGTTGTGTGCAGTCTCTTGCTAACATTTTGAAGGAGACTGGGAGTAATTAATGGTTTGCAATGCCTGGGAAACTCTTAAGTAGATGGATTCGAATTCAAGCCCAAAATTTACAGTGCACTGACAGATAGGCACCGTCGTTTCACTGCACTGAGATGTAAACTAAATAAAGATTAGTCTCTTTCAGTTAAGCACAAAGCAGCACAAATGGATAAACAAACAAAAAAAACCTTCTTTGTTATCCTTCATGAGAGGTTCACATGGCAACACGATGCTTTATTCAATACCTGCACTCACAGTTCAGATTCTTCTTTATTGAAGGCAGTGAGGGAACACACACAGTCAGTTAAATATTAGCAATTCCTAGGCAATTATTTATTTTCTAGAATTTCAGATAAAACGAAGACACATCATTGTGTCTTTAGGCAGTCACAATGATTGGAAAAAAATAAACATCTTCACTACTATAGAGATCAATGGGTGACCCCACACTCTTATCTTTCCCACCTGCTCAACAGTACCTACGAGTCTGGCTGAGTGGTGTGTGGTTGAAATCAGTTCTTGATTATAAATAAGAATATTTGTCTGATATTGGTTATATATCAAGATGCAAAGATATGCAAAATCTCATATAATCAAAATGATATTCAATGCATAGAGCTTTATTCCAATGTCACGCACTACATCTGACAAAGCACACACGCATAAAATAAGAATCTCACTGCCAAGTTTTGTTTTGAAAGTTCACTAAAGATCGTATTGAGTGATTGGTCAGCCCCACCCATCAACGGTCAGTTAACATGACTTGTACCATTTGCTGTTTTATTGGGGCTTTAAGTCTGCTGCTGTTATTGGGGATCTTAGTCTGCTACTGTTCAGCTACTAATAATGTGAAAATGTTTATAATAGGCTTATTATAGCTTTATAATAAAAGCCTTCTATCACTGGACTGCCAGAAGGCTTATAGGGTACAGCAGCCATTGGAAGTGTGTCCTTTTTCACCAATGTCAGTGATGTGCTAACTCATTATTAAATAAAAAACATCAAGATATGGACAAGTTTTTGTTTTAGATGTTGCAAGAGAAGAATTTTAGAAGAAGCAGCGTTTATACCCCTGATAACCAGTAACCTCCACCAGCATCAGAAACTGCTGGGGATATCAATGCCCCCATTCTATATTTATGAGGGGTTCTGATAGGTAAGAGGATGCCCCTACATCAGAAATGGATTACATGATGAATAAATCCCTTTTTCCTCTTGTGTGCGCAGGGGAGATCTTTGAGCTCAAGGCAGAGCTGAACAGTGATAAGAAAGAGAAGAAGAAAGAGGCTGTAAAGAAGGTCATTGCATCTATGACAGTTGGCAAGGATGTCAGGTGAGCAAGGGGAAATAGTATCGGAAACATCCACACTGGAATTATGTACTGTAACTCACCTTCCATTTTGAGTCGGAATTCACAATACAGCTTGTCCCCCCTTCAGCGCTCTGTTCCCAGATGTTGTGAACTGCATGCAGACGGACAACCTGGAACTGAAAAAGCTGGTCTACCTCTACCTGATGAACTATGCAAAGAGTCAGCCAGACATGGCTATCATGGCTGTTAACACCTTTGTGAAGGTAAAGCTCAGTCTGTCATAAATGTGTAGAAACTTTTTCCAAAATTATCCGTTGGTATTTTATCATTAAAGTGCAATAATCCGTGCAGTTAGAGTTTGTTTTGTACAGTGCTGTAAAAGGATATGTGCAATCCATGAAATTTGTCAAAAGTGATTTCAGACATAAAAACTATTAAAAAAGGAAATCTCAATTTTTACTGGAAAATTATCAGGAAAAAAAATGTAAATGTTTAGAATTTAATTAGAATTTCACCATTAGGACTAAGTCTTTATCAGGTACCAGGAAGTTTCAGATTGTGTTTGTGTTGTTATATACAGATGCTTTGTACAGCACTGTGTGATTGGAAGGATAAATATTCTCCTCACTAATTTGAATCTACTCCTGCATGCTGTTTTGGGCAGCTGTTTAAAGTCATTTTCTTCTTGAATCTCTGATGTCAACAAGATAATTACCAAACCTCAAGATATAGAGAAATATACAGAAATAAATCAAAATTTGTGACATAATTTATAACCTCTCTGATCCACCCATCTAGGACTGTGAAGACCCCAACCCTCTCATCCGGGCCCTTGCTGTTCGTACAATGGGCTGCATCCGTGTGGACAAGATCACTGAGTACCTCTGTGAGCCACTGAGGAAATGTCTGAAGGACGAAGACCCATATGTGAGGAAGACAGCTGCTGTATGTGTAGCAAAGCTCCATGATATCAACGCCCAGTTGGTGGAGGACCAAGGCTTCCTGGACACCCTTAAAGATCTCATCTCTGACTCCAACCCCATGGTAAGACTCCTTCCGGCATCCTGCTAGCTGGCTATTGAGCCAGCCAAATTTTGGTCTCAGGGTGACACAGCTGGCTACACACCCCAGCTCTGCCCTCTCACTGTTAAGCCCTGTGCTGGCATACAAATGTTCAACATGATGCCAGAATGGGTTTACTACAATGAACTCTCATTTATATCTTAATGTAACTGTTGGCTCCTACTTTTTCTGCCAGCATTTATCTGTTTTCTTTGTTTATCTTTTAGGTTGTAGCAAATGCAGTGGCAGCGCTGTCTGAGATAGCAGAGTCCCATCCAAATAGTAATCTACTGGACCTCAACCCTCAGACCATCAACAAGTTGCTGACAGCTTTAAATGAGTGTACAGAGTGGGGACAGATATTCATTCTTGACTGCCTGGCCAATTACACACCACGTGATGATCGTGAGTCCCAAAGGTAAAACGAAACACTGCTTTCATTAACACTGCATGTCATTTAGTATATCTTCCCGGGAAGCTGTTATTGATCTTCTGCTCTTCATTAACATCTGCTAGCATCTGTGAGCGTGTGACTCCACGGCTTTCCCATGCCAACTCTGCAGTGGTGTTGTCAGCAGTTAAAGTTTTAATGAAGTTCATGGAGATGCTGCCCAAAGACCTGGACTACTATGGCACCCTGCTGAAGAAGCTCGCCCCTCCACTGGTCACTCTCCTCTCTGCTGAGCCCGAGTTGCAATATGTGGCGCTTAGAAACATCAATCTCATCGTACAGAGACGGTAAGTCTGGGAAGGTGACTCTCATTAATATTCTTTATACTGCATTTACTGTAGCATGGTACATTTAAGTTGGATTCCTTTTGCTTTTTCGACTGTTGTATTACAATCTAAGTCAGTTGCCATAAGTTTATAAGAAATGTTGTCGCTTTTTTTATTTTTTTTTTATTTTTTTAGCCCAGAGATCCTGAAACACGAGATGAAGGTTTTCTTTGTAAAGTACAATGACCCAATCTATGTCAAACTGGAGAAGCTGGACATCATGATTCGCCTAGCATCTCAAGCCAACATCGCCCAGGTAACACACGCACATCTATAATATATTATTGTCTTAGGGTGCTCTTAAGAAATAAAATACATTGTTAACAGATCGTCTGAGTGACACGGATACGTGTCTGTCTTGCTGTAGGTGCTGGCTGAGCTGAAGGAGTATGCCACTGAGGTGGATGTGGACTTTGTCCGTAAAGCAGTCAGAGCCATTGGCCGCTGTGCCATCAAAGTAGAGGTAGGTGGAGATGATGCAATACTGTCGTCAGATGCTTTGTTGTTCAAATCCTTGTGTCAACTATGTAGTTCGACATTTAGGCAGCAGTTTATAAACTATTTACTGGTATTTAGACTCAGATAGTCAGATAACAATGCTGTAATTGATAAAAGGCCACCAGTGAGGTTTAGTTATAGTGTTTCTATTATGAACACAAGGTGGCTCTGTCATCATGTGAGTGCTGTGACTGTCCAAATAAATTAAACTTCTGTCATTATGTTTAACTGTAATCTCATAATTTCAACAGAACATAGTTAGAAATAACACAGGACTGGTTACTGTTAAAGCCTGGGCCTAAGTGACTGTTTAACCCTACAGTTAAATACATAAAGCCACTCTGTTATTCCTTCAGTAATATCACATGTTAAAAGGATGTAAGATCTTGAAAAAGATTTTTTATATATATGCGGTTTATATAATGTGAAGGCCTATAATGACATGTTTTTTGCCTCTCCATTTGTTAGCAATCAGCAGAGCGTTGTGTCAGCACCCTGTTAGACCTCATCCAGACCAAGGTCAACTATGTGGTGCAGGAGGCCATTGTGGTCATCAAGGACATCTTCCGCAAGTACCCCAACAAGTAGGTTCCCTCTTAGGCATCAGAGTGGGCATTTTTAATGAACACCTGATGTATTGAGTCAGGTTTTCAGTATTATGAATACAATACATGCGACAGAATTGGGCTGCTATGGAAGCTTAGGTTGTATAACAACCATTTATCATACATTTCACCCTTTTATCAAAGTTGGACTAGGCACTTAATTTATAGGCTGGCCATTCAAATTGAGTAATTTTTAAATGTATGACTTTGTATGACCTATTACATGCTTTGCATTGCTGTCTGATGTTGACATTTAAGAGTTATAGTGCTTACTCACATATACTGTTCACAAGCAGACACAGTAACTGTTCCACCTCACTGACTCCTAAATTATATTCTCTTGGTCTTTAAATGGGCAGAGTTAAAGCTCATTACACAGACTTAAAATAATTTCATCCTGGACTTTATCCCAAAATACATGCAAAAGAGTTTTCAGAGAGGAAGATTGTCCTCAGTAGCACAGTGTGTGTTTGCAGTGGACAGCACTTAACACCCTGCCTTGATTGCACCTGGTCAAAGGTCAGGCACATTTGGCTGGAGTGTGACTTCTGCTGTGGTTCCAACAGATTGGATTCATGTGCCAGACAGAAACCTCTGCCACACAGCAATAGATCAACACCCTGAGTCTCCAAGGAAGCGGCTTTGCAGAGCTTATACCTCTACATGGCTCAGGCCTTTAGCTATATGAGTCACTGCCCATTCAAACATCTGCCTTTTCTGTTGATTAGACTCCAACCAAATTGTTCTGCATCAGCATATCTTGTAAGAAAAGCCTTATGTAAACGAAATTGGTTATTATCAGGCATTTTATGCAGATTAGAAATACCTCAGCCACAGAACTTCATCAACCACGTTGGAAAGCACCAGCTGGTTGAGCATGTCAGATTTACTTTTGTCAGGCTGCCAGAAAACAGAGTGATGGTCCAGAGGAATCCTAATGTTGCTCTGTGTTTTGCTGCTGTTCTTGTTTTCGTTTTCCCTAGTGGCCTGATATATTAATTTTGCTTTAGGTAAATTACAGTAATTCACGTGTAATTTTTTAATTTTTTTGTCTCTCCGAATACATTTGCAAAATTTGAGTGCATGTTGTTTCGTGTGACTGTTTCCAGGTATGAGAGTGTGATTGCTACTCTGTGTGAAAACCTGGACTCTCTGGATGAACCAGAGGCACGTGCCGCTATGATCTGGATTGTGGGAGAGTATGCTGAGCGCATTGACAACGCTGATGAGCTGCTGGAGAGCTTTTTGGAGGGTTTCCACGATGAAAGCACCCAGGTGTGTTTTGGAGAGTGCAAGGAGGTTGTTATTTCAAAAATGTGAAGTCCAAAGTGTGCTACTTACTGCCAGTCAGTGCTGGCAGTAAGTAGCACACCTTGGTTTCTGTAGTTGGAAATAATTAAAGCCATTGGTTAGCTGCTGCAAAGCCCTAAAAATGGGGGTGACATGCCATTTGCAACTGCAGAAGTACTGCAGAGAACTGGTATTATTTAACTGACAAAATATGTGGAAACCATGAGCGAAATCGAAGAATCCTAGATGAGTAAAATATTTTTTCTGAGACGAGCCGTACTTTTAATGGGAAGACACTACAGTAATTGGAACACTTTTTATATGTGGCTCAGAGGCATGTTTTGTGGAGAAGCCAGCCCTTACTCTGAAGAGCATTATGTCACGATTCATTGTAGGTTTAAACCAAGCTGTACTTTGTTAGTGGGTTTGTGAAATGCATCGTGCAGAAAATGTTTCCTTTTGGGTTGCTGTTTGTAACGGCAGACTAGACTAGTAGTTGGAATATTTGCTGTTTAGCAGGGTGTGGCATTCATGGGAAACCTAAGCCCTGAGAGGTAAAAGGAGTTAAACCTGGTTTATTTATCATGTGTTTACTGTGGTTCAGTACAGGGCATTGTTAAAAGATCATCATTGAGATACACCTTGGAACTATATTACATTTTTAGGCACTATCTTAGCTTGTATTTACACTAGCTGCAATTAAAAGTAGTATGTGAGTAGTTGTAAAGCACTGTATGTGTTCATTGTGAACTTCAGGTACAGTTGCAGCTACTGACGGCAATCGTCAAGTTGTTCCTGAAAAAGCCCACTGAGACCCAGGAGCTCGTGCAGCAGGTGCTAAGCCTCGCCACACAGGTGAGAAAAAAACCACACACACAGTTTGACGCGTGCATTTCATGTTCTTGCCATCATCTGTGTCTACAGATGTTTGACAATCCTCACTTTGCTGTCTACTACTCTGAACTCACCATCGATGTCTTCTTCCTTTTAAGTTTGGGTAATTGTTTCTCATCAACATGTTCTTTGACTCTGCTTCTTAGCTCTTACTTTGTATCTCTTCCAAAGAGTTCCTTATTACTTTTTCATTCTAGGGACACTGGAGTATTGTAATGGCATTATGGATCTGAACCTTGCACTTACCATAATAATGACTGCCGTGGTTTGAGCTTACTCTGCACTTACACTAACTACATCTTAATGGTTTTAGGTAGTGAGGGGATTTAAAAAAAAATTAAAACACATTATGTGGAAAATCTATCTACAATTATCTTAGCCTAACTTATATCAGTATCTTTCATAATGTCAATAATAACTTAAATAAAAATTGCAAAACAAAAACTACCTGCAGCATTTTTGGATTTTGTATGTGTGTCTGTTTGAAGGCTTAAATAAAACTATGCTTGTATTTCTCGTGTACTGAAGTACATGCAAGGTGGTTCGGACCACCATTTAATAGTTTAACAGTAAATGTTAAATTTTAAGTGTAGTTCAGCAGACAAACAACAATATGCCATACAGTATGGTATATGAACTACTGTTAGGTTGCAACCATGTGCATGCTTTAGACAGTTACACAGCACGACATAGACAAGGTGAAAGTGTACTGCTGTGAATCAACCAACTTTGGGGAAACTCTTCTGTTGTCCCATATGTCCTTTTTTTTTTTTTTTTTTTTTTTTACGTTATCATTTATGTTCATGAGGATGGCAAAATACAAGACACACCTCATTATGATCGAGTCTAATGCAACACCAACGACAACTGTGGTTTCAAAAGCAACTAGAGTTGAAGCAAGGGCTCTCTGAGAGAATCTTTAAAAAATAAAGATCATAATCTTGACACGTATAGAATTTATTACAGGGCTTGTGTACAGTATTCCAGTAATTGGTATAGATGTATCTACAGCAAAAAAACTGGTAACTCTGTTTATTTGTGCAACAACATTAGATACAAAAGATGTACAAACACAAACATTTTGCTCCTGCATAAGGCAGGCAAATAGCAGCAATGGGGAGAAAGTGTGCCTCATGTCTTAAAAGAATCTTATAACAGGATATATTATTTATTCACTGAACTCCAATTCTTATTTAAAAAAACAAAAACATACTGCATACATAAACACACTGATAAAAATGTTGTGTCATGTTCCCTCATACATTATCCAAATCCTAGCACTACCCCAAGGCTGACTCAGTTTTTGATACCTCTGAATCACTGTTCAGTCTCTCATATCGGGGCCAAGACAGGAAAGAGTGTAACATTAAGTATTTATTAAACATACTCCATAAATAATAATCCCTCATCTTCATGCCTCCATTTCTTTCTGCAGGATTCTGATAACCCAGACCTCAGGGACCGCGGCTACATCTACTGGCGTCTGCTCTCTACAGACCCTGTGGCTGCCAAAGAAGTGGTTCTGGCTGAGAAGCCCCTGATCTCTGAGGAAACAGATCTAATTGAGCCCACACTGCTGGAGGAGCTCATCTGCCACATTGGTACTCTGGCCTCTGTCTACCACAAGCCACCAAGTGCCTTTGTTGAGGGCAGCCGTGGTGTTCAACACAAGAGACTCCCTGGAAGTGCTGGATCGTAAGTAATGCCCTTTGTTTTCTTTTTTAACACTGCAGGCAACAGGGTTTATTTGCTTAAGTGGACCTAGGTTATTGACTCTGCTGTTATGTTTTCATTCAAATCTGCTGAGTAACACACTTTCCAGCAGCGTTAAGCTGTGCATTACTGCTTGCCATTGTTCTCAGTGCATTAGATGGAGTTATAGCAGCAATTTAATGACAAATTAGGCTAACCATATATATGGAAATAACCAGGAATATCTAGTTTGCAGAACAGTAATCAGATAAATGACATCCCCATTAAAGTACCTAATCTAAATTAATGTTACTTTCTTTTTTCATGTGTCTTTTTTATTTTGATAGTGGGGAGAGTGTTGAGAGCCCAGACACAGGTTCTGCTGCTGGAGTTTCTGAGGCACCCCCGGCTGTCATCCCATCCCAAGGAGACCTCCTGGGTGATCTGCTCAATCTGGACCTGACACCTCCTACCACCACAGGACCACCACCCCCCTCCTCTGGCATGCAGATGGGTGCTATGGACCTTCTTGGAGGAGGACTGGACAGCCTGGTAGGTCTTCTACGCACAACTTTTTTAGTGAAGCTTTCGGGTTCTGAAAGACTAGTATAAAACAATCTTATTTGATTTCAGTAATAGGCTTAATGTCAATGGGACCTAGAGACGGTAATGTATCTTTTGTATTTTGTCTTTTTTCTATCTTTTGGTGCTTTTTGTTTTTCTTTTTTCTTTTGACCCCTTGTGTGTTTTCCTTTCTTTGTTCAATGCTGCACCTGCAGATGGGGGATGAGTCTGAGCCGGTAACTACATGGAGGGAGAGGGCACAACATTTATAAACCATGTCAGGCCATTTTGAGGATTAATTTAACCACAGCTATTTTACCGTAGTTCTCATGCATCAGTCTGACATTTTCATTCATCATTTATCATCAGTTATTATCGTGATAAGTGTAGTAAGCATGCTGTTAAATCCTTGAGTCCATCTCTTTTCTTACCTCTGGGGTCTGCGATTGTGTTTCGTCTTTCAATCAGCCGCCTATTCCCCTGCGGACGGACACTCCTCAGTCACCTCAGCTCCCACATCAATCCCCATCGCCCCCAGATTACAGCCCCACTGAGGTTGGTCCAGGGGACCACACTGGACCAGTAAAGGCCAGCACCAGCCTAGAACCCCCTCTTGTCCCATGTTGTACCACTGTGTCTCTGAATAGTCCTCCCCAGCAGTCGATCTGTGCCTGCTTGATACTTTGTATTACATTCTTTATGTTTCCCGCTCCATTTACGTGAGATTTTAGTGAATCTTGCCTATGTTTGTTTCGTTTGGGTTTTTTTTTTGGGGTAAGAGAATTTGTCTTCCATACAGAGTAGTTTAGCTTTGTCACGGTATGGAATCACTGTATTTTTCTGCAACACCATTTTTGTTCACTGTACCCCCAACCTTTTCCTCACCACAATAGACACATGTAGTGGGTAGCATTTGAACAGAACCTATTGGATTTCAATAGACATTCAGCCGGACTTGTGTGAACAGTAAAATGACAGTTGCACAAAAGAAGAAATTTTTCTGTACTGGTGTCTCCTTGCTGTTACTTGTTAATAGTGTAAACCCCATAGCTATCATTAATCACTGAACAACACCTCAGACCCTCACATCCCCCAATCCACCCTCTTCAAGCCTCACAGAATATTATTTAATGTTGCAACCACAGATTACCTGAATTTTTTGTGCTTCTTCCCCCTACCCAGCTTGGCGGAGACCTCGGAGGAAGTCCTGCTGTAAGTCATTTTGTCTGGTGAGGTTTTGATGGGCTGCGCTCAATACACGGTGACATTGAATGTGTCAGGGTAACGTGTTGTTTTGTGACCCACAGATGGGGGCTGGTTTTGGTGCTCCTCCAGCTGCAATGCCAGCCTCTTTCAATGCCCCTGTTGGCGGCAATCTGGATGACCTGTTTGATCTCGGGGGTGGAGTTGGTATGCCTATGGGGGCCTACAGCCCCCCTAAAACAGTGAGTCTTTATAAGCTGGGATGAGACATACGACAGAATGATGTAACACCAGTGGCGGGATCCCTAATAAGATAACTAATCTCGTTGCTGCTTAGGTATGGCTCCCTGCCATGAAGGCCAAGGGTCTCGAGATATCAGGCACTTTTGCCCGCCGTGCTGGAGTCATCCAAATGGAGATGACCCTTACTAATAAAGCTATGAGTGTCATGACTGATTTTGCCATCCAGTTTAACAGAAACAGGTAAGACCACCTACTAAACTATTGATACTGTGATTTCTGTATATTTAAACAATTTGTGACACTTTTTTTTCCCCCTCTGTGTTTCTCTCTAGCTTTGGTCTCGCCCCGGCTGGTCCACTCCAGGTTCTCACTCCTCTTACCCCAAACCAGAGTATTGAAGTGACCCTTCCCCTCAATACTGTGGGACCTGTCATGAAGATGGAGCCTCTTAATAACCTTCAGGTAACACAGTGCCCTTAATGTTACATGAGTGTGCAAGTTTTTGTTTTGGATGAAAAAACTTTATTACGCTGCTTCTGCTTCTAGTTACCATGAATCCTGATTCCCAACTGAAATTGACAGTGATGTGACTTGCCAACAAGAGGATGTAAGATGTCAAGCACAGACTAGAGGCACAATGCTATTTATGCCAACTGTTTATATATTAACATCACTGGCCTTGACAGGATACTGACGCCTCAAATTTACTGTCCTAACATGGCTTCCTATTAAGCCCAGGGCCTTGAACATCAGCACGCTGTCAAAGCGATACTGTAATGTAAACAGTTAGCAGACATGGCTTCGTGCTAAGATTTTAATAATTAAATATAAACAGTACTTCGTTCAGTCTGTGAAATTCCAAATTCAAGTTGGCCGTATTGTAACTTGTAAGTCATTTGTATTTGTATATCCCAAGTTTACAGACCTAAAACATCAAAATGTTTCATGGTTGAAATATTCACGGACCTGATTCTCTTGAGACATTAAGTTTGGTCATGAAAAGATGACCATTTGTCTTAACCGATTAGTAATACATCCTAGCTGTTATTTACCTACTCTACTGAATTCTATCCTATACTGCTGTGAATTAAACGGAATTAAAACATAATAAAGCCATCGGAGTGGTTTTGATAAGTTGTAAATAAAAGGCGGCAGAAGCAGGCTTGTTTTTAATCAGGATGGCTCTTTTAACTGGCCAGAATGGTGGTCGGGTGCTGTGTGCAGCTGGAGAGAGAAGATAAGAGTGTCGAGGGGGATGGAGGTGGGGGTGGTCATTAGTGGTCCCACAACACATGACTCCTCTGTTTCTCCTGGCGTCAGGAGCCCTGCTAACCTTTCTCCTCTGCTACCTTGATGCCCTGCTTTGAAGGGTACAACTGTTTGTTTGTTTGTTTGTTTTTTTTTTACATAATCTCAGATATTTTATTTTGAGTGGTTTTGCGTTATTTCTTCTTGATGGAAGATAATGTCCCAGATTATAATTGAGAGAACTCATTTAACTACTGATATGTGGTTGCAGTTTTTTGTCACCTGTACACCGCCACAATCATGAAAGCCCTTTCATCACAATTCAACACTTTCAAGGGAAATGCTTTAGTAATGCTGGGTGCAAGTTTCTCAGCTGTTTTTGCCACCGTAGGGCCCTCTGCAATGACACAGATATACAATATGTACACATGTACATATACAAAAATGCTTAATCAGTAGTAAAGAAATTTTAAAAAGCGGCCTAGTAGAGTGCCTCCAGGACTGGTGGAGGCTGAATAAATTCTTTGGTACCACAGCTAAGAATTGAGTTGTTTTTTAAGTAAATATTCAATTTGATTGATCAGTTAATCAGACAAATCACTTTGTCTCTTCATCAGTTAAGTTAGATGACTTTAACAGCTGTTTTATTAAATTTATGGCTTTTGCTGCCTAAAACAGCGCCTCTGATCAGAATAATTTCTTCTGATGTTAGTGTGGTGTTCTTGAGTCAGTGCATCTGCAACAAAGGATTATTTTCATTCTCAATTAATCTGTGGATCATTTTCTCAATTACATTTGGTCGTTTAGTCCATAAAATGTAAGGAATTTAGTTAAAAATGCTCATCACAATTTTCCAGAGCCCAAGTTGACAAATTCAAATTGCTTGTTTCCGCTGACCAACAGTCCAAAATCCACACGTATATATTTTGCGTTTTAAAGCTGCTTTCAAACATGCAGTGCAACCCTGAACTTTTTTAGACTTTACCCAGGGGAGGTGTGTGTGTGAAAGCAAATGCCTGAGTCCATTTAACTGGACATTAGCTGGATCAAAATAATTTTTGGCATTTTTGCTTCAAAAAAATTACAAATTCAACTATTAAAATTCAATCAATATCAAACTGCAGACAGCACTTTAGAAATGACATGCTATCCCAGCTAGCAAGAGTATTGGGGAGCTCAAAAATATCCCCAGAACAAAAGAGGGACCTTACAGAGTTGGGAACCAGTGGTCTAGTAGACCAACTTATGATAGCACAGGAGATCTGTAATAATATGTCAAAAATTATATCATGAAGTTTTTTTTTGTTTTGTTTTTTCCATTTGGATTTTGTGTCAGACCCCATCTTCATGGTCATCTAACGTTTTATGATAGAGTTCTTTTAGTTTACAAACATTCATAATGAAGCTTTCTGTAGTTTGTGTATGTCTCACTGTGTTACTGTCAGCACCCGCATTGCACCCAGGAATAAGATGCCCCAATGAATTATTCAAAAGTCATTCTTCTGCAATCCTCTGCCTGAACTCACTTTCCTTGGCACTTATTTGTTGAGCAGTCTGATCAATATCACTGCTTTCTGCTTTTTACTTCAGGTGCTCCCATGATACCACACTACTTCTTGTGTTTCACTGTGTTGTACTTTTGCCATCAAGGTTCATATACTGTAAAAGGTCCTGCCTGAGGAGCTTGGGCTAACTTTTTTTTTGTTTTGTTTTTTAATGTAGACCTCCTGTTAGGTGCTATTTGTGGTTTTCTCTTACTTGTCAGTTTTGTTTGTGTGTTATCTTTTGTGTTTGGTGTTTTATTTTTAACCAGTCTGCTGTTCTGGTCTCCTAATATTTTTACATCTTTATTGATGATTCTCTTGTAAAGCATTTTCTAAAGGCTGTTTATAGAAATAATTATTTTTGATATATTTAGCTTGTAAGTGAACTCTGGCGAATATAAGCCACATGCTTACTGTGAGATATAGTATGAGATGTGATCGGTAAAGAACATGGATATCAGTGTTGATATTTTAGGCTATAGTATTGCCTATGTGTGAGGGTGTTTGTGAGATTCCCAAGGACTGGAGCCCACTTGTTCAGTAAACAGCACACAAAAACCAGCAATGCCCATCTCTGAAGGGCTCCTGAAAAATAATTACCCACGTTTTTCTTTTTGTTTCTTTTACTGTCGTCCTCCTCTTCTAACCCCCTCCCCCCGTTTGTAATCACTCTCAGGTGGCTGTTAAGAACAACATTGACGTATTCTACTTCAGCTGCCAGTACCCCATCAGCATGTTGTTTGTAGAGGACGGGAAAATGGGTGAGTGGGTCTTGGCTAAATCTCTTCACTCAGAACTCTCTAAACCCAGCTGACCTCAAGGACGTACGAATACGTCAGTCTTTCAGTGTTGGTACATTTTTGTGACTATTTTGAACATGTGAAGAAGTGTGTGATGTAGATGTGTGTGTGTGTGTGTGACTGTCCACCTGCCTGAACTCAGTCCCATCTTGGGGCTGCACACTTGCTCCTAGATTGTACACCAGTGCCATTTTTATGGGACTTTTTTCCTTTTGTTTTCATGATGCTATTTGATTTATTCTGTGAAAATGTGTTGGCATTTCCCCCTTGCGGAGCTTCCTGATGGGGCTAACAGCAGGACTGCTGCCAAAGGCTGCGAGTTAATGCTCCAGAGCCTAAGCCGCAGCAGGAAACTTTGTGTCTGTTGTGGAATCAGACTACTCACACACTACTTGCAGTCTGTACATTTATCTTTTACCGCAAATCCTAGTGTTATTCTCATACTATGTAAATTTAAGTATGTGCTCAGTCTTTGGACTCATCCAGTGATTGTGTCTCTTCGTCTACAGAGCGACAGGTGTTCCTCGCCACATGGAAAGACATTCCTAATGACAATGAGTCCCAGTTTCAGATCAAGGACTGCCATCTCAACTCAGGTGAGAAGTAGGAACAGACAACAGAGAGCACACTAGCTGAAGAACACATTACTGTGTAGCCATATCCTGCAGCGTCTTTATATGTGAAGATAGCTCAGAAGAGCAGCGGTGATCTCAAATTCAGATCCTCGCTAATGAAGCAAATTGCATTTGATGAGACCTCATCAGCTGCAGTCCCTATTTACGTGTGATAATTTAGTTTTACGCAAGCATGAGTACAGCTGAACTGGAGAAGAATTCCTAATGAGTTTAATGGAGACCCCCACACACACACACACACACACACACACACACACACACACACACACACACACACACACACACACACACAGATAAAATTTCTTCACGATCAAAGACAGGGTTTCACATCCTACTGGCACGCAGCGGTAGGACAGAAGCTAAGGAGAAAAGTTCATTCTAAATTAGTGACTGTATCTTTGCTGCACAGACAGACTGGAATGAAATTTTAGGTGATGACAAAAGAAAAAAGAAATCCTCCATGGTCTGGTACATTTAATGACTTTTTCAGCAGACAACCATAGTCCATGGCAGGAGTCAGTGAGTGACACTCCATAGTGAATAAAAACAATGTTTATTCAGAGAAACTGAATATTAAAAATGAGCAGTAGCTTTTTCAGATGAAACCGTATAAGTTCAGTTCAGCAGTTAAAATGATGACTGTTTTGTGTATGTTCCCTCAACAGATGTAGCGTCCAGCAAACTGCAGGGTAGCAACATCTTCACCATAGCCAAGCGTACAGTGGAGGGTCAGGACATGCTTTATCAGTCCATGAAACTCACCAACGGCATCTGGGTGCTGGCTGAGCTGAGGGTGCAGGCAGGAAACCCAAACTACACAGTGAGTAATGAACTAGTATTCTTGCTGAATTCATGTGTTAAAGTCATATCACTGTTGTAGTGGTGCTGTCTTAATTATTTACTGCCAAAACAAAAAGCTGGTGAGAGACAGTGACAACCTTTAGTTTTATTAAGCAACATCATTAATGTACTGATTGAAATATTTCTAGAACCGTTCATTATGCCAGCTGATGTACTGTCAGGATGAAGGGGAGTTAAATTTTCCAACCGATGAAGAGAGATTTAATATGGCAACATATGTAGTATTTATATATGTTGTAGGTGTGTATATATGTATATACAACTTGTTAATATTATTGTTTGACTACATTACCTGCCATATAATCTGGAACAACTGGTTCTGTTGAAGTCAAGTAAAGTCAGTTTTATTTATATAATGTCAAATCATAACAAGTTATCTCAGGGCACTTTTCAAATAGAGCAGGTCTAGACCGTACTCTTTACAATATTTACATAGACCCAACATTCCCCCATGAGCAAGCACTTGGCGACAGTGGCAAGGAAAAAGTCCCTTTTAAAAGGGACAGAAAGCAGGAGGGAGGGAGAGAGAGACAGTGAGTGCGAGAGAGAACAATAGCACAATGTAGGTTCCACATGAAGTTGTATAAAATGAAAAGGACTAATAATAGGACTAATATAACTATAAATGGAGGAATCTGTCTTTCTTTCTGTCTCCTTTGATTTTCTCAACAACCGCTCATCCAATCGATTTTAAAATTTCACGTGTATTGTTGAGGCCCCAAGGAAGTGCAGTGGCGACTGTGAAGTTTTTTTGGATGAGTGGTTCATGAGAAACATAAAAAGAGAAACATTAAACGACAGTCGGTTAGAACTGGGGCGACACACCCACGTAACCAACGTCATGGATTAGGACAACAATGCGTCGCACAGATGGCTGTGCCCAGTCAAAGCATGGATTCCCCAGAAAACACGCTGCAGCTAAAAAACCTCGCACAGGATCGTCTAAAGTGTGGGACTATTTGAGACAAGCTCTGCCAATTGGAAAGAGCTCATCAGCAGTACAACAGCAATGCAAGGTCACTTAAAGTGGAATCACCCTGGAGCACTTTGATTAAGACACAGCGACAGCAAGACAGCACCATTTTGTTTAGTTTTTATCCCCACCCAAGCATGATATATTAGGATTATTAACAGGCAGAACAAGTAATTTATGCACCACTGCTATTATGGTAATGTAATGTTACACCATGCGTCATCTAACGTTGTTATTCGGCCGTTGTATATTTTCAGTTTCCTTTAACGGTCATGTATGAGTAAGAAAATCGCTTAAACTGACGTTACATCGTTTCAAATATTTTCCTTGATGCAAAAATACAATTACCAGTGATTTTCTTAATCTTATTACTCCAGTGATGACATAAATCCATGTCATACCCATTTTAAGTTTTAAGTCAAGTTCTTCAGTAAAAATACTGATTCTCCAGTACAGGGAAAGGATTAATATGACACATTGGGATTAAATTAATCTACACTCACTTGCCAGTTTATTAGGTACAGCTATATAAAACTGTTCCTAATATTTTGTCAACTTGAATTCATATAAATGGGATTGAGAAAATTTTAGGAACCCCTCTCAATATAACCCGGTACAATTCAACATCATCACAAATTACAGCCTCCTGAATAAAAATTAAAATAAATCAACATCCTCTTTCAAACAGATTCAACGAACACTGAACATTATACTCCTCACAAAGGCAGGATTTATCGTAGGCCCGTTGTATTATACTGCATTAGTTTTATCTAGGTGTACCTAATTAATTGGCATGTGAGTGTATGTGTCCCAGCATTCCTTTTGAATTTGTGGTGTTGTAGTAGTAGTAGTAGTAGTAGTAGTAGTATCAGATCAGTGGAAATTAGATGATGATTAAATGATTGAATATGTTTTGAATGGGTACTGCACTAATAATGATAATAATTATTGAGTCTAATAATGGGTGCAGTAAGGGGCCTGCAGTCACAACTGCTTCAGAGGCAGAAATACCTGCAGAAAGCAAAAGGAGAAGAGACGAGACGAGGAAGCACAAAACTATGGGAGAGAGAAGAAGCCGAGATAATAACAAGCATTAATGGGATATTAATGTATATTGATGCAGAAGGGGGAGGAGGAGAGGAGCTCAGTGCATCATGGAAGTCCCCTGGCAGTCTAGGCCTATAGCAGCATTAATAGGGGATGGTTCAAGACAAGCCTGACCCAGCCCCACGTATAAGCCTTATCAAAAAGGAAAGTTTTAAGCCTACTCTTGAATGTGGAGAGGGTGTCTGACTCCCGGACCCAAACTGGGAGCTGGTTTCACAGTAGAGGAGCCTGATAATTGAAGGATCTGCCTCCCATTCTACTTCTGGAGACTCTAGGAACAACAAGTAATCCTGCCTTCTGTTAGCGCAGTGTTCTAGTGGGGCAAATGGGTACTATGAGCTCTTTAAAATATGATGTCGCCTGACCATTTAGGGCATCTACTCTGGATTTTACAGGGAGCCATTGCAGAGAAGCTAACACAGGAGAAGTATGATCTCTTTTCCTAGTTCCTGTTAGTACTCACGCTGCAGCATTGTGGATCAGATGGAGAGTATTTAGAGATTTGTTAGGACAGCGTGATTATAAGGAGTTGCAATAATCCAGCCTAGAAGTAACAAAAGCATGGACTAGTTTTTCTGTTTTGCTTGAGTTTAACAGCAGAAAGTCACTGGTTATCCAGGTCTCTATGTCCTTAAGGCCTGCTTGACGTTTAGCCAACTGATCGGTTATATCTGGCTTCATTTACAAATACAGTTGAGTAGCGTCTGCATAACAATGGAAGTTTATGGAGTGTTTCGTTATTATGTTGACTAAGGGAAGCATATATAAGATGAATAGAATTGGTCCAAGCACAGAACCTTTTGGAACTCCATGACTAACTTTGAGTATATGAAGGATTCATCATTAATGTGTACAAACTGCAATCGATCTGATAAATAGGACTTAAACCAGCTCAGATTAGTTCTTTTAATGCCAATTAAATGTTCCAGTCTATGTATGAGATGTGGAGCTTGATTTTACTTGTCCTTGGCGGGAAATGTCCAAATTCATCAGAATCTTACTAGGTCATAACGGCTTTATTGGAATAAGGCAGGCAGATTTGTAAAATGATTTTTATATCAGAAAAGGACTGAAGTTTATCTGCAGAATGGTTGAAGTGTTTGTAGTGCAAATTGCACTTTTATCATTCTATTTCACCAGGATTTTTGTAATAATGAAGGTTTTTATCCAATCTTTACCTTTTTTTTAATTTAAAATGAACACTTTATGAATTCCCAGACTTTTATAATAGAAACCAAAAATAATTAGCCGTACGGCTCTTTTTTTTTTTCTTTTTTTTTTCCTTGTAAGTTTTGTAACATGTTGATTTTAAAGAAACTGTTGGCACAAAAATTAAGATAAGTCCTATTCCTATTTATTTTTCGAGGCTTTAATCATACATACTATAATGACTGATTTCAGCACATTTTGATATGTTTGGTATGGGAGATCTGTCCCATAAGAAACATAAATCGGGAATCAAAGGGATCACCGAACCAAACCATCCACCCAGGACTTCTGAGACTTTGATCCAGAATGGTCTCGCTGTTGTACATTTCCCATATACAGTGTATGAAACTTCTTACTTCCATTGTGCACTTCAGCACAAATCAGTGGTTGGAGTGTGTCGCTAGTATTGGTGACTCGTGTGTGTGTGTGTGTGAGAGAGAGAGTGAGTTAGTGTGCGCATGTATTTGTTTGCGTCCTCCATTGTGTTGTTGCATGTTTCTGCTTTGTCAGCGTGCTACAGTCACATGCGTTTTACTTTGAAATTCTGCATCACAAGTCCCGAACGATGACCTTGGTGTGACTCTCCTCCTCACTCATCACTCAGTCCGCTTTCTTTTTTTTATGAGGTGGCACTCGCTGTCTTTTTTTTGTCTTCCCTCTAGACTAGACTAGATCCAGATCTCGCTCATTAAATCATCTGAATTTTAAATTGGTTCACAACTTCCTCACTTTAGTCACTTTAGTCATCACATAGACTGACTTGGTACAGGAGATTTAGGAGAACATGACTTGGGTGAAGTGAAAAATACATTTTTTTATCTAATGATTATTTGTAGAGGATTTATTGTGTGCCTTTTTTTTTTCCTTCTCTACTTCTCCAGGAGTTGGGGTACATTTTTCACTCTCTCTCTCTTGATTTTGTTGCGTTTATATTTCCCCTGTGCGTCCATTTGTGATGTAATATTAATTCAGTAGTTTATTCTCGTCCACCTTCAGCTGTCTCTGCTCTGTACTCCTTCTGTCTTTTTGATTATTCAAGTCTAAATTGTTCCTCACTGTGGCTTGAAAGGCTCCCCTACTTTTCTCAGATGGGTCATAAATTGTTTGGTGACAAGAAGACTTTAAAGTTAAGTGTGCCACATGTACAGTGTGTATTCTGATGCTCGTCTCTGTGAGCTGCTGGCTGCTGCATGGTCCCTGCACTCACTTGGCACGGCACATTAAAGCCAAGCTGCCAAAGCCTTTTGTCGGTGGCTATTTTTAGAGTCGAAGAAGTAAAGCCATGCCATGCCGTGTGTTTTCTGGGTTTTATTGTGCTTCAGAGGACAAGACATAAAAACAATTATTATTCATTGCCACGAGTAGCAATGCATAGTAGCATGTTTTACTTTTGGTGCTGCTTTTACCCATGCTGTTTAAAGGTTTGAAAGTGGCTTAGCCTGTTTTCCTGATATCTGAACACTTGATTGGCTTCAGCTCCCCCATGATGCCCCGCTACTTATATTAGAGTATTTTAGCTGTGCCCCAATTCCACACTCCATACTGGAGGATCTCACAGTTGGAAAATTTAATTGTGGTGGACAGTAGTAAAACGATTCCTGGAAATTGTAAAGAAAACAAACTATTACATCTTTGAAAAAGATTTTTGCTTTGTCTTTAAACCTGCAATATTGGTCGCTTGAGGGCAGTGGAAACAAGTTGAGAACACGGTATTGATATATCAACACCTTTTAAGTTTATATTGACAACTTTCATTTGCGTTTTTTTTTTTTTGCTCTGTTTTTGGTCTCTACCAACTCCTGATGGAAATATCTGACTCTTTAGCTGCTAAATGCACCACCGTGGTCTCCATCTAGTCACGAACTGAGTCTGTCTGCTGTTTGGTGCTTGGCGGGTAGTGTACAGTATGAGCTTTTTCACGGAAAATGGCTACCTGCTGTGACTGAAAGCAACGCTTTGAGAACAGTGAGAGTGAACCCAAACTGTAATCTTACGGGATGGACAAAAACAATGAGCTGACACTTACTATGTAGCTCCATAAAGCCGAGAGGAGCTGCAGATTTAGGTAAAAATTCTACGAGTGACCCTGTTCACATGGTCACATTGTTTTTCACAATGTCATTTGATACATTTTTATCATAACAATATTGATTATAGCAAAATTGGAAATTGTCAGAAGCTCCCAAATTTGATTTGCCTTCCTCTGAGCTCATGTATACGTTATAGTATTTCTAGCGGGAAACTGGGACACCGCCTATATTTTTGATATGAAGCATGGTGTTCTCACTCGCCATCTCCTGTCCCCATGGCAACTATGTGACCAGTGATGTTGGCTGATTTTCTCTTCCCACATCTTGAGCTGGTAATTCTAAGGGTTTTGTTAAAAATGAGTTTCAATACAGAAATGGACACCTCAGTGCTACCCTGCATACACATGTATCTGCTGTCCCTTTACACAAGCACAGAGTTTCTGTTTTTAGCTGTTTTTGGGTTAAAACTAGGAACATATGTACTGTGAGGCTGTATACATTTGTTAGTATCTCAGAGTAAAACCTTTCGTGGATAGTGTTACAAGTCAATGAGGAGGACTGCTGTATGCTGTATGTTGTTTAGTTTTTGTTTTTTTAATGACTTTTGCAACAAGGTGATGAAATACCTTATTTGTCAGGTATTGAAGTAACTGGATTTGCCAAAACACACAGACATGTCCAGTTATTTTATCCATAAAATGTTTCTTCATTGATTTTTTTTCCAGGGGATTTACTATAGGACAATAAATATCAATATAAAATTACATATATTATGGCAGAGGATTTTATACATGCCTACCCCTATTAACACATACAGTTGACACGCGAAATGATAAATCTAATGACAAAGGACATGGTCTAAACCATTAGACTCATTCTGGACTTAGTAAACAACTTTTTCCCAGTACACAAGGTTGAGTTTAAGTATATCGAATTTAGGATTAAGATACATATCCCTTTGTCAGAATATGATTATGCATCGAACATCATCTTTCTTTGCTTTGTCCTGTTGTGTGCTGCATTGCTGAGCAGAGACTCGTCGCGGATCCAGGTCACCATATTTACAGGTTCAGACTCCTGCAGTGTTTTCAGGCTGGTTAATTGCTGGCATGATGGATGATATGCATCCATGTGCCTGTCTCTCATTGGAGATTGCATCACATAGGATGCCGTCATTTTTGTAATTAAGAGTTAGAAACACAAAGTGGTGTAATCACTTTGGAACTTTGTATGCTCGTTGTCTGGGGATGATGGAAAAAAGCTTGATAACAAGATTTTTGTGTCTCAGTCCATACTAGACACACACCCTCAGGTGATTACACCCTCCCCCATCATTACTGTAGCTCCCTCTTCCTTTTTTGAATGCCGCAGTTTCTTGCTCTCTTAATAGCAGGTTGCACACAGTGGCAAAGGCATCCAAATTTTCTCACATCTTACCCCATGCTGACAGGAGCGTGGCTGCCTAAATGTTGCCATCAGCATGCGTTAGTAAAAAGCCCTGAGTATACAAAGGCAAACCCTTGCGGAACTGCGCGATACTACTGCTTTATTCCACTGCAGCTCTGTTGTATCCACCACAACACACTCCATCACCTTCGTTTGATCTTAGTATTCACTGAGTTGAGGACGGGCCTAGTGTGAAATTCACGTCAGTGACTCACCAAATCTCCGCTGAATAGCTGATCACTTCAATTATAATAAAGGTTTCAGTCTCAAGAGAAAACAGTATAGTCTTGTCACAATACTGGAATATCCAACTTAGACACTGTATGTCGAAAAATATTGATATTAGATTCCTTTTTCTGTAACACATTGAAGAACAACTTACCTACTCAAAATCCCAAAGACACTAAGGAGAAATTTTTAAACAAACTTGAATGAAAACAGTACTTTATACTAGGTAGCTCAAAGGAACAATACAAGATATTAATATTCAGGGCAAAAACCAAGAAATCTCACATTCATGAAAACACTTTCTACTTAAATAGAAAACGGGCTCAGTAGAGCACAGGACCTCCTCCAAGGCCAATGTCAAATAACATACATCAGACTTTAGAGGAAAAAAATTCCAATTCATAGTAAATGATCCAGATCTTTGCCAATATTTAATGGGTCTTTCCCTGGCCCGTGCCCCATCCCTCCATCAAATTCTGTGCAAATCGGTTTAGTAGTTTTTGTGTAATCCTGCTGACAAACAAACAAAAAGACACAGGTGATTACATAACCACCTTGGCGGAGGTAGTAAAGGTATCCTGGTGACATTGGGGTTAAGGTACTGACAAGGGTCCTTTGTTATTATTCATTCCCATGTCTTTCTCTTCTCTTTTCCTGTCAACGCTCTGCTGTCTAATAATTGGCAGGAAATACTTGCAAGAAATAAAGGGAAATAAAGGATATAAATAAAAGATACATCACTCAAACAAAAGTGCAGATCTTTCAGACTTTGCAGGCAATTATACAACTTTCCCCCAGACTGTATTATTCTTGTATTTAGTGTCTTGTCTTGCGGCGTTGTTTGTATTTGTCAGTGAAAACCAGTCATATACAAGTTGTCTTTAGCAAACTAACACTGTGACCGCACCGTTTTTTTTCACTTTTCAACTTCAGAGACCCAGGTTCTTAAGGGCTCCATTTGTCACAGGAGAAAGCACAGTCGGTTTTGCAGCAATTAATTACTGAAATGTTTTGAAATATTAAGAATTACTATCTTTTGTGTTTTTAATAGTGTTTGATGCAACATCATGATAGTACCTGTCCTGATACAATTGTTCCAAAGCTCCAGCTGCCTTGTGTTTGCTGTGAAGTGTGTTTCTGTATCTGAGGAAATAACATGATGATTACAGTATGATGAGGGGGGATGGGGACTCACTTTGTGAGGCTGTATCACATCCTAAACCTATTCCCAGCTGAGACGAACATCAAAGTGTAGAGAGGCTGCCTCTGTTTTCTCAAGTGAATGTATCTGTCTATATTTGTGTCTGAATGTCTGTCTGTCTGACAAGACTGAAATAAGAAGAGTTTTCAATCCAAAGCTTTTTTTTCTCCTCATGAACTTTGTCTCCTGGAAAAGAGGAACTTTTAGAGCAATGACGTGGTTAATCAGATTATTTACTGTGATCTCATTTACACCCGTTAACTCATGAAGCTGAAGAAATATTAACAATGCTCATGTCTGATGTCTGCCTGAGGAAGATCTTGTAGGTTGAAACGTTGCATCATTACATTTTGGAAGCTTTTCCTTTGTACCGTCCATGCTCAGGTATACAGCACAGTAAAGATTTGAATCAAAAAATAAAGACCAAAAATAAAGTCGCTACATCAGCTTGGCCTGTAATTACTGCACTGACACTAATTTGATTCTGCTTCACATCTTTCTTAATTTTGTAAGATGGCTAATTTAAAATTCAACATATCAGCTTCTTCTGTGTATCTTGTTGTTAAAGGTTTAGGTGACTTCTTGTTGCCTTCAGTAACTTGCGTACTGTACGTCCAACAACGGGCATTTACAAACTTGCTCTGTCTTAATGTGTGTCTCTAAACCTTGCATTTTAACAGAGTAGCTTCTAAATCAAACGTTCTCTCCCTCCAGGTCTCTCTGAAGTGCAGAGCTCCAGAGGTTTCCCAGTGTGTGTTCCAGAGCTACGAGGCGGTGTTGAAGAACTGAAAAACACCCCTACGTCGACCTGGCCGCTGCCCTCACAGACTCCTGGCACCCCTCTTGCCCTCCCTCACCTGACCCACGGACCATAGTGCAACCTCATGCAGTGCAGGAGCCACAACCTGCCGAGTTGGGCCTGGAGACTGCATTCTGTATGTCATCCAGCTGTTTAATTAGGATTGGTTAATCATCTACTGTCTCATTTTGAACCATGTTTTTTTTTTTTTTTCCTTCCCCCTCTTCTAAGACTGCAGAGATTTCTGGTTCACTTCCTTGGCTAGCCTTTGTGTGTTTGTTCACACTATAAGTTTCACACCATTATCTTGTGATAAATTATCTGAATGAACACTTAGAGACTGAGCAGGCCCGCCACTTGTCCCTGTCTGAGCCATCCTGTGACGACCTTTTATTCTTTTGGGGACAGACGACTGTATGACTTGTATTGTCTGCATGAAGCTCTTTAATCATTATCTAGCCACACTTCTCTGCAAATTGGAGTCTATTTTTAGCATCTGCAATCAGCAGCTGAATAATGACTGTGGGCATATTTATTTGGGGTACTTTCAATTGAAATGCGGCAGAAAAAGACTTTAACTCTCCTTACCCCTCTGGCTGTCTGAAGTGGATACAAACTACATTATTGTTGTCTTTGTTGTTTTATAAGTTTTCTTTAATATCTGTGGTCAGCAGTGGGTCCAGATCCTCTGCTGTCCCCTGAAAGCAGAATGTCTGACGCATGGAAACAGTTTGCGTGTGGTCCTTTTTTTCATTTTTACATCAGTATCTGGACATTTTATAGACTAGCAGCAGTTGTCCATTGACTGCTCTCTTACTTAGTCATTCCATGGTTTAATTTATGTTTCATAGTCTTGTTAGTGTACGTGTGGCAAACTGGGAGAGAGCCTCAGTTGTGGAGGATTTTCTATTTGCTGCTTCCCCCTGCGTTTGTGACAGTCACTCGGGCTCTCTCTGCCACTTTGCTCTTTCTTTATTCTCTTTGCAGCTTTTCAAGTACCATTGCCACCTGAGATGAAGGCTCAGGTGAGATAACTCTAAACTTGTGATGTCTTGGTTTGTTAAACTTGTGAGTAGTAAGTATACATGTAGGTAGCACACTCTGTATTACCTGAAACAAGGCTAGAGCAATATCCAGTGTTTAACAGGCAGACTCTACAGATTAATTGGATTCCATTTCCGAGTCATTACACTGAAGCCCTTTTTATTGGCTCTATAGGATGTATGCACCGACGCTAACACCTTTTCCAGATTACAACAGAGGTGGCTGTGCATTCTGAGTGTGTGTCTGTGCGTGGTCACGGCTGATTCATATGAAATGCTGTTTAGGAAAAAGTGTTTAATCAGATGTTTTTGATTGACATGATTTTGTTCATTGTGTACATCATTTGAAAACAAACTATTAAAGGTCTTGATAAATTCACATGTTGAGTTTTTTTCTTAAGTGTTTGCACATTGTGACACAATAAAAGATAAAAATCCAGTGCAAAGAGATTTTTGTGTGTGTGTGTGGCACATTGTGCTGATGACAGTCCCTGTGTCATCAGATGCAAAGTGTTATCTCAGTTTTATTTGCTGTCTAAAGTCCACATTCCCAAAGTCCCTGGAAGCCAGCATGTGTTGTTTCCGCACACCATACTTTATAATCAATGATGACCTTTGAGGGGTTCACGCCGCCGCTGTCATGGGATACTCGGCTCAGCTCCAGGGTGAGAGACTGAGCTGCTGTCGCAGCTTTTGCAGACAGTCAGTGGGCTCTGTGTGTCCTTCAGCCTCGAGCCGTGAGTGAAGTTTGAGGTTTATCCATAGCTTAATGCGTCTTTTAAGGCGGAGCAGCTCCTCTGAAGTGGTGACAGGGTTTTTAAAGTCCGAGGCACTTGGGAAAGCTTAACCAGGATTTCAACTGCATGACTTAATGGGGAACACAAACGCCTCTCATCTGGGATCTGTTCCTCTGTGAATGACAAAGGTCAGCTGTGTTCAAAGATGCAGAAATGCTGTCCAGGGATGAAGAGTCTCCAACTCTTCTGCTAGTGAATGATCTATAATATTGATCTTATGTGATGAAACATAGAATCATCATATAGGGTCATTACAACAGGGGGCGCCACCGCACTGTACTGTTACCGGTTTCCACACCACTAAGCAAGTTAACAGCAAGAAAGTAATCGTTGTATCTATAAGATGTGAAATAGGTTTACAATAGTGTAATCAGGGTCACAGACAGGAGTCAGGTTACAAGTCCAAGAAAATAGACATATTTTATTCATTTATTCAAGTATATATACAGTTTATTCATAATTTATATGTTCATAACATGAAGGTCTAAATTCCGTTATATTCATTTGTTGGCCTAAAAGTAAACACATTTACAGTAACAGTCAACCTCCGATAATAATCCAAAAAATGTAAGGTAAAACAGGTCAAATGTAAACTCCCTCCAGGTTGTTAAAACCCCACATTTTTAGAAGAGTTACGGAGAACATGACCTCTGTCCTCTATGGTCTTTCCTCTATCAGATACATTATGAAGTTCTGAGGGCTGAGAAGATGTGCTACTATACTGTATGTATGATCTGCTGTATGTGATGCTACCCAGTGTTTGAAGGTAAATCTAATGCATGAAGGAACAGACATTAGAGTTGAGTGTATTTATAGTACACCAGGTCCTTCACATGCGCTTATCTGGGAGGAAGCTCACAAATTCCGGTCAAACATGACAACAAAAGGAATCAATGACATCTTTCTTGCTTTGACACCTGAAGACGTTCGTAATGTGGCTTTTCCTGCCTTTCCAATGCAAACATTTGTAGATTTCCCATTTGTGGGCTTTGAGGTCCCGTTTTCTAATAGGGTACCCTTTATCAAAGGCTTTTAAAATGTAACTAATGGCCTTTTTTAAAAAGACAACAAAAAAAAAACAGTTAATACGCAATTTACTAATGATTCGTATATCTGCTACCAGCAATTAATAAAAATAAGTCATCAGAAAGTCATATACTCTGTTTGGCCCCTTCCCTGAATAAGGGCTTCAGAGAATCTGGCCCACATTTCATGTATTAATTTAACAACTGTGGATTGTAGCAAAAACCCTTTACTAACGTCTGGCTAACATTTATATACAGGGCAGTTGCCCACTTTGCCTGATTATAATCCAACCAAAAGGACTGTTGACAACCCGGACTCCCAAATGTTTTTCTTATTAATAGCTGATAACTAAGCTTTAGGCATTAGTAAACAATTAATAAAGCCCTGAGTTAAACCCACGTATAAACCCTTCGTAGGACATGTCCTCTTACTGGACTGTTCCCGAGGTCACAAGCTTATCTCCAGTTATTCTGAGAGACAAATAAGTGCGTAATGTCTATTCCTCAGACTTGTCACCAAAGTGGATGTGTGGCCATTTGTGTGCCGCTGCCACCCAGCGATGATTGATGGGACACATCCTCCCTGCCCTAGCCTGCCCTGCCCGAGGACCCTCTCCAATGATATGGCGTGTCCCCCAGAGACACGGTGTTCAGTCTTGCGCTGCTCCTCCATGACCCTCACGCTGAGATGATGTACGGTGTGTGGCCTATTGCTTTGCCATTTATTCGCGGCGTATGGGAGCTCGAGGCTCTCACACGCCTTGCGCACGACATGATCCTATTGGATGAGCGAGGCAGGGGATATTGCAGGTGACGAGAGAGAGAGAGAGAGAGAGAGGGAGAGAGAGAGAGAGCAGTCTTCTCCAGCTCCTGTCTCTCCAACGGCAGACAAGCAAAGCTCGTTAATAGGCTCCGGATGCCTTTACAGAAAACGCGCGTCTGCGGGCTGTGTGGACTGCCTCCTCCCGCTTGAATCACACGCATGTGAACTGATCCTTCTGCCGTCGGGGACAAACGGAAGGTTATGGGTTTGTATCGAATTTCAGAACACGTGGAGAGCTCATTTGTGAGGCTGGCGGCCGCGCGCCAGTCCTCCCTGTGATGGAGGAGCGCGGCGGCGGCGGCGGTGGTGCATCGGTGGAAATGTGCGAGAGGTGCAGAGGAGATAATCAATGAAGACGCCGAGGGCTCCTGTGCGTTCGGGCAAGGTCAGAGTCTAGGCTGGATGAGATTATGTCCAAGTGGAGACAACAAGGACGGACTTTTACGCTTCCTCTCGGGGCACGGGGTCGCCTGGGGATGTCCCCTAAAAACCAAGAGTTTCTCTCTCCGTGTTGGATTGCAGAGGCGGCGAAAATCCCTCCATCTGCGTGATCATGGCTGGGCTTTATATCTGACCATCTCCGAGCTGCACGGCTTCTTTCTTTTCGCCTTCAGCCTGGAGATAAAGTTTCTCCTCTCTGCTCGCCTCGACTGCTGGATGGTTTATTCGGCCACCGATTCGTTTGACTGCACGCAGCGGAACCCGGTCAGGGGGCTTCTAGAGGCTGCCGGTTAAAGGGGACGGCGGCGGATTGAATTCCTTCGGAGCAGCAGCAGAAACAGCGGCGGCCAGCTGTGTTTTTCTGGACGGTCACATCTGCCGTTGTTGTCGTCGCTGTCCATGGTGCTGAACTCGTGCTCCAGGAATGGTGGAGACGCTGAGTATCGCAGTCATCGGTGCTCCCGGAGTGGGGAAAACTTCTATAATCCGCCAGTTCATCTATAACGATTTCTCGGAGGTGTACACGCCGACCAGGACCAGATATGTGTACAGACCCTCGGTCATACTCAACGGGAACATGTATGAGCTGAAGATTTTGGACGTCCCGCCAATCTCCTCTTTTCCATCAAGCTCCAGCCAGGTACCGTGTCTGAATCCAGATCTCGTTTATTGAATCTCCGGGTCATTTTAAAAGTACCCGTCTGTTCACAGCCCGTGGCACTCCTCAAAGACAAAACCACCAATTTTATTTATTCTTCTATCACTATCAGATGTCCCTGGTCTACTAGTTGCTATGGAGACCTGACTGACTTAATGCCTTGGAGAGCCTCACTTTGACGTTGTAACCCCCCAAGTGGAAGGAATCCCAGCTTGCATATTGTTTATTAATCATAACGTGTCTTCTACAGACTCCTAAGAGCAATGACAATTATATTCAGAGGAGTTGATTGCACTGTGCTGCTGGTGGTTGTGTTGAATCTGGCTCGTATGCGCAGGACATAATAGCAGGAACTGTGCTGCCGGCATGGCCACAGCACCTGGTTAAAGTCCCAGTTTAAAAATAGAACAGACTGGCCTTTTATTCATGGCCAGGGGTCATATGCCACACCTCATTAGGTGGACACACATCCTATTGCAGGATCATAGCAAAAATGCACTGTAGCTCCAAATGCCCAAGGCTCATAGTCACTTTGCAAAGCAGATTTGTAGCTTTGTCTTCTTCCTTGCCAAAAATTGGGGATATTGAGGGATTATCTCGGACGTTCTTGCAGCTTTTTCTACTCTGAAGGCTTTTTTTTGCTAAAGAATAGGTTAAAAAATATTCAAATGCTCATATTGAAAGCTTCTTTGGATGCTGTAATTCTTCCACCTGTCCATACTAGCCCTGACGAGACTCCCTCTTGCATTATTCAAATACATTTTCAATGTTAAGTGATGGGTGATAAAATCCAGAGTCCTCATTCTGTGCAAAAATGTATTTCAAAGTTCAGCCAAAGCCAACATGAGGCTTCAACAGTCTGAATTTGTTTTATTAAGTGGGTATCTTTTTTTAAAGTTACAGTCCAAATTCTGTCTTTGTGTTAATGTTCCTCCACTGTGGAAAGACAAAGAGGGAATTTTATACTAAAAAGACTGTAATGTTGGAAGAAACACACTTGATTTGTTTAACTCAGACTGCTGAGGCCTCATAGTAGCTAATGCTGAACTTTTTGCATTGAATGAGGACTTTGGATTTTGTCCCCCGTCACGTAAATTGTAATTGCTATAAGAAGGGATCTCTGCAAGGCCAGTCTGATCTTAGCCAAAACCTGTTTCAGTGCACATATGGGCATGTGAGACAAAAACGTTTAAGACAAAAACGCATCTTGATTAAATTCTCTTCACCATTATTCTCTTCACCAGCTGAAAAAGTACCAAAAAAAGTATGGATTTGGTGTGTGTCTGCACATGAGTGTGAGAGGTCCTTGGGTATTGAAAGATGGTGCCCGAATCAGTCCGAGTCTCTGCTGGCCTGAGGTGTGTTTTTGACTCCTGTCCATTGCAGCCAGGTTTGGGAGGCTGTGATGCTTACAAGATAGAAATCTCCAAGGTCACAACACCAAGCTGACGGCTGCTGCTGCTGCTGCTGCTGAACATTTCCCTCGTTCACGTAGTTATCTACGTGGACGAGGTGCCACTGAGAAAATAAGATCAGGCCGAGGAGGAGACAAAAAAACAACAACAACAACAACAACAAAAAGAGCAGCTTGAATGAGAGACCTCCCAAAGTGTTGGTTTGCTGTGCGCTGAGAAACCCTGGTGTTAACACAGAAAACATCTGACAGGCAGGCTGAGAGGCAAGAGTCGTCATCCTGTCAGGCTCCTGCAGAATTACATGTAGCTGCTCTAGCAGATTTAACATTTTGTTAGAAGGTGTTAAGAGGTCCGCAGAGCGCTTCATTGTTTCCTGCCCACAGAGACCCTTCGTAAAGACACTCTGACAGTTTTTTCTTTCTTCTGCTAAATGGTGCTTAACCCCCATTAGGGACCAAGCTGGTAGGTGTGAGCAGAAAGCAGGAATAAGACAGGATGAGCGTGTGCGAGTGTGAGTGTGTGTGTCCCTAAGGTTAAGTCACACGAGAAAGCTATTAAGCTCACAAAGCTTTCATTCGATATCGTGTTGTATCATATTGTGAGAACATTTCATGTTCATTTTGGAGGGGCAGTGCAGTGAGAAGGTTCCTGTTTGGCAGGCCCTTTGTGGAAGGTATACAGGCAGAGAAAACCATTAGCTGAGTGCTTCCATAACATTTCTTTCAGACGGATTAATGGTTCCTCATTTGCTGAGGAACATCCCAGTTGTACTTTTTCTTCCCTTCTCCTGTCATGTACAGCTCGCTCTGAAGCTCGCTCTCTTGCTTTGCCTGGCGACGTCCTCTATTCACGGTGAGAGCAGTGATGGGACATGGGGCATTTTTGACTCACCGCCCTGCTTTGTGTTTACCCGGTGGGCAGAGAAATCCAACCTGGGTCAGGGGCAGTGGACACAATGAGCGGCGAGTAGTGTGGGCACAAAGAAACCTGATTAAATTTACTTCTAGTACACAGCAGACTGAATTAAAGTGCAGCTCCCCGCTGGAATACAGCTGGGAATAGAAGATCAACAGAGGAGACAGTAGGAATTTGCTGCACTCAATTAGAAAGGTTGCACAGAGTTTAATGGACACCGTCGAAGTAAGGCTTAACAGATGAGGTTTTGTAATGTCCTCTGAAATTTGTGATGAATAAGTTGCAGAATGGAGTGAGTCAGTACGCCTCCATGTTTATGCAGCCTGGCAATTTCACATCAGTTCATATTACATTTGAAAGAAGAACAATAATGTTCTGGCAGGTTACTTGTGACCCCATTTCAACCACATAGACAGCCATTTTTATCCTTTCCAATGCTGGGGACAGGCAAGATTTTTATTATTTTACTGTGAGGCTGTGAAGGTGTAATGATTTGTTTTCTTACGGTGTGTCTATCTGTATCTGATAGTATTGCTTTTAAAATTGAGCATGTGTCACAGTGTGTCAATAGGACGTGATGACAGATGGTTTTGAGCCTGAGTGAATTCAGCGATAATTGATTTATTTTTTCTTGTTCTATTATTATTATTATTATTATTATTTTGTTCGTGCTATAATGTATCTCCATGACTTCCTCCCACACAAAATGCTCCCTCTCCCTTCCTGCTCTCTCTGGACATTTTTCTCAGTTATCTCTGTCGATTCAGTCTCTGATAACAGGCTGGAAATGATTGCTTTTCATGTCACACATTGTGTGATTTTGACTCTCACAAAAACATGAAGTGTGCATCCATGAAGCAAAGATGAGGTTTACGAACCATTTAAGTGTTTGGGTGGCAGATTTTTTGGTTACATGTGTTGAGGGTTTTGGTTGTGACTTTTAAAATTAAACTAATATAAATTAGACAAGTTGCTGTGAGCGTAAGGAATAATTCTGTTTTCTTAGAATAGAAAATATTTTAATTAATCATTAGCAATTTATAGCTCAGAGAAAAGTGTTGTTATGGTTTATATATACAAGCATGATTAAAGGAATAATTCCACATTTTGGGAAATAGGCTACTTTGCCCTCTTGCCTAGAGGTAGACAAGAAGATTGACACCACTCTCATGTCTGTACGCTAAATGGGAGGCCACTGACATGAGATGGTTAGCTTAGCTTAGCATAAAGAGTGAAAACAAAGGGAAATGGCTTGCCTGGATCTTTACAATTGTAACTAAATCTGTCTGCTAGCACTTCTAAAGCTCATTAATTAACAAAAACAATAGTTTAAAAGCACATTGTCACTGTGCTCAGCCAAGGAATAGCCCTGCACGTAACCTTCTGCAAAAGCATAAAGTTGTTGTTTTTACACTTTATATTTTGTACAGATTAAAAGAAAAAAAGAGATATATAACATGTTAATGAGTGGGCTAGAGATGGTGAAAGGTGGATTTCTTAAGTTTCAGGCAGAGCAAGGCTAGCTGTTTCCCACTGCTTCCAGTCTTCATGCTAAGCTAAGCTAAGCTAACCAGCCACTGGCTCTGGCATCATATCTAATGGTCAGTGGTATCAATCTACTCATTTTCTGTAACTCTCAGTTAGAGAGTGAGTAAGCGTATTTCTGAAAATGTTTAACTATTTCTTTGAAGCTGTTTCAACTTGTGTGAAATCCTTGTTAGCTCCTGAAGTCAACACTTCATGAGTATATTTCCCAGAGTTACCTGGTCACTTTTAAAAGTAAAATTTTGCAATTCTGTGTGTGAATGCGAGAAACCGGTAACAGGCCATCCACCCCATGTCATCTCAATTAAAGTGAATCACTCAAAAGGACAATAAAACCTAAAGATTTTAATGGTTTTCCCGGTATAGGTCAACACTGAGTAATGGCAGTTTCGTCCCTAGGGGATGTAATAGATTTTAATTGCAAATCGGGCAGTGTGGCCTCTGTCTGACGTGTCTCTAATTACTCAGCACCCTTCCCCCACCCAGTTATACCTTCTTACCTCCTGTGCTCAAGTATTGATCCGTTACAACCACTCATTACTACTAAGCTACCTCCGCTAATATCAGGAGACATGACAGCCTTGTCATAGCCTGTTAGAAACTCACCACGGCCCGCGGTTGTCAGGGAAACATGTTCTGTTTGGCTCTTGAGGAGTGAGGGATGAGATGCTCTTTTTTTTCCTGCGATGTGTTAAGAGGACCAACTGGAGAATACAGACAGTGGCACCACACTTCAAGTTCACGCTCCCAAATGCACACTCTCTCACATCCTGCAAGCGCACACAAATAAACATGCCCATACATACATTTTTAATTTCTTTGATTTCAGTTTATCTGCTGTGTATGGCTGCATTGTGTTGTCTTCCCAGGCTTACTGTAGTTCCTAATTTCTCTGTTTTGCCTGTGATTCTTGTTTGTGTTTTAGAGAAGTGGCATTGCTGTTTCTAGTCCCTCCTCTACATTTAAAAAAACAGGTCCTGGATGAAAAAAGAGATATGGGATGAGAACACAAGGTGCTATTTTTAGCCCCAGGGATATGAGGCTGCAACCGAAGTCAGTGTGTGCATTTCATATCATCAGCTGCCTCAATTATCAGAAAAGAGTGAGCCGTGATGATGTGCCGAGTTGCGACAGGAGATATGTCTTTTTTTGTTTGGCAAAAATAGCTGAGAATTTTCTGAGGCCTGCGTGACATGAGTTTGGATTTGAATTGTACTGGACACTCAACAATAGATAAGATGTAATTACGGTAGAAATCATACAGTCTGTGAATTCTTTTTCCCTGTCTCTGACAACTGATTCAACCTGGATAGAGACAGAGAAAATAATCACACTTTCTACCAGTTTTCACAACACGCTGGCCCCCTTACTTCCTCCCTTCGTCTGTTTTTTCTCTTTTACTTTTGATGGCGGTGATCTTCGTGCTACATGTTTGTCTCCATGTCTGTTTGGCCTCATTATCTCTCTGCTGATGCAGGAGGCTGTTTTTTCCCCACACTCACCCAACCCACAAATGCCCTCTTCCAAACTGAATGAAGGCAAGTTATTCCTCGCTGACACAGATGTGTTCGTGTGATCATCATTAGAAGTTACACTGATCACCGCCCCCTTCCTTCGCCTCCCCTGTCACAAATTATCAGCTGATTTCATTTGCACAGACTGCCAGTGGGTTGATTTGAGAAGCATATTTTCTCCAACCTTGAGAGCAATGTAATTACATTTCTCACAGACCTATCTCAAGTTGCACACACCGTTGGAGGTTGGATGTAGAAGAACTAATGTAAAAACCACATGCAAAATGACTTTAAGACTGTAGCAAATCAATTGTCATTGCAAACACTATTTCTAACAAGGGTCATATTAGCTTGGATGCTAATTAGAAGCAGAACAATTAGAAGAGGTCTGGCAATCAGCACTTTGATATCTGAGTTTTCAAAGCAACATGATGCAACAAACAGAACTCCAAAGAGGCCAAATCATCTGTGCCTGAGAAGCAGGTGCATCAGTCAAAAAAAAAAAACAAAACAACAAAATGAAACACACAGAGCCACATTATTTACAAATCAAGCAGAGCAGCTTTGAAAGTCATGTCAATCATTTCTCAATTTTGAGTGTGTGATAGGAAGATATTTTGCAAAATTATATTTTTGCAGAGATATTATTACATCTTCTTTTAAATCTTCTCTTTTTTTTGCTCAAATTGCTCAGAATTGGAACACAAACACAATGCCATAGTAACAAGGAGACTTGATAAATGCTCATAACTAAGCTGCTTCAAAGTTTAAGGAATAAACATGTTAGGGAATACTCCTATTCATTTTCTTGCTGAGAATTAGAAATTATTGACGACAAGTCACCAATAAATAGTCTAGCACATAAGCCCCTCTAAAACCCTAACTTGAAACAATTGGCATATAACTTGTGAATTAGTGATCTTTACAAGATCACTAACAGACAGATTTAGTTACCACCGGACAGAACCAGGCTAGCTGTTTCCCCCTGTCTTCATGCTAAGCTAAGCTAACCAGCTGCTGGGATAAATTATACTGAATTGAATGGAATTGAATGGAATTGAAATGAAATGAAATAGTATAAAGTGAACTGAACTGAGTCAATCAAATTGAGTAGAATTAACTAGAATTGAGTAGAATAGAAGAGAATTCAACTGATTTCAGTTCCTGACCGTCACAGTCTCCAGACCCTTCATTAGCAGTGTGCGGGCACACCAGAGGTTACGTTGACACTCTATCTGCTCATCCCTTGATCCACCGCTGCCTTTTTCATCTTTTTAACATTCTCTCAGGGCTGCATTTGTTTTCTCATTTACCTCCCTCAGCTGATCTTCCCTTCCCACCCTCTTTTTTCCTCTCCCTCTTTTATCAGATCAAAATGCTTATAAATTCGTTGCATGCTGTTAGAGGCGGTGAGGGCGGCGGCGGCGGCGGCGATGGGTTGATGAGAGCTCAGGGAAACATGGCATGAATAGAAAAATGGGTCACTGTGTTTCTATTGAAGCAACTGTCCCCCAGTAAGGTGCAAATGTACCCACATATGCTTTGTTTACAGTTTGAATTACCATCAAAAAAATGTTGCTGTTTGCCCTGCTGTATGTGCACCGCATCACAAAGCTTAGTCAAGCAGCAACAAAAGTTAAAAATTAGTATGTGTTCCTTTTTCTACTCCTGACAGAAGGCAGGGTGTTTGCTAATCTCTTATAAGCTGTAACCTCTGTCGCCGGTGACCTTGAACATGTGTAGCTAGGATACTGTGCAGGGCTTTCTGCTGGGCAGCCACCGTGGTTTATGACTTTGTTCTAGGCTGCGAGACTCCCAGAGCCATGCTAGCTGCAGGACTTTGCTGACTCTGCACTCTTTCACAGAGAATAAGCAGCAGGGGCAGGCAAACTGTGACACTGATCCAAACTGCCTTAGAAAAATTACAGGCACACATGCAGCATGCTATTCCGCTGGTTTCTCTCTAATATTATTGTATTCTATTAGTAGGTGCATTGTACGCTAGCGACTCTCTGAGGTTGTACTTTGGCACAGCGGTGCTTTGAGCTAAATGCTAACATCAGCATGCTAATATGCTTACCCTGACAATGCTGACATGATGATGTTTAGCAGGCAAAATTTGCAATATTTACCATCTTAGTTTAGGGTGGTAGCATGCCAATACATGCTAATTAGCAATCTTGTCTTGAATAAAAGTATTAGATCATTAAAGGTTTGATTAGATGAGGGCATTATCGGCAAAGTCATTTGTTTTTGTCCCAAGGGGGGGCGTGAATGTCTCTACCAAATGTCATGACAATCTATCCGCTACTTGTTGAGACACTTCACTCAAAACCACAAATAACCTCATGGTGGCTTTAGAGGAAATGTCAGGGGATTACCAAAGTCCTGAGGATTAATCCACTGGGCACCATGAATGTCTTTACCAAATCGTATCATGGAAATCTATCCAACAGTTGTTTGACCAAAGAGGTGGACTGACTGACAGACTGATGCCGCCCCAAGAGGCCATTCTGCTAGTTGGGCTTTAACTTCTCTAGGCCGTAGAGTATTTATTTATTTATTTGTATATTTACATTTTTTCTCTTTGTGTCTGTACCATAGGAGTGGCTGGATCTGCGCTGCAGAGGTGTTCGCAATGCCAACGCCTACATCCTGGTGTATGACATCTGCTGCGTGGAGAGCTTCGAATACGTCAAGATGATCAGACAGCAGATAGTGGAGCACAGGTAAACAGCTGGCCGAACAGTTACTGAATGAACACCCACTGACATGCAGCCTGTTAACCCTCGCCGGTGATTTCTAATGACATCACCATGGCACCCGTCTGGAGACAGCATGCAATTTCACAGCCCTGCCACAAAGCCATACAATCACACATTTGTGACAGTGTGACAGTGATCGATAATCTGCTTGTGGTGATATCTTTTAATTCAGCACACGCCTCCCTGCATCCTAACAGTTTAATAATGACATTTGATTGAGGCATTCCTGCAGGAGAGCCACCTGAGATGTCACTGGTGATTTAAAGATTTTTTTTTAGGATATTCCAGCTATTATTGGACAGAGTACAGCAACAAAAAAACAGGAGGCTTGAGAAGCAGAGAGAGATAACATAGTAAAAGTCTCCTGGCTGGCTTTGAACCAACTCAAGTTGGAAAAAAGACCAATGAAAAGGCATCACCCACTCTATCATCCTCGCTGTTGGCATACCGGCATATACTTTACTTACATATTGAAAGGTACAATGAGTGGCCTCATTTGTGCTGCTATGTTGTGTGTGCCACTGCACAGGTCATCCTGAAGCTCCAAATGTGTTACCACAAATGTTTATGGCCTATGACAGAAAAAAAAGTTATCACCAGGAGCTGGGGAAGGAAGGGTGAACGCCAGAGCAATGAAAAACAGGGGAAATTCGTAATCATAGGACGAAGATCTGAGGCTAGACTGCAGGAGGAGAGGAAAGAGCGGAGAGAGGACAGATACTGTATATAGACTTAACTCATGAATAATAGAGGCTGTTGCAGCACAGGGTGGCTGTAGACGTCACCTATAAAGAATGTATCTGTTTATTTTACTCTACTTTAAAATATATGCTTAAAATATTTGAAATGCTCCTCAAACTTCTTCTGACAAAATCTGTTCAAAAATAGAATAGCCTTATTTTTTCTGCTCTATATATATTTTTTTTTTAAGCCCTCGAACCTTCAGTTCAGTGTAGTCTATGACAGTGTTGTGTCCCTCCTTTACTTCTGTAGAGTTTCCTCCCAATTTTCACAAACAGGTGCATGTGCACACTCTCACACATACAGTACACCTCGTCGCTAAAAAACTCAAGCTTGAGCAGATATGCTTGGAGATATTTTTAAGTCAGTTATGTGAGCACAACCTGTGAGAAAAGGCGAAAAGTGAGATGATTACCGCAAGGTGTTTTTCAAATCCACATCTTTAAGAACTTTGCCGCGGGGCTTGAAAATTGTACCGTACATATCTCTCTGTGTCCTTCTCTCTGTTGAGCTATCTGTCCATCTGTCAAGGCAGATGTGACTATGCACTTTATACACTTTATGTATGCAAGTCCTTGTCAGAAGATGAGGCACGATGTAAGAAAGGAAAACTTTATTCATTATAAGAGGAAGAGATGAATTGTTAATGCAGCAGCATTAACAATTTATACCTCAGCTGACACTGAGCTCAGCAAGTCAGCAGATGTTACACACATCACTGCTCCTTCAAGTTTCATAATGCACCTTATTTATAAGTCCACAGTGAATTCAACTTGACCTATTACGTTTTTTTTTATGTAACTCATATGCTAATGATTTTTTTTCATACAAAATAATAATTAAAACTTCCAGCTCCCAACTAAACAGTAAAAATGAATGTCATTGTTAATTACTGTATATAAAATCAGCCTTATTCCTTCATAGTATTTGCTGTACAATCCAATATATTACCTCCAGTAACTATTTTTTTCTACATTGCCGTGGTAAACTGTCATTCTCTCCTTTTCAAGTCGATATTTGGATTTGATTTCTAAACCACCACTAATCAGGTGTTGCAGGAAATTGGTTGGACTTGATGAAGTCCTCTTGGGTGTTGATGTTTTTCATTAACACTGTAGGAGTAATTACAAACACAAGTCTTGAGCCACTAATTTATGCCTACCTCTAGCTTGCCACACATTTTCACACTTCATAAAGCTGTAAACCAGCCACTGCAGAGTGTGGTGGGAGGCCCCTTGAGCCTGTGAGCTCTAATCCTCCAGTCCGCCCCCACACACCTCAGAAGGAAGGAAAAACTGCACACAGAGATCTTGCACACGCCCAGCTAACCACTGTGACAAACACCAGGATGATAACTGTGCCTTTGGAAATTAACCTTTTTTCATTCTTACCTCTCACATGCTCCTGCAGGGATGGCAGCAGCAGTGAGGTGCCAATCCTAGTAGTAGGCAACAAGAGAGACCTGCAGCGCCAGCGCTTCATGCCTCGCAGGGCAGTGTCAGTCCTGGTGAAGAAGACCTGGAAGTGCGGTTATGTGGAGTGCTCTGCCAAGTTTAACTGGCACGTGGTCCTGCTCTTCAAAGAGTTGCTGGGCATCGCTGTGGCGCGGGGCATGCGCCAGAACCACACCTCCATCCGTCTGCAGGGGGCGCTACAGAGGAATCGCTGCACCATCATGTGACCCTGAGAGCCCCCTCCACGACTCTCACCTCAGGAGTGAAGCGGCAGTGGAGAAAAGGACTTTTTATCTAAATGGCTGGAAAAATACCCCGTGGCCTCCTGCTTTACTGAGCTGATTTTTCATAATGAGGTTTATTAGACTCGTGCGCTGTAAAAGACACTAAAATTTCACACATGGTCATCCAACCACTTCCTAGTCAAATTCTGCCAAATGTGTAGAAGCAAGGAATGAGGTGTTAGAGGAAGCAGGTGAAAACCAAAACCATTAGCATAGCACAGTTATTTTTCTCACGTCAGTTAGACAGTTAGGCATTTGAGGCCGTGCTTCCCAAAATCACACAGCAGCAGGTCTTATTGAGGATTGTCTTGTGGTTGTAGCTGGACCTGAAAGGATGGAAGCTGTGTTTGTGAGACTCAAAATGGAGAGGCAGCAATATCATCGAGTCTTCCTTTGAATTTGTCATATTGAGTAAGGTTAACAGCAGGTGCTCATATCTGACATATTTGGATTTATCTGAATGTAATGGTCAAAAAGATAGAATAGATAAAGAGCAAAAAACATTCATTCATTTCTGGGGAGATTATCTGGAAATGTACAGATACGATTGGATGGTGTTTCATTTTAGATTGTGAATAGTAGCCTACGTTGTTTTTCTTTCCCTGTCCCTGTTACAAACTTGGCCCAGGGTAAAAGCTGTTTGTTTAAACAAAGGGTGTTTTAAGGTTGTCTTGCAGCAGAAAATACTGCAGACACTTATCGTGATGTACTGTAGGACTTTAATCTGCTCCCTCCCCTCACTCAGTGTCTGTTTCTGATGAATGCATTAAATCCAGGAAACTGGGGACCTGCAGAAGGCTACAGAGCCTGAAACGAGAACCTGTACAAGCAATCTGGATGTGTGTGTATATGAGAGAGAGAGAGAGAGAGAGAGAGAGGGAGAGACGGAGAGAGCGAGAGGGCCAGTGAGGGAGAGGGAGACAGAGAGAGGCAGGTTTGATAGCTGACATTCACACACAAAGGACAGACACAGCAAGATAAGAGACAGATGTTGAAGCTTTGGATTAGGATGGAGCAATACAATCCCACAGGGATTTCCTGACTGACTATATGTACTACCATATATTAAAAATGCCTCACACAGTAGATGTAATCCACTCATGCTCGGATTTCCTGCAGAAATTAGGAAGCAAAGCTCAATGACTTCCACAAAACACCCCATGAGTGCATCACAGACACACAGGGAACCTTAATAAAGCTTTGATATCAGTATCTGAATAGTGTCTAATTGGTAATGTTGTGAGATTAAAAGTTGCTTTTTCATTTGATTAGACCTAGCTAGGTAGTTTGTGAATATGGCTGCACTGAAAGTAAGCAGACCTATTGTATATAAGAGTGATTCATAGAGTAATTGACTTGCATGCTTTTGTTGGTAGAGCCAGCAGGTCAGGGTTTAACTGCACTGATGTGAAAATGTGATGTTGTGTTTATTTTTTTTGTAATACATGATTTTCTGACAATGTAATGAGCAGCTGAGTGGAGTGAATGTGGTCGTTTTTCACTGGCATGTTAGAGCACAAGCTCATGATTCTCTCCAAGATGTAGTGTTGAACCCTTCAATCAGGGCAGATGGCTGTGTTAGTTTTTTGTTTGTTTTTCTAATAAAACAAAAGAAATATGTAGCAGACATACACTAGAAAGCAACTGTGTGTAGCACGAGTTCTCATCAGTTTGTTTGTGTGCGCGTTTCCAAATAAAAAGGGCTACAGTTTTTTATCAGAAATATTACTTGTATTTATTTTTACTGTGTTAGTACTGTGAGTAAATTTGTTTGGGTTTTTTTTTTTTTTTTTGACACATGATGAATTATTAAATGCATTTGAGAACAGCAACCTTTCTCCGGTCACTTTTCAATCCTGTGCAACAATTGTACCACATTAAGATCTTTTGTGACAACACTGCCACCTTGTGGTAAGGCGATGTTATTAGGCGCCAAAACCAGAGGCGGATCAGGCGTCACACACAAACCTCCTCCAGGTGCTGGATTTTTGCTTTAACGTGCACGCTTCATTGTAGACGATCATCTGGTGATCTTCCCAACGTAATAACTGACCTACCTTCATTTAAGTTGGCAGTGAGATAATGACAATCGCCGAAATACAAACTAATCGATTCATTAATTCAACCGCATGACGGTTCTTCAGGTCATCTCGCCCAACTTTCCTTGTGGGTAAATGCGACCACATTAACCTGTTACGGATCCCAGGAGCAAGAGTTTGTTGCTGGGCCATTACTGATCCCCCGATCGCTTTATCGACTGCTCTGATTGTCAGTCTGTTTGTGGTCATTGTTATTAAACAATATTTCATATGGGGATATGCACCATACGATCACAGTTTAAACTAAATAACGAAGTTTCTGAAGGTTTTGACATAGGATCCCTTCTACAGGACAGTTTTAAGATTAATGCAGGAAACTACCAATAATCAATCAGCAGGCAATGGCCGAGGGGCACTTGTGGCCCGTGGAGGTCTGGGGCCTTGTGGGTAATCCAGACGTGGATCCCACTGACCATGTAGTTCATCGCCTGAGCCCCAACGTTGCCCGATATCGTAATGAAGTCAGGTTTTTTTTTTTTTTTTCTACCGCTGAATGAAGTGAACGGGAGCCAGAGGCTTGTTACTACTTTGCTCTGATACCAGTGGGCGTCTTTTATGCGTGTCCGTGTTTGCTCCGGCCTGCGCCGCGTCTGTCTGCTCACCTGACCAGTATCAGGTCTGAGATCCGCGGCCCGAAACCGCATGTCAAATGTTTAGGGATGTTTAGATAACAACATCACGTGGTGCAGGTCCGGCTCATAGAGCGGAATGGGTAGAGCGGTCATTCCGATTCAAACACAGACTACATGACGGGCCGGGTTAGCGGCCGCTCCCTCCTAAAGTGACGGCCATAAACTCTGTATCTCCGTCGTCATGGAAATCATTGCTGGTTTGGCGACGGCCCGATCAGATTATGTGGAGGCCATGTAATTGAATTTCCTTTCTATCCACTGCAGCTCTGTGCTCTGAATCCTCTGCAGTCTGCATCAGCAAAGTGTCTTGGCATCACTTCTCGTCTTTCCTCCGGTGTCCGTTCCGGCGTCATGTGAAGGGGGTCCACGGCGGTCCATGTCGCCCTAGACCCGACACTCCTCCGTCGAGCTCCGCCGTCACTGCCGACGTCCTCGCCCCGTTAGTCCCGGTGGGGTAGCGTCCCTGTCCCAGCTGTCCCCGGTTTATCCTGCGCCCTTTCGGCGTGCGGCGTAGCGGAGGATGAGCGAGCAAGGGAAGGGCTCGGCATCCGCCTCTGCCGCGGCCCCGGCACCGGGGTCGGACACGTACAAAGGCTGGCTTTTTAAGTGGACCAACTACTTGAAAGGATACCAGCGGCGATGGTTTGTCCTCAGCAATGGCCTGCTCTCATATTACAGGTAAATTCCGCAGACGCGGAGTGCAACATTTCCCAAAATCAAGGCGCACAGCCGAGTCATATTTATATGTCGGTGCATCATTACAGCTGGCTGCCCCAGCTGGCTAGCGGCGGGCTAAAGCTGTGTGTTTACTTCAAGCTGACAGTGAGAAAACACAGGCGTTTTACTTTGACCGACCACGGGTTGCATAACGGCACCGACACGGAGAGACGTTTATAGAGCAGCGATAGCATCGAGGCTTTCTGACTCAGTAAAGTGACAGAAATGTGGCCACAGCAAGTACCGACGTTAGCTAGAAAACTGAGCTAGCCCGCTAGCCTGAGTCGTTGGACTGCTGACAGCTGAAGATCCAGCTGTCCGCCCCTCAGGGACACTAACGCGACAACAGGCACTACTCCTTTAAAGTGTAGTCAATAAACTGGACCTTCTAATTGTTTCTTTTTAAGCCCTCGAGGTCACTGTTTCACAAATGTATTCATTCAGTGCATTAGCAAACGTCCCGGGCTGCGCAGTGTGATCACTCTAACGAGATAATGTTTCCGGAGACGGTCGCTGTCATTATCAGTCTGTCTTCGGTCTGATCACACAGTTGCAAGCTGTGAGCTGAGGCTGGCTCTACAACAGCCTGACACCTGTGGCTCAGGTGCTTCGTGCAAGGGAGTCATGTTTCCACAGGTGTGGGTGTGCAGGCACAACATGGAAACACTGAATGGATCATAAAGCATGTCCAATCGCTGGGAGACAGATATTCAGTCCTTCACACATTCAGTTTACTTCAATACAGAAGTCTCCTGTATATTGTTCATGAAAGTCTAATTAGATTGTATTTATTTATAAACAAGTCTTGTCTCTGAATGTCTAAAACAAATCTAAACAACCAACATCAGCTTTTTCATTTTCAGTCTAATGTTAATACAGCCTTGCTAGCAGGTGAATTAACTGTCACATGGTCCAGTCTGAGGAAATTCAATCTTAACAGTGGGAACAGTATGTGTGACAGGATAAGCTCAACTTTAAGGTTCACTTTTTTTCCATTTACAGAGCTTTAACCTGAGCCAGCTTCATTCACTGATGAAGACAGTGAGATGCAGTTGAGAGCTCTGAGAAAGCTATGAGTGGGCCTCTGAATTGTGATTATTTTGTCATGCAAGAGGTTGACTCTTGTCATTGTTTTCACTGCATGGCTCTTGCATGTTTGACCAGCTTGCTCGCTACCACTTGACGGCTTTTGTCAACATTGAAATGATCTGCTCTGTAGCTTTCTAGGTCACACTGCCCTTTGTGCACATTTACCAATTTAAACCTACCATGGATTCTTGTTATGTTTAGTTCCAAAGTGTCTCTCTTGCCAAGAAAATCTATTAATGAATAGACTGAACATTTGGAGCTTTTGCACTATGGGATTTGCATGAAGCAATTAATGATGCCTCACCGGGAGGCCGTGAACCACCTGTGTATATGCATGGTCCACATGAAAGAAGAGATGGTGCATTTGTTGCAAAAGTTGTTCACCCTGTCTGACCCAGTTTTCCTAATTAAATGATTCACAGCAGAATGAAGATGCACCCACCTTCCTGTGCTAAAAGTACTAATAGTCAAAGCTGAGACTGTGAAGTTTAAACGCCTTCACAAATCGGAAATGACTTAAAAGAAAAACCCTCTAACTACTAGCCTAATGTGTTAATGCAAACTATAGTTGATTCCAGGAATAAAAATAATGTGACACTAAGCTGATCCCTGTAGGAAAATTGTCTTTTCAAGTTTCATCTTTCACTGAGAGGATAGATTGCAAAATCGGCTATGAAGCAGGCAGGGGTTCACTGCCTTATTTAAACTAAAGGCTTAAAAGGCTCTTCTTCAGGGTGATTTCTTGTTGGTATGATGTTATGAGTCTGGGTCCCGTGACTGCAAGGCAAATTTTTGACTCACGATGCTTCCCTGACGCTCCCGCAGTCATAAATGCAATCTTCAATGGTATAAATTTTCAGATTGGATAGAGAACATTTTTAACTGAGTGTGCCTGCAGAAAAATGTGATCAAAACCACAGTCTGAGGCCATTTCATTCCTGGCTACAGTCTTGCCCAACACTCTGGTGTTACACTTTCTCAAGCAGCCTGATTGCCTTCTGTTGTCAGCAAAGCGTTATTTGACACAGAGGTATGGTAGCCAAAGGCCTACTCCTGCCTGCACTCGCAGTGAAAGGAAAGATGCACGTTGCCTCTGAACTCTATTAATAGTCCATTATGTTATAAGGCGACTGCTGTCCCCGAGGTAAAGGTAGCCCGTCGACATCTGAGCACAGAGGCAGTGAAGCGCATGAGTTGTCTCCTCCACTAATGTCTTCCCGGCAGACCCAATGTGTGTGTCTGACTTCAGGCTTTGTGTGCCTCCATGTGTGCCTTCTCTGGCCGACTATCTGCACTTCTGTTTTGAGTCAAGTAAAAGGGAAACAGTCAGACAAATGTGACAACATGTTAATTATTGTGTCTTCATTGTATGTCAAGTGATAATTGTGTTGATTCTCAGATGTACACATTTATGTTCCTTTTATACAATTATAAGATGAATACACAGAGAAATGAGCCTTACAGCTCGCTATTTTAATAATACTTAAGTTTACAATTGCTGTTTTTACACTAATATTTTCAGTGACTTTAGCGTGTTTGAAGTTGAAACATTGTAAGAAACATGTTGGCCCCTATTCTAAGAAAGATCAGTGTATGATATGATTGACTGGAAAAAATGTTCATAACAGACTGAGCTCTATCATACGATATGCACTTTAAAGCCCAGACAACTTACTGTATGTCACATCAGAGGTAGCTCAGCATGCATCGATCAGTTGTTTGATTTGGAGTGTTCAATATTTGTTTGCCCTTTTTAAAATGCCAGTTTATATGTCTGATAAATCAATAGAGACTGACTGCTAATTAGAGGTCTAGCCAGGGAAATAAGGGATCACCTCCATTCCCAAGGCCTGCTGTTGTCAACGCAAAGGCCTACTTCTCTAACTTGTAGCTGAGAAGCCAAAGGGCAGTGGAGGACCATAATCAATGCTTTGACTCCGTGGACAAACTGACACACTCAGCACTCAGCCTGTTCAGTTGTAATGAGTTTTATAGAGATTCAACATCGCACTTGTTATTGATTACTTCTGGCTCTGACACTGCAAGGCTGACTCTCTTCTCTTCCACGTCAGCCTTTTGCCTTGTCTCTTCTAGTTTAAATCACCCAAAGAGCCTCATTGTGCTGTTCTCACCAGGATATGTGACAAGATCTATGCCCTCCCTCTCTCGCTGAACTTCTTTCATTTTTAATTTCTTAATTGACTTTAGCTTCCAGTTTTAATACTCTCCACACTACCTGCTCACCTCTTAAAGTAAATCTGGCTTGGTGCTTGAGGGAAGATTACAGGGCATGAAAGCTGTGAGTGGTATTGAAGCTGCTGTATCAGTGAATCCGGCCTTGCCTTTCATAGTAGACTAGGCCCGCCGCGTTTTCTTCTCAGCTGCGGGAGAGTAACTAGATAGTATCAATTTAAGTGCTCAGTGGGGGCTTGACACCGTTCGTGTCCCTTTGGAGAGTCAGGTTATGGTGTTACTGCTGGCACGCTCAGCTTCTGGGGGAAAGGAGGTGGTGAGCTAGCCAACGTTGGGCCCAGCTGCAGGGTAAAGCCTGGCCTCGGCCATGTTTACAAGCCTGGCACATCAGCAGAGTGACTGGACCAAGAGATGTGGATGCTGTGATCTAATCTTGTTAATGGGCTCTTCGTTGGTCTTAGCACCGGGCTAATGTGTGTGTGTGTATGTAAAAGTGTCTCTGTGTGTGTGCCTGTCCGGTTGGTCTTTTTGTTTTTATGTGAGGGTGAGAGCAGCAGAGTGACGTTAGAGAGAGCAAGGAGTCGGGCCGCATTTCTCACCATCTCATTGTCTTCGTGTTTCAGAAGGTCATGTCATGATGTTCATGTTGCAGTATCATTGCTTTGGTTTTTTTCTCTTATGTTTCCTCTCTGTCTTCAGCTCGGCACGTTCCGCAGCGTTTCTCTGGCTCTCTCCCTCCATGTCTTGTGATATTTCAGCCCCCAGCCACAACAAAACCTATCTACATTCTCATGCTCTGGGTACTGTGTCATATTTCCTCTGCCCGTCTGTGCATGTCTCCTCATGCTTATGGCTGTCTGTTGTATGTTGTTCACTGGTTGTTGTTCTGTCATTACATGCTCCAGATCGGTGGATTTGTGTTTTATGAGGATGTGTGCACAGGGGACTGACAGGTAAAGCACTGCAATTCTCTCCTGGCTCAGTGGAACACGCAGGACTCTCCCTCATGCCCTTAGCTGCCCCCTCTCACCTTCGCCCCCTGCCCTATTAGAGCCTTAATGCCCCTGTAGCCCTTATCTCTCTTTCCCAGCTTTGGTAGTTTCCTTGACTGAATAAAATTCGTGGCCTTTGCATGGCCTCACCTCCCCACAGGGCCGAAGTGATTTTGCATGGATCTCATCTTACTCATCAGATGCACATTCAGTTTGTTGACCCACTTAGAGCCAGGACTCTGCAGCTGAACTCCGCTGGGCGAGGTTGGAAACTGGGCTGTGCAGCATCTCTGCCCGCCCTCCTCATGGCTTCGCATGGCCCCAGCATGGTCTTGTCTGCACAACTGATGTGCACCGAGTGCCAGCAGAAGAGTGGTACACTGAAGCATTGTTCTGTATTGGCATCATAACAAGACTTGACTTCAGCCAGTAGTGGCAGTGGGAGGGAAGTCACTGCCTGGAAGAACTTATAAATACACTTCAACCCCTGGCTTAACTGGGAGGCAGCCACCTTGTCTGTGTCAACTGAGACTGGAGCTGCTGTAGAGCTTAATGCTGCTGAGAGGCAGCTGCTCATAGCGGTGAAGGCTAACTGAGAATGGATAACTGGATGTTAGCACCCACAGACAAATCCAGATGATTGCATGACTGCATGCTTCAAAGTGGCTGTTTCCAAGCGTATGGACGGGCAATCGTGACATGGAGGGCTGAAGATTTGTTCTATCTGAAGCAAGCGCAGCATCTGAGTTTGCTGATTAGTTTATGCCCTCTGGTTATAGGTGTTAATCAGCAAAATCAGCTGTCTTTTGCTGGAATGAAAACCTGCATACACTCAGCTCTCTGAGGGACATGATGGCCCATCCCTGCCCCGCAGCTTAGCTCGTCTAACTGTGACAGAATGTCAGACAGCCCACTTTCCAACACAGAACTGTAAATGTAATGTTTCTCTTGAATCTTCTGTTTTTCAGTTAATCAAATTAGTTGTAGTAATGGAATTCTAACAAGAACCTCATTTAAAAACTTGTCAGGCTGTAGACTAACTTGCTTATAATTATGCTACGTAATAAATTCCACTGTATTTGTCCGTTTTGGAAGATTTGCAACCCCACATTTTTTTGATTTACTGGAAATGTATTATAAACCTATGCATGCTATGTATATTTTTGTGTAAGACTTAAGCAGTGCAATTATGCACAGACACATACAACACTCTGTTGCCCTTCTTTGTTCTAATCTCTTACCCGGCTGCTTTGGCTCTCTCTCCCCTGCTATCTCTCTGTCATTTTTTTTTTACCACCTCTCACACTCTGTTCTCTCTTTGTTCCCACTGTTATTCATTGTTTGGTTTTGTTCACTACACAGGCTTGGAGCCAGACAATGGCCTTGTTATCTAGAGTAATGTGGCCCACTGAATGTGCAACAGTTGGTCTTAGTGGAGGCTACACAGAGTGCCCACAATTCCACACACGCACAACAGGGCAGGCAGGTCATGCTGAGCAAATTAGAAGTTCAAACTATCCTGTATGTCCACATTAGCTAATGCAGGTTTAGGTCTCATCAATGAATGTGCTTCAGGGATGGTGTGTATTCAGTCAAATGAACAGATACTACTGCCACTACTGCCTGGCTACTGCCTGGTGACTCCTGACATGATCACTGTGGCAGTCCTCTACCCCTCCCTGCCTCCCTGCTTGTGCTTATTGAGTTGCACTATCCTACCTACAACTTAGCTGAATTATACTACTACTTTGCAATTATATATTTATGAATGGAGTGGTTTTTGGACAAATACTGTGAGCGATGACGTTTAACTCATGTCCAAGACCAGTTCTTCAGCTCTTTCTTGTCTGCCTGTCCTTCTCTCGCTCTGTCTTTCTCTGTCTTTCTTTCTGCCTGGCATTTTATTGCAGGACGCAGGCGGAGATGGCCCATACATGTCGTGGAACAATCAACTTGGCGACAGCACACATCGACACAGAGGACGCCTGCAATATTGTCCTGAGCAGTGGCGGCCGCACTTACCACCTGAAGGCTAGCACAGAAGTGGAGCGGCAGAGATGGGTCACAGCACTGGAGTTGGCCAAAGCCAAAGCCATCCGCATGATGAACGATCAGTCTGGTAAGGGCAGCTGAAGCAGGCAGCTACTTATTTGGAAAACTTAAGCAGCATGACATGCCTTTTATTGTGGAAGTTCAAGCTGCAAGAGTATAATGCACCCATGAGTAACTGGTGCAAGATGTTAGTGGTAAGAATCCAACTTTGATAAATAAAGGCTGGGTCGATACAGTCTGAGCAAACACAGAAGAGTGTGTTTTTCTTCTGAACTGAATTGTTAGTTCAGTCAAGATCCCTGCTGGTGAAAGGTGTATTCAGTACTGATACAACACATTCAGCGTGGTTCTCAGACCTGCCTAAAAATTTGTATATATTTGATTTCCCTCTAGCCACTGGTCTCCAGTGTCTCCTGGCATTTGATATTCAGCACAGCCGGTGTTTCAGCTCACACCCTCCTTCTTTAATGTAATTCAGATTCCAGTCTGAGCCAGGAGAGGGCAGCGCTGACTGCTCAGTTGAATTGGAAAACAAACTGGAGTAGGCTAACGGTACCGTGAGAACTGAGCTTCCATTCATCCTCCTCCTGACAACAGAACACTCTCCTTTCCAAGACTTATTCTTGTATGGTTCTCTTAGGTGTTGCTGGTCAAAGGCTGTGGGAAAAGCCTGGGAAGACCGTTTTCTTCACGTTTCACCCTGGCATCATCCCAAAGCCTCTGTGTCCCAGTCTTTTGTAGACAGGGTCTACATAGACTAAGACAGGCTATATATTCCTCTGGCCTCTGTTTGAAAGTCAGATCACTAAATATAAACTGGCAGAGAATGTGAGTGCTTTTTAGCTTATGACTTCCAGTAAGCAGGAGAGGAATGCTTGTATACTTGTATTTTGAAATGGCTATTGAACAGGCCACAGTATTTGTGTGTTTTCTTCCTTTTAAAGAAAACAGTGTGTCTGTTTGAAATGTAGTGAAGTTAAGAGCTGCCTTAGTTGAGATAGTTTTAACATCTCAACTAAGTTTGCAAAAGCCACAGTATAATTGGTTTTGCTATGCGATGCTATTAAAATGAAGCATATGTCAAAAGCTCACTAGTTTTTGGATGATAGTAAAACACAAGAATATAAGTTATTATGAAAAAGGTCCATTTATCAGACTACAGTATAACCATGTTTTCACTCCAATATAACTTTTCATTAAAATAGAGAAGGTCAGTTATAACATTTTTTATATATATTCATTCCTCAAGCTGTCAGTTACCATTTGTCTGTTTGCTCATTGGCCGGATAAGTTTGCCTCAACGCTATGCCCTGAGGTAACCTCTTGTACTTACCTGTTGTTTTGCATGTGTGATCAACATGTTTGTGTGAAGAATTGTTGCCATTCACTTTTGAATGAGGTGTATTTACTCACGAGTCTGTCGCTGACTCAACAGTTATTTTTTTTATCCCACCATTCTCAGTAAACTGTTGACATTTAGTGTGGGTCAAGCTCCAAAAAACGTTGGATACTATGACTCCCATAGTGCAACTCACTGGGGTCTTTCATCAGACCCTCCCTGCCACCTACATTGTCGGAGGAGGATTTAAAAGAATATGAGAAGAGGGACACTATGGGATTCTGTCTACAGAAAATTAAATATCTGCGAATGCCGCTGCTACTGAGAATAATGCTTTAATATGTCAGGGAATATTTTGTTATAGCTTATCAAAATTAAATTTATGGATGATTTTGCCTTCAGGCTCTTTCAGAGCAGCTCATTCTTTGTCCATGGTGTTAGACAAACATGGATCAGTGACAGGGTGCCTACATTCATTATCCTGCCCTCCCCTCTCTGTCAGTGGAACAAAGAGCTCCTATCAATCTCCTCAAGAGAGCACAGTGTAAACTGTGGGCACATCATGTGTATCATGTGTATTCCTGTTCTGACTTGACTATCAAGTCTCTCTTTGTCCATAAGCTATGCGATTCTTTCTGTGTAAAACTGACTTTAGCCTTGAATTAGTGACTTGAATTTCTCATTAGTAGGTACTGGTGTCGCATCTACAGCCTTTCCATTTATAAGCCCTCTCGTCTAAATTACCTGTCCTTCCATGAATGAATCTTGTTTTAATTTAGCCTTAGATTGGATTTCCAACAGCTTCCTGAAGCTATTCATTAGTCTGAGGCATATACATTCAGCAGGTGGCAGTGTTTCCCCTCACTTCAACATGACTTTTCTTATTTTGCCTGCCTTTTTCCCCTCACTGCTTGTGAAAGTGGGATCACAGCCAACTGAATCGCTTTTTCCAGTGATGGCTTGAATTTGCAAGCCTGACATGCACTCCAATTTTAATTTTACACAGGTAAAAATTTGCTTAGAAGTTGAAATTTAGTATAAACTGGAAAGCTTTAGTGGAAATTGATGGACAAAATGAGAAATTCATAGATGCCGGAACCATTCATCCAATCAGTGGTTTCTCTGGGTCTAGCTGAGTTCAGGCAGATGCAGCTGAGGCAGGCAGGAGGGTAACAGCACCTGACCCTGATGTGCCTGGCATGCAAGCTGATGTGTATCTTGAGTTCTTGAACAGAACTTGAACAGTGCATTGATCTGCATCTCCATTTGATCAGTAGGCCAATCTTACAGTCCTTGGGTGAGGTTTTACTTAAACTGACTCTGGTCATGTGTTAGAGAAAACTGGTAGTCACATGATTTACCTCGCAGGGGTTGAATTATTACAGATATTTACATTCATCTTCTTGCTTGTGTCATTTTTTGTCCCATTGTTTTCCTGTATTTTTTTACAGTTTTAAGTTGACATCTTCTCCCTTAACAGTAACAGGTAGGGCTCTGGCCATGGTCCTGAAACAGTACAGATTTCAATGAGGACGATGTGAGTACAGATTAGGAAAGGCTCCTTAAACATGCTTCAGTTGCCCCCCCCCCTTCTCTCTCCCTATCTCTTGGTCCGGACTGCCCCCCGCCCACCCATATTCGCTCCGGTACTCGCTCTTTCTTTCTCCTCCAGTCTCCCTCTCAAGTGCTGTCTGGTTTTCCCGCCCCTCCCTCTTTCTCCCTCTCTTTCCCCTTCTGTCTCAGTAAGCCGTTTACTCTGCTTTTCTTCCGGCAGGATTTTAGTTCTGAATGGAATGAGCTTCTGCTTTGTCCAACTCTCCCCTCTTCACCCGTTTCTTTTGCTTAAAACGTTGCTTTTGTCCTGCAAAGTCTGGGGAAAAAATAGAAACAGGATAAAGCAGAGTCTCCTTGTAAGTACGCGGCTTTTTTCCAGTTATGTTGTGCTCAGGAATGTGCCTGTGTGTGTGTGTGTGTGTGTGTGTGTGTGTGTGTGTGTGTGTGTGTGTGTGTGTGTGTGTGTGCGTGTGCGTGTGTGTGTGCGTGCATACATGTGTATCTGGTTAAAATGATTAGATGTTGCTGTCTTATTATTATCTATCATATGAGTGTATTTTGGCTTATTTAAAGTGGATAAATCAAGAGTATCTGTACTTTCAATGCCACACAGATGCTATATACTGTACAGTAGACATTTGCCAGTGAAACTGTTAAAGTGAATTTAGAAGAAAGACAGAAACTGGGGGATTATTTATGAAATAAGGAAGTAACTTGTTAAAAAAAATGTTTTTCGCCATCAGCAGAAAATAGAAAACATCCAGTCTGAATTCATTTAGTAATGTATATTGTTTTTCTCTTTTGTACACATTTTGCATTGTGAGAGGGTGATTGGATCTTTCTGGGCAGCAGACTCAGATTGTAGGACAGAATATTTAATGTATGTGTAACTATTATTACACAAGTCCATAAGGCATATAAATTCAGACAATGTTTAATGTAACTGTAGCATCTTTTCCATCAATGAATTAATGATTCACAAATTATTTCAATGATTTATCAATAAAGTGAAAAATATTATCTGATGATAGATTCTATAAAATGAAGTCTGTTACACTCTGTTGACTGTTATGGAAAATATTCACTCCTAATCTGTTAATCAAGTGTTTTATCAACTTAAAATAAGCAGTGTCTTAAATTACTTTTAATTTGCTATATTGGGCCTATATAATACATATTTATATGGTTTTAATTCATCTGTAGCTGTTACATTTGCAATTGGACCAATCAGGTGTGACGTGCTTCAGTGTGAGCTCGTGAAAATATGTTAAGAAATGACAGATGGCATGCTTATCATCCTCATCGAGTAGTTCTGCAGTGGCTATGTATCGAATCACTTGTCCTTGTTTGCCTTGGATGTAAAAGCGTGTGCCGGCAGAGGTCGATTTGCTGGATCTGCTCAGTCCCCACTGACAAGTGAGATGGAGACAAAGAGATCAGTCAGATTAAATCTCGTAACATAACAGACATCGCTGCCAGATTAAACCAAGCTCCTAACAGAGATCATAAACACCGTGGCTGTCCAAGTAGTTAACCAGCCAAAAATTATGGTCTGGGTGCTTTTTTTGTCATGTGTTTCAGCCATATTTAACTTCTTTCTGTCCCTGGAATCTGTTGTGAATGCAAAAGGAAAGTGTCCCTCTGAAGTCAAACCTTTTGCTGTTTCACAATGGATCTGATTTTTCTGTATGAACTGCACGTCAAACCCAGCACTGTTGACCATGCCTACAAATCGATCTTGGAGTTACACGCCACCCGCTTCCTCTCCCACTGGCCTGCCTTGCATGTTGAATTTCCATTGTGTCTATGTTGTTGTTGTCCTTCTTTACAGTATATTCTAAACAACAGAAACTAATCAAAACCATTGTCCTGTTTCTACTGGGCTTTATGCCTGTTTTCTGACTTAAAGCTTCTTGGCATTTTCCCACCTACATCGAAAGCTTCAACTCCTCTCTCACCTCTCTTTTTTGCTTTTCTTCCTATCATTATATTTTGAGAGAACACAGGGCAAACAGTGCCTCTTTAGCCAAGGTATGTTTAATGGACTTTAAAACATCCCAACAGTAGGTCGTTGCTATCTAGGAATGGATAGTCTAGGAATGGCACTTCCCTCTCATGTTAATACATTAAAGAGAGCTTTCTTGGCTAAGACCATACACACTACACTGGCACAAGCACATGTGCCAACTGCTGTGTTAAAGCACCCTCTTCCTGCTGTTATGTCGCAGAAGTGATTTGAGATTTTACAATGGATGTTTTAATCACAACCCCATTCAGATCAACTTTTAAAGGTGCTATATCTAGGTTTTTGCTATCGCTACATAGCCAACGTTAGCATTAACAGCTGTTTACTCACCAGTCTAGAAGACACATGTGAGCTCAGCATCAAACGTCATTCTTTAACTTGCCAAGAGCTGCGGTGGAAAGCAACGGCAGTTTTGCTTCTATTTCTATCACTTCTTTTCTTGTACTGAAATTAGGATACTAACCAGGTAGCCCCAGGCCGTCCCGTTCCGTAATACCACTTTGATAGTGAGTCACTGTAGCATTCAGCCTGCCCTCTGTTCAACATGAGAGGATGAAGAAGTAGCGCTGCCCAGAGGGCGTAGTCTAATCTCTTGTAGTGCAAACGCAACGATGGCTGAAGCTCTTGGCAAGTTACTATTAGGCCACTCACCACCACCACCAGCTCCCGGCATTATTCAACAAAAGTTTAAGAAACATTTTAATCTAGTTTTTCTGATTAAAAATCTAGTCTTGTTCGCTGATTTTTAATTTTTGTGTCTTTTAAGCTTTGAGCTTGAGTATAAAGCTGTCGCTATCTTTGATGTGGACAGTTACCATGGTGATAGGTGTTGTTCTCATCTGTCGTAAGGTTAGTGGAAAAAGCATTGTCTACCTACTTAAACTAGACTGTAATGGTTCACTTACATTAACTACTGTTGACAGCATGACAGGAAAGCATTAGAACAATGGCAGCCAGGGAATCAGCGATGCCAACAAGTATTCAAAAAGATTGATTAGATGAAATGTTATGTGATAGCTGTTAATTCTTTTTTTTTTTTTTTTTTTTTTCTGTTTTAGTTTAACTTTAAGAATGCCGTCGGCATTGATGGCACCTGTTTTTTCAGTCAACATTTAGATCAGGTGTTGATTGGACCAAAACTATCAGAATATAGTTGTAAATAACGGGAATTATCCTTTAAAGAGAGGCCACATGTTTGAGAACAGAATATTATGATCTATTTGTTTTCCTTTCTGCTTGCATGTACGTGTGTGTGTGTGTGTGTGTGTGTGTGTGTGTGTGTGTGTGTGTGTGTGTGTGTGTGTGTGTGTGTGTGTGTCTTCATATGATTTTGTGTGTGGGAGTCTAAGCTACATAATTAGGTTTGAATATTGTGCTTGTATTAGTCTCCCCTTTTGTTTCTTACATGGGTGTTTTGGTATTAGACCATTGTTAACTCAGTTTATTGGATCTATAAATTATGTTAATCGTGACTCCATACAGTCAGTGGACAGTGCTATTGACGCACTGTATTGTTACAAAATCCACACTACATTACTGGTATTATTGTTCTGCCCTTTGTTGTACCAGGATTTGTCTGCTCTGTATGGCTCTGTACGGCACAAGTGTGTACAGTGACCTGCTGTATGCTGCATGAAACCTGAATTCATTTTTAAGCTGACATTGTGTCCCAGTCGACACACACATGTACTCTCTGCCGCTTTTCTGCTTCATCAGCAGCGAGGAGAAGTTGAGAAATTTGAGAACGCTGATACAGGCAGGTCATTAAAATATGAATTAGTTGAACACAATGCAAGATGGTCAGCTAGGACAATAGTGGTTCAGTAATCAGGTTCAGTTTTCCATTTTCCTCCCTTTTCATCCGCTTAGTGGATTTCTGTGTTGTGACACCTCTTTTTCCCTGGTCAGGTGAAGCTGTTTGTGCCAACTTCTGGTCTTTTCTCCAGAGTCAGCTCCTGAGTGTTTTACTCACAGCACTACAATCTAACACAGTGGGTTTGATATTGTTTTGCTGTTTTTTAAAGGCCAGCACTGTGGGAAGCCCAGTTCTCTGTGAACACTATGAATTTAAAGTTGTTCGTCTGGCATTTCATGCTAAGGGCTGTGAGAGATGAAAACAACAGTCACAGTTTTTCAATGAAGTATTACTTTCATCCAAGCTCTTGGTTCAGTACAGTAAACATGTTGACAGAATAGTTGAGTTTGATAACTTAATCATATTGGTGGCACACTGTTTCATTTTTGTTTGTACCCATTGTAGTCTTCTCAGTGTTAAAATAGTCGACTTGTCTGTGGCTTACAGACTCCCTTTAACTAATGGTGAAGAAGATTCGAAAAGTATCAGAAAAGAGGGCGAATTGAAAAGAGGTTTTCACAAGATTTTTTGCTCTACTTTAGATCAGGGTTGGTAGCAGCCTGCTTCACGCGGCATCAGTCATAGGATTGGAAAAGACCTTTCTACTTTTGGTCTCCATGGCTGCTGGCATTTTCACTATCTCTTTGTGTAAAACTGTACATAATGGATACCGGATGAAAACGTTGCTCGCACTACAGTTGGCGCCAAGTTTGGCTTGATGATAAGGAATGTAGGACTGATGGAGGAGTTGCCACACTGGTGGGTGAAGACAGGTGACGTGAAGCAGGTTTGTAGGCACAGCAGGGATGATTCCGTTTATTCAGTTCACAAAATAATACTTGGTACATGGTTCATTATTATTATCACAATATTTTGAGAAATGTGTTTTCCAACATTTTTGTTTTTAAAAATGTGATCTGATCTTCATCTCGGTTGTTTAGGGGTTAGGGTTTGTTAAAAAGACACAGTGTTATATTTGGGGGTACAAAGAAAATTATAGGAACACCTGGACCTCATGTCATTCATGAAACACAGTGGAGGGAGCATTGTGGTCTGGGGACTTTGCTGGCCCAGCATCTGGACAAGGTGCAGCCTCTGATGAGTTTCTAATCGTTTTGTAAAATTGTACAGGAAAATATAGAGGTATCTGTTTTTTCTGCTAATGACTCACACTAGCACAGAAACATGCCTGCTATAGCAGGTTTTGCCTGCTTAAATTTTGCTATTTGGAAAGTCAGAGTTCTGACCTTAAGCCTATTAAACTGTAAGAGACATCCAACAAATATCGCTTAAACTATTCTTTAATGAGCAGTGTGGCTCAAAATACTGCTCATTCCCGCAGCTCTGTTCAGCAGCCATGGAAGCATTTGGCTGAGCTTTATCACTTCCTAAATGTAAAACTCACATACTTTTTAAAATCTAGGGCTGTTGGTGCTTAAGCAAGATCTTCAGTCAGGAATAGAAAAAAGTACAATTTTACACTTATTTTTGTTTGTATATTTTATTTCATTTTATTATTTTATTTTACAAGTCATGCAGTCAAGGATATAAAGGCGATTTTCAAGTGTTTTATGTAACATATCTGAGAAGCACATGATATGTCAGAAATTATGTTGTCATGGTGTCTGTCTATCTGTGTGCAGTAGACACATTGTTATAAGATAAGATTTGTGTTCTATGAAGTAGATTGTCTGTTCAAATTAAGTATCTGCATTTGCGTATGAATGAGAAAAAGAATACTTCCACATGCTTCAGGACACGTGTAGCAGTATTTTTAAAGACTCCTGAAACATCAAAATCTTAAAATATGAAACTCACAGAGGTATTTTAGTATTTGGTGTGCCAGCACCAACAGCTGCCATGCAAAGATGCTACTTGGATTTGAGTTTATCTGTCCGCGATGACTAAGTGCATGCAGGGCTGGATGATTCATTGCCGCAGCGTATTGAGAGTCATCTGTAATTTCACACTGCTGCGTTGGGCATTCACATGAAGTGTTTTGACTGTTTTAGATTACTATACCATCAAGTTGATGCACAGTCCTCTTACTATAAGCCAGCACAGTCTGATGTAGGAAGCAATTACTCTTAACTCCTGCATTTGTGGTTAATTAAAAGATCTTCCACTGCCTTTGGATAAGCGGGTTATTATCATGACAGGAGGAGCCCATTAGGAGACCTCAGTTTTGGTTTGTATTTCACTGCAGTTGATTTTTGTCTTTCTGGTTCTTCCATGCGACTCGTCTTCTGTTGTCTCAGTGGCAGTGAGGCAGCAGAGTGTCTAGCATAATGTTGTCTTTTGCCATAGATAAATAACATTTAAATGACTGCAGGAATGGACACATCCTAATGTTTTTAATGGTCTCATATTTAGAATGTGACTTCTAAAATGTCATTTAACATGAGTTTTTTCCCACCAAGAAACAGTTCTCTCCCCTAAACTGAGCTGTTTTACTGGTTTTGATGAGCTCAGCACGTGTGCATTCAGGCTGTGGGGAGTTTTTTGGGTTCATGGTTCTTATTGCAGTAATTGGCTTGATGAGACTGTAACTCGTGTTCTTTAAACACCCTCTTTTCTTTTGGTTTGTCTTTCAGACGGTTTGACCTTCAACTGTCTCTCCACCATTAAATAAACAGTGAAATGTGGAGTTGAAATTCTGCTTAACCTTGGGATTTTAAAAAATGTGACGTTTGGAGCAACTTAGATTTTTAAAAAACTTTATCTCCCATGGAGATTACGACTAATGACTGAAAAAAATATAAAAGAAAGAACAGACTTTTTAAACAACTTAAAAATACATTTTAAAAAAATGGTATATTTCAGAGATGATAAAATTCTCATGATAAAATGAGCAGTTATATCACACAAAGCCTGCTATTTTCACCAGCCAGATTTGCTCTCTTTGTATTGTTAAATTTACTGTAGTGAAGAAAAGAAATGATGAAGGTCAAGTATGATATTAATTGAGGTTTCATGCTTCATCGCCTCCTCAAACATTCCCCGGGACATTTAGGCAATGTTATTTATGAACAGTGTAGTAGTCTTTCCCCGTCAGCACTTCGCTCTGCTCACTTTTAGTCCAAAGCGGCCCTCCACTGTTACCGTGTTTTTTTTTTTTTTTCTTTACTGGAATCAGATATTTTACAGAATCACTGAAACAAAGATATTACAATGGACAGGCTTCATGTGATATTGAAGCAGTGTTTTTAATCAAGGGGGGAGCTCAGCATAGTGTTGCGCTAATTTGCACAGCTTTTGTTGTGTAATTAATCCATGATGCTACCCGTGGAGGAAGGAACTGATGTTGCATCTTGAAGCAGTCACAGTCTATGCTTTTCTTGAAGCCATGGTCCAGTGATATCCATAGTATTACGGATAAATTTAAGGTGTTTTCAGTGTAAGAATAGATTTGTGATTAGGGACAGGCTTATATTTATGTTTGACGTTGCATCCAGGTGTAGGGTGTCCTGGCTAACT